>NC_086292.1:31794386-32422906 GCF_963924245.1 Chroicocephalus ridibundus
CTGAACTCAAAAGCTTAGCAGCAGACTTCCTGAAATCTGCTCAAGTGGCCTTGAACAATATTGGATCAAAACTCTGAGCTATTAGTTTCAAAAAACTTTTTTGCTCTACAAGAGCCCTATGCTTCTGGAAACAGAATGGAGCCAAAATTGTCAAGATGTTTATTGAATTGCTAGACATCCCAAATTGTTCCATCCCTATAAGTTATTGCTCCTGGCAGCATCATTATAAGGATAGCCAGTATTCCAACAGCTAAGGTATTGTATCTCATGTTTTCTAGAAAAGTCATTCAGAACATACACAGGAATAGTTAGTTATATAGGTAAGTAATTATCAATTCTATCCATTGAACATTAGAGGTCTGGGACTACCCCATAGTTCTTGATCCATTTGTTTCAATTTTGAAGTACCAGTTTATGGCAATGTCCCAATCATTCTAGCTTTGCTTTGGTTAATATAACTTGAATTGCAGGAAATGACTGCTTCTACAGAGTTAATTTGACAGGAAATGTCTAGTCTTGTATTTTTTTTTATTATAGTTTCAAGATTGAAATGAGTGTCTACATGCTTATTTCCCTTGTCTAATCACGTAATTACCTTGGTCTAATTTTGAAGGTAGCCAGGTGTAGTGGGAGAAAAGAAAATTTCAGAGTGCGTATTGCTAGTTCTGAGGACAGCACTACTGTTTTGATTTCAAAAATCTAAAATACATGGTGTATGTATTTTAGTCTATATGACTGCACTTAGTTTTTATAATGTAACATTATTTGGTAGCAATAAAGTTTGGTTAGCGAAGCGACTAAATTAAAAGAGACGTTAACAGAAATGTTGTGCTCCCGTTCAAGCTGCTGGTCACATAGCTGTGCCTGCCTTTTTGTGATGGTAGCCCTGAAAATTAGGACAGAAAACCCAAACAAAACCTAGTAATATTCAAGCTTGCTTTGTTAGTATCATATAATTTATGTACTTTAAATAGTAACAACGGCTAACGTTACCTTGATAATTACTTTGGTGTTCTCTGTCTTAGTGTTTTAATATACTTAATTATTTCTGAGGGCTGAAGCCTGCATCTGAGTAGATTTTGTAAGAAAAGGTAATTTCATGGTAGCTTAGAATAAAAATATGTTTCTCCGCACATAAATAAGAAACACTTTTCTAAAGGATAAAACTAATTCAATTACTTGAAAAAGTTATGAACTGAAACAAGGCCTAAATTTATGTTCATTGAACATTTGAAATGTACTTCTAAAATTACTCTGGAAAGTGTTCTTGAGTAATTAGCCAAAGTAACAAGTTTGTACAAACAAGTGACAACGTATTGCAAACGGGGTATAATTTTATTATTGTTGCACAAGAATATAATTTACAGCATGGATAAATTCTGCAAATTGTGTGTTTTAATGAGTGCCACACATGACACGGTATAAATATACAGAATAACTGTTCATAAAAGGGACATGTGTGCCCTGACTGAGGGAAAGGGTTCATGGTTTTTAGTAAGTATGGTGTTGCATGATGCTCCAGATGGAATGTTTTGTGTCTTGTTAAAAAAGGTCTTTATTTACATATCTATAGTCCTTTCATCCAAGGAATACAGTATGACCAGAGTTCAGCCAAAGATCTTAAAAAATATATTGGTTAGCTGTGCCTTACAATATCTTTTTAACTTCATTTGTGTACATCAGAGAAATGCTAAACAGGGCACCACTGTAAGTTACAGCCTGGTAGCTGAAATTTGCGTGTATGTATTTGGACTTTTCAGGCAAAGACTGTTCCTGTTTTAATAAAAATTTTTTGTTTTGGTTTAAATCATGGTATGAGCACTGCTGATCTGAACGCATTCTTTCCAAATCTGCATGTTTCTAGAGTGGGTCTGCATAGCTCCTCTTTAAAATAATTAAATAGCAGCAATGCCATTGGGGATGCTTTGCTTGAATAATCTAGGTAGTAGTAACTGCGTTTGAGAGGCAGAAAACTTCTGCATGAGGCTTGTGCGGTAGATAATTTCTTTATGTACATACAGTGCAATAAATTAAACAGCTCAAATGCAAGGAAATTCTGTGGAAACTTGTTCTATTTTTGTGTGTGTGTTTTTGCTAACAGTTGATTATAATTATTGTTGTTAGCAAGTTACCTGCTGGGAATCAAACCTAATGAGAGTTTGGTACTATAATCATTTGTAGAGCAAAGTCCTGATCCTGCACTTGGTTGTGTCTAGACAGACTGCCGCAATCCTTCTGAGCCCCACAGTCTTCTGCCTGAGATAAACTGCAGTGTGCAGGCTTGGTGCTTTTAAAATGTGCTGTTCCAAAAGCCTGAATTTCATTAAATAGTAATAAAACTTGGCCTACTTAAATTAAAGGCATATCTCCTTTTTTCTTTAAGCAAACACCTGCTTTCAGGAGGATGCAGGATGAATATAAAATTGTTACAGAGCTCAAATAGGACTTTAGCTTTTCTTTTATCTGAGGGAATACCGGCAGTTGTACTGCTTGACCCAATAGTCAGCAGGTTTAATACAGTTACAGAATGTAGGTTTGTTGCATGGATGGTAACAAGTACAAGTGTCTATCTTACGATTAGCTGACTTTGTTAAAACAGGAGCTTTATAGGCCATTGATAGAGAACACTGAATACTATTAATTAAGTAAAATCTAACTTGGGAGCATTATTTCATTTGGAAAATTAGTCACAGCAGCATATGTAGCATACTGTTATACTGTTTGACTCCTGAGGATGACAATGTAAAGTAGGTGTCAAAGGACATCTCATTATTGTGAAACAGTGGGCTGCCGATTCTGGGCGGGCTGGCTTTTTCACTGCAAGCGGTAAGGAGATGAGCCATCAGAAGTCTTACTCAGTTGTAATGTGAAGTGATTAAATATTCCCTGCTGGTTGTTAGTTTCCTGGCAAAATAAGTATGCTGGGCTCATTTCTTATTTCTCCTCAACTACCCGTACATCCATTTCCACCTGCCTGGAACCTTTTACGGGTCCAGGGACAAATAAATCACTTTTAGTATATTCCCAGGACAGTCTCAACTAAAAAAAGGATATCAACATGAAGGACAATTGCAGTGTTGAGCTGTCATCCAGTCCCCATAGGTACCATGAAAAATTACAGCCAATAAAATAACATTTTTCAAAATGTGACACTACTCTTAAATTTATCTCCTGCAATAAATGCGTTCTAGAGAGAATTTCTGTCTATTTGAGTACAAACTATTCTTCAAGTGCTCAATAATAGATTATAGATGAGTTGTATTATTAATTTATAATAGAGTAAATGTTTTGCTTCAACAGTCACTTTCAGGAGCTCAAACAGTAATTTTCTCTGCTTTGTTATCATCTTAAAGATATTTCTTATTTAAAAAAAAAAAAAAAGTAAGTTCAGGATTTCAGGATTGAGCTAAAACTGTCCAAAGCTGTGAAATCTGGTGTTAAAACAGAAATGGAAATCTTAATTTAGCCTGCTATGCTTTAGTGAATGGTCAGTGTATGCGACTCTCCCATTGTCTGAATGTTCCTTAAGAGAGGACCACAACGCTTTAAAACTTACTGTGGTTGTGAGTGCCAGCCTAATGATTAAGAGATAAGATCATCTTTATGCCCATTTTCTAGATCTTGAGCATGATATTAACATAGATTTGGTATGAGTTTTCTGTGGTGTTGCTTAAAACTGGTTCAAAACAATTGCAAGCAAAGTGTATATCTGCAGTTCCTAGAATTTGAATATGGCTGTTACTTATACAGTATTGATGCATGTGTATCCCCTGACAATGCAAACCAAGAGCATCGTTAACATTAAACGGACTTGTATTCCCACACAGAGAGATGAAAAGACTGTTTCGTGAGGATCTACTGTATAAATAGTAGTTGACCAGCAACCGTGGAGATTTTTTGTCCGGCTATATATTATGTTTTTCTTAATGGACTCCAATGGACAGACTGTCAATCATTTATAATTCTGTGTTTTAAACATAGTTGCAATCTTGTGCATAAATCAGTTGCTGAAGGCTTTATTGAAGATGTTTTTGGAAAGAATCTCATGACTCCTGTGATAGTGGCACATGTCGAACATATTCCACCATTGTTTACTGTGGACGTCATTAACAGAGCCGGCCACTGTAGCTCTGAATGTATTACTTTGCCAGTCTTACTGCTACACAAATGTCTAATTCTTAATAATAGAAATGGACAGAAATTGGCATGGAGAAGAAAATTATGAATTCTTACTTTGCAGCTTAAAGTCTTCATGTAATGGAGTAGCTTGCTGTATATCCAGTATAACATGTCTGAGTTAAGAGGAAACTCATTGGTGCCACTGGTGTGTTACTGGTATGACAATTATAACTACTAAATGCATGCTGATGGTAACCCTTTACAACTAATCTCTCCACTGGTGAGTGGCAATAGCAATCAAAACAAAGTGGAGAAGGAGAGCAAAGCCTGAAAGAATGAGACATGACATTGAGCTGAGCACTGGAATGCACTGCAGTGTTCAGCAAAACGGCAGCATACCTTGGAATGGTTAATGTCTACAAACTAAGCAGTTTGAGCTCCTGTACAGAAAAAAAGGATTTACAGCATTTTAGAAGCATAAAAGTATTTTCAATTGTTTTAAGGAATCTAGAGACATTTTCTGTCTTTCCCTGCTCCCATCTTTCATCTGTAGTTCTTTTTTCTGAGTTTTTTCTACTCAGAGAAGAAAATGCAATGGTTAGGGTTTTTTATTTTAGCCATATAAACTAATTATGCTGCTGTTCTTAAGGTTATGTGGCATATCACTAAATGACAGGTTTGGGTTTTTCCTTATGTGGTACTGCAAGGTATTCACACATTTGTAAAGGTGAATAATATAAGGGGGTCTTAGGATAATGGACTGCTGTTGTGATTGAAGGTAAAATCTGGTTTCGTAGGACACAGTGTCTGTGTTCACTTCATCTGTCCCTGACAAGTTGAGCCATTAATTCAAAATTCACTGAGTTTGGAGCTCTGAGATAGGATGATCTTTAAGCTGTTGAGGACTCTTGTGTTCTGTTTCTTGGGAGTTTGGCTCGATGCTGTGAAGAGACGACAACATGCGTGTACATCTGGAAGTGTGCCAGAGAGGTCTAGGAAATACATGTGTTTTGCAACATCTTAAGGATGGAACATCTTAATGAATTAAGGACAGTTTGAGAATTTGTGCTACCAGTGTTGGCAGAGCCGGGTGTTTATTTAGTGCAGGTTTTATTTTGTTCTTTGTAAATGGTTACAATGAACTGCGGTAGAAGCAAATTGGTGCAAAAGATGATGCCTTTTTGTGGGACCCTGATCTAGAGGTCTTTTGAATTTCTCACTTACTGGTTTATGTGGAGTATCATTTCTTCATACAGTGTAACTTACATACGCAAACACAGAAGTTCACGTTTTAACAAATCTGGGGCAGTTTTGAAGGCAAATTAATAGCACTGAAGCAAGTCATCACAATGTGGTGAAATATATAACAGTAAGAAATGTGGAAAACAGAACAAGGGGTTTGTTTGTTTCTGTTGGTAGAAAGAAGTGAAAAAGATATCTCAATAGTTATTTATTGCCAGGACCTTGTTGTATGTTACAGAATATTGTTTCAAACCTGCCCTCATATGCACGAGAACAATTCTTTTTGAATTTACTTTACCATCAACTTATTTTTAAGTGGTGTCCATCCTAGTTCTGCTTTTAAGTGCAAGTTAGTTTTACTGTAAATGTCATCAAATTTCAGCCTATTGTATGGCACAAAATTGTTATCTGGATTGGGTCACTTGTTTTCTGTTTCCTGAGCTGTACGCAGAGGGCAATGTCTGCTTCCTATTTGGCCGAACTGCTGTATATTTTTGTGCTCAAATGATGCCACTGTTTCTATTAGAAATAAATAGCAATAGTACAAAGCAAACACAATACTACATATCAGTACTGAGACTCAGTAAAGTGCTTGTCAGTATTGAGAGGCTTGTTTCCTTGTCGTTGAAAATACTATAGCAGAATGTCGACCAACATGTGATACAGATGCAAGCTGACCCAGGAAAACAATTCTAGTAAAGGTCCAAGGTTTTACCCTGGCACCCATTTTGCTGAATAGACATGATTTCTCTTTAACGTTGCATTATTGGGTGTGCAGGATTTAGAAGGAATGCTAGTCTTTTGTTCGCACCTGTGGTGGATTAAAGTTGCAGTATGGGCAAAGTATCCTCTCAGCATTTCTAGTAGAGAAACCAGCTACAGACATAAACTGATCAGAAGTTGTGGCCTTCAGGAAATGCTTTACACGTATATACCTCAGTTGGAAGGAAAATCTGATTTGCTTTAGTCTTTTCTATTAAAATCTCTTAAACACATTTGCAAGAGGTTGTGAGCATGCTCAAAGACGCTTACTACAGGTAAGCTGATGTGCAAGGATGCATTTATGTGCCAGAATCCTCAGTTCCTAGTCAAAGTGCAAACTAATTCAATACCGTCAATAAATTTATTGGTGTAGAGATCTTCATCCATTCCCCTCAATGGTGAAAGACATGACAGAAATGGAAGCTAGATGAGGATTCTGCAGTTAAATGCATCTGGATGGAAGCCAAATCATGCTGTGCATTTCTTGTAATGCTATAAACAATCTGAACATAATGTTATCACCACTTGTTTCAGGCAGTGTTATTTTGCGTGTGATGAAAATATTCCAGAGGACTCTCATTAAGGAATAAGAGGCATGTTGAGTTTACAAGGCAAGCATACTAAGTGGATAAACTGTGAGGGAACCCAGGTTATTGTGTAATAGAATAGATTGCTTAGAAGCTTTAGAAATTCTTCTATGAAAATTGTTCCTGCTGAGTGACAGTGCAAGTGTGTTGGGACATGTGGTTAAAGGCTTTTTGAAATGGCTTCAAGTTATGCTGCAGCTAGTCTTCAGAAGAGAAGAGCATGCCAAAAGAACTGTAATACTTGATTTCACTTGTAGTACATTTTTTTGCCATGAAAAAGCTAGATGCTGTTTTAGTAAAGGACCTTCTCAATAATGGGTTTGGTTATTAACTGTATTGGAAATAGACAGCGAGGGAAAGCAAAAGAAATGCCATCAAGGACTAGTGACTGTCCTTGTATGTGTACCCTGAGTACAAATCATTCAACTCTAGTGAGAAGCGCTATCAATTTCTGCAAGCTGGGAAACAAAACAACCTGACTTCCAGTATATTAGTTCAAGTGGGCTGCTGTGGCGAGCCTAAACATACTTCAGAATCTCAGAATCACTTCAGAAGAAGGTGAGGAACCACAGTGACTGGTGATTATTTTTTTTCCTTGTATCTGATTGTTTACAAAATGAAACCAAATAGTTAAGTAATTAAGTAATGAAGACAAACACTTGTCCTTTTATTAAGTCATAAATACCATAGTAAAATTCTTTATATGAGTAGATTGATACAGTCATCTTGAGTACGAAAATGCTTTTAGCTCGGTAGTGGATATTTTCCCCAACCCTTTCTGTCGGCTCTAAGCTTGGATAAACAGAAAAACGTAGTGCCTGTGCACATAATTCATTTGATAACCTGTTACTGTTTCCCAGTACAGTAATTTAATGGAAAGTCGTGGAAAGACATTAAAATAATGCTGAGCGACCTTTGAGAATTGACAGATTCTACTTCGTATGTTTATCTTGGTAAGATGTTCATACATGACACAGATTTATCTAAAATGTATAGCTATGCATATATTTTAATGCTTAGATTGTTGAGTTGAATATTTTGAATAGCTGAAAAATTTTGTAAAAACTCAGTTTTTTTAATTCACATTTTCTATTGGGGAAAAAAGCGTGAAAAATTAAAATAAGCCGTTTGGTTTTATTTTCCTATGACATTGTTGTGGAATTTTCTGGTAGTAGTTTGCATGTAAGGTAAACTTTCTGAATTTTCATTTGCAGCCGTTTTGTGGTACAAATATAAATGCATGTGTTAAATACAGTTTCTGTGCCTGTGCAATAACCATTGGCTTTGGGGAGCTCCTCTTTATCTCCTCAGACAACATGAAAGGAGAAAGAGGAGTTCATAAAGCATTGTTGTTTTCTTTTGATACAACTTGCTCCGGGGAGCAGAGAGGAATGTGAAAAACAGGTATCTCACAGATTTCACCAGACATTCTCATTATATTCTTTTTGGCTCAACAGATGAGTTCCAGATATCCATAAAGCTTAACTCTGTTCCGCTGTCATCTAGCTCAGAAAGACCATTGCACTGAATAAGACAATATTCTATGCAGAACGAGTCTGAACGTAATAGTGTGAGAAGATGTTTAAAAATATTGTTTTTCTTCTTGCATTAGAAGGGTTGAATATTCCAGTCCTGACTAGCTTTTTATTTAATAGTTTGTGTATATGTGTAACTTACTCTTAATGAGGGAAGAAAAATAGCTGTAATCTGTTGAGGAAACTACTGTGATAGTAGTTTGATTTTTAAGCTGCACTTTGTAGAAGTAGTCTTGTGCAGGTTTTCAGGCATGACATAAAGGGAGTGTAGTGGGGGGGAAGATAGGCTCCTTTGAAAAAGATAGAGGGTCTCCCTGGGAATTGCTTTCTAGATGGACCTTAGAGTTCCTTAAATCCATAAATAGAGTTCCTTCAATCTTTTTATTATACCATAGAATAAACTGAATCTACATGAAGCATACAATCCACACACCACAGGGAGAAAGGTGACTGGAAATAAATCAGTAGCGGAAATGCCAGTTCATTGCCAGCCCATCAGTAAAATGGGTTCTTTGAGTTCCGGTTTGGGTTCAAAAAAATCTATTTTGTTCCTTGGATATGAGACCAAAATTTCTATTTCCAGTCCAAACTGAGTAATATATAGGACAATTGTTCTTGTGTTTATTCTGTTTTTAATGCAAGTATGGCATGCATAAGGATCTCACAAGAATGTTGTTTCAGTACAGTTATCTTGGCCAACCAGTATGCCAAAATGAATCATGTACCCGATCCCTGTGGATACTGTCAGTAACAGAGCACGGACCTTACTTGGAGCGGTTCTCTTCAGTAAAATAGTGTGGTCCCTTGAGGACTGCAGTTTGGAGCACACTAAACTGCTTCTTGTCAGCATGCTGCTGAGGAGGGATCTCTTTTACACTTCCAGTCAGACCCGATGCAACAGTTGGTCCCCATTTCCTTATGCATGCCCTTCACTGAAGGGGATATATGCACACGCTTTAAAAGCTGTAAGGAACTGCCGCACTTATCAAAAATTCTACCATGTCCAATTACTATGCAAACCGCCAGTATCCAGCAACATGCTATTAAATTACATGCTACCACGTGCAATGGAACAAACAACAAATCAGTGCTGCCAGAATCCTGTGTATCTATCTTCAGTATTTGATTATGTCCATCTTAGTCAAAATAGAATATATTTTTAATTTGGTTATTCAAAAGACTTTATCAGACTGCACTACTGGTTAGTCTGATGTTTCACTTAAAGTTCCTGCTCCCCACATCACTAATTTTAGGTTATGCATTTAATGATTAAACATTTATTTCATAGTATTGTTATATGTTCTATGAATTACTTTTGGGAGAAAGTGTTTGTGGGTGTGAGAAGTATGTGGGTGCTTCCATGTGTGAGGTCAAGATTGCTACTGAGATTAGTTACATCTATTGCATATGGATGTCGTGCATGCAAAGCTGAAATGCGGGGGTGTGTGACAGTTAAAAATCTGTCTGCTTTCGGAGGCTGATAGCTGCACTCAGCAAAAACCACTGGTTTCTGGTTCTCTGGGCAGTGTGGAAATTGCATCAGAGCTTAGTTTTCCATAGGTTTAGTTCTTTATTTGGGATTTAGATTAACTCCAAAATTCTAATGTACCTCAAGACAGTTATAGCTTTGTTCATGCAATACTCAAAGCTTTGCATGATTTCTGTAAATAAGCTCAAAATCATTAAAGGCTTGACTCTAGTTCCTTCAGGTTGGTGAATATCTCTGGCTTCAACTTTATGGTGATGCATACGAGCAAGAAAAGTAGTAGGGTTACAGATGCCGCAGAATATCACTAAATTCCAGGTTTGAGTTCATTAAAATTAATTGCCGTTCTATACTTGTAGCACAACTTTATCCTGTATATAGTGTGCTTGATTCTCATTAGGGCGTTAGAGGGGGGAGCTTTGAAGTTTACCATAGATAAAGAACCAGAGTCTGACAGATTGATTCACACTGAAAGCCCATATTCATCTTCTGAAACTGAAATACTGCAGAGGCAACTGCATATCATCGCACCCTGCCATGGAGATGCCAGCTCAACACTAACAGTCACGGAAATGAATGGTTAGTGGCCTTAAATGTCTTACCAGATTCCCTTTTCTTCTGCTAGTTACTTCATACGTGACTATAGTTTTATTTTTATTCATTATTACTGAGCACCTGGTGTAAATTTTACAGGGAAATTGTTGTAGCTGGTTGTAAGTCATCCAATTAGACTTGATAGTCTTTTATGGAGTGTGGAAATGTCTCATTTTAAATTGTGTGACTTCGCCTTATGGAAACTAAACAAACCTAAGTGAAAGGCTAGAGTTGCGCCATATCTTAAGATTAATGACTTTACGTTGAATGTGCCTCGACTACTCTAGGTGTCAGAGCTGCAGTAAGTTCTGAGTGTGACTGAATGCACCTGACCTTTAAAGCCGAAGCTAATGGCCAAGGTTGTGGTGTAGTGACCTTTTGGTCTAAAGTGGGTCGCAGTTGCTCATTCTGGGTGATATGATTTGGACTTTTCATTCTTCGCCATGTTTGTTCGTTTGCGATTTTATTTTTTTTTTTAAATGGCAACAGTATATTTTGGGAATCACTTTCACTCTCAACTTCAGTTACTGTGTTAGTAATGTGAAAACGTCTGAGAGCAGTGATGTTATAAATGAGCTTGCTGTCAAGATGGTTGCGGACCTTTATATCTGCCCTTGTTGCAGATATACAGAAATAAATACTTGGCTTAATCATCAGCAGTTACTATAACAAATGAGCCACAGTTGTGTGATACTTACACTTTTTCACAGATGTAAGCTCAAATGAAGGGTGGGTTGATTTTATTATCAGATATGTTGTCTATTCAGATTATCTAATTTTTTTGAGAATTGCTCATAGAAACATTGCTAAACAAATGTAGTATCTCTATCTTTCTGCTGAATGAAAGGTCAAATCCTATCTCATGTGGTAAGGGCCATGTTTATGCTACTAGATCATCACATGCTGGCCTGTGTCCTTGCTTCTCTTTTACCTTGCTGGCTACTAACTTTTAATGACAGCTTTTTCCTAGATGTTCATACTAGTTTATTGCATCACAAGAGAATCTGAAAACTTTCCTAAAAGTGAGAACTTCTGAAATTCTGGCAAGCACTGACTTAGCTTTTTTTTCCTAGAGGTCAGTATTTCTTCCAGTCTATCAATTTCTTCAGCCAAATGGCAGAATGATCTGAGTAGCTGGTTCTGCTGTTCATCACAAGACTGTGATTTTGCAACTGGCTTTTTGAAAGCTTGTGGTGCTTGAGAAGGAGTAAGAGAAAGAAATAACTCTTATAATGCATCTATATTGTGACCAAATATCTGTCATGCCAGAAAGGAGGCTGATGTGAGAGCTGTAAAAGTATGGAGCAGGCAGTAGGGGGGATTCATCGCATGGACCTTTAGATGCCAGCATTGAAAACATTCACATTTGAACTACTTACATAGGTTTTCTTTGTAGTCAGCAAAAACAAGTAGGCACATCTAGACCATAATTAACTTCTTCCACTGGTAGACATTTCAAATAAGTCAGTATATTGTGTTCTAGAAGCCCCCATGTTACTGGAGCTTGATCAGATTAAGCCTTGAAGACTGGTAAGTGAAAGCATTCTAAATTTCAAACCTTAAGTTTTTTGCCTGCATAACACCTGCAGCACAGTTTTGCAGAAGTGCGAGAACTGTGTTGTGTAGCAAAACTGGAAGTTTCATAACAGTTTTGGTACAGGCACACTATAAAGGCTATGGCAAAAGAGATTACCGATTTGTGTTACGGATTGTTTGCTGGCATAGCTTTGCTACTGAACCCATCTGGGATAAACCCCATTTACACAACAAAAAAGTGTTTTTGATGATGCAACTTCTGTCAGTTCCCTGAATACAGTAAGCTACAGAAGTGAAAACACTCATGGTGGTATAACTGCCTCTGTGCTACAGTTCTTTCTGGTATAGTGCTGTTGCAAAATAAAAAGGAAAAAAAATCACGCTTCTAACCAGCAGTGCTATATGGGCAAAAGTTTCTCAAGTAGGCTTGGACTCATTCGGGAATAGATGTAATAGAAATCTTACAGTATTAGTCATTCTTCAGCTCTTTCAACCTAAATTGAATAATGTGAAAGTAACTGAATGTATTTCCACTACTCATGGTCTAAATCTAGCTGGAACAGCTTATGATAATTTTACATCATACACACAGAGAGCTTTGGTCAAATCAAAACATAAATCCTTTTCCTCATTTCCAAACTAATCTACACCACATCTAGCTATGATTTCTTCAACCCTCTTGCAAGCCTCTCTCAGTTTAAATATGTGTGTCTTTTCCTGCTGTCCTTAAAAGCGAATCAGAGGGTTGCACATGAACTGTATAACCCCTGAACACTTGCTTGTACTGGCACACACTGCCCATAGAGTGCTAACCCTTCCAATATCGCTGTGATACTGCGCAGTTCAGGTTAGTTGTGGGTGGCAGTTTTTATGATAGAGCCCTATAACAATTATATCTGTGGGAGTTTTGTTTTGTGGTTGTGGGAAAAGCACTATTGGAAGGGATAAGTGTTTCAAAACCATAGTAATTGCTTAATATGTTTTTTCTTCTTTTATCTGTTCTGTTATCATTGCAAACCGATGCGCAAGAGAGCCCAACTTAGAGATACTGACAAAGACCCCATCTAGATTTTCTGAAGTGCTTAGCAGCCAGGAGGGGGCACAGACACAATCTTGGTTGTATTTTCAACAATACACGAGTAGATCACATTAAAGTGCTTGCTTCCAAAAATTTGGGGTTTTAATTGAAGCTGAGAATTATGGCATTTAAAGCCATTTCAGTCTGAAAACAAATACTGATATAAAATGGTACTTCTGATATTGACAAAACATTACTTAACTATTTAACCAAAATTTTCTAGTGGTTTGTTTCACCTGAGTTCTCACTGCCTGTACATGACTGTAGTAAAAATGGTGTTCTGCTGTCTTCTGAGCCTGCCTGGTTCCTGCAATTACACTTAAATGCTATCTGGTCAACTTTTCAGCCGTAAACAGTTCAATAAAATACTAACTTTATGGTATGTATATTATAGTAATGTATACTTCATGAGAGACAATCATGCTTTCTCTAAAACTTGTCAATCATAGCTACATGGGAATTTCAGCTGTAGCAGAAAGAAGATTTAAACAATCTTAATTTAACATGTCAAATGAATAAAATGGAAGTGTGGCTAAGTTTAAAAAGAGTTTTTCAGGGTGCTTCCTTTTACCACATTATGACATGATGCAGATGAAGATCTTATCAGTGTTGCAGAGTACTGCAATCAGTTGTACAGTCCTGCAGAACAGCATTAAACTCTTAGGTGTTGCTTTATTTGTGTTGGAAGACACTTGTGGAGTGCAGGGCAAGGAACCCTTCTTTTTTTCCCCACTACTTGTCAGCTATCTAATGCCGATATGGTTGTGCTAGAAATCTGGTAGAAACAGCTAAGCTTCCACAAAGATATTTCTCAAAAAAATGTTTATCTGACCATATTTTTATCAGTTTCATTATGACATTTGGTTTGTGGTTTTGGGGTCTTACACCAAAAAGCAAGTAAAGGAGCTTTGCATTTTTTCCTGTATTCAGATTCAGTAGCTGCAAAATCTGTTGTCAAGCTTAGAAATTTCCTCAAAGACCAAAAAAGAAAGTAAAAAAGAAAAACAGCAGTAGAGAAATGAGAAGTTAACATTCATGGCGATTAACTTAAAAAATAAACATTTCAAACTGTTAGGTATTCCTTTGGTTTTATCAAAGAAATGCCTATCCTTTGGTTTAATAATTTGACAAGCTAGAGTTGGAAGTACCTTGTGCTTGTGCCTGTTCGTGTGTATTTTGGAGGTGTGGAAAAGTGTAAACCTAAACCCCTCACTTGGTCTTCAGTGCAGTTTACATACCAGAGATGATGCTGATATTCTAATCACCATTTGCTTAGGATATATTGGAAATTCAATGCTGACAACATGCAAAAGTTCAGAAAATTTGGATGGCTTGTGTAGGAATCAAAAATTCCTATTGTTTTTTCCTGGACCAAATAATCCGCATACGTATGTGTAATTGTTATGCTAACAGTTTGAAGAAGCGTTCTGATATTCCCACCAGACTAGCCCTGCCTAAAAGATGTTGAAGCTGCTTTACTGAAGGTAAGGAGTCGGTTGGGTCATTTTCAGAATACTCTTAGATCTAGTGTTAATCCTTACAATACCACCAGGAGGTTTTGGGAGGTAATGATTTCACATTTGAAGAAAACAAAACAGTCTCAATTAGCAATTTGCCTCCTCGCACACACAAAATCAGTAGAAAAGCAAGATTTAAGCCCTCCAGCTTTCCAAACACACTCCACCTTTGCTTTCTTTTTTCCCCCCAACATTTTCAGTCTTACAGAAAGAAATTCACCTGCATTCCTTCCTCAAGCAGTAGAGAAAGTCAACAGCAGTTGGATTGTTTACTGTGCCTTAAAAATTTTCTCAGAACATATAATGTTTCACAAAAGCAGTTTGCTTCCAAGTTGTAATTTTTCTTCCGTCTAATGTAGTCCGCTTTTATTATTTACATGTGAAGACTGAGCTTGTAGTTTTTAAGTACTGCAAACATACAAAAAAGGGAGCTCCTGTTTTATAGAAGTCACTATGAAATATGCTAGGCAGCTTGGAAAAGACAGTAACTTTGTCCCAACCTGAGGGAAGGGAAGTAGGAGGAAAAAGCCCTTGTATTCATATGCTGATGAGTACTTACTGGACAGTGATACCTCTGTGAGGATTGTATTGATGTTCATATATTTTACCCATTGAGTCATACATGAAAAATAACTATCCCATCTGCACTCCCTAAACTGTAGCCTATTTAAAGTTAATAAAGTGTGTATTGGATGACAGCTGATTTAGGCACCTATGGGGAAAACTATTCTTTTGATGGTGGGTTTGTTTTTTGGGTTTTGCTTTAGTGTTTGACTTTGTTTTTTGTTGTTTGGGAGTTGTTTTGCTTTGGGTTTTTTTGCATTAATGTCAGTTGACCCTAGACTTCTTGTAATAATGGTAATTCAAATGTTAGTGAAAGTTTCCCGTCCTTTTTTGAGTCTTGTGGTAATTGGCTCTGGTTTTGTTTATGAAGATAAAAGTGTTAAAGAAACTATGACATTTACCCTGTTTCTTGAACAGACACGTATCCTAGCAAATCACGATAAGCCCACAACACAAGAAAAAATGTTAATGAGCTGAAATTTCAGTTCTATTAGTGTTGTTTACTTCCATTTTTAGACTCAAATTGGAAAGTTTTTGATGACTCTTGTATAGTCTTTGAAAACTTTTTAAGGGCAACAGGAAAGAATAAAACTTAAACACCCATGTGTTTTAAAATTAGGATTTCTAATGTGTTTGGGATTTTGAAGCTTTGGGCTTACGTTTTCAGATATTTTTATGTAATGAGGTAAGAATATGAAACCTACTATATGCTAAGACAGCATAAAAGTTGCATTAGCGGTCATAAATCTAATCTGTTTCCTTATCTGTGTTTCCCAACTGAAACTAACAACGCTAACCTTCTCCCTCAGATCTTGGCAGCAAATATCTAAAGGTAGTATGGGAATTGATGAGCTTTTCCTCTGTGTCTCCCTGCCAGAGAGGAAACATAAACGCTTTTCACCTGTGTCCTGGTGGTCTTCTAGCTGCCAGCAGCTCTTAAAGTCTATTCTGAAGTTAAGGCAGAAGCAAAGCCATAAAAGCTGCTGGCCTGCCGGCTATTTTTCATTACGCATATCACATATATGTGAGTGGATAAGTTTTCTTTCTTTCTCTCTCTCTCTTCATAGTTTTGGCTGGTGATCCCAGACTGCTTTTCAAACACAAAAACACCAACAGTAGGTTGTTAGGTTTCTTTCAGTACTATAGTACAGCACTAGGAAGCAAAGTCAAATACCTATGTAGGGTGGAGAAATGAGTAAACTCCGTCAAAGCTTGAAATGGGCTTTGCAGTGCCATAGAGACACACAAATTAGCAATTTTTTCCTTCACTATCTGCAAAGACTAAGATTGGTAATGAATCACTTCACATTTGGTAAGCTTCTTTCCTGCCCTATTATTTTTTGGTGTTAATCCTTCTTTGGTTTTCTTTGCATTTTTGGCACTGTTGCAAGGTCTGGTTTGGGTGGGTTTTGGGAGGGAGGGAGTTCAGATTGGATGATACCATAAGGATATTTCTTTTTGGACTTAGAAAACGTAAACTTAAAAACAACACCTTTCCCTCCCCCTTTTAAGAATTGTTTTAAAGTATACTTACTACACAGAGTGGATAATTTTCTGAAGTAGACGATCTTGCATTCTGCAGTTTCTTCTTAGATGATGGATTGCATGTTTTCTTCTATGTTTGTTCACTGCCTGGCACTATGGATACAAATACTAATCAGTTGAAAACAATTTAAAAATGGAACAATGTCACACATTTAAGAAAGTGTCTGAAAGGGAGGAAAGACAACCTGCTTTTAATTCAGTACAGTAAAGTACTTTCTAAAATGTCTGTCTTGATGCTGTACAGTAACCCACTCTGCAGAGGGAGTCTGTCATGGTTAACCCTGCCAGAACTGTGGGCTGCTGACAAGGAGAACATGTTGCAGTGGCATCTCTGCCATCTAGCAAGAATAAAATATGCTCACTTTCTGTCCTCATGGTTGGCTTTATGCCTGAGCCTTGGACAGCTTTTCTAAATCTTTAGAGAAGTCTTGTTGCTTACTCAGAATTTCTGATGAAAATTTGTGACTGGTTCCATTGCAGTAAGTAGATTGTGGAAGTGAACAAGGATTTCTTTGACCTGTTTGTTCATTAAGCTATTGAGAAGTCCCTAAAATTCGACGGCAATCTAGTGTCATATCGACTACGAGAGCCACCCCTAGGCAATGCGCTTCCAACCACACTATTTCTGTATACTATCCAGCACATACTGAAAATGAGGGAAGCACTTGCACTTTCTTTATATCCCCCTTGTTTTTAAGCGTTTTGGCTCTAAATCTACTTAGTAACTTATTAGTTAAATAGTAAGTGCAGGATTCATCTCTGTGTGTTTGAAAGCCTGGGCTTCATTCTCAAGGTATTAATATAAATTGAAATCTCTTCCATAAACTCAAAGATACAGTCCAGACTTTTCAGACTTACCTGAATTTGACCTACATGGTCTTCTTTAGTAACTGTTTCTCTGACTAGGCTTCTTAGAAGGATTCTGTAATCTTAGTGCAGCTTGACACCTAGAAAAGTTATTCTTCTAGTGAGATAATTGATCGAACTTGATTTGTTACCACAATTGAAATTCCTAATTCAATATATTCAGGATCAAATATGCTTTGCTTTTGTGGCTATTTGCTTTAGCTAGCTGAGATTTATTAGCCAGCATCTGGAGATGCAGGAGAGCCATTGCAGTTGTAGCCTCTGCACAGCTTTGTTGTTCTTTGTTTAGCTCATTTGTGTTCTTATAATATGAATTGAGGATTGTGAAATGGCTTTTAAGGTCAATTAAGCAATAAGTGCCATTCCATCTTCTCTTGGAACTGAGTGCATGACTAGTTCCTTGAATTCAGTGTGGCTCTTTATAATTGTTTTGCATAAATGCTTTAATGGTTGAGGCCAGGTAGCCCAGATTTTGTAGTAAGGAACCCCTAGGCTTTGGGTTTTCTAGCCTGAATTTGGACCCGTTTGCATTCACCCTGGCATGACTCCAGTGAAAAAAGCAGAATTGTATAGGAATCAAAACAACGTCTCCCATTCCACCCAGCTTTCATCTCAACTACTTCTAATCTGTACTAACAGTAAGTCGTCAGTATTATTCTTTTTATAATGGATGAGTGACTCAGTTGTGCTAAATCACTCTGGGCTGAAAAATCTACATCCAAAATCTAATTAAATATTTTGTGTCTGATTCTAATTGTACTTACATGATGTGAATTTGACTCCATGGAGATGCATTAACTTATTCTGGTTTTATGAGGCCAGAGACTGTGGCCCATTGTTTGAGAGAATGGAATGATGCTTATAGAGAGAGCCTGTACTTCCAGATTCATGGGTGTTGGTACTTGCTAAGCCACTGGCATGTTGTCTGGTATTGGGAAGTCACTTAATTGCTTTTCCATTTTTAAAGCAAGGATGATGATATAGTAAAACCTGAGAGAATTGCAGGTTGTAGTGAATTAATGTGGAATGAATGCTGTTTGATCTGTGGATCAAAAGCATTGTAAAGGGTTAAATGACATATATTCAAGAGAAGAGTAATGCCTACGCTTGCAGTATAATGTGAAGAAAAGATGAAATTGTTTTTTTAAAAAGTTATCATCTCTGAGCCAGGAAAGTATCAGCCAGTTTCAATAAATTACACCCTTCTCAATGGGGAGCAGGAGTAACGGAAAGAGAAAAATCCTACTTGGTGTTAACTCTCCCTTTGGCATTTACGTCAAATGAGGTTTAGTATCGAGTTGTTAAAAATAGAAGCCAATTTTTTTCCTTTCAATATAATGCAACAAAAAAACCCTGTTTTGGAACATGTATCTGGTTCAGGGTTTAGAAAACTTTTGTGCTGATCGTGCCCAGGTCAGAATTGTTGGAGTTAAGGAACCGGAGCCCTCACTAATCTGGGTTGTGATTTGCACTGCTGTAGCTGGGGATTTTGCACTCCTTAGCCTCCTAATACTAGTCTAGAGAGAATTCCTTTCTGAGCTTTCCTCTTGAGAGCCTGGAGGCTGGAGGGGGAATTAAACAAATCTCCAGGTAGTCCTGATGTCATGATCAGTATTCTGCTGTTATTTCTACTTGTCAGGCACTATTTGAGTTGCACAATTTGGAACGTTAAGCATCTGCTTTGTAAGTGTTTAGACATCAGGATCATGGCAGATTTGTTTACAGAGATAAATTCTGCCTCTTCAGATTTGCATATGAATTGAGGGGCAGACCGGAGTTTATGCTTTCTGTCAGAATTATAAGAACACCTTTAAGAGTAAGTAAGCAATACAAAGTAATAAGAAAATATAGGGATAAATATAGTAATT
Organism: Chroicocephalus ridibundus; assembly: GCF_963924245.1. Lineage (NCBI taxonomy): Eukaryota > Metazoa > Chordata > Aves > Charadriiformes > Laridae > Chroicocephalus > Chroicocephalus ridibundus. The sequence continues at coordinate 31,813,687 of NC_086292.1, forward strand.
AGGCAATTCCAGGAAAAACCTACTCACTTGTGAAATTACGTTTAGCGAACAGAAGTTTAAAAATGCATCAGAATCACTATTTATTATTTTTCTACAAAAAAAATCAAATAGGATTGGTGCCATTACGTTTCCTCAGTGATTATTCATATTTCAGTAATTCAGCTATGATAATATTTGGTATAATAATAAAAATAATTGTAACAATGTCTTCATTAGATCATACTTACTGAGATATGTTTTTTACAGGTATGATTTTTAAGAGGGTTTTTGGTTTTTGAAATTGTAGTGATATGTGTAAGTTTCAATTTTAACACTTTATGCATGCTCATATGGGAGTAGAGTAACCAGTGACTTTTTGGTACATGCGGTTAGATGAGCTTTGCTTTGGTGTATGCGGAAGACATAGGCTGGTTACTTTTTGACATACTGTTATTGTGTGCAAAGGTATGCGTGAAGAAACATGCACATGAAGAAGCTTGCAGGAAGAGACTTCTCTTTCTAGACATAACCCCAGACTTGGACCGTGTCTGACCGGCATGTCTTTAAATACGGAAAAAGAGTGGGTTTGTCCCTCTGAACCTCTCCAGCTCTCTTAGCGTGAATGGATAGTTCTGACCCTGTTAATCTGCAAGTAATGTACAAAATTCTGCATTTCATCTGGATGCGGAATGGATTTCTTCTTATGAGTTCATTATCTAGTTGCCAAAGCCATTCAGGTTCAAGGCCCAGCCCTGCTTCAATGAGATTAGGGGTTAGAACTGTGTGTTTTAGCAGCTGGGCGAACCCTGGACCGACAGGCAACTGGCTGTTCTGCCCTGGAGCCCTCTCAGGCTGCCTTGGTGCGGCTTGTCCACTCTGTGTAAATAATTAATCACTGGACTGGGGCCTTTTACATGCCACTCTTGAATCCTGTGCCCTGAGCATTCAGTCTGTTTTCCAAATGGGCCTGTTTCAGTTTTGTGTGTTTTAATCAGTCACCATTTCATAGGAATTGCTGTACTTGTCTTATATGCTTTTCTGAAAATGTCATCCCCGGTATGTGAGTAGGCTGGAATGGTATTGTTGTTCCACTTATGCTGAAGTCCCTTTGGTGCTTTTCTTTATCAGAGGCACCAAGCTCGGTGGTACTGTTAAATGCGATATGGTCTATTTGTAGAGAGATGCTTATGTGTGGTTTTGCACAAATTGCTGGGTGCCAGAGTTACGCGTTGCAATTTCAGTAGACACACGATAAGCAGGAAGCTGTATATAATATGAGAAAATTAGAAGTTCATCAGACGGTTTACCATAAATGCAAGCTCCAGGAAGGCTGTAATATGTTAATGCCTTTTGTCAAACTGTGGGAAACCAAAATATGGTGATTTGATATTACATGCAAGTTTATCTGTGTAATCCATGGAAGTGTGTGCTTTTACAGTACTGAAAAGAACCTGATGTATTTTTCATCTTCCACGTTAACATATCACTGGTATAAGCTATTGCAAAGGCAGGATGCTGGTGGTGGTTGCTTGCAGAACCCCCTCCTTTGGTTGTTAGGTGGGGTTTCCCGAATGCTCATTCTAATTCTCAGCCAAATTAATATGGCTTCTATAAAAATGGCTTAACGCTCATTGCACGCACTTGGATCTTAACAGCTTCTTCAGCTCATCAGCCTCTCACCAAATGCCATGGAAAGGGATGGTACAGACAGCTAAGAGAAGGAACAGAGTCAAGAAAACAGGGAGACTTTATTTTACTCTTATCTCAGTCTGCGTGCAAAGTCAGCTTCTATGTGAATTGGCAGTGGAAGAAAACAGTTGCTTTGACCATAGCTTTAAATTCAATGTTAAATAAAGTCAATTAACTTAAGTTTGAGTGTTGAATAAATTATTATTTATCAGATTATTATTACTTTGGAAGGCTAAATGTAAGATTCTGTAATTCTCTTTCTTCCTGAAGCTTACCATCCTTTGAGGTGTTCAGAATTAAATTAAAAATGAAGTGTCTCCCCAGCTGGGGCATCTGTACCCAGCAGAGAGTACAAACTGACAAGAAGGCCTTATAGAATGGTATAGAATCACAGAAGACAAAGTCAGTGACTTAAGAAAATACCTCTGTGCCAGGACATTCTGTAAATTTCTCTGGAGAAATCCTACAACCCTTCAAGAAAGTTGACCTCATTTGCATGTTTTGATTAGATTGCTGTTAGGCTTTTTCTGACTTCCTGTAAAGGAGAGAAAAGTAGTTTTCTGAACAAGTCTCAGGAACTTCCTCATGTCAGAATACATTCCTTATAATTAACTTTATAACTGAAGAGTAAGATTTTTGTGTACCGTGTCTAAGTCTCTAGGGGAAACATGTCCAGAATATATTTTATCATAAGGAGGAATACTCTCCATCTATATTCTATATTCCAGTTTAAGGAAAGGATCATCAATATCCAAAGTAAACTCCTGAAATAATTATCAGTTAACTAAACCTCTGATATCCTCACAGCTGGGAAACTATTTCTTTAAAAGACCATAAGTGAAAGCGTAACTTAGGGGCATGTTTCGTAGAGATACAAAACTGTATGACAACTATTCAACTGTGCAACATAAAACTATACGCTCGGGAATCTTTAAAAAGTGGGGGGAAGGAAAGAAAGAAAAAAATCTTAGGCCCCCAAGCAAGGGGGAATTCTAGTGGTAGAAAAATGAAATGTGAAACCATTAATATATTTATGTACAAGATAATGATCTACACAGCAGAATTTAGCTATTGTGAAGACTGCAGCATTCACTGCCCTTTAGTAGGTGTGGTAAGTGTCTTGAATAAGGATTAGGAGAGTGTGTACCTGAAAATATTTAATACATATACAAATCTGAAGAGAAAAAGGACAGACTGTACCCAAAACTATACTCTCTCAACCGCAGCAGCCTTTCTTCTGGATACTTGTATTCATAATGTTAGGGTCTCCATCACAGCAATGATCTTAAGAGACTTGCGACTGTAGCGATGGAGGTCAGATCAGTGCCCTAACCACAATCTAGCATATGGGAGGAAATGGGAAGTTTAACAGCTCTCACCCTGCTTGCATTTCTGCATGCTATCTAGAAATACGTAACGGATGACAAGTCTCCAGATTAAACCATGGAACTATAAGTAGAATGCAGGAGGAATGGATGTAAAGAGGGGGAAGGCTGTATCATTATTATGTAACTCTAATATCTAATCTGTTTTCCTACTTTCAGACTGTTTGCACATTGGGTTTAACAGAGGCATGCAGCTGGTATTGTAGTTATTACATATTGCCTAAATAATTCCAGTGAATGCTTCATACAGCTATAAAAATGGGCATATTAACAAATAATTTTTCATTTAAGTACTATATCTGGTTTCAAAAATAATACTGAAATGTGCCCTTTTTAGTATTAGCAAGGTATATTTAATCAAAATTGACTTAGGTGCATTTTTTTCTTTATTTATTGGACTTCCTTTCAAACATTTGCAATTTCTAAAATGCAGCACTGAGACACTATGATAAATACAAGATAGCTCTCATAGTTTTACTTAAATGCAATAGCAGGAAAAGGAATATTAAATAGGAGAGGTAAAATTAGCTGAATTCATGCGTCCTGCTTTATCTTGAAAGATAACCAAAATTCTTAGCCACAAGGTTTCGTATGTTGAGCTTTTTTTTAATATAGAAATACAGAAGAAATTGATTTTACTAGATTTTAGTGATACATTTCTCTTAAACCTTAAACTTTAAAAATTGTCTTGTTTGGTTTGTTGAGAAATAGGACTACATAGAATAACGCTGAAGTTCTAGCAGTCTCACTTGCCATGGTAGCATCGCTCTTCTGAAGCTACTGAGCAGTAAGAGCATTGCTTGGTTTGTAGCTCAGGCTGATGTATTGTGGATACAGCTTTATCGCTAATTAGTCAGTTGGCATTTTCCATTAGAGAAGCAGTGATCTCAGTTACCTCTGACTTTGCTGAAATCACTACAAACAGAGAGGGGGTTTTCCAATTTTTCCTTGCTTTAAGTTTTTTAATTTCAGTCGAAACTCTTCAGCTCTTCGTCAAGACATAACTTCAGAGCTAAACATAGAAAAATGATTGTGCCCTATTCAGAAATTCTAGTCATCATTTCTTTGAAAACTCTGAGTACCAAGGTCTACAAAAATGGTACCATGACTAACCTTTTACCATCACTGTAAAAATGTAACTAAATTGTTTATAAAACCGGATGGGGTTTAGACAACTTATTTTTCACATTTCTTGATTTTTCATTACTTGAAATTGCCAGTTGAAAATGGCCTGTTAACATGGAAAGTCTTGTGTGCTTGGTTCTGGTGACTTGCATTATTTTGGTTAGGGAAGATGAAGTTATAAGAACACATAATGAGTTAGGTGCTATTTTCAACTTGATGATGGGTGTTTCCTTTTCTTAAGTGCCTTAAAAATAGAGCAAGAAAGAGCAGAAAACTTAGACTTCTGACAGCTTTGACTTTTCTAAGGAAAAGGGAAATATTCCAAGCAGTATTTCACCAACCAAAATACATATTGAAGATGCATTGGCTGTAGCCCAGGCTCTTTAGAGATGAGCCATAAAGCTCATAGTTGAAATACTTGTGCAAGTGAAGGTAAACGAATTATGCTGCTTTCCACTCTCAGTATTAGAAGGTGCTATGGTTTGTTTTGGCCTTCTACCATAAGAAGGTGGAAATCATATGGAATACAGAATTTTTTGCCTTCTATTCCTAAGTCACTTACTCATCTGCTTTAGTATTACACTGGTTTTGGGGGGTTTGGGAGGAGTTGTTTGGGGTTTTTTTTCTTTTTTGTTCAGTGTTTTTTTTAACAGGGGAGGGTCTGCATTTACTTTTATAAGCTGTAATACTGGATGTTGGCTTGGGCTAACAAATAGCTGGTCATTTACAATTGGAGATCCTGTTGCTTACTGTGGGAGTGAGATATCTTTGAGTTGTTGTCAGCATAACTCTGAGCAGTGAAGCAAGTCATGTGGTAGCGGGTGTTCCCTTGGCTGTTGGAGGTAGAGTTTATCTGTATTAGGATAAATCCGTAGGTCTGAATCTCGTAAGCTGGAGGACAGCCTTGCTGTAGATAGGCTGTAGATTATGTCGAAGTAATCATAATTTAGATGAAATCACCATTCAAGCTATGTCTTGGTTTCACAGAAAAAGTATTTTCTGCCAAAACCATTTACTTGACTGCAAGTAGTCTCCTCCTGCTCCCACCGGTCCCCAAAATACATCCACAGACAAAAACTCACAGAGAAGCTTAAACGTCTGGGGGAGAAGGGGGCTGGTTAGTTTTAATACTTTTTGCAATTAGAGATCAGTTTAAACCTCACGTTTTCCTAAAGTGTTGGAAGATTTGACTCTTCAGTCTCATCTCAGTTTCACCAATATGAAAGCAGCGGTGAGGAAAGAGCTAGTCATCACTAAGAGCAAATGGAGCCAGGGGTGTTCCGGAGCGGCAGAACATTCCTAAGGACTCGGACCAGCTTTTAAGAGGGTCATATCCTACGTTGTCCTTTTTCAGTCTGAGGTAGAACTGTCTATGCCATGCATTCAGTCATGCATACTGTACATTCAGAGCAGCAGTCTCCGTTCACTGTCAGTTGGAAAGAAGGATCAAATCGCACAAAAAAATCTTACTGAAGTAAGTCAGTGATAGTAGTATATAGCTTCCTTTCCACTCCTAGAGGTTCAGGGGACAGAGGCTGAATTTCAGTCCTTGCAGAGTTCTGTTGGCATACAGAAAGGTATTTTGAAGCATCAAGTCAGGGATACCTTTAGAATGTTAGGTATCACTTGGAGCAAAAACATGATGAATTTCCAGCAGTGCACATCACTGCATTCAGAAGTAAATTCTATTGGTCTCCTCTGGAATGGACAGAGAAAGAGACAATGATTAAGTGATGTAATTGTAAAGACAATTTTTTTACTTTACTGTTATTAAAACAATGACAACCAATTGCCTTGGTTTTCTAACCTCGGTAATAACCCTTACATTAAACAAAATAAAACCAACATTGTTCAGGGCAACAGGCAATGGAATACCAGGAATTTGATAAAGGTAGCAAGCAATAGCTCCAAGAGCTATGTGGTGTTCTCTTCTTTTGTAACTTTAAAGCTGAATTACACCACTGGAAGTCTTTATCTGTCTTCACTCCTTATGCCCTCTCATATGGCAAGTGTCCACAGTAGTAAACAGGGAAGGACATCCTGAAAGATTTTCTGTCTCTTTCTTTTTTTTTTATCAACAGAAGCGCTTGTTGTATAGGGTTTTTTTTGGTTTCTTTTTTTCATCAGCTGCCAGTGAATGGTTCTTTACATTTTAATGTCTGGGGGAAGATGCTGACATGTTGCAGCGAGCTCTTGTATCCCACTGGGGCTATTGATTTGTATGTGCCTCTCTAGTGCTGTACCTGTTGTAGAGAAAAGTCGGCAAGGATTTTAGAAAACTTACCTATTTGTAACACATGCACTGGTCTCAGTTGCATGAAGGAGCAATTGTAGATTCTTTTTATAGGATTTCTATGAATGGTTATCATAATTTCCAGTCAGCCCAAGCATAAAAGTAAGCTCTAAGAAACAAACACAAGACCTTTAAACAGGTTGAGAATAAGGACATTTAAGGTCAGTCTGGTTTACATCTTTATGCCATTAGTCTTTAGAGACATCTGTAATTCAGACAGTCCTAATATCCTTTGTGTTTTTCAGTTTTACATTTTGGCATCATACTCAGAGCAATTTTCCAGAGCGTTTAAAGAGAGGAAAATAAGACGTTTGGAAACAGCACTACAGTTTTGCTGAACTCGAGGGTCCCATTTGCTTTGAGAAATACTTAAGCAGCTAAAATTGTTTCCTCTTTTAATGGCCCAATTCAGTTTTAGAACAAGCCAATGAGACTTTTTTCTTCTTGCAATTTGTATAACATTCAGAACTTCAACACCCATCAGTTAACAGGAAGCCTCTGACTTTTTTGTTCATTATGTATGTAGCAGAGTATGTCAACAGAAGATTGTTAGAAATTAAAAAGTGAATCTTCTTTTTTCCTTTCATTAACTTCACATAGCCTTAAATGAGAACATTTCTATCCTCAGAACTTAAGAAATTTCATAAGTTGAGACGTATGTAATATGTGGAAGGTTTTTTCAAAAGTGGTGGTCACCTTCTGCTATACAATGAAAATGTATTCCTTCTATTTATCTAAGCTACTGAATCTAGCTAATATATTACTTCTGTTCTGTGTTGGGTTTTTTTGTCATTTATTCCGCTGTGTTTTTGTCAAAGAATTTGAATTTCTTGCTAAAATGCAAAGAGTAAAAAGAGCTGCGTTTCTAAAGAACTAGCCTGTTTTCCAGCAACTCTGCAAAGGCAGTTCATTCACTAGATTGCACTCCTAAAGGCCTAGCAAGCAGCGAGGTTTTCCTGCAAAATCTTTTCAACATGAACTTAACGAATTAAAGCTTTCACTGAAAGCTTCACGTGATTTATTTTTTCATATCACGAGCAATTATGAGTCTACCTGTATTTCAAGAAGGTTGAGTTTGCAGTAGTGCTTTTATAGAGACCCTACTGTGTCCTGACACTCAGTCGCATGAATTTTTCCCTCTGTCTCTTTGAACACTGTGTGTTATCACACACAGGCTTGTTGATTTAGTCAGCAATGGGCTGGAGCCTCTCTGTAAATGGAGAATGACAACAGATCCCATCTTATCTGTATTTGAGCTGCAGCTCCTTCCTGACCCCATTCATAGCTCTCAAAACTGAACAAAAGTTTTAGCTTAGTTTCTTGATCTTCTGTTGTACTTGCAGGAGAGCACAAGGAATCTCTGCCCAGCTCCAAATTTGCATTTGTTGAGCTATACCATTAACCTGACCCCAGTTGTCATCGTACCTCTCTAGGCTGAGCAGGACAATAGAAGAATTCCGGCTTTAAAGGCTGGAATTCACTAACCCTAGTATCTAAAAAAAAAAAAAAAAAAAAAAAAAAAAAGTGTGTGCTACTATTCAAGGGCTAATATTCTTCTGAGAAAGGCTAAAAGCTCACTGATAGTTACAGTGGCTACAGTCTTTGGAAAGACTTGTGATCCTTGCTGGAGAGTCCAAGGTATCCAGGCGAGAGTCCAACCCATCAGGCAGATGGTCGCATTGATCTTGTTTTCTGGCAGTTGTGTCCTCCTCTGCCGTTACATATATTAATGGGTCTGATACATTTTGAAAAGTTTTCAGTATACCACACAGAAGGGTCAATTTACTTGTCAGCACAGGCAGCTCCAGCTCAGCCATCTTATAGATACTGTACGCTTCTTTATTTGATAACGGTCATATTTCATGGTAACTATCTAAGCATCAAAAGAAACAATGGAGAAAGGAGGTTTCTTTGCCAAACATAAATAAATCTGCGTTCAGTTCTGGGCCCCTCTGTACAAGAGGGACATTGAAGTGCTGGAGCGTGTCCAGAGGAGAGCTACCAGGCTGGTGAGGGGTCTGGAGACCAGGTCATATGAGGAGAGGCTGAGGGAGCTGGGCATGTTTGGCTTGGAGAAGAGGAGGCTGAGGGGAGACCTCATTGCCCTCTACAGCTACCTGAAAGGAGGTTGTAGAGAGGTGGGTGTTGGCCTCTTTTCCCAGGTGAATAATGAGAGGACCAGAGGAAATGGTCTGAAGTCGCGGCAGGGGAGGCTTGGATTAGATGTTAGGAAGAATTACTTTACTGAAAGAGTGGTCAGGCACTGGAACAGCCTGCCCAGGGAGGTGGTTGAGTCACCATCCCTAGACGTGTTTAAGAAACATCTAGATGTGGCACTTCAGGGCATGCTCTAGTGGCAGAGATCGTAGGTTCTTTGGTTGGACTCGATGATCTCGAAGGTCCTTTCCAACCATGAAGATTCTAAAGAGATGTTGTATACACAGAATGTCAGAGAGAGAAGAAAAAAAGCCATGTTTCTTTATATACTACATATATTTACTTTATATATTTCATGAATTTACTTTATATACTACAGTAATTTCTTCATCTAAAAAGGCTGACTTCTAGCCATGAAGAGTTAACGTTCATGAGGAATGTGTGGAAACCTTACATAACTCGTTCAGTCTCATCTCATGGGTGTTTCTCTGTACACTCTGCCAGAACTAATTTCACGGTTTTAAAACAACTCGTGGTACAAAAAGAATACGTAATGAGTTGCCGTGAGATATGATTGTTTCCCATTTGAGAGATAGAGAGACCTGTAGCTCTCCAGGACTTATTAAGAATCATTTCTCAATTAAGCATGGGATGTATAGCTTAACAAAGGCTATGTGGTTCCTCTTGAATACATCAGGGTTTGGATGTGGAAAGCATACCTATCGCAAGCATTTGAGATACTCTTCACCCTCCTTTTCCCCAGCATCTTTTCCTCTGCTAGTTTATAAATTCAAAGAGACCGTAAGCTTGTGTAGACAAAAACACTGACCTGGCATGGTCTGTCTTATCCTACATTCTGAGTCCCTGTCATATCTTAGAGTTTGAAAACAGACAAAGCTTTCTGGTGCTGTCAAAAAAGTCATCTTTGAGAAAGGAAGCAGCATCCAAACTGTCAAGACCAATACTTGCTCCCTCTCAGCCAGTGACGTTTCGCTCCTGAAGCCTGCATAGCAATAAACTACTTATTCGAGTTATCAAAAGACATAGTTACACAAAATGCTGGCAAAAGTGGAGTCCAGGGCAAGAAAGTTGGATGGAATGGGGTGGTGAAAAGGGATCTGTTCATTTTAAGATGAAATATTTACAGATAGATAAGTTAGGTTCCCCCATTCTGGGAAAGGCAGAAAATAATGTTATACGAAAACAATGTTATACAAAACAGGGGAATGTTTTAGAATATGTGCCTAGGGTGCAAGCCAACAGTTTATGGCACATCTAGTCTTAGTTTGAAAAACAGCTTTTTGTCTAATGAAACCAACAAAAACATATGAAAAGAGATATCATTAGTTTGCTGTTGCAGAGACAGTGCAATGCGGACCATAACACAACTCTTCCCACCTGCATTTCAGGCTGGTTTGAAGCAGAACTGAAGTTCACTTTGATAGCCCTGGCGAGGCCAGGAAGTCAAAGGGGAATTAACTGTTTAATATTTGCCCAGATCGTACTAAGCCATAAAGCAAGATTTATTTTAAAGTATCAGAGCCACTTCAACTTAAATGAGTGAGTGCAGCCTTAGATGCTAAAAGAAATTTATGAGGATCTTTGGACCTCCAAAATACTTCAGTAAAGCAGCTGGGATTACTAGTAAAATTTCACTGCCATAAAAACATGATTTAAAACAGAAACGTGAATGGATTGAGAGGGATCTCCTCCAACATAGTACATGGTGTTACTGTGCAGCTGTGAGATCTATCATTTCAGTCAGCAGTCTTGCATGGAAAATTCAGTGATGACTCACTGTTTTCTTCATCTTTTTGTGCTAGAAAGATAGGCAAAGATTCCTTGATCTGTCCCTTTACTTGCCCTGCTGTTCTTTAGGGAGAGTCGTTACAGGTATTCCTTTTGTGGCGTGGAAGGAGAGGAGGGGTTGGTGGGATGGCACACCAGTGCATCATTTCTGTACTGACAGGTCCCCATCCTGGGCACAAGGTGAGGCTTAGGTTGAAAGGAAGGGTTATACTGGTCTGTCTGCCAGGCAGAAGTGGTGACATGACAGATGACGCAGTGGCAGGATGCATTAAATAATTTAGATTAACCTCTCAAATTTTCTGTAACAGCAGTGCTGGAAGTCCTGCAAGTTCTTGGAAGAACTCCAAGAACAAATTTCCATGCTTCTTATCCCAAACGCACTAGTGATGAAGGAAATCTTACTTCAGTAAAAATCATTTGTGTCCCAATAGGAAATAGTACCTTTTTATAGGAAAATTGTTTTTTTCACCTGCAAAACCTGTCGTCTTTAATGTGAGGAAGAAACAGAAGATGTGAGGCACAAACACATGTTGATTCTCTTTTTAGAAAACCAGTGAGAATAGGGATGCAAATTAGTTCACTGTACAGCTCTAATTAATCAGCCTCTCTTCTCTTTTCTTTATTCCAGTTACCTTGAATTAGAAGTCATGCTATCCTTTGGGCTCCGGCTGACTTAATGTTTTAGAAAACTGCCTGCTACTGATCTGACAAGAAAGTCAGAAAGGGTTAATACTCTTTGTATTGTAGTTACTCTGAAACAATGACTGATTTTAGTTAGAATGGTATTCTGGGGCTATTTTGCTTCTCATATTTCAAAGCACAGCTGAAAATAAAGTGAGTGTTCCCTGAGATGCTAACTGTAACATATGTTGAAGGAATGTTGTATAAAGATAAACCAAACAGTTCCCCGGCATTATCTGAAGGTAGAATCTAGATTTGATCGTGATTTTTGACCTGTCCAAGATTCAGAGATGTCTGAGCCTAAGATTTTTTTGATGGTCTGTTTTGCAGGGAAAGGAAGAGAAGGAGAGATTGTGGTAGTGTAAGCAGAAAATTATTCAGCCGTTCCCTGTTATGTTCGTTAAGAAGGCAGAGTTAGGCACTGAACTGTTATTTCGGTCAAGTCTTCATTTCATTTATGTCAGTATTTTGTAAATAATTAATATGACATTTTAAGTTGACTTCTTTCCCAAAATAGCTGTAATACAATAATAAACTGCACTGCAGTCAAAAGAAATAGCTATAATACCATGTCCTGCTTTGAAATGATTTTTCACTTACCAGTCAAGCTGAATATTAGTGCTTCTAGGTAGGAGATTATTAACTATATTTGCTCTTTGAAGAGAAGAGAGCTCCTCGTAAAGGTGACTTCAACAGCAAAGAAAGATTTCACAGCAGTAGCCAATTTCCTTAGGGAACAATTCCATGATTGCCCGGTCCAGTGTAGATTTACTCTTCTACTCACTTGGAGGTAGGGGCAGGGAAGCACAAGAGGCCCTTGAGATGGGAACAGAGAAAATCTCCAATGTCATGGAGACTTTTAACTGTATCAATGCCAATCATAGTTTTTCAGGACAGAGCAGAAAGAAAACCATGCAGCTGAATGGGGCCTAAATCCAAGCTCTTCAGCAAATCACTCAAGAGAACTCTTGAAGTTCTACAAAATCTTTTTCAGGATTTTTCCTTCAGGAGAGGGACACTGAGCACTAGGTGTTCATTCCTCCTCTAGGACCTATGAGCTTTCTTCTGTGCTGGCTTGCATGGGAACTGCTTGTGCTGATGACCTCGTGCACTTTTGTAAGTGGAAACATTCTTAGTGCAGTAGAGACGTTGCTTCATGTTTGGAGTGGCTGAGGAACTGTGAAAAAAGCATTAAAAGATCACTCATACACTCAGCGGCACTGGCTCCAACACTTAAAGATTACATTCATCTACAGGCAGGAGTGGAAAAGCACTAGTTTATTAATTTTGCTCATTTGCTAAACCTCTGTGAGATGTTTGCAATACAGCCCAGTTGGGCATGTCTAATTTTTTGTTTTAACTTCAAACCAAAGACTAGATAAAGCCCAAAGGAAGATGTATACTGTTGCACTTAAATGGTGTGCAATTCATAATTAGCTTTAGTGAAGATTTGACTTTGGCCAGTTGAGCAGAAGGCAGAATATTTTTATTTTTGGAGCTAAGGTCTTTGCCTGACTGCTGTTGTGGAGCATTCCGGAAAAGCTGGGAATGATTGATCTACACGGCCAGGTTTTACGTGTTCAGATTAACTCAGATGAACACTTAGTATTCGGGGTACTTTAGGATCACAGATACTTTTAAAGAGCACTGAATGGTCACTGCTAGACTCTGAATAAAATCCCAGACTCCCAGAATTTTTCTTCTGTTTTTGTTGGGGGCTTTTTTGTGGTTGTTTTTTTTAATTATTATTAATTTACTAGAATTTTAGGGTCTTTCATACATCCTACCTTCAAATTTGACTTACAGCCATAGTCCACAAAAAGAGGACTACTCAGCTAAACTTAGCACCATGAAGAGAGCAGGGAAATCTTTTAAGATGTCTTCTCTAACACAGTCGCCATGTCCCTCCCCACCCGCCGCCACCCCCTTTTTCCTTTTCTTTCTAAGTCATGAGAAATGTTACCATGGCCTCTAACTCTAACACTAATCAAAGAATAAGTTTTAATTTTAATACCCCTCTCAAGCTCTAACATTTAAGGAAGTACTGGTTACAAAATGTGTGGGTTTTTTTTCCTAGTGCTGACAGGGGAAAGTCATTTCTCATTCTCTTTTTCTTTTCCTGTTTTTCACTTTGGGATGCCAGTCTTGCAAATCAATATTTCATTTTGAAGGAGCCATGTTTGATGCCAGTTCTACTTATTTGCTTTGCAGTCACTGCAGTAATGCTTTGTAGCTCTGTCAGTATGTAAATTAAACCAAGCATAGATAGCTTTGTGTTGCTTAATGTTCAGCTGATAAAAATTAATGTGGTGTGAAATGAGCATTTTATCTGACTGCAGATACAGTGCCGGAGTTAATTAGACTGGCAGAGGAAAATGTTATTAAACATACAGGCCCCTGATCATCAAGAGCTGGGTGAACCTCAAAAATGTGGGTTTGGGTGGGCAGTGTAATGTAAATCGACTGAGGCAGGCTCAAAGCAAACACAGTGAGAATGGTGCGCTACTTCAGCAATAAGACATGACAGACCGAGCAGTAGTGCTGATGAATGCATGCCTTGGGTGCACAGTGGAAGGTACAAGGCAAGCCAAATGCTTCCAGCACGCTTGGGAAGTGCATTAATCAGCATTAACACATGATCTACAGTGTCTTATTGTCATTAAACATCGCCACTTCTTAAGTTCGGAATTTGGTGACAGTTAAATGATCAGTAAGCCAAATCAAATAAAGCGGCAAAACATTTAATTCAGCATAAGTCATTTCAGTAAAAGTATTTTCATACATTTAGTTAGTTCTCTTGGCAGATTGCCTCGCAGCACTGGTGTAGTTACGTTGCTATTTTCTGTAATTAAAACGAAAAAGCACTAACAATGATATCTTTTATTCTATAAACTAAATAGATCCCATAAATATAGGCTCACTTCTTCTGTTGTCTGAATATGGACCCTGTTTTCATATTCTCTGTTTATGCAGCTGGATAAATTTATGAAGAGGATCAGATACATTAGAATGTTGACATGAAAAGCTGTGTTGGATACAATGAAACATGTCTCTATTTTTGATGCTGTGGATGGGTAAATTTGAGACTAGTATCCAACTTCCCCGGTATTACTGTCTAGGCAAGAAGCAATGAGCCTAATGGTTTTAGCCAGTGAAACCCACAACAATTTATGTTTTTTGAAGCACGTTGTTTGTTAACATATAATTGAAGACTTCAGGCTGTGGTGTTTATATTCAGAGATGGGAAGCTGTAAGTCATGTTTTAACATATAAACCAACACTCAGAATTTTAGGTGTCTCTGTGGATGCTTGAGCAATCAAGTTTAAAGGACTCTGTAGAGGCAGAACAAAAGACCACCCGAGAGAAATGTATGTTGGAAAGTTTTGCAAAAGGGCCACCTGGCCTTGGGGGCTGAGATATGCAGAGGATGTTGCTGGTCAGGGAGAGCTCAGAGCATGTGTTTCTGCCTTCTTGTACCCTGTGAGCCCTAGAATATTTCCGAACAACCTCAGTTTTACTCCCTAGCAACCTCCCTCCTAAATTACCTTTCTTGATAAGCCTAGGAGTCTAACATATTTTTACCTAGGCCCATGTCTTTGTAGTACTCTGATAAATAGTATTTCCATAAATCAGATGTTTATCTGTAATCCAGGTGATCCATTTTGTGCACTTTATCTGTTTATCTTCTACTGCCTCGTACTTTGCTTTTGACAGTAGTACACAGGTTTATGCTCCAATACTCAGCTTTAAAAGAACAAGCCTTTTGTTTTCCAGTGATTAGTTCATTTGTCTTACGCTGCTCTGATGTCCAGGTATTCCTTCAGGTTGGTGGTACTGTTTACCTCTCAGCCCTGTCATATTGCAAATGGCTTTCCTGGGCCTTGCAAACCATTACAGTCATAGCATAATGCCACGCTCTTGTTGCGGTTGTCTGCAGCAGGTAAGATGGGTGAACTCTACTTGTGAGCGTTTTTCAGAAGAGCCCCTCGTGCTTTTGCATTACACAGTACTGGTCAGTGAGAGTCCTCTACACTGCTGCTGTTTCTGAACACTGCAGGCAGGAGAGACAAAATACTAGGAGCAGACAGCAGGACGTCAGTGGCTGTTCACAAAACTATTAAAAAGGAGTGGAGGGTGGTCAGTACTTACATGGATGCACAGATTGATATCCTCTATTAGCTGCATAATTTGCTTGACACTAACTGGAACTTCCAGGCAGAATTGAAAAATTTAAGCTTTTTGGCTCAGTCTCAAAGGGTTTATGGTGACCAAGGAATCCCCTGAATGTTGCTACAGAAACCTCCTAATAGAAGGACTCAGGATGCTTCTTTTACTCTACATGCCTGTTACATCTAGGTGTGTTTGTGAGAAAGAGAGAGAGGATGATCTAAAGCTGTCTCAGTATTTGCATGCACTGCTTTGGCTTCTTTATGCCTTAGTGATTTTCAGATAAAATCCAAACCTCCACTCCATTTACTTATTCATTTATTTAAAGTATTTACCACTTGAAAGAAACACTGTAAATTCCCTTCCTGTTTTCAAAAGAGTTGAGATACTCGGGAAGCTGACAGATTCTATTGGTTTCAAAACCCATGTCGCGGCCCTCTCCCCTTCAAATGTCATAATTTAATGTTGTGTATCTATTAGAAACTTTAGAGAGATGCACATTGCTCTTAGCTTCTTATATGCACGTAGCTGAGGACAAAGAGTTTACTAGTGATTCAGAATTTCAGGTATGCTCTCTAAAATATCCTCCATGTTTTCAGATATACATTAAGTATAACAAGAACAGTATTAATTACTGTCCCAACCATGAATTAAGTAATTTACAGAATTAGCAACATCTATATGCTGGATCCTATCAAGTTGCTCCATTCCATATTTCACTGTACTGAGAGCTACTCATTTCTTCATGGAGTTGCATTTTACTTAGTATTGTTTTCTTTATAATTCCTTCTGTCCTGTGCAGGATCTTCAGTGCCTCTAGGAAGACATACAGGCATTCAGAACATTTTTGTCACCTAACCTAAAAGATCAAACCTCCACCCTTAAAGCTACTGTGAGACTTCTTTTTGTTTTGAGTGTTTCCTTACAGGAAATAAAAAGTAGCCCCCTTCCTTTATAGTAACTTGTATTTGCTGATGTTTACTACTGTAGTGTCCCAGGCCCAATTTTCAGCTATACTGGTTTTTGCATATTTGTTCCTTTCCATACAGCTGTCCAGGCTTTTAACTGACACAAGTTATGAGTTACTAGGACTTCAGTTTGTTTGGAATTCTGGAAAGATAGCAAAAAATACAGAAGCTTATCTTTTTTGGACTGGAATTCTTTTTTGAGAAGAGTCTCTTACAGATTTTCCAGACTTCTTTTTATCTAGAAATAGACAAACCAAAAAAACCAAACAAACAAAGGCAAAAAACCCCCAACCAACCACCAGCCCCCATCTCCCCATAAGAAGGTAACTTCCCATGGTCTTCACAGTACCTGTTTCTGGTTTTGGTCAAGAGATGCAAAGTAAAATAAGTTACCTCTTTTACTTCAGCTTTGAAGGTCAGATTTAATGATGGGCTGAGGTTAAAATTTGAGGATTTTTTGCTTAAAATTATTAAGATAGCTCCAGTGGTTTGTGGGATTTGAAGCTAAGATCACTGTTAAATGAAATCATTATATTGAAGGTTTTGCCCACCACCTAATTGGCAGAAAAAATATCTCTCCTCTGATTAAGTTAGTTGCTATATTTTTTTTTCATTTAGTCATCTAATAGTATCCGTACCTTTGGTGAATTAAAAAGATGGAATATTTTGCCCCGATATGAAATTGTATTTATTTTTGTAGTTTTCAAAACAATAGAAATGAGTATAGGGGACCGAGCTGTTGTCAGTGTTTTGCAAAGCTGTTTATAAAGCTCCAAACTTCAGAAAGACATTTTAATTTTTAGACTTCTGCATCCTTTTGATTCAATAGAAGAATCTAAAATCTTACCCTTACTTTGCAAAGTCTGAATATGGCCCAACAGAAGTAATTCGGGTGCAAGAAACAGATTGTGAGATGCCAGATTTTTGAGGTACTGATTTTCTGTCCCCTTGTCCACCTCTTCTTTTCTTACAGTTACTTAAATAGCAACCTACGTTAGTAGTGACAGAATTTTGTTACACTGCAAACTATCTGTCGTATGAAATAAATCAGTTATTTTAAACCTGGCATTTAGGCAGCATTACCAAAATCCGTACCACGTGAAAGAGTTTTGGGAAGAGAGAGTGAGGTTTAATTTTGTTCTCATTTTTGTTATTTTTGAACTGTTTTGGTGTCAAGGATTCATGGGGCCAGATCTCAAACTGGAATAAATTAATAGGATTCTGCTTGCAGCAGTTCACTTGTACAACTCAGGACCTGACTTTGCTCCATAACAGAATTTGAGGGGGGGTGTGGACAAAATAGTGCTTGGTGGGGTCATCTGAGAGATGTTTGGCCATCTGCTATGTGTTGCTATCCTGCTTGAAGTGATTGGTGTACTCTAGCAAAAAACTGCCACCATAATAGAAATAAAGCTATCATTTAATTTCATTTATTCAGTCATGTTAGAGACTCTAGATGAAAGACTTTTCCTTTTAACCATTCAAGGCTTCCATCAGTGATATAGACGTCAGTGACTTGGTCTTGCAACAGTCCTTTAATTCATACATGCCTGCTCATTAAATTTAGTTGAGGAATGCAGATAATAGTGCTCAATATCATTTGTCTTTAGACTACAGCCTAAAGTGTATATGTAAGTGGCTGAGATTAATTCACTTCACTGCTTTCTCTAATTGTGTAGATTCGAACTACGCAATGTTCTACTCTGGGGAAAGAAAAAAAAGAAGCAAACTTCTACAAAATCTACAGTCCATAAGGAGATTAGAAAGTCAGTTTTTGTAATATTCAGAACCATAATGCCTTTGAAATGTGGGTTCCTGCTTCTTTTTGCCTGTGTGCTCTCGCCTCCCAACTCGGGGAGGCGTTCAGCTCAGCGGGTTACACAACTGTGACCTGACACCGCAGCCAAGTTACCAGTAGCTCTGGAGTTCAGCTTACTGAACTGTAGCAAAGTGTGAATTCTCCTTAGTACACTTGGCAGTGGTGCTAACTGCATGAAGAAGCACACTTAGAGGAGAAATGGATGACTTAGTGTTACAGAGCAGCTGTATTTAATGCACTAAGCTGTCGGTTACTGACTTCACGCCGTTTGAGTATTGGTAAACGTGCTGAGCAGAGTACAGAACCGGATCAGCAAAATTAATAGCTCTGTTTTGCCAAACTGCATTTAGACCTTGCCACATTAACTTGGAGTTACTATACTCAGTATTCACCTCATGGAAGCAGCAGTCTCTTCCAACAATGAAACAGTCAACAGCATGTGGCCGCACAGTGATTGGATTGCAGACTGAGGTTTTGGTTTGTCTCGCTTGTTCTTCCAAAGCCTTAAACCTTAAACTCCAAAGTTGTTTAGTTCAACCTCATTCAGCTGAATTGCTCTAAATAGAAGTGATTTGTACAGGCAGGATTGTGGCGCACACGTAAGTGCATGGATACATCTGAAGTAAATGTTAATAATGGTGTATTTTTATAGATATTTGGTGCGTGGTTAGTATTTGCTAATATTTGAAAAGCTTGTTTTGAAAATAAAGGCTGTGGCTGGTATAAGAAAGGTCTATGCCAATTTTCATAGGTATCCCTGTAAAAGACCCTTAATTTTACTGTACCTTGCTTTGCCTATCTAGAACATTACTACTTGTTTTTCTGTACAATATTTGTAGTAAAATGCATGTGTGAAAACTGCCTTTTTAGAAATACAGTTAACCGAAATATTAGGCCTCATCAACTTTATCACGCCAGTCTAAATAGAAAACACTTTACAGGAAAAACCGTTTAAAAGAAAAAACCAGCAGATAGGGGAAAGGTAAGTAGGTCTGTGTTTCAGTAGCTCAGTGTTCTTTAACTGTCAGTCATAACCCCGAGGGTCACAGGAAGTTCAGAAGAGACCATGAAGGTTCCACTAGCCAGGGTTCAGCTAACTACGCTTCATTTCCAGCGCTGGCTCAGCTCCTCCACCATTCACGTAGGCACCTGGTAAACCGCCTGCATAGCTTGCTCTCGCTCCTTGCTCGTGCAGAAAGCGTCAGTCACCGTGAGCAGCCATAAGTCACTCCGTGGTCCCCATGGAAATGCTCACAGCAAATCATTTCAAGTGGGCACAGACCAATGGACCTAAAAAGGGATATGGTTACAAAAACCTCGAAGTACCACATAAGTCTGTGTCTGAAAGTTCTCCAACCCATTGCTATGGAGAGAGCACTTCCTGCATTTCATATGGATTTAAATATCTCCACAAGTCATACAGTACTAAACACAGTAAGTGGGGAGAGCAAAACTAAAGGTTTTGCTCATTGTAATGCAGCTCCCCCCCCCCCGTCATATATTCATTGAAATTAGAGATGGGGTAAGAGACAGCACTTGCCAGCAGTACAAAACCAAACGTGCATGTGAGTTTGCATCTCAGGATTAGCATGGGTAATCATTTGTGCATCTAACAATTGCATGTGAAAATTCTAGTACTACATTAGCATTATTTTTGTGTAGTTTTTGTTACCATTTTCTGTAAATATATGCTGAATGAAATCCAGAAAAATTGTTACTGGCATTTGTCCATCACAAATATTCCTTACGTGCTCATTACCTAACACTTTTTAACAGTTGTTTAGTTCACATCCTCAAAATTATTGTGCTAGATACAGAAGAGTGCAAAAATCAGATCAGTTTTGTAGTGAAAGATGGCTTAGGAAATTTCTGTGAGAGTTCTAACTTGAACCATTTATGAAGTCTTCCTGCCAAATTATTTCCTATTGGGGAATTCCAATTTGCTAAAGCCAAAGCTTTTGGTGTGGTCAGAGGTACCACTTTGTGCAGAGAGACTTTAGAGCCAGAGCCCTGACTCGCTAGCCCCTGCTACTAACCAAGATTCAGAACAGAACTGGAACGTCAGTCTTTTCTGTCCCCGATGAGTGCATATTGGGCCAGGTATATCCTAGTGTCTCCTTAGTCGGAGCTGGTTTACTTAGCAGAAATAATTAATAATGCAAAACATTAGGAAACATATGCTCTAATTCTGCCTTAACAAGCAGCGAGTGATCTGATGGAGCCCTAATGTTGCAAGCTACGAAGTATCCTTTTGTCCTTTTTAATTTCACCTGGGGATAAGGCTTCTTAGAACACCAAGGAGGCACCAGAAGTTTCAGGATAAGATACAGATTCTGAACATGGGCTAGTTAGGATAAGCCCCTGAGTATTTGGATGCTGATCTGAGATTGGATCTGCAAGCCAAAACTGTAAGACTTAAAAGCACGAGCTTTATCCTCAAATTTCCAGTACTGCCTTCTTTGAAACACACTAAGATGTTGTAACCAAGCTTTAGTATGGCTGCCTTTTGTTCTCCAGCTTGGAGCCTAGTCGAATTCCAGAAATGCAAAGACAGGCAGCACGAGTGGTCCAGTTTCAATAATATGGCTGTGGCTTTTTTTTGGTTAGTTGTCACCCTCAGCTGAAGATACAGCTGAGAGTTTATGTGGAAAGAATCCAACCAATTTTTCATTAATGTAAGCTTGCAGTCATTTCTGTGTTTTCCAGGGGATTGCCATCTGTGAGAACACATCACTTGAGCAGTCCCAAAACAATGATGTGTATGTCTGTACCTGTACAGGGTCTGTATATATCTCAAAACCGTATTCTGCAATGCTAACTTCGGAGTGAGGGGATTTCTTTAAAGATGACAATAAGTAGGAAAAACACTTCTTGCTTGGTTTGCTCAAATGAAATAAAGGATTTACCTGAACTGTGGCACATTTAAACTGTGAGTGAGAGTTTGGTGCTGACTGATCTAACTCTAGGACCAGAAGCTATGTATTTTCATCAGCATGACCTCACAAACCAGCTAATTGGACGACGTCAGAAACAGATTATCGGTCTGGCAGCAACTGTTCTTTGGTGACTGAGCTAGTATTTCTGCAGGCTTCTCTGCTGTCAAAATGTTCAGGCAAGAGGTCGCTGAAAGGTATTTTTCTGCGCCGTGCTTCAATTGTGTCCATTCTTATATCTCTTACCAAAGCAATAGATAGGCTGGTCTTGGATGGTATTGAGAATTTAAGGAGTTTAACAGGTAGAGTAAGCTTGGTAACAAGTTGATGATGTACTTTGAGTGTCTCCACCTTCTTTAGGAAGTGTGTGCCATTATTTCAAGGGTAGCTGAGGCTCTGTTTTGTCCATTTTGGAAGAAATTTTTTATCACTTTCCCACACATGAATTGCCTGCTTCATTCTTCTGAACAGCTTGTGGATTAACTGTATCAGCCAATAAGTTTCATAATTTGCCAGTCTGGGATTTGTTTGTTTTTTAAGTATCCATTCTGTGGTCCTTTTTATTGCCACCATTTGCGGTAAACAGCAAAATTTAGCATTTGTTTCTCACAAGGCCTAAAGACAAGAATGAAGCTGTGGCTCACGGGCTGTTTTCTAGACAGGAACTGGGTCTTGACATTTTTGAAGTTTATGTGCCCCATCAGGTGAGCTTTTGATCCCCTTTTCTCACTTTGAAGCAAGACATTTATAATGAATTAAGCTAAAATATACTATGCTACTGGATGACATGACTGATGTGGTTGGCATGACAGGTAATCACTCCATTGAAATATTGAAGATGGCTTTTAAATTAATGAAACTGACATGGTATGAAGGTTGTGTATTCTGTGGAACTGTCTGATATCCTACGTTCTTCCATCTTCTTTCACCTCCCTTTTCACCTCCCCCACCTCTAGGGGTAGCAAAATTTGGAATTTATGTACATTGTGCATTTCTTATGAATTCTGCAGGGCAGAGTTCCATGTCAGAAGCACTAGAGTATTAGAATGTAGTCTTTTTTCTTTTTTTTCTCCCTCCCCGCCGTTTCCATCTCTGCTAGCTAATTCTTGTATCAGTTCTAGAAAACATCAAGATGCAAATCTGTGTCTGCAGCTAGATGTCTGTGTACTACCAGCTTTGCAAAGTTAGATCCAATTTTGCAAAGTCAAAGATCTGTTTTTGAATTAGTACTTGGACAAATTTGTCGATGCAGATTAAAAGAAACATTGTTTGAATAAAGTTTTTTTTATATCCAGTTATATCCTTTGCAACTAATGCAAAGAGATGGAGCGACTTCAAGAGAGATGGAGCAACTTCTCGTTGTGTTTGGGAAAGTGTAGCTTTTCTAGTTGCATTTTGAAAAGGCTTTCCTGGAAGAAAAAACAAACCAACCAACCGGCCCCAAAACAAAACCAAAACCACCCATGGAGCATAATCCTTTCTGTTACAGAAACTTTGAGACATGCCTAAGTTAACAAGATGGTATTAGTCAAGCTGTAAAACAGCTTTTAGAAAAAAAATCCTTAAGAAATCTGAATTGATCTCTGGATTACATTTGTCCCACAAAATGCACTCCTCGATAATTGTTTGGTACTGAAGGAACAAACCCCTGTGATATCCATCAATAGCGCTTTGCCACGCGGTGTGCATGTTTGTGTTCGGCACCCCTTGCTGGAGGCTATCCTTGAGCTCCGTGTCAATAGAGTCTCCACAACAGAAGCCTTGTATTGACTCTTGGATTACATTTAAGTCACTTCCTATTTCTGAGCTCAGATTCAAGAATGTGTAAGAGTGACGTGACGCTCCGGGTGTGCTTTTCTTAGATTGTGTTAAACTGTTCCTGTTTTAATACTTTTAAAGCCATTTTAATAAACTGTAAGCATTGCCAGATAGAGATTTGTGATACATTTGTGTATTTTGTGCACATGAGGTTGTGGTTTGAGTTCTGCTCCTCAAAACTATTTTGAAAGAATCCACAGAGAGATGAGCCTCCGGAATTTGCACTCTGCTTGTTTTCCCTTTATTTCTAGGGAAGTGTTTGTCTGCTTAGCAAAGTAAAGTAGTGTTTACAACAGGATTGTTAACCCTTGCCAGCTTGAGTAGCAATGGACAAACAGTTTCTGGTTTATACAAATTTTACCTCACAGGGTTTTTGGATTTTGGTGATTACTACTTGTTTTCCAGAGTGGATTAAAAACACCGCTCTATATAATGCTCATTGTGTATTGCAAGTTTTAGCCTCTAGCTGAAACCAAGAGCATTTATTAAATAAATATGTCCAAACTTGCAATAAGCTTTATGTGGGGGCTGAAGCGTATTGACATTAGTGGACTCAGAAAATGAGTCCACCTGCATGAGGACAAATGACCTCCAAATACAATTTATTGGGGTTTTCTAAAAATTATTAAAACTCTGTGTTCAAGCTAAGCTTTTTTGGGGATTTTTTTTAGTCAAACTGAGCCAATTTATCTTTAATTCAGGTAAAACAGGATATAACATTTAAAATCCATATTCCAATGCAAAATAATCAAACTAAGCAAAGGCACAAGAATTAGTAATAAAATTAAATTTCATTTTTCATGTCTGTGTTGCCACAGTGGATAAGGTTTGAAAGGGTAGGGAGTAGCGTTCAATTCACTGAAGTGTGGCAATTCTTCCATGTCAGTGATTTCAAGCCTGAAGGGGATGACATCACGTAGGCACATTCATCCATTTGTGTTTATTAAATTAAAGCCTACGTGAATCTGCAACAACAGACTGTTCATTAACAGGAAAAGAGACTATTGCTTTTCTCTTGGGACTGTTTTGGCTTTGCTATCCATTGATCCAGTCTTGCATTGACATTAGGGTTTTGTTTGTATTTGCTTTGTTTTCTTCCAGGGAAAGATGAGACAGTAGGCATCAGAAAATGATTTTGTGCTGGTCAGGTTCATATCTAACACATACCATAACTAGAAAAATTAGTTATAAAGTACAATAAAATAAATAGCACACAGTGCACTACCCTGAGGGAAAAAAAAAGAATCCTGATTTTTCTTCTCGGATATCTCTGCTGGAATTGTGTAGTATTTTGCTCGTTATGCAGGTGTTGGGGGGAAGGGAAAAAGAAGTAAACACTAACAAGGCAATGTTATTGTTTAACACACATGTTTCAATAGCACCCAATGATTGCCAGGCAAAGGCAGTATCCTTATCGTGCAGCGCCCTGAACAGAGACGTGAAAATAACAGCTGTACCTCAAAACGTGTGCTGGGATGCTAAATGTCAGACAAAGGGAGAGCGTAAATCTAAGCTGCAGTTTTTCAGAAGCTCTCTCATTCCCTTCTCCCTCTTTTAACAGTAATGCATATTTCAGATAATTGGGAAATATCGGTGTTACCAAGTCATTATCTGTCTTTGTACAACAGGGCAGAGGATTACAGGAAAAGGGTTATGCTCTTTCTGACCAGTTGATGAAGTTCCTGAGAAAGGGTAGAAAGGAGAAAGCATTAAGATGTTTTTGCAAAAAACTACACTTATGCAGCACAGGGTAGTAGGTGTGGGGGTCCCAAAGACTGGATACAGCAGAAAAGACGATATAGGTGAAAGACGAGGGTATAATTTGAGGGATACAGAAAGGATTGCTCTAGTTCTTCAGGGTGAAAACATTGTCTGAGTGTAGGGGAGAGAGCAAAGATTGGTTTTGGAATATAAATTTTGTAGTGACAATAAAACAATGAATCCAAAGGAGAGGAATGAAGTGACTGAGCAATCATGCACCAAGGGGGTTTTTTAGGGCGTTGGAAGTATCACCTGGAACTGGCTCATGCTGAAGAGCAGGTGTGGTGCTCTGCATGGGAGGGTCTGATAGAAATCAGTATTTTGCTGAGGTAAAAAATGGATACAACATGGTAATGGGCTGATTATTGAAGTTGAAGCTGCAGAGAATTAGTGTGTGGGATAATATGACAGTATAGCCAGCAATGAGTCAGAGAAGAGGGCAGAGCCAACAGAAAGCAGAAGCCACATGAAAAGCAGGGTGCGTCAAGCTATAGAAAGCATAGTTTGGTCAAGTTAATGGGGTTTCCTGGCTGTGGTTAGTATTGGAGGACCTCCTGGGTAGTTTAATGTAAATTGGAAAAAAAGCCACCAGAAGCCCGTCAACATCAGTAAACACGTCTGTTAGCACTGAAACTAGCATATCTAAAATGGGTCAGAAAAAAATTTTTTAAAGACCAAGATAACAAGGCATAACATTGAGAATTCAGTCTGGGTGAACTGAATGCTCCCAAACTGAGTCTTAACCTATCTTTTTCTAGCTCCTCTTTTCATAAGTACAGGTAAGAGTATGTTTCAATTTTAAACGTGAATTTTTGTACCTTCTAGTTAAAAATCAAATAGAACTAAGGTATGTGCTGGAGAAGAAGGGTTTGAAGTACAGGAAGGTTTGTCAGATTATGCCTACCCATCCTTTCTTGGTTTTGGCATTAAATAGAAGTTTAAGGATTGAAGCAGTTTGAAAAACATCACTCTGCTACGGAAAAAAGGAAAATAAACACAGAAAATTGTATTGATCCAAGTTGCCTCTTAATTATAACTGTTATTTATGCTGCTCAAACATAGCTGTTCCCAAATGTGAAGTTGGGAGCCTGAATTCTGTAACAGCTGTAGTTTTGTAAGACTGTCTTTCATACCATTTTTCTCAAGTTTTCTGGATTTCCCCCCCTCCCCGGTTACGTAAGGAGGGGTCACAAATGGTGCTTGCAGTCTGCCAGGATTCAACCTCAGATGTACACAAGGTCTGGATCGCTCTCTGGAGGTCCCTGTGTCTCTTCATGGGTTGCAGAGGCAGCTCAGGTTGAAATGGCCGACAGCCTGCAGGGGTGCGGGGTGCCTGTGTCTCTCCCGCAAGCTCTGCAGCTAAGGAAGTGTTTTGATGTGAGTGCCTTGGTTAGGTGCCTGGTGTTTGGGGGAGGTGGTGTGTATAAATCTGGGCCACATCTCTTCTATTATATGAGTGAAAGCCAATGTATGCGTTTTTGCAGCCCTTTTTGCTATTTTGATATTGACTATTAGGCTAAAGCCCAGTTAGATGAGCTGGCTCTGCAGTGAGCAAGAGGACAGCACAGAGTCTATCCAGAGATCTGCAAGCTGTTGGTTGGGATGGAAGTTCATATGCTGAGACCTGGGAATTTCCAGGTGAGGAGGTGATTTGTAGGGGATTTTTCAGCCTAAATTGAAAAGGTAGCAAAAGCCTTGCACGTAGCTCTTGATGATGAGCCATAGTGAAGCTTGCCTTTTTGCCTCTTAAGAAAATTATATAACTTAACCTATTATAAAGAAATTCTGGGAGTTAATAAAAGGGAGCACCTTCAATATACAAAGGCTGTGCCCAAAATGGGAAGCTCATGGCAGTCACAAGAACAAGTGGCTGGTCTCAGATTTAAAATTCGAAGGCTTTGAACTTCACCTGTCAGCCATCAGCCTTTTTCCCAGCCAACCTTGCTGAGTTACTTGTCCTGAGTTCTGTAACACCTTTGCGCTAGGTACAGAACAGCTCAATCGCTCTAAGGGGACCGATAGCACTTCTTCATTGTTTAGCGTCCTCTCTTCAACCATGCTAGGCTGAAGTCAGGGAGCTAGAAATCCCAGCTTTATTCTTCTTTGGTATTCATGTAACCTCCTCTCTGGTTTAAAAAGAGGGGAGGGAAAAAAATAGAGGGACAAAAAGACATCCTTTGAGGTGGCGATGATGTGCATCCCACAGTTATCTCATTCTTCCGAGGTAAACTTGGCTTTCCAATACCATTATTAGTTAATTGTTTTGAAAGTGATGCATCTTTGGGCATGGGCTATATTGCTGTGTGTTAAACCCTATAGTTATTCAGGTTTTTGGCTCCTCTGTAATTGCGTTTCTTTTTTCTTAATTATAAATGTTAATGCCAGCTTACATGATGCTTATTTACAAGCTATGGTAAGAATACCTTTCTTCATGGCTGTTTTTCTAATGCAGTGAATTTGCACAATTGGCAATAACTTTATTTTTGCAATCTATACATCAAATAAAATAAGCATGATGATTTTGCAATCATTTCTATTACTAACTTACAAAGCAGTGTCGAAATTAAAGTATAAAAATCAGACTTTCTTAATAACTTCCCTAGGCTTTCATAATAAATGGAGAATTTAGGTTATCAGAGCTAAGGAAGTTGATATTTCACTGTCCTTACTGGCTTTCTTCAAAGTGCTAAAGAGGTTTGTTCGGCTTTTAAAGGGCCTCTTTATGAAATGGGATTGTGGTTCACATTCCAGACCTCCCCTAAAGCTTCAGGAAGGCTTGGATATGGAATTTTAGATTTGAGTGTATTCATAAAGCATAGTTTCACATGAAAAGAGGAAAACTATGTGGGTTAAAGACAGAAGTATTTAAGGACATACAACAAGGAACTCTAGTATAAATGAGTCAGTTTAGGTATTAGTGATCTTTGAGAAAAGGAAAGCAGATTATTATTTTTTTACAGGTCAGCAAAGCTTTATGGGGACCCTCTCAACCTGGTGCCCTACAGTAGCTTTTGATGTGGGTCAGGTATGGATGTTTATTTGCTGGGAAAGAACTGACA
This sequence comes from Chroicocephalus ridibundus, assembly GCF_963924245.1. Lineage (NCBI taxonomy): Eukaryota > Metazoa > Chordata > Aves > Charadriiformes > Laridae > Chroicocephalus > Chroicocephalus ridibundus. The sequence continues at coordinate 31,841,331 of NC_086292.1, forward strand.
TACTGAAATGGGGAAAGGAGGAAAGAAAATATGCAACAAAAATACCATTTCAATTTATAATTTTTTCCCCCTTTATTTCCAAGATGGGCTGAGGCTTTGCAGTTACCACTTAGGAACAATAACATACAACCTGGAAAAAATAAGGTTCATTCTAAACATGTTTGTGTTGGTGTTAGAGAGCTGAATGTTTTTATCCCAGTGCCTGTAGTAAGGCACACTTCTACCCAGTCAAACCATGAAAACAAAATTGATGCTGTGTCAGCATCTTGGCTGCAAATAACACTCAAAACAGATTATAGGACATGCTAGGAATACAAAATAAGGTTAGAAATAATGCTTCAGCTGTGAGTTCTTCAGGCTGTGGAAATAATAGAGCATAATTTAGTAGAAGAGGAACTAGGGAGTCAGCATGCACAGGAAAAAAATGAAGGGAGCAAGAAAAATGAAGGGAAATGGAAATAGATGTAGGGGAAGTTTGGCAAGTCCTGTCAGTGGTAAATTATTACACTGACTATATGGAAGGACCAGAAGGGATTTAAAGAGGAGCTAGAAGTCTTTCTCAAATAAAGAGGACAGTGACTGATCTTTGTGAGAGCTGCACTGGAAGTCCTGAAGAAGATACGAAAATATACGTAGAATCTGAGTGTGTTTGTTAGCAACTTACAAATGAGCCCAGAACAGTGCAGGCAAGGGCTACAAGCTGTTTACAAACTGTCCCTTCCTTTTGTGCCTGCAGCCCCTCAGGAAATCAAATAGTCTTTTTCAGCAAAGGTCTTGATTATCACTAACCGTAAAAATACTTTGTAATGCTAAAAAACTAACTTTGAATGCTTATTTAATTAAATTGTGCTTGGGGTTTTTTTTAGTTTATTTGATATATTAAAGATACTTTCTTCAGTGTGACCCTCCTCAGTGCTGTGGGAGGCTATATGGTGAACTAGCACGGCACTGTATGTATTGTTTAAGTGCTGCCTTTCCAGCTGTCACAGACCTCATTTCTACATATTAGGTGAGATTTGAACCCATTGTTTCAGACAACCTTTTGTTTCAGAAAGGGGCTGTAAAAGTATGTAGCGCAGCCTAGTAACAGGGAACTGCTCATGATTCCCAATGAAGCCCAGTTTAGGTTTTCTGTGGCTATCCTCTCTGCACTCCTCTGCTTGGAGTACAAATGTCTTCCCTTGTGAACTGAAAGCAGCAAGCTCAGTGAGGTGGATAAGCACATATTTGACTATATGCCACTTGTTGAAATGCCATAATGAAGAATGAGGCTGAAAACACCAAGTGGAACAGAATAATGACAACTCTAGCTGCTGCTTTGAAAAACTGTTACTGGAAGTCTGGGTGCTTAGTGTCCGTCTTCACCATCATATCTGAGCTTTTCTACTATATATTTCACCACGACCAAAACAACCATCCCAGTGTCTTTCCTCTGTTTAGAGCAATACGGGGATATGAATTTTTAACAACAGATTATCACTTCTTATTAAAGCAAATGTAAGTTGAACTACATTTTCAAGAAGCTTTAAAGATGAGGCACTGTATCCAAAGCCCTACCTTTTCTTCATCCCAGGTTTCCTATCTGAGGAGTATTTAGCAGTTCAGTTCTAGTCCCGCTAATAAAGAAATAGAGAAGACAACAAATTGAAAGAGAGATATAAACTCAGCCTTCAAACAACGCAATCTCTCAGCAACCATCATGCTAAGTTTAGAATACCTAAAATCAGTAAGAAGCCTGGTGGGAGCACTGACACTTCTGAGTAGGTTCAGTCTGTGAGGAGCAGAGCCTTGCAATCTATTAAACGTGTTACAATAGTCAAGTCTCGATATCGCAAAGGGAGGCATTAATGTACACACATCCACACAGGAATCTTTGATGCTTTCAAATGATCTTCGTCATCTGAAAACCAGTCAGCAGGCATCGCCTACATATTTCACAGCAGTCTACCTATCTGGGCATTTCAGTATGACAGTAGGAAGCCTTTTGAAATGATAGTGAGACATCTCAGTGTGGCTTGCGTTCGAAGTTCTAATACCTATGGTTTGGGGTTTGTTTATGTGGGCGTATATGTGTGTACATACATCTACAGACACTGAGCTGATCTAGCCCAAACTAGCTAATTTAGGATCAAATTTTGAACTTTAATGTCACAAGTAAATCATGTAGCCAAAATCTCCATAGTAGTTTGTATAATAATAATACTCTCTAGCAATAATTGCGTAATAGGAAGAGGAATTGATACATTTGCAGGTAGTAACAATAACAAAACTACAACAACATTTTTAAAATGTAAAAAAATCTGATTGTGTAACCCCTCTCCAGCTTTCTCTCTCTTTTTTTTTTTTTTTTTTTTTTTTTTTCCTCCTTCCAGAGGAACTTCCATTCATTTTCTGGATGCAGATAATTTTGAGGTAGAAAAAAATTTAAACTTGGATTTATCTTGGAAGTGTTCAAGGCCAGGCTGGATGGGGCTTTGAGCAACCTGGTCTAGTGGGAGGTGTCCCTGCCGATGGCAGGGGGTTTGGAAGTAGATGATCTTTAAGATCCCTTCCAACTCAAACCATTCTATGATTGCCTACCCAGCATCTGTCACTAGTGTGAGGAATCGTGACCTAATTCTGTTTGATTTTTATGTTTAGTGCCCAGTACAGAGTAAGAAATAGAGAATGCATGAGCCTAAGGTAAACACTAACAAAAATACTATTACAAAATAGTTGGGCTTATAAACTTAGTCTTGCAGTTGTTCAAACGAGGGGTAAAGTGAAAGGTAAAGTAAATTTAATTTCATCCTTGTTCTGTGCTTGCCCATTAAGAAACATTCACCCCTTTTGCTTCAGCAGTGGCGCAGAAAGTTTAAAGCATGCCTGCCCAAATTAAGTTAATTACTGTTCTTTTTTACTTTTTCCTGGGCATTAAATATATTCAAATATGAAAGAATAAGAAAATTCCCATTAAAATCAGTAAGGTTTTCCTTATACGTAAGGCAAATATTTGTTGGTCCTTAAATGAGGTTTGACATTGATCTAAATCCATCTATGTATTGATTAAGCGACAATTCCACTACACTATTTAATTGGCATATAGCTGGAAAATCTTTAAATGCATGTAGCAAGAGAAATCTTTCTTGATCCCCTTTCTTGATGGCTTTGGTAGAGGAGACCCTGTGGGTATCTTTGCATGTAACCTACTGGTATCATGAGCAGAATACAAGCTGTCATGTTGTGGTTCTGGAAGTTCACTGGATTACCGCTACTCCATTAGTAAAATATAAAATTGTAAGCATAGCATGTAAATTTTTAAAGTGAAGTATAAGAGTGTAACATGTAAAATATCCAGATTTAAAGAGCATCAAATAGAAAAATAGGAGACAGAAACAGAAGGAGAAAGTGTAACAAACAGGGATGGCAAATACAATGTGACTGGAAGCCAAGAGGTGGTACGTTTCAGAGAATGAGCAACTGCAGAGCCGTGTTGAGTGAACGACTCTCCCTGTATGCAATATAAGTAAATGAATTAATAATCAAGGGAGAGTCTTTTAAAAATACGCTTCAGATGATAGCTTTAAGTGAGTTTGATCTCTTTTAGCCAGTGAAGTCTGGTCTCTAATTAGGTTTCTATTCTTACAGTGATGGATATGAAGTACTTTCTGAATCTATTTGACCTTCTCAGCCTGGGGAGCAAAATTATTTCCATACTCCTTAATTTCACAGGAGTTTTGCATTTGTTGCCACAGAGAACTCTCACAAACAGGGAAGAAAGTTTAAATGGTTGAGAGACCTGGTTAACTCTGTGCACTAGGCGCGGGCTTTATTACCGCTTGTTTGCCTGTGGAGCTCCTCTCCACCCTGTACATCTGTTTCAATATGCGTGTTATCTCTTTGAATTGGGCTTGGTGGTTACTCGCAGGGAGCCTCTGCACTTGCATCTGTCTTCTGCATTTCTTAATTTCTTTTGGAAATACTCTATTCTCTCACCTTATTAATGTTAAAACAAAAAAAGAAGGGGATTTTATTGCTAAAGGCAGCAGAATAGTGAACTTCTTGGTGGAGTACTGTGTCTTCCCCTGCGAGTGAAAGCTAAATTAGTTCTGAGGTGCTTTCACGCAGTGGAAGCGTAATGAGAGACACCAGCCACCTCTTCATTAATAACGTGCCAGTCACATTGGGAGCGGCATACAAAGCCTGCTGGGAGAGCAGTACCACCAGCAGAAGCAGGTAGGAAGCAAAAAATAGGCTTAAGAGAAAGGAAACACGGGTGAAGATCGGGGCTGTAATGTTACAGGGTGTAAAGTCATTTCTGTCTGATGAGCAAGAGTGACTCAGCCTGGCTGGAAGGGCGAAGCCAGTGCTAACTTACAAATTGCCACTGCAACATTACAACAGTACTGCTACTGCTCAACAAGAGTTGAAAACAGCTTAGGACACAGGGTAATTTTTCCAAATGACTGTTTATTCTTATTACCTGTTCGCATTTTATTTCCTTAACTAAGCTGGGATGGGTCTGAGTTCTGCAGCCCTGTTCCAGAGGTTTATGTGTGATGCTGCTCTGTTTGTCAAACATGAGGTGCTGGAAGAACCTGAGCATGATTTCTGCTTTTATGAGATTCCCATAGTATTCTGCTTCCCTGCTATCCTGAATTCATTCTTACGTTGAACTCTTAAGGGTTAAGTTTTACATAGCAGCCAGGTAACAGCACAGGTGGTTGGTTCCTGCACTTTCTTCTTTCCACCTCTCCAAACCAGACAATCAGCAGAGTGGAAATCTCATAGCCACAACTATAATATTAACATTTAGGCTTCTGTGTTAAACACCAAGCAGCTGTGGACATGGCTAAGGTGTAACCCTGATCTGCTGAACCACAGAGAAAAAACAGAGGACAAAGTGCTCCTGCTGGTACAGGAGCAGGAATAGATTTCATATTCTGTTGGTCCTGCTGAAACATCAGCTGGCAGGAAGTGTCATGGCTACTTAACCAAAAGACTCCCTCCTTTGCATGGGACACTAGCTCTAATTTTCGCTCTGATTTTTCTAGTTTCCATAGAAAAATGACTGCATTTGATCTTTGATGGAAAGAGTAGGGTGGATCAGTTGTGGATCAGTTTACAGGTGCAGACTGTGCTAGAGGAGATTACCTTTCACTTTTGTTTCCCCATGTTTCAACAGATATTTTGGAATCCGTGTCATCTATTTTCAAACTCTGTGATTGGTCCTAAAATTTTTAGATTTCTAGGTTAGTTGTCCAGTGTTACATACATAGGTAGTAAAAATTGGGTAAATTCAGGAGAGAACTTTTTTTCCAATTTTGTGGTCCAGAAACTCAGATAAAACTCTGGTTTTGCTCAAAATCAGATGTGTCAAAATGGCTGCTATCACCTCTGTGGATGTGGATTATTTGTTCAGTGTGTATTTTTCTAAACCATTCTTTGAGTCTCTGAAGGTTTAAATACTTAAAACGGAAGAAGCAGAGACCATAACTTAATAAAGTGTCTGCACGTACAGTTAGGCCTGGCCGTGTCCTTCAAGAATCAGGTAGTGACAATTCTAATCGACAAAACAGCATCTTGAATGTAATTTTCTGAACTCATTAGACCACGTCTAGTAGAGAGAGAAGAAATAGCAGTGGTTTATAACACTTTAGTGTTTTCTTTTTTGGAAACATAATCTTGGGTCAGCTCCTACAGAAATCGCAGAGACTAAGGAATGAAGTAGGTTTATTATTATGAACAGCAGAAGCATCAGATAAGATGACTTTCATTAGATTCATTTGGCTCCTGCTGTCTGAGGAAATAAATACATGGTTCCTTGCACTGGCAAGTACATGTACACATTAAAGGATCCGTGTTGCTGTCTGCTCAGACAAACCCCGATGTAAGTCAATAGGGATTTGTCTTGGGTGTCTTCAGTGTACGGGAGCAAATCCCATGAATGGGCAGGTTGCTGAGCAGCTAGTTTATAGCATAATTCTGCTTTATTTCTATTAAAAATATTCCAAAAATCACAAGTCTAATAAAAGAATACCTTCTTTTAGGATGTGTTTTGCTGTGCACAGTCCTTAGTCCTACTGTAGTCAAAAGGGGTTTGAGTAGTATGAAGATTCAGGCGTGTAAATAGTTGGTTTATAAAAGCTCTGCCTCTTTCAGTCAGGTGTCCAAATTGTGCCAGTTTCACGTTACTTTTGGTGCTGTCTGTGATACTTGATAAAATGCTTTCAAATGGTGGAAGTACTGGTGTATATTTTATGATTTCTCCATTAGCTTCTAATGCCTTAAGAACAGATTAGAGACATAAATTGCGTATTACAGCACAGTGCCCTCAGCTGTCACCTTAAAGTACTATCATCCATCTTAAATACGTAGGAGTCTGGAGTTTCTCCTATGCAGAAATTCAAAATGAGTAAAGCTGGAACTCGGCATTGTCTTCTGCTTATAAATCAGAAAGAGCAAAAACGTTGCAGTGGTTACTAGTAAGGAGTTGATCACTAAATGCAGGCTGGGGTGTCTGTAAAGAGTTAGTGTCTGTAACGCAAGCCTAATGAAAATATTACTCAAAGTGCATTGTTGAAATCTCTGGCATTTTAGTTAAGCTCAGCCATCCATATGACCCTGCAGACTTCTGCAATAGAATCTATTCTCTCCCCTGCCACCCACCCCCCCCGGCCTTCCTCCACTCCTTCGCTCCCACCACCCCCCGAAAGAAAAGATGGAGGCATGATCTCTGCTTCCCTTTGTGGTATGAAACAATAGGAAGGATTAAAGTTTGTGACAGAAGTGGGAGTGCTCTAGATTGCTATATCTTTGTCTATTTTAAAATTGTTACAGCTACTAGAATTAACTCTTCAGTCCACGATAAAGCAATATAGAGAGAGCCATCCAAAAGCAGCCTTTCTGCCTGATTTCTTGCTTTTTATCTTCAGCAGCTGTTTGTCATAGATTTCATGGCTATTGTCATAGATTAGACTGTATATTCTGGCTTTATATACAAAGAGATGAGTTATGAAAGCTTCTTATGACTTGATTGCATCAGTATCAGCCAGCTGTACTGTGAACCCCGAGTTTTATAAATCATGAATATTTGGCCCAGGAAAGTTTTCTTTGGATTGAGAGCTCTGTCAGATTAACTGCAGCAGTTTCACCAGAATAATTCAAGATATAATCACTTCCTACTACCCACTCCCCAGACAGAAGTCACAAACCAGAATTGGTGCTGCCTGATCTACTGCTGCCCTTTTCAGCCCAGCCTTTCAAAGAAGACAGAGTCTAGTTTTCAGTTTATAGCACAGTACTAAGCTGAGAAGTATGGCAGTTTGGGAACTGATTTATGAGTAGATTAGGTATCTGTGCCTAAATTTCCGTGATCTCCACAGGAAGAATGGTTACAGTAGCATGCAGATACACGTGTCCTGTTTAAATCCACCCCTGAGACTGTCAGAGCCCTGAAAAACCAGGGGTTTGATTTAGGACTTTAAGGCAATTATTAAGTTTCATCTGTAAACCTAAATGATATTTAATGCTCCTGAGAGAGCGTCCATGCCATATCCATGGGAGTAGCAACTGCTACAGATTTGAGGGGAAGGGGTGCTCCCTTTTGTGGTATTGTGTTAATTGCTAGAGGTACCATCAGGCTTGACATTAGAGTAGACTTGGGGCGAGGGCTCTTGATAGTAGTAGTGTGAGAATGAGAAGTCTGCAGTGTAATGTGGTCTTGATGCTGAAAAATTAAAAGTGTTTCATCAGCATATGGGAGGCATCTGGTGCACAGTTGAAGGGGAAGTTGGAGAAATTCATTAGTTCTGCAGATGAAATCGTTCTGTATCAGGGAACTTAATAATTTTGTACGGTATTTGTCTGTCTGGCTAGTAATTTTTGGTACTTCAATTATATGGTGCCCAAGCAGGGGCAGAAAGAAAATTTATCGAATTTTAAGTGTCTGTCTTTCTGAATTATTAATCATTTGGCACTGGTCAGATATCCAACAGTACAGGCATGAAAAATAACATGTTCTGTTAAGGAAACCTTGGTGACAGATCAGTCCAGGTAGGATCTTGGCTGTGTCTCAGACGTGCATACTTCATTGACAGCCTTAAAGACTTCATTGACTTAGACAATTTATGAATACTACAATCCCTCCTCCAGTCTTCCCCCATAAAAGTCCATATCATTTTATACGGAAAAATTACATAAGAGGAGTGTCTTTAGGGCAATGTTAAAGATAGAAAAATGCCAAGCAGTCAGAATGAAGGAGACCTAAAGTATGTCCTTTCTTTTTTTTTTCTTTTCCACATTATGGTTTGTGCTGTCATTTTTCTCATGTATCTGACATAGAGAGAGCAGCGTCGAATAGTATGTGCGGTGTTGAGGGAGTCAACATTAGCATGTCCAAAGTTTCTAATGTTTAATGTTTTCTCCTTAACGTATGCAATATAAATATCTGTGAGCAGACTGAACATCTAATAAAGGTGACCACAGGTTAGACTTCTGTAATCCAGTAACACGATGGGCAAGTTTCATGATTATACGTTTAAAGGAACAAAGTAATGTGTTTCTTATTATGTGTAAATCAGATTAATACTAACAAGTTGTCTTAGTTATGTAGAAATTACAGACATGGGGAAAGGAAAAGCACAACAAATTACAGTATGTCTGTGCATTCATACTTGCATTTCATCAAAGCATTATAATGTTGATAGAGGAGAAAAACAAACAGGAAGGAGCAGGAAAAGTAGGCTTAGATTATACTTCCAGCATGACTACCTTATGTCATGTTTACAATACTTCAGGAAAGAACTGTGTAGTACTTGCCTCTGTGTGATCTTCACCATTTTTCATCATGATCACTGATAGAATTTTTATATGGAGAGTTTCCGTCATTTCATATGCTCTAGAAATAAGGAAAAGCCTGTCTTTTTACCTGGTGAAGAAAGAGATTAAATGCATCAACATATTGTGACACTGCACACTTGATCAAATATAGTAAGTAGGTGCCATACCAGAGAACTTCCAGCCATGCAGAATTATTTTGAGTGCTGAACGTACGTATGAACGTACCCAGATGGGGTATTTAGTGATATTGGAAATCTACGTGTTTATCACTGTAAATCTAACGTAAAGCATAAATGTACGATGGATTTGTTAATAGAGCACAAGGAAGAATTAAATAACTAATGGTGTTAGGCCTAGATTTACTTGTCATGATAAAATTTGAACATTAGAGAGTTCAGATATCTTTTTTAAATACTGCCTTTTTCAAAGTGCAGAAAGTGTCATTGTCTCGGTGCAGGCTGCAACAGTGGCATGCAAATGCACACCACTCCTCGTTATTGTGCTTACCTCAGCTTATGAAGCTGGCAAAGCACAAAGGATGCTGCTATGGCATGTCAAGGTGTAAAAATGAAGCTGTTGTTAAACCAGAAGAAGTTATGTTAATTTACCTCCATTAAAATATTTGGGATGGAAAGTAGGTGTCAGCATTGGAAGGATGAAAAGACAAACAGATAGCAAAAGGAGTCATTTGGATAATTCTGAGAAGTTGGACCCAGGCCCAAATTTTATTTCTCCAGCCAGCTTTAAGGAGGAGCTGTTGAAGAAGCATCTGTTTTTCCAAAGGAAAGGTACATATTTTGTGGGTGCCTTGCACATAAAGGGTTAGCAGCGATCACAAACCAGCTGCGCAGTGCGGTAAACCTGGTTAATGGTTGTTTTCCTGCACCAAGACAACTATCAACAATCAGTATAAATCTCCTAGTTGCAGACATGGTCTTTGTACACCTATCAGAAGACTGTCTTGAGTGCTAAAAAATTATGTGGATATAACCCCATAACATGATCTCCATCTCAGCATCCCAGCCAGTAGGAAATTGTTTGCAGAGGAAGCGGGAGAGAAACCATCCAGAGCTACTGAATGCCAGAGACTGAGATGTATACTGTACCTAGGTGGGTTTATTTGACGCCCCGGCCTTGGTTTAAAGTAGCAGGAACTTACTACTTTTATTCCTGTTGGCATTAACAGAAAGTAAAACTCCAAATGAGCCCGTGCTCCACCTTTTTGGAAAAGTGTTCCCAAAATGCCTGTTTCTACTGGAAGACTGTGTGCAATGTGGTTTTACCTGCCGTCCTCTGTCAGCTTTCAGATGGCGATAGGTGTTCAGGAGACTAATTCACCTTGATGGCTCTTTGTACAGAACATGCTATGAACGGCTTGCTTTGTTTGCAATCTCTCACTCTCGTTTACAAGGTCAGGACTGATGTTTTGGTTGTTTTCCCGGCAGTGTTCTACTGACCCATTTTGCCTTAATCCCCTGATGTCACTGAAATAAACTGGGGAGGGGGAGATTTCAGAACTCGAAACAATTTCCTCCGCTGTTGTGCTCTGCTGCAAATTAATTTGATACTATTATGTAAGCGTAATCATCTACTCTAATCACATCACAAGATTGGGAACAGACAGAAATAACAGAAGGGAACATTCTGGATAGCAAAAGGGAGTCAGTGGAATAGGCTGTTGGTCAGGACCTGAGCTGGAACACTTCTGAGATTCAGGGTTACCCATACTCACTTGTGCCAGTTGTCGCTTCTCACACTGTTGAAGACATTGTAGCTCTCTAAGAGTTGGAGCCTTTTGCTCACTACCATCTATTAATACTATTCATGAGTTTTATGTTTCTTTTTTGGGCAGAAAGCTGCAAAGTGCTGGATTTTCTAGTGGAAGTTGGTAGAAAAAAGCCCCCAGCATTGTTTGATCCTGTTCTTCATATGTTTATCTGCATTTGTATGAATTGAATATGAGATCTCACGCTAACACTCAGTCTCCCAGTGGTCGTCCTTCTCAGAGAGTAAACAAATTCATAAATGTGAGTAAATAGGCATATGGGTCTATACTCCTCTCTCCAAAATGTCTTTTTGATTAATGTCACTATCAGGAGCTTACTGGCAGATGTTTCATTAAATCTTTTCTGAGTGCTGTTAGATCCTTCATGTGAAATGTAACCTCCACATCTTTCATTCAAGCGGAGATCAGAGAAAAGATAGCATTTTTCCTTGCAGTTGAGTTTGACATTTATAGGTTTTTCTTCTGCCAGTGATCCTCAGCTGTGTGTAATATTTCTCCTTTTGCAGTCAATAGCAGAACCGTACAGTGTGAATTGCTCGGGCAGCATTTACGGAAGTTTTGTGTGTACAAAGTGCGCAGACTTGGAACCCCACTTTGGTTGTTGTCTCTTTTTGGTTTAGATGTAACAAAAGTTCGTGTTGTGTAAATGCAATGCAATCTGCATTCCAGCTTGGCCTCAAAATAAGTGAACGCAGATGTTCTCTGCAGCATGCTTTGACCTCTTCAGCATCATTTCCTCTGGAAAAGTAAATGGAAGAGGGGGGATTACAAAACACAATATGTTTGGAGGCCTGGTGGAACCTAGTCTGAGCTGTGAGGCCTTTGCTTTTATTCGCGATATGGATTAATACTGTAGTATCACCAAAACTACCCCACTGACTGACTTGGTTTTTTGATTCCCCTGTGCAGTCATCCCCATCACCCCCAGCCTGTTGAAAATGAAGCCCCTGAAAACCCATGGACTTTCTCAGAGGTTTAAGAGCAGAATCGGGTTGTGGGACTGGATTCCAGACCTTTCTACTTCTGACCTCATAGTTAGAGATGACTAAACACAATTTACCTTGCCAAGTCACTGTGGCAGCGTCTAACAACATTTTGGAGTCATTCGAACTCATATTCTGCCTCTTGCTTCATGTCACTTTTATTTTTTTTTAATTAGGGTTGGGCGTATGGCAGATAGTGCACGGGGAAAAAAAGAAAGCACAGGTGCTCGGAGTTACATGAGAATTTATTGGTATTTTTAAGAGCCAAGCTGTGTATTAGATTAGAAAGATTGTCTGTTGCATTAAGCAGTGTAATGTGTCATGGGGGGTGTAGGTAAAGAGCTATAAATGTAATTGTCTAGGATGCTGCCCAGTTTAATGCCCAAAAAATCGTTACTGCCTAATGGCAACCTAGTTTCTTTCAGAAATGAATTGGTGATGGAAAACCAATATCTTTAGAAGATTTAACCATGAACTGACCTTGCAAACACCTGCTATTAAATTTGAAAGAAAAGAACTTTCTGGAAGAGGCAGAGCATGGCAAGGAAAAGATGACAGATGACCTTATTGCCATAGGTACACAAATGACAGACTTTCTTTGCGTGTGCAAGACCGTCCCATTGGAGTGAGATGTTGAAAACAGATGTGCTTGGTGGACAAAGGAGAAGCTTCCTTGTGAATCAGTATCCCGTCAAGTCGAAATAGGATTAGCAAACATTGGCTACCTTGTGGGTAGCCTTCAAAGTAGGAGCAGGAGAGGGTGAAGGGACGTAGTGGAGCTAACTTGGAAATAGAGCTGTTAGGGAAAATAGATGTATCTGTTCAAAGAATATCAATTTCTGTGCGACAAGATTCTTCATTTACTTGGTTTCCGCTTACAGTGAAGGACATTACCATTTCAAAGGCCCGAGTAAGCTTCTGGCTAGCAGAACCACCAGCATTATTTCATTACAGTCTGTTTGCTGAAATTGAGTCTTCCTGCCGTGGTTTTTACTTTTACTCTGCATAAGTATAAAAGGCTTTATTTCTGGCATGCAGTCTAACAAAGCAATTACTGTTATTTACCTCTGTTCACTCGAAGAGAGACGTTTCACAGAGGCTGTGCTGCATTTGACAAAGCCTAACAGTATTGTTACTGCTGCCTTTAATGATTTCTCAGGCTCCGGTTCATATCAAGGAGTATGAATGGCTTTTCCAGACAAAACTGTAAGCCTTGACAGAGTGAGAGTCCTGCATTTTAAACGGACAGTCAAAGTTCTTGCCCGAGATCAGGTTTTACTTTACATGCCTCTGAAGCTTTTTTTATTAGTCTACTTCTTGTGTAAGATTATTTTGCTTCTGAATTTATAGTTTATGTGATGTGGTTTCCACCTCAACTGGGAAGTTAAGCGTTTAGCATTATTGAGAATGTTTAGCAACCCTTGTTTGAAAGCCTGATGGTAATTTATAGAATAGATCCTACAGAATGGAGTACTTACATGATCTTAAGTGTTTCCCTACCCAAAAAACAGTAATTGATTCTCTCTTTTTTTTTCTTTTTTTTTTTTCTTTTTACATCTTAACCTTTCTTCTCAGACAGAGTTTCACTTTCAGATCTATGTTTTGACTGGACGATCAGTGAATACTTAGGAATAAATTACACCTACCTGTGGAAAAACATACTTAATGTCAGTGCAGCGTAACTGAAGGCAAAAACACTGAGAGAAGGCAGTCACGTGGCTATCACGGGCTCGAAAATAAGGCAACCGGTTTCTCTTTACCCAAATATGTGAAAATCTCATACATTGATCAACAGAACATGCTATAAGCTTATACATACACCCATTTGTGGAAGTTGTTTTGAAATGAGCGCTTTAAAGCAACAAAGGGCATAGGGAAATACTCTTGCAGGTGATAGTCACTGCAGATGCAGTCTCGTGGCTAACTTCTAACAAAACAGGTGATGAGCGGAGGATGACCGGAGATTAGGCAACCAAAGAGACAACACAGACTATGCAAGTGAAGAATTACATCAGAGTGTGATTTCTCTTGAATATCTAAGCATGTACAATGTCAAGTAGATCAGTACAAGTCCTGGAGGATGATTTGGTATGCAGTCTCTCTGACAAACGAAGCCTGGGTGGGAGAAATGGGCTAAACCTCGTCTTCCTGTATTTATGTTGAAGCTCAAGGGGTGGAGGTGTTTAACTTTTTCTCTCATTCTGCCTCTTGGGGGGGCTGTGTTCCTGGTAGCTTGTGTTAGTCTTTCACTCACTGTAAAAGCTTTGAGAAACAGGGAATAACTGGGCTTCTCTCAGAACCATTACATAGTGTGAAATAGACTATTCAAATGGAATGGCTTCTTGTATTATTTTGAAAAGCACAGGGCTTTTTAAATTATTTTGACCAGGAAGCTGCTTTTTTTTGGTCAATTCTTTTTCCAACAAATCCCTGAAACGCTTTTACTTTTTTATATTCTCATCCATATTAGATAAGTGGTTGAGAAGTTGGTGAAGAGGAAGTTACGAGACACAATTAACAAGCCTTGGTCCCATACTTAGCTCTAGTGGGTTTCCTGTTTGCTGTGAACATTAAGGGTAAGAGGATATGGAGTGTGTTTTATAAGCAGCCTAAGCAGGCTTGAACCTCACTCACAGATTGTTAAATAATCTCTAGGTGAGACAAGTAGCACACCACCCAAAGCCAGAATTTGGCTAGGTAAATGGTTACACAGAGAATCATGGAATTGTCTAGGTTGGAAGGGACCTTACAGATCATCTAGTCCAACCATCAGCTGACACTGACAAAAACCATCGCTAAACCATGTCTCTCAGCACTATGTCTACCCGTCTTTGAAATAACCTCCAGGGATGACTATTCCACCACTCCCCTGGGCAGCCTGTTCCAGCGGTTGGTAACCCTTTCAGTGTAAAAATTTTTCCTAATATCTAATCTAAACCTCCCCTGGCACAACTTGAAGCTGTTTCCTCTTGTCCTATCTCCTGTAACCTGGGGGAAGAGACCGACCCCCTCCTCGCTACACCCTCCTTTCAGGGAGTTGCAGAGAGCGAGAAGGGCTTCCCTCAGCCTTCTTTTCTCCAGGCTGAACACCCCCAGCTCCCTCAGCTGCTCCTCGCAAGACTTGTGCTCCAGACCCCTCACCAGCTTCGTTGCCCTTCTCTGGACCCCCTCCAGCACCTCAATGTCTTTCTTGTAGTGAGGGGCCCCAAACTGGACGCAGCACTGGAGGTGGGGCCTCACCAGTGCTGAGTACGCTTGAGAAGGTTGGCTGTTCCCCGAATATAGGAGACGATGCACCCTCTGCATTCACTTTAAAACTGGCTCTGGTGTGTATTAAAATGGCTCAGTCTTTTCCAGTGGTTAAATTTCAGTCATTTTGTTAAAGTGGCTAATCCAGCTGGTGAATATCATTGTTAACTCAATACTATATTTGTTCCTAAAAGAACCAAGGATCCTCAGGCATCAGCTCTATCCTGCAGTGTTCCTTTTTAATTACAAAAGTACATGTGACCAATCAGGGAGCAAGACCCGGTCCCTCATGATTAAATAACCAAGTACATGACTGGGATCTGTGAGACTGGATCCCGACTGTGTCATGGCAATGGTTTACTAATTTACTTTTTCTTCTGAATAGGTCAAATTCTTTTAAATCACAAGTGATTTCATGAGAGTCAAAGCCTATTCATTTCTAGGAAAAAGGGAGAATTTGCCACAAAGATTATTCGCTATGAATAGTTCACTCAGGTCTACTTTGCATATTATAGAGTCCGCGGCTAAAATTCTTTTTCTCCTATCCAGAGATTTCAATGAGTCTCAGTTGTTTATAGCTTACACTGATTTGCTTCTGTAAACGGAGTGGCTGAAGAGCACACCTGATGACATTAAGTAGCGCTCTCCTTCAAATCTAGCAATGCTACTTAGAAGTCCCTGAAGCTGAAGTCAGGTCTGAAAGCATCTCCAAAAGCAAATGAGCCAATTACAGCAGGATCAGAAGAAAATCAGCTGAAATTGGAAATGCATGAAAACAGTTTAGTCACCTGCAGGTAGCGTGCTGGGAAAAATGTGTTTATGGGTGGTCAGTTGCTCTCAAGGCATCATAGGCATAGGCTGGCTGTAGCTTGCCTGTTAATGGCCCGTGGAGATACAGCATGTGTATGTTTATTGGTTATCCAACTGCCCTTATCTGTCTTCAGTATCTTCTTGACAGAGAAACCTAGTTAGAAAGTGCAGTGTCAATTACTTACTGCTAATCTCATTTAACTTTCTTTGGAATATTCACCAATTAGTAGCTTTCTGTCTTCTTCCTGCCTGTCTCTCTCCCTTGCCAGTTTTTGAGTAGTTATGTCACAGCATTGCCAGTGAAATGTAAATCTGTGTAGCCTATTCTGTCTTGCAGTGTTATTTATATGAGTTCAGAACTTTTTTCTAAACAGGGAAAAATGTTTCAGCTATGGTAACAAGGCCTACATTTTCACAGGTCCACATTTTGAGTGTGTGCTACCCAAGACAGCAGTATTTACGAGTTCATGCATAGAGATGGGGGGTCTTTGGCCAAAAGAAGAGAGTCTTCTGCATGGGCCCTTGTCTCTCTTGGTGTGAGCATAGCAGTGTGCTTGGAGAAGATTGAAGCGGAACGGTCTTGAGAAAACATGTAAATCCTCTGAGCTTTGATAGTCTTGTACTGAGCTGGAAAGAGTATCTTATGTGGTTTCTTTGGGTTTTTTTGTTCCTTGAATAATTTCAGGACAACTTTAGTAAACTGAAATTCTGAGAAAAGTAAGTGTGTTTGCTGGGCAAAAAGTAGGTGAACTGTAGTTCAGTGGTTAAAAAACCCCACAAACCTTAGAAGTTAAATTTGATTGCAAAGCAGCTTTATACCAGGGGTAATTCCATTATCAACCTGTCGGTAATCCAGGTAACAGGCTTGCTTAGCTTTGGATAGCCAGTAACAAAGCAAAGGGAGCTGTGGTGGGCCTATGCTTAGGTTGCCTAACATTTGAAATTAGATTTTTGCAGGCCTCTTTTTTTTTTTTTTTTTTTTTCTTTTCCTTAGAATAACCCCTCCGTTGTTTGCAGAATGCCTTTGGAATTCAGCAGGGAGAAAACTCATGTAAAGAAATGTTTCATCTGTATTCTGTTCAGTTTTATTTGAGTTTGTGTTAAAACCATTGCCTCCCTTTTTTATTTTGTGCTGTGCAGGAAGGAGTTGGGAGCCTGCTTATTTAGCAAATGAGGGGAAGAAGAATTGGGTTCTAGCTGCCATCAGCATTCAGTACATGCTGAAGGGTGCAGAAAGGCCACCAGGGAGCTGCCACAGTATCTGGAAAGATCAGTACACCATCACAGTAGTGCCTGAAGATGCGAGTCCCACCATGTGTGGTTCTTGGGGAAGAAACAGAAAAGGGGTTCCATATCTTCTCTGGAAGAGAAAAACAAAAAGTTAACATACCTACAAATTTCCCACCTCTGATTTCTAGGCTAACATCTTTTATTCTTGAGATTCCTTCATACTCTTAGCATAAATTTAGCCTATATTTGGCCCACTGGTACTTTAGGCTTATTTCTCAGAAAATTCTTGACTCTGTGAGCCATATCGTAAAAATTTCTGTTGCCTTGAATGAAAAGGTAGATCTATTACAGACCTTTGGAATCTGAGGAAGAACAAAGTTTGGAAATGAATGGTCCCTGGGCAGGAGATAACATCATCCTACAAGAACCTTGTTGCTGGGCTCTTGTAGCATCACAGGGCAGCCCAGCAGCAGTAGCCTCAAGCAGCAGGAGCCAGGAGGAGGGCACCCCACATGCACCCTGAAATGTTCTTAAATGTTTAAGAACATTTCCAACAAGGAATACTTTTTTCCCCATCAGCCACCCCATCTGCGTGTGGTGGAACTTACTTGTACAGTGGAGTCAGTATAATTCTTTTCTTAAAGGGTAGCCACTTAATTGAGCAATGAATTGTTTATGCATATGCGCACAAAAAATCTGATAACTTCTTTCATTTTTATTTCTTATGCAAATTGATGTCCTAACATTATTATTTTCTAGTTCTTACCAAATATATTTATATTTTTCAAAGTCTCTAACTGGAATTGATACCTATTATGATGGAGGTGCTTTTTTTGGTAGCTGTGACTATGATCAAGGTACTTTCATTATGGAATGTGCTCTAACTGGAATTGATACCTGTTCGTTATGATGGAGGTACCTTTTTGGTGGTCGTGATTAAAAAAAAAAAAATAAACAGGAAAAAATGATTAGCAGGTAGTCTCTGTTGGTGGCTATTGCCCATTCTAGGTATTCTTGTTACATTCATAAAAGCAATAGCTGGAAACAGGTGAAATAATCTTTGGTTCTGTCAGTCACAGCAAAACATTTCAACGTCAGGCTGCTGGCAATATGAGAGGGCTCTATTTGGCCATAGAGGCAGAAAATTCCTTGATACTTAGCCTGACTGTAGAGTACGCAGCTGCTTAAGCAGGCACCACCTTGAGTTACCCAGGGCAAAAGTGTGCTGTGAAGTGGTAACGTAACTGCTCAACTTTTAATAAGGAAAACTTTCAACATCATTAGTTGCGTGCTGTGAGTGCACAGCTTGGGTGGGCGTAACAGGGTGTGCTTGCTCAACATTCACAGCTGAACTAAAGTTCGTTTTCGAGATGGCAGTTTTTGCTATTTTCTGATGTTTCCGAATGTTAGCTGTTTACTAGATTTGCTCTTAATTATTTGTTCAGCTATGAAAAGAGTAAGGCATTAGGAATGACAGGTCATTAATGAGATGATTCTGTGCTTCATTTCACTGCTGAGTTACTACCTTGTAAGATAAACCAGCACAAAGAAAAAACACTGACGTGTGTGGCAATTTACTATGACAAAATCACTACAGGTGCAGTCAGTATTTCTGAATAAGATAGAGGAGGTGATACTTTAAATAATAATTACTCTCTAATTTCATACCTCCAATTTCAGCTGCCTGATGGTGCAGGCTGCAATAGAAGCTTAAACTGGCCTCAAGTTTAGTTTTTAGTATTATCTGAGGAGTGCAATCATCAATTCAAATGATTTGGTGGCTGTATTAAATATTATCGCATTGAAAATAATAGGAATAGGAGACTATTGAATGCCTCAGGGTGATGTGGCTTTTGTATTATTAAATATTGATTGCGAATGTGCATTTAGGTTAAGGTAGTGTTTCAAAAGGAACAAAAAGGATTGAGATTTTCAGACAGGCCTACTCATATTTTAGGATGTTCTGTTGTCACTCAATTTCCAGGGAGGCAGCATTCCTCTCTCCCATTGCTCTCTGCAAACTGTTACCATGCATAGACAAAATTTCTCAGTGCAGGACTAAAGTCTGTTATTTGAGAAGTAAAGTTCGGGGTTTGCCTTTTAATCAGGGTTAAATTCTTTCTTTGGTTAATCAGAAGGAAATTAGTGTTAATCACATAGATTGCCCTTTTTTTTTTCCGGTTTTTCTGTTTTGTCCAGAGAGTACATGCTGCTGACCACACAGTACAGTCTCCAGATTTCTATGTAGCTGATGGTTTCCCGTACCGTGTAAGCCAAAACCCTCAGGCCCTATCTTTCTGAAGTAAAGTGATTGTTAAAATATTAAAAAACATGCTTCCTCCCATGACACATGCTATGGAGGAAGCCTTAGAGACTACCATCCTTAGATTGGCCCTGACTCAGAAAGAATGCCCTCCAAACGTTAATTATCTGAGAATCTAGTGACCATTAAGAACTAATTAGCAAGGTGCTTTACAGATACATGAAGGAAGTATAGAAAATAAGAGGATAATTTCATATCATGCTACAAAAATTCAGTTAGAAGTGGTTTCTGTTGTTATGTATGCTTATTTGTACATCTGAATCTAAGAGGGGAGCAAGTGTGCTTTTATATCTGCAGAGAGTATGTATGGCTAGAATGAATTAAAAAGATTGAGGAAAAAAATAAGTGATGTCTGTAGATGTCTTTCTTTGAGGGCAGACTTCAGACAGGCTTATTTCTGGATCTTTTAATTCCTCCAGATGGGTTGTAGAGTCCACTCTTGATACCTTCTCACTGCCAGATTTTCTCATGAAATCATTGCACGTGTCAACATCTCAGGTTAGTTTGAGAATGAATTTTGGCTTCGTACATAAATGACTAGCCTTCATCCAAGGGAAAGCACCTTCTTTTGGGGCTTGCTTATTTTCTACAGATTGGCAAAAACTCAGACTCGTTTGTAAGTCATTAGAAATATCACAGCAATGTGTGCCCAGTTGCCCAAGAATGTAGGTGAGCCCAAGCAGGGATCTGCTATGGAATGAAGGTATGTTGAGAATTTAGTTTGCTGGCTACAATAATATCCCACGTTTATTGAATGAAATATGAAATACAGATGGAAGTCAGCGCAAAGACATATGGCCAAGTTTGACTGCTGAAGTGGGTGCAAGTCTCTGATTTATATCAGAGATTAATTTCACTCCTAAATAGAAAAGATTCTTGAGGAAAGAAAGAGTGTACCACCCAGCACTGTCAGAATAAAAGGAAACCAATGTGCTAATCAGAATGACTGATGACAAAATAATTCAAATATCTAAATATTTTGTCTTGTTTCTTTATAAATGAGAGTTAAACTGCTATGTAAAAAGTAGCTACCAAAACTAAAATAGCTGTTCAAGAAAGACTGGCAAGAATTAGCAATCAAATCATTGTACATGTGAAAGTTATTACAGCTAAAATAAAAAAAAAAATTAGATCAGGGTTAATTATAAGATGATGCAGTAGTATAATTAGTATTCTTCCTATGGAGGATTATGGGTCCTTCTAAATGCCCTTTTTGATTGCCTTCTTCCCTTTTTTAATTTCCTCCTTGTCCTTTTTGATTATCTACCCCATGACCCTCAGGGCTCCTAAATGTAATACAATTGAAATAACATTTTTGTTAGAGGTGTTTTTTTATATAGGCTATTAACCTCTTGCTTACCAAGCGCTAAGAAATACTTTTCTGTGAGAGCTCCACTAACCGCAGAGGAACTCTCTGGTATCCCTGGAGTTTTTATGTAGTGCAGCTTTTTGCCTGTCCTGAAGCAGCCTCTAAGGATCTGTCAGGAACCGATCTGCATGAGGATGAGCAGAGAGAAAAGAGAACTTCCTTGGAGTGTATGTTACAGCATGGCAAGATAAGATCTAGCGGATCTTTGATATCTGCAAGGCTGCTTCAGTGGTCTAACTTACAAGCATTAGAGTTTACTACAAAAGACTATTGTCAATTATCCGTTATGAAGATTTTCAGATTTATTTATTCGTACTACCTTTAAAAGAAATAGGCTGAGATTTTTGCCAAAGAGTACGTGGGATTCAGGTACTCATTTCCTTGGAATCCCTTACAGGACAGCAGGACCTAACACTTCAGTCCAGTTTGGATCCCATGAGAAACAAGGATTATTTCCTTTTTACTTTTTCCTACAAGTAAACCAATAAATTGTATTTTGCTGCTCAACAAATGCACGTATTTTGTATGTTTCTCATTGGGCTAAATTTTTGTTATAAGTTCTCTCTGTTGGGAAGGACCATTGTTTGCATCTGGGCGATCAGATATCATTAACTTCCTGAGATGCCTTTCAGTTAATGTTCTTCAGTATATAGTTACAAAACCAATGTGTGAGGGCACTTCAAAATACAGAGTGCTGGCTGTTAATTAAATGAAGTATATCTTCTTGCTTGTTTTCATTTAATGTCTTTTACTAAAGTCTAGCAAAGAGGCATCCATCTCTGTTTATATATTCCTGTCCATTTCAGGCATGAGTTTTAGGCTGGAACTGGGGTAGTTCGAGATGCTGTTTAAGATACTACCCATTGTCTATTTTTCCAAGCTTGAATAAGCTCGCATTACATTTCAGGCACGCAAGAAGAATGAGGTCTTGTTTTTACTCGGCCAATAACGGGTCACAACCTTTCTGTGCAAACCTGAATGCATAGACAAGGAAAGCACAATGTGCTGTGTTTAAAATTACCCTGTTTGTAACCAGTAGGCTCCGATATTGATAATTCCTTCTCTGCACTTGAGGTTTGCATGGGACTTGTTGAATCAGGGAAGTCAAGGTTCCTGTCCCTTCCTCTATCTAGTCTGTTGAGCAAAAGCATCACGTGCATATCTCTCGCTTCAGTCTCTTTGCATGGCTAAAAAGATAACAATATCATTAAGTTTTCTCTTTAGGATGATTAGCATTTTAATGCTTAATGGAAATGTCATTGTTTTTTGCTCTGCCAGTAGTGCAAGTGAACTGAATTACACTAGTTCTCAATGCATCCCAAATGGGGTATTACAGCTGATGGGAGATTTGTACGCAGATGAAATATTTAGACTTTATAGCAGACTGTATTAAGACTTTCACTGAAACATTCACTGTTCAGTCTTTGTATAAAGGCAGTTTCTGTTGCGTTTCTATGCAGGTGTTTTGCCAAACAGATTCACTGAAGTGGTTGCACAGGTGGCATTTTAGCACAGTGGTGCTCATACGGTGGCAGTAAAACAGATTCATTAGCGCCGGTAGAGAATATAGTGAATCAGATAGAACTTTGAAGAAAGGGAGTTTTCTACTCTGTTAACTTATGTCAAATATTCATAAAAAATTTCCTTTCCCATTGTCATTTTAAAAAGTGAGACTCAAAAGGCATTAGATGTGAAAATGCAGTTAAGTAACAGCAAATAAAGTCTGTTTGCTTTAACTTCTGCAGTGCTTGCTGTAACTAAACAAGTAGGAATGTTAGCAGGGAACCGAGCGTGCAGTACCTCATGGATACCTGGAGCTCAGCTGCTTGATGGAAGTGGGAAGTGAGTCTTTGTTTTCTGAAGTAGGGCTACTGTTATGTTCCATGTTTTTCAGTGATGCTGAGGTCTGTATGCTTTTCATTGTCGGTAGAGAAAAATATTGAGCAGATACTAGGAAAGCCATATGCTATTAGACGTAAAGGTGGGGCCAGGAGAGGAGAAATTAAAATCCAATTAAGAAGCACCAATTTTTTTTATACGTTCAGAAAGCTGGATGCAAGAATACATCGTTGCTCCCTATTTTATCCCAAAGTGAAGGAGTTCATATACGCTCATCTGAAGAAGAAAAACCAGCAACAAATAGCTCTTAAAAATTTTCTGTACAAAAGTAGTGTTAGGTGAGGTGTTGGTGTTGAATGGTTCTGAAGAAAGCAATCCTAACCAAAGAGAGAAGCAGCAGCACAGAGTTACGTTTCTGCATTGGAAAAAAGATACTGATGATATTTTTAAAAAGGTGTCAGAAGTTAAAATGAGTACTTCTTGGAATAAGAGTAGGTGCGTGTATTTTGGTATTTGATAGATTTTTTGGAGAAAGAATTTGCTTCATTTTGTTTAGCCTAGAACTTTCATGCCAATAGCATATTTGTGTCTCATTGCTCTGAGAATGATAACATACGTTTGGTATGAATCATTGGATGCCACACTTAAAACATTCTTGGGTGTCTGTACTCATTTTGAAGTGTTTTAGAATGAAAAGACCAGTTTTTCAGGCTGTCAAACCTGGAAGCCTAGGTAGGAAGACTGCTGGGAACTTTTCCAGTGCTGCATCTCAGCAGAGATCTGGGGAGCGCTGAAAATTAGTAGCTTGGCAATAGCAGCAGTAGACTATAAAACCTCTTTATTGGCACTTCACAGTTACAGATAGTTGAACTATGAAGTTCTCAATTACTGTTTACCTACAGTTCAAATTTAGTTCCATCGCTCGTCCTGTCCTCTCCCTGGTTTTGTCTCGGAGTGATGTTGGCTTCCATTATGCTTTTGAAACTGAAAGAAGGAAAAGGAGCAAAGTGCGTGTTGTTCCTGGAATACGCTGGCAACTTGCTTTTGAGACGAAACAGCTGCATGTGCAGAGCTCGCAGCTTGTGTTTCTTGGGACTGGGATGCCCTTGCCTTCCTTTACTGGAGTCTCTCCTTGATTCCAAAATAAGTGATTGCCATTTCCATTTTTTCCTACTTATAAAAAACACCTACAGCAGAAGAGCAAGAATAAGGAAATACAAGCACTACTTAAATTCTGCATTTTTGTTAGCACAAACAGCGAAACAGTGGATATTCCCATCATTTTAAGACTTTATTCTTTTTAGTTTCTGTTAACCTGAACTGGGGTTTATTTTCTCACAAGATTGTGGATAGATGGAGGCACTCTTGGTCTCAAATACAGCTACATGTTAACATGCAGATCTGACAGAATTAAAGGTTAGGTCTAGACTATGCATACACTGTCTTGGTCAGCCAAGGCTGGCCAGGGGTTTAAGTTTGCCATGTGGATTACATCCATGATGCCTGGAAAAGGGGCGAGGGTGGGAGGCTACATTCCAGGTAGTCATCTTCTGTGGCTGAAATTTTGGGTTTGGCAAGTGAGGTAACTAAATTAAGACTTGACCAGACATTTGTCAGTGTGGGTGATGGAGGGGCTACTTTGACAGTACAGGTCTAAGAGACCCGCCCGAGCTGTCAGATGAAGGAATTCTGCGACCCGATTCTGCCTTTCCGCACTGTGCTCCGAGGCCTGACAGCCTCCCATTCAGTAAGAAATTGGCCTTTTGCTGTTCTTTGAGAAGATGCTCACAAAGAAAATTAATTAAACCACTTTTTAAAATTTGGGGGTGTGGTTTAGTTTTCTGATTTTGTGGTTTTGCTTTGGTTTGTGGGGTTTTCTCTGTTCATTTGGTGTTGTTTTTTTTTTTTCAATTGAAACATTTAAACCCCAATGTTGTGGACTTGAAAGGGTTGTGAAAATGAGATGGTAATTTGTCTATATTCCTTAAAATCTGCATTTTTAATTTCTTTCCTAATATGCTGCTATAACTCAAATGTTTTTCATGCTTTCTAGTTCGTTGCTAAATAAACGATGTGTAGTGGAGGTTTATGAGGCTTGAGGAGTACTGGGAGGGAACGTATACGTAGTTGTTCATCTTCTAAGACGTAGTTCAAAAGAAAGATCAGCATTTCACAGGAAAACAGGTTCCTTCCCTGTATCTTATCTCAGTAATCTGTGCAGAGG
Source organism: Chroicocephalus ridibundus (assembly GCF_963924245.1). NCBI lineage: Eukaryota > Metazoa > Chordata > Aves > Charadriiformes > Laridae > Chroicocephalus > Chroicocephalus ridibundus. The sequence continues at coordinate 31,865,964 of NC_086292.1, forward strand.
GCATGAAGCGAGGGCAGGCTAGGCCCAGAGTTTCCTGGTGACCTGTACTCTCACCGCCTGTTTTCCAGGGGTTATGCAGCAGAGGAGCTGAGTTACAGCTTGGAAGGGAGATGAGGATCGAGGTCTTCAAAGGCCTAAGTCAGCTGCTTGTTGTGCATCTAAAAGGAAGGATTTAATGTACACCAGGACTGAAAATGAATACCGTGTTCCCTTTGGCAGGGACACTGCAGAGTGTGCGCTTTTGAAAAGAAAAGCCTGTCTCGGGGGGGCGGGGGGAAGTGGTGTTTCCTGTTGTTGGTACCTGTCTTCATGGTTCCGTCTCAGAATTTGAAAGATAGTTCGATTCCAGCATGCTTTGCTTGACCAACACCGGCAGATGACGTTTCTGATACCTGGGCTGTTTGCAGCTTTATCAAAACAAAAAAAAAGTCTCAATCACTGTGTGTGTTGGCGCACTTGTAACCTATGCTATAGTTAGGAGCCAGAAGGTGTTAACTTGACGCGAAATGGGAAAAAAATATTGTATAAAAGACAATTTTCTCCAAATTGAAACTCTCAAAAGATAAGGAACGCTGCTTAGAGCAGAAACCACAAAAGCTGGGAAATTACAAATTACAGTTATTAGTCATTCTTTACTGGCAAGAGGAGGCAATAAAAACCCCCACATGTTCAAATATGGTGTGGCAAATGAGGTGACTTTTCTTAATAGAGGAGGCAGGAGTGCTAGGATCTGTTCATCTCGAAAATGTTGTATACAACGAGCAGACAGCAGTGGACTGCCATTTTGAGAAGGTTTTGGCATGTACAAAATTCTCTTATTCCTTTGGTAATAAATTTTTATTATAACTGTGGAGTTGTTCTCCTTCTCTATGTGTGCTCTGGCTACACCCTAGGTATGAGCAATGGTCTGTCTTTGTGGCTTTCAAATATTCCAGACCTTAATTATGATAACATTACCTGTAAGAAAAAGTTGTTCGAACCTTGAAGTCTGCCCAATTTAACAGAAGATGTGACATTTTAGCAAGAATATTTGCTTATACTGAGGAATATATAATGAGGAAGAGTATTCCCCTGAATGAGGTTGTTACTGTACTCTTTAAACAATTTAAAAAAATTATTAAAAACCTTGATAAGCTGAATGATCTCCACTCAGTGTACAGAAGCATTCCAAACTGAAAGAAAGGTAGGAGGCTGCTAGATGAATCTCTTAACAAGCTGATTTTTCAGAGATTTTTTTTTTTGTGCACCAAAGAACATGAAAGCCATGTTTAAAAATTTAAAGCCTTGATATGTTCCGGTTCTGTGGAGCAGCAGAAGGAGGAAGCTTTTTACGGTGCTGTAATTCCCTATCCAGCAGCTCTTTAAATTAAGTTGTTTATGACAGCTGTTTGTACTTAATGGAATGCACATAGGCTTGGTCATTAATTATTGCTTTTTTTCCCAGTTATTATTTGTATTCAGTGGGTCAGGTGGTTGTGATCCTGCTGGCACTTTAACTTTAAAAAAAAAAAAAGAAAAAGAAGAAAAAGAAAAAGTAACCTTTCCCCCTCTCTATCTTTCCAGTGGCTGAGAATTTTGTAGGAAAGATATTCAACAACAGTGAGTTATGGAGCTTTTTTTTTTTTTTTTTTTATAATACAGTCATTTAACAGCTTCAAGTTGGCAGTGATTCCATCCACCTTAATCCTCTTCACAGTTTGCAAGCAGTCAGCCGAGAGCGAGAGTGCACTAGGGCTTAATAGTCTCTGGTGTTTGAACTATGGCATTTACGTTTAGCTTCCAGAACTGGTCTTAAGTGCCTAGTAAAACCCTACAGCTTTGGTTTCATTAATTAAAGACTCCCTTCCACTGATTTGTGGAAAACATTGGCTAGCATGTTCTTTCAGCTCAGTAAATATTTATACAACTTGTGTATAATTTTTAGTAATGAATACTGCACATTTTCAGTATGTCCAAAAGAGGCTCGTTCCACATATTAACAAATTCCTTGTCTGACCCCTGCCAAGCATGGCAATTCAGGTTAGGAAAAGGTAAATTTAAATCTTGTCAGTTTTTGAAAGCTTTTTTCCTGAACTGCACTTTGCCATATCATCGTTTTTCATCATATTTGCCAGGAGTGGAAAATGAAAAAAAACCCAGTGGATAGCAATTATTAATTTAAACCCCACTGGCCGATACTACTGTTGAGTGTTTGTCAGATAACTGAATGTTGTGCTGTGATGATACTAGTTAGGAACCTATCAGGATATATTTATATGAGCTTTCTGGGATCTATTAGCACCTTTCAAATTTAATCCTATTTATCCTCACCCATAGAATCCCTGTGAGGCAATATTATTCCTGTAACGCAGATAGGGAACAGAGATTGAATGCCTGGCTCAAGGACACATTCAAAATCCTTGCCTTAGATGTATTGACAAAATTGCCCATCTGTATGGGAAAATACACATCCAGCTGTTCACATGCACACATTTAGCTGCATATGCAAATATCTATTTTCTGTGCGCACAAGTGAAAGTGGGCACCGAAGCATTGAATTCCTTTATGGAAAACATCACAGGAGCTACTTTGGAGAATTAGTTGTTGGTGGATTCTTTCAAAATTTCCCCAAATTACGTTTTATTTCTTCCTTCAGTTGTCTCTCCTGCGTCCTTTTCTTATCTTTTGATTCAAGTCGTACTCTTGGTTGCATTTATGCAGTTCTACTGACGTTACAAAGTAACGTGTTATTTTTACGTGACGTGTCTTAGGCAGAAGTTTTCCTAGGTTTCTCATTTTTTCAATGTACGCCGATTGGAGAAACAAGAAAACAAAAACATGTTAGCTGTTTAAGGACTGACGGAACACTGGGTGCACATCTTCCTGAGGATACTTGGGTTTTCATAAATATTTGGACCACAAGAGAATGCTAAACTAACTCTGTCCAGTTTTCTGTGTTGTGATGAGGTAGAACCATAGTAATGGCTCTTAAAAAGTCATTCCTAAGGTAACAAACTCTGATGTTTCAGACTGTAGGACACAAGACTGCTTAGAGACATCCGGTCATTTTTTAATGCATACAATAACCTTGATATAACTCCAATGAGCTTGAATTACTCATTTCCTTTTAGTGGAGCTCGTCCTACGGTTTTTTGTTCAGTTTATTACATGTATTAACTAGCAGAGACATTTACCCAGAAGTGTTTATTACAGGCAGGCTGTATTATCTCAAAAGTGAGCCTGATAAACCATGCTGTCTGGCTTAAGGCGCACGCCAAATTACGTAGTTCTTGCCCAGCAGGTCAAGGTATGGTATTCCATCCCATACTGGTCATGTTGAAGTTAATGTGAGTTTTGTTTGCATGTGGTGTGTGTGGCGGCCCCACAGAACCTTGGAATGCCTCAACATAAAGTCCTCTTTGAAAGCAGTTCAAAAAAAAAACCCCACCTATTTCATCAGTTGGTGCCAAATCTGATAGCGGACAAGTTTAAAAGAGAGGAGAATGTTCGATGGGTTGTAGTAAGTGTGCACAGTAGTGGCAACTGAAATTTTCTCAGAAACAAGTATAGAATGTAAGGTGAATCTTCAACTATTATCAATTAGTTGATGTACAGAGGGAAGCGTTCACGTTTTCTCCCTGCGTGGAACTGTATTCCCTAAATGTAAGGTTGTAGGAACTCTAGGCACTTTAATTAAATGCCTAAAGTTAAAGTAAGTTGCAGTTCCTTTCTTTATGTGCCAAGGCAGTGCTATAGCAGCTCTGGGTTAGTTGATGCAGCTGAGCGTGGCTGATTTCCATGGTGTGGAGACGAGATCCAGTCTGGGAATCGGCAGTGCTCAGCTACCCCAGCTGATGACCCAACCAGGAGCTGCCAGGGGATGCTCCCGCTGTGAGGGTCTGGCTGTGATTTGGCCATCGCCATCACATTTCAGCCAATCTGACTTTGGTGTTTTGGTTCCTAAATTTTCTGTATTCTGCAAAGGATCATAAGTCCACCTGTAAGGATGATCATCTGTAATTTCAGATTTTTACAATGGAAAGCTTTTTTTCTTAAATGACGTTCTTTCTATGTTTTGTCTTTTTAGGAATAATTCTGTGGGTATCACTGCTGCCCAGGGATAATTAGATAGATGTGTGGTGTGCAAATACAGTCATATACTCAATGCAAAAAATATAATCTTATACAAAAAGTTTACAAATAGTCTGTATCATTTTCAAGAGGAATAGCTTGGTTGAAATTCAGTACTGTTAGGCAATAGCTTAGATAAACTCAGTGTTTTAGTGCAGGGAATCCAAGAAATTTTCCGAAGCAGGTGTTATTTTCTTACCGGCTTTTCACCTGTATACCAGATAGCTCCATTCAGGGCTTCTTTTGACTGCAGTTGGCAGTCATCTTGGCCCTTTCAGCAGAGGCCAGTACTTCACTGCTTAAAACGTAGGAAGTCATTTAAGCGCTTCAAGCATTTGGACGAGAGCTTTCTTTAAATCAGTGAGACAGCTTATGAGTTAAAAGTAAGTTTTCTTGATGAATGAGCCTGAAGAGCTAAACTCCTTCTCACTCCCTCTTTAGATCTCGTTCATCCTACTGGGAGATAAAGAGCAGTGGCAGAAGAGACATTTGCCCTGCTGCAGCTTGTTGGATTAAAGAGAACCCTTTGGTATCGAGTGTTGTCAATGCAGCAACTTTTGCAAGCACTAAATTTACTTATAAAAAGTTCTTTTTTAATTGCCCCAGGACAAACCCCTGCATGTCATGCTTTTGCCTGGAGAAAGTTTTTTATATGGAAATACTTTTTTTTTTTTTTTTTTTTTTTTTTTTTTTTTTTTTTTTAAGATGGTATAGAGCATGTCGAGAGTTTGTCAAGCCAATTGATCCTCCAGGGAATGTGCTGACTTTCAGTATGTATGGAGGATTTTTAAAGCAGCTGAGCGAAATCCCTTCTCAGATAAGATGCTTTCTATTTTGTCAGTTAAGAGCATCCTCAAATCGAAATAGCTCAAACATAATCAAATCTCCCTTCCTCAATCCCTTGCCATCTCCTCCCAACCCCCTACACAAGCCATCCCCAAAAGGATAATCCTGGCAGTGATGTCATTAGAATGAATTTACAGACCAGTGCTCAGTTTTCTTGTCTTGAGCTTCAATTGCTAATGCTGTAAATTTGAGCTGTGTATGTAAAGGAGTCAGGTTATGCCTGTTTCCCACCCCTGTTTAATTTCCCTGGAGCCCTGAGAATAACTAATGTGGGATTATTTGGATATTTTCATGCCTTTTTTTTTTTTTTTTTTTTTTTTTTTTTACTGCTACGCAGCTTTATATTGCTTCCAAGCATTCATAAAAGCTCTTGCTGTGTTCTGAGGGAACCATTGTCTTCAGGGAGCAGAAAGTTTAAGGAAAGAATTTTGCTGGCTAAATGTGGTTAGACGTAGTTATAATTTCTGGGAGGTGTTGTGGATGGTGATATAAAGTACAGAATAGACTGAAAAATCATTCTTTTTTAACCAAATTTCTCTGTTTTCCCAAAATAAAATCTTTTCATTGTGATGATCCTCAGTGATTTGGACCTCTAGAGAGTACTTTTAATAGTTAAGAAACACCAGTGAATAAAGTTGATCCAAACTTATATCTGGATTCAGGACCCATCTTAGAAAGATTATTATATGAACTGACTAGGCAAAGAGAGGAAGAAACAGGCTGAATTTACCTATTTTGTTGGTAGGAGATTGTAATACATAGAAATTATGTGACTTTTGCACAGTTATTGGAGGAACTGATGGCAAAAGCAGAATGTGAGTACAGGTCCCTCAAGCCTTAGAGCGTACTGTTGAAATCTTAACCAATAACTTCAGCCTGGCAGGTTCAACCACGCTGCGTCAATCATATCAGCTCACTGAAGTCATAGAAACAGGTCTCTTTCCACAGGCTTATGTATAAGAAGAGAGATACATGACACTGATAGCTTCCATAAGTACAGTGCACAGAGGGGAAAAAGAGGCTAAAGTCGGTCTGAAATGTGTGTTGGAAGCAGGATCTTTGCTTGGGGCTTATATCTAAAATTAACTTTCTTTTTTCTGTGCCAAGTTGGTGTACATCTTGAAAGTGGTAAATACTTGTTTGAAGTAACTCTGCTGCATTTCAAGTTTAATGTATAAGAAACAAGAAGCCTTTCGGATCTGAAAGGCCAAACGGACAAGAGTAAGCCAGCCAGGATGATCTGAGAGGGGACAGGCAGTAGGCTGCTTTGGAAATCAGATCCCACAAATGTACGAGTGAGGCCCATGTGCATTGCAGTAGGAGATTTGGAATGGTGGGTGCAATCCAGATTTACTGTCATACGCTGTAAACAGGAACGCACATTTGCCCATTAACAGAGCTGCCAGAAGACCAGAGCAATAAGCGCATAGTCCCAGCTGTGCCTTTCAGGTGGTTATAGCTGTGGCGGCATCGTTGTTGTGTACAGTACACATACCTATGCAGTATTTTAGGGCACTTCTTAACATAACATGATCTTCCCTCCCCTTCTTGATCCACAGCAGGTATTTTCCTACGTTTGAGTAAAGCTTTTAAAGGAAACTCTCTTGAATGTCCTAGTGGAAGATCTTTCCTAGTTAATGGAAAGGTGCTTCTAGGTCCAGGATCATGGGAAACATATTAACCTTGCCATACAATTACAAGCGTGCCAGAGCCCTAATGTAAGGGAAAAATGCATCGAGGTGGTGTCTGTGGTCTATAATCAAATAGTTAAAGCAGACAAAACCTTATCTTAAAATAATAAAAAGGGCGTTTGTGCTGCAAAGTAACTATGTCACTTTGGGGGCATCGATTCAGCGTGTCCTTTTTTGACTTATCTTCCTGAGATGGTAAATACCACTTTTTAGTAGCTGTTATAAAAAGCAAATGGACTCCATTCTAATTTAGTTTATGGCTTTATTTAGTGTAATTCACGTATCTCATAAGCATTTTTATTACAGAAATTCTAAAATGTACTTTAGGTCAAGGGAATATTAACACCTTATTCTATTTCTTAAAACATATACATATATTATGAGCTGCATTTGAATTCTGGAACATAATCATCTCTGTGAAGGAATTAAGCTTTTCCACTAGTCCGTGAGTCCAGGAACCTGGAGAGATTTGGACTGTACGTCTGCATCACCAACCATCGCAGCGGTGCAGCGAGCGCTGCCTAAACACAGGGAAGCAAAACCAGCAATGGTCTTTGAAAAGGCGGAAAGAAAAACTCCAAAAAGTGAATGTCCAACCAGATTTGGGGTGTAATTATGCTAGATGAATGCAGTTAAATGAAAAATAAATTTCACTAATCTGTTTAGATTTGTAGCACATAGGAGACAAGACAACCAGCCACAGTTTTTAGTTTAAAAATGTATAACATTAGGGACTTTTTATTTGAGATCTATTTTAATTTATTACTTCATATTTCTTTAAACAAAAATTATCTAATGGGGATTAAACATTTTTACTGGACGTGAACATGTTAAACGAGACAAGAGTAAGCTGCCCTTTTTGACAGACATTGAGGAAGGTCGTAGCTTTCCTTTATCACTTATAACTGGCACTGAAAGTGCAAGGTGAGTGAAACCGAGCAATTTTTATCACTTCTGTTGTGCCGTAGTATTAAATAACTGTTAAAAAGGAGCAACAAGTGCAGTATTCACAAGCTAGCTAAGAGGGAATTAGAAATTTGTCAAACTCCTGTCAAGAAATGTAGTTCACATCAGGAGCAACCAGTTTATTAATTTTGCTGGAGTCGACAGACTTTTCTCCAGAGTGTTCTCCCCTTTCCTGAAATAAGTTTAGTGATTTAAACTCGACTCTCCAGGGGTCTCAGCACTGAAGGAGTCTGAAGTGCTACTTGTGCTATATTCAAGTCTCAAATTTTGCATGAACTTCAAGCACAAATCCTTCCCTCTCCTTATTTTCCCCTCATTCATCGAAGCTGATGAGGACGACATAATAGAATCTTATTTCTTTTCCTCAGGAGAGCAAAGCAATGAAAAGTTGAGATTCAACCTCAGTATATTTTGAAATGAAAAAAAGTTACCATGTTAGCAGACTGCTTGAAAAAAAAAGTGTAATTTTTGCAACAGTCAGTCTCAGAAGAATACTGAAAGGCAAATGTAAAGCACATCGCAGATAAAGTATTCAGTTGGGATAAATGAAGTAATGTGTAAGGAATCCATTTTTCTGGATCAAAAATATTACCTTATAAATACTTTGCAGAACAACTGAGCAAAGAAAATATGCTCCTTATTAAAAATATCGATGACCTTTCAATTAAACTTAAAATAATCCTCAAATTATAGTAAGAAGCTGATATCCAAAGTTGGCTTCATTTGGTGTACAATGGGACAAACTTATCCAAGGGGTTAAGTAGATGAAAGTCATTGGGGTGAACCAAGGGATTCAGTCAGCCTAAGGAACCTGCTTCGGGTTTTTGAAAGGGCTTGGATGGCAGAGAAGTAGCTACCTTATGAGACAGCGGCATTTTAAATCCTGTAGAAATCCACAAAACAAGACTGAATTCCCTGTAGTCAGTGTGGAATTATCTATTCAATGCTATAGGAGGATTTGAAAAACCTTTGGGAAACATTTATTTTCTGTGTATTTGTGGGGAGATCTTAGCACATATACATATAATGATGTGACCTTAGCACATCATTACATGAACTACTTTTAGAATGGAGGCCCCAATTTAATTTCTAAAATATATGTGGATTACACTATGAGATGCAGCATTAAAATTCTGGTCCTCGGACACATTATGCTCCTTATCTTGTGATATCTCGCTCATCTTGATGGAGTCATGAGCAGATTGCGAAAGATGCAGTGAGAAAATCCTCCCTTGGACAGGTTTTGAATTAAGACTGCTGCGATGAGCCAATTTATAAATACATGACTTGTAGTTACCTAACTGCTTTGTTTCTGTTTCTTTATCTGTAAACTGCAGAGAGTGTTTGGGTTTTGAGGATATATGTAAGCGCTAACTTGATGATGTGAAGTACTGCAAAAAAGCTAACCCGCTAACACCAAGGGAAACACAAAACGTACCCACGGTGGAGTTGCCTGCTTTTTGGTGTGGGATAAATCTTAGCATTTGGGGGTTTACCTGAATGTATTTGTCATATTTTTTTTTTTTTTACTAAGTTGCTCACATCTTTGCAAACATTACAGCTCTACCTTTAGTCGGTCACAGAAATTACTCGGTAAAGTGCAATCGCACAGGTTGATTGTAAGGTAGAGAAGGAATTGACCAAAAAAAAGAAGTGCTTGTAGCTTGCAAGCATATCACCTTGTCTGATATTCCTGCTTGTTCTCAAAAGTTAACCTGGACTTTTCTGTGGCTATATTTGGATCGGAGATCTCCCAGAGCGACTTGTATGTCAGAGCAAATGGGGTTGATAAATCACTTGATAGTGTCCTTCCCCCGCGCCATCTCTTCCAGCTCAGCAGAGAAGCCATATCTGTGGTGTATCAGGGGGGATTGTGCTAGTCAAAACGCCATCTTTCAGATAAAATATATAGCAAGTTCCAATTACTTTGTAACTTTCCTGTATCCTTTTTCATCCCAATTTTACAACCTGACCAGCTCCTTTCCACTGCCATTAGAGTTGTATATTCGAATAGTCCATAGATGCGTCTGTTCTTTATGAGAGGTGACCATCAGAGCTGACCAAGCGGTATTTGGGGTAGGACAGTAGGAACTGCTTAAAGGCATTGGAATGTGGCGCAGGCAAAACTTAGTAGCAAGGTGCTCTTTGCATTGGCATCTTTGCCATTAATAATAATCGTTGTCCTCATTTTATCCAGCAGTTAAAGCTCTATGAAGCTGAAATTTTGGTTTGACTTGGATTAAGAGTATACTTAATGATCTGATACTGGGTTTCTATGACAACTTCCATTTGCCAGAAATTGCCTGCCGTATACAATCACCACTGGCTTCAAGGGGCAAAAACAAGTGGCATTTTTCTTTGGCTATGCAAAAGAATTACTCTGCTTTGAATACATGAATAAATTGTAGGTGGTTGTCTCTTTTACTGATGAGTTTACAAATTTTACTTCTCGTAGAAAGGTGTTAGAAGAATTGTTGTATATACTTTTTAATTAGGTAGATTTTCCTTCTGTCTTTTCATGGTTATTCTTGAGAACCAGACAGTTTAGACTGCAGCACCAACGTCCCCTACATGTGGTTTCAGAAAACTGAGTGGATCTGTAACTCATGAATTAAGGAGATTTATTTCTTTTGGGGGATTTCTTTTGTTGTATGTTATGAACATGTACAGTTACCAGAGTTTTATGGTCGTATTCTACTTATGGACTGCTCATGAATGGGTTGTTTTTTTCTGGTCATAGAAATACTGAGAGGATTTCATTGGTTGTCTCCTGTAGCATCAGTGAGAGCATAGAAGACAAATGGATATATTCTTAAATACAGCAGATTTTAGTGAAAGATATTGTAGGGTAGAATAAAATGAAAAATAATCTACGATTATGTCTTAAAATGTGTTCTAAATAGAAACCCATTACTTCCCCTTCTGCGACATAATAATATCCATCAGATCATTTAAAGTCATAATCCAGTGTATTTAATTTTGCAATATTCTTAAATAATAAATTCCTATTGCATGAAATCTAAGAAACAAGCACTAGAGCTACATATTTGATAGTTGTTTAGTTTCGTTTCATTTTGTTTTGGTTTACGTGTGTGAGAGCGCTTTAGCAGCCTGTGTGAAAATGAAGTCCTAGCTACCTGAAGGCACAGAAATGGGGCATTGAGGCTTCTTTTATCTCCCATCTTGAAGGACTGCCTCTAGGTGAGGATGGGTGTCATCAGAACCACTGCAGCCTTGTGGTTGCTATCGCAGCTGATATCTCCACTCCTGCACGCCTCTGAGAATTTCAGTTTTGCTCTAAGGACGGTTAGATTTCCATGACCCTGGAGAAATGACTGAAAACGGTTGGCCTGAGTTAACATACAGGAAGATAGCCCCCACCCTCAATTTTTATTTGTAGTTTGATAATTTTCTGGATTTTGTGAAAATACCGTGAACTCTTGGAGGCCTGGCTCATGCTTTTAAATGTTAAGTTGTCAGTAGTCTTGAACAAGGTGGTCTGAAAGTCTTGTGTTTAAATAAAATGTTGCTTTGAAATTACCTCAAAAGTATTCTTGGGATGAGGTGCCTGATAAGGTACGTCTGGGAGAGCAGCCAAGTCAAATCTAATTTTATGCTTCGAACTGGAGGACGGAAGCAATACTCCTGCCTGTACCGTAGTAGGGACTATGGGGTGTCCGGCACACGGACACGTGTGTGCGTGCACATGCCAAACTCGCTGCTTTTACCAGTGGTGCTGTTTGACCCCCCCCTAATATCAACAAGCAGGGAGTTTACAAAAATGGTGCTGTTTGTTTAATGGTTCGCATCTGCTGGGATATTTTCTTTCTTCAGGCTCACACTAAGTGGAAAGAAAGTAGAACTGTAGTCATTGAGTCAAATGGTAGGGAGGACTTGCTGTGAGGATTGATTCCCCTCAGGAAACTGCACACATTACAGAGCTTCTTGCCTGTATATCTAGCGCGAGTTAAACGAATTGTTCCCATTAGTGTGCTGGTAGGACGGAGCCTTTAGCTGAAGGAGACTCTGTTCTTTGAATGTCACGGGGAGGAAAAAGTATAGCGCTACTTACAGAGGTGGGGCCTGCCGTGCTCGTGGCGGTCTTCTCCTGGCACTCGCAAAACTAGGTAAAAAGGTGACTTGCTGTAAGGCTCACAGTTTAAGTAAATACACAATACTAAGAAAGTCTGTGGCAATTTTTAAGAAATGTTCGTTTTCCTTACACTTTGTAGTCTATTTCAAGAACTGTTGGGGCTTTCTTGGATTTGTGCAACTTTGTACGTTTGGCTGGCTTCTGTCGGTGTCACTGTGCTGCTCTACAAGGCTATTTTGAAATCCTCACTTTGTGATTTGCTTGGTCAATTGTGTAACTATAGTCATTAAAAACAGCTAATTCATGGTTTTCCTATAAAGACTCCTGCTGGAAATACGCTCTTCCATACAGTTCTGAACTATCTTTGACTTTAAATGTGTGAAATACAGTACAAATGTGGGACGGATATTTAGCCTGCTCTCTAGTTGCGTGGTGACATTTGTCGTGTGAGAACATAATGGCTGTTTAATGAAGATTCTTCATGTAATTTCTCCCAGTCCTAAGACGCTGTTTATTTGTGAGGACAAAAGAAACGTTAAAGCTCAGAGGGACCTTTAGTGAAGTTGTACAAGAATGAAGAAGTGGTTAAATGATCTGCGTGTAGAAAGATGACTCTTCAGTCCAGCATCAAATGAGTGCTACTCCAAGGTTTCCATAGAGCTTTGGACAGGCTGTTTATAGGAAGATTTGAAACAAGGAGTTGCATGTGGTCAGTTGTCCAGGATGATATTAGGGGGAAATGTTTGTTCAATATTAATCGCAAAGGAGAAGTTAGTATTTTAATTTTGGCCTAATGGTAAGTGCATCTATAATAACAACAGTATCATTATCTCAGCCTTAAACATGGCACTTGGATCTTAAATTTGTTTCTTAAATTCTTGTTTCTTTTGGAGCAGTTTTGGCATCAGAGGTTTGAAATCAGTTTGGGGTCCATTAAGAATTTTTTATTTGGGAAAAATCTAGAAAGAACACGGAATTCTTTTAACTGAGAATTGTACAGACGATAAATAACTCATGATAGTGGTGTTTTCTCTTGTACAAATACTCTGTAACTTTGAAAGAATTGCAGTCATTTGTATTCACGTTTTCACAGGTGCTACTGTCATTTTAAGGGGTATTGGGCAGGGGAGGCCATCAGCTACTGAAAACTGAAGTCATAAAATGTCTAGATGATGCAGCAAGTCACTGTCGGAATCAGGAAGCCAGTCTGAGTTGCAAGGGCAAAAAAGGTTATTTATCTCAATAAAATAAGGTCAAAACATTTTTTGTAAATCCTTGGTATTTTAATCTGTTTGTCTTGAATACCTTGCATCCATATTTGAGTAGAAACTGAAACAGTTGTGTTGTGGAAGATTTTCTGTAGCTAATTCTGGTATAACCATATGATTCTAGGAGCAAGATTAAAGCAACACCTCAAAAATAAAACTCTTAAGTAATGCTCTGATAGAATTTAGGTATAAGAAATGGCTGCGAATCTTAGGAGAGCAAGGTTGGGATTTTCAGTACTGAAGCATTTAGGTCAATCTTGATTCCTGGGACTTTGGGATCTGCCTATGGACTTGAGTACAAAAGAATGATCTAGACCAGATGAAAACCCCATGTTTTGCATGGTGAGCTCTTTCCTTTTCAGTAAAAGCTGTAAACAAGTCTGGGAAAAACTGGAATATTATATTTAAAAAATATGGTCATCATATTTGAAGTTGTCTTTTATTTTTAAAAAGAGCTTTTTTCCTTCCTTTTTTTATTTTTTTTTTTCATAATTGTGGAAAGTTTCCTTGTTCTTACATGCCCAGTGGATGTTGTCCTTGATCCTTGCTACCCTAGCACATCATTTATTTCTCTTTCGAGTGAACTGTAAGCATTAGTGTCCATTAGCAATTTTTGAAACAAAATACTAAAATTACTTGGAGCACTTTCGGTAATGTGTGCTGATCATCGTTAGCAGCTCTTCTGTCCTAGACAAGGGCACTGTTTTGTAACATCATTTTGTTTGGTTAAATTCACTGAAGTTGTATTTACAGTACTTCTGTGTATGTTGTTTTTACCTTGGTCACCATAAACAATGACCTACAAAGATCACAAAATTCCTTCAAGCCAGAGATCTTTACGTACTTTAATATAAACCATTATTAAAGTTTCTAAGAGAGTGAACTCCTTTCTGAATACTCTCAAATCTATTATTCTGCTTTGGTAGGTTCTCTGCAAGTGCCCGAGTGTTACGTATAATCTTCCACCTTAATTGCTGGCTTTGTGTAGTGACAGAGTGAAAAACCAGTGGAGTGACAGGATGAAACACAGTAGGATCCAAGCTTGTAATACATTTTCTTTCTGATTTTACACAATATGTCAGGCAGGAGGCTTAGAGTTTAAAATTTTAACTTCCCCCCCGCCCCCCAAGCTTTCCAACCCATCATAAAATGACTAAGTTCCAAAACACGCTAGAGCCATAATTCTGGTTTGAGGGGAGGGTAGAAGACAGTAAAAAAAAACCAATTATATATATATTGATACAGTCATCCATATGAGCAAAGCATCATATACATATGCCATCTACATAGATATGCTGTCATCAGACCAATGTTAATCACCTGATTTTGGCACAAAAAGCAAAGCAAGGGACACACGACGGTTCTTAACAGAAGTCCTGGAGATTAGTTATGAGCTTTGCCAGGGATGCATGTGTTTATCGATGCAAACTTCTGAGGGAGAATTTTCTTGGAGGTTTAAGAAAATTGCACTCAAGAATCTCCTCCTTTGATATTTTGCAGCGTAATGTATTCTGCCAGACAGGGGACTTTTTACTTATCTTTCTGTACATCAAAGTATGTTTTCCCCTTGAAATATGGGAAGTTGACAACTGTACACCAGCAGCAGGGATCTGGGTTCACAGAGTAAGCAGTGTTTCATTATGCTGCTTTATTTGGATGGGCAACTGTGAGAAATAGCTTATGATGTATAAAATATCTGAGTCTCTTTTTGTACTTGAAGACATTGTTATCTCTATTTGAAGTTGACTAGTGAAGGTCAGTCAGGCTAACCGCTTGCAAAAGAATATCCTGTCTCTGTTGGTAGATACTCTTTTCAAAGTTCATTGCATCCAGAAAGCTATTTTTGTAAATACCACCCATCATGGCAAATTACATGTTGTTAGTGGGAGGGGGAAAGGGAATGGGGTATGAATTCTTTTCATTTAAAAAAAACCGATTGTTGTTGCAAAGAGCATTGCATAGCAACAATGAATAGTCTAAGAAGTTAATTTGTTTGAGATTTGTTGTTGATCAGGAATGTCAAATTGCACTGCTGAAGTGATAAATTCTGTGATAACTGTAATACTGAAACTTTCACTCACTGATAACCATGGCAGTGATATATTGTGGTATTTTCATGACATTTCCTTTGTTTTGCTTTGAAGTCTAGTTGGTTAAGTCAGGAAGTTTTTTTGTATTAGCAACACTGAAGTTAGGGTTGTTTCTTCCTCTCCTTACTTTTTTTTTTTTTATGTGTTAAATAAGAATGGAAAGCTGGCTGTTCAGGATAGTGCTAATAGCGGCAAGCGGTCACATATTACTCCAGTCTATCATATTTTGAAACGAAACCCATTAAAAAATGGGGTTTTACATTAAGTAACATTTTGAAAGGAATCAGTAGGTTCTTTGTGCTCCACTTATTAAAAATAAATAATCTTTTCTTTCAGTGGTGTATTAGATTTAGGTTTTATTATATATAGCGTCTACTCAAATCTATGTAAACTTATGGTCCAGTCCCAGAAATGCTTACAAACAAGAGCAATCCCACTTAATCATGCCTAATCTTGTGAAGAAAATTAGTGATGTATATTGGACTTGCAGAATTAGTTTCTCAACCAATCCTGTTGATTTCGAAAGGACTGATGAGTTGTCTGCGTACAACTTCTAGGATACAGCTCATAGGAAAGGCATTCAAACATATACACAAGTGGGAATTAGCACTGGCCCAAAGAAACCCAAAGATCTTGTAACTCCCCTTTTTTACGTTCAGTAGCTTTCAGACTGATTTTTTTCTTTTTCTTGGTCATAGTACACTCATTTCTAGATGATTACTATACTTCTTGAATGTTCTGAATGGCAGAGTCATTGGCTTCCTGCATTACAACTAAACCTGATTGCAATTGTGTAGGAACGTGTTGCATACTTAATATTTATATTGAAAGCGCTAGTTATAACGTATCCAACCTAAGTAACTGTTTGGATATGCTGGTACATTTTTTGCTCAGTTTTTCTCGTCACAGTTACTGGTCTGAAAGGGAAGGCTTCGTAAAAATTCACAACTCATTTTATCATGAGTAAAGATTCCTGATGAATTTAAATCTAATTGTGTTGAACTCACTGGCAACACTTATTCCTTCTTCCACCAGACTGCACTGTTCATTCAAAGCAAAATACTTTGGTTTCACTGCAACTACCAGTGTAATTAGGAAGAAGATGTAAAAAAAGCCTACCTCTAAACTGTTGTTTTAAAAGGTTATCTAAAAATATCTGCATAAAACAGCTAAAAGGCCTTACCAGATGGTAATCAGTAATTATTATGGAAACATCTGATTGGAAAAACTCACCACTCATCTCATATAAAAAAAATTAGGTATAAAAATATAAGCACTAATATTTCCATCACTGTTTCATGTATCAGGGGAAAGTAGGCCCTCAGTCAGCGAATAAGCTAAGTCTGTTTTGTGCTGTGGCAAATCCCATTGTGAGGAGGCTGTGAGTAATCAGAAGTGACAGCATAAGCACTTTCTGTTCAAAGTGATTTTACAGAAAGCATTATTTTCTGAGAAAAGTACACATATGGCTCCCATAATGCTGAAAGAGCACTGATGTATCCATTTATTAGCACTAGTGTTGGGAGAGGAAATTTTGCAAATGGTGTTCAGGTTTAAGACCTTTTTCTCTGCATTTCCCATTCCGTAAAACATCCTTAAAATTGTAGGAGCTGGCTAGATAGGCAAAAGGGTGGGGTGAGTACTTCTGCCAAGGGAATGTTAGGACAGTTCGTGATGAGGAAGGCTCTGCCAGGAGCTGTACATGCTGTTCAGTGGTCACTCAAGAAGACAAATGGCAGCAAAAATGCGCTTCCTTGGTGGAAGAACAAAAGTTGTAATGACAGCTATAATTTCAAATTCAAAGGGCAGAGCTTTGGAAAAACCTAGAGAGAGCGCTTTTGCACTCATACCAGAATGTGCACAAGATATTGGTCGCGTATGTTGATGTAGATACTTCCGATCTCTCTGCTGCTTCTCGCTCTGCCCCTCTTCTTGCCCTAAGCTCTCATTCCTGTGGGAACGCTCACCTCCTTGACACACGCTCCGCTCCTCTCCTCTCCTGTCCTGTCCTGTCCGCCTATGCCGAGCTGACCATAACGATTGGACTGGAATGGAAATCCAAGAAAGCTGGCTCTTACAAAATACAAATTTAAAAGATGAATTTGACCCCTGTAGTAGCTACTTACATAACTAAAAGGTTTTATTTTTATTATGTTTGTTTTTCGTTTGTTCTTATTGCCTACCCTGCCTCTACAGTTTGAGGCTTCAACCTTAATTCCTAGGATGAGGAAAGTGCAGATTCGGCCGTGACCTTTCAATTTCAGTCAGTACACAAACATAATCAAGTTCTAGTATCCTGATTTTTGTAAATTGCTTACCATTGTCTCACATTTACAAAATTATTCAAAAGAATTGCTCAGAACTTCTTTTCGCAAAGGCTGGTGCCTCTCAGCTTTTCTTTTTGGGGAAAAGAAAGGTTCCAGTGCTCACACTTGTAGAACTCAGTGGTTCAAAACCAAAAGGCCAGTAGCAACACAAGTGCAATTAAAAAAAAAAAAATCCCCATGACATTTATGTCAAACTTGATAGCTACATTTTTGGGTTTGGCATTGTGGATTTATGTATCCACCAAAAACATGAATAGTTTGAAAACTGTTGGCTTTGGAAGTTAACTCTAAATTTGCAAATAAGGTATCTATATTTTTCTGAATTATTATAACCTACTGCTTCCCTGCTGTGTTGCACAACAAAGAAGCCTGAAGTAAAAGCCTATTTTTTCCATAGTAATTTGTTTTTGGAAGCGGTGGTTAAAGGAATATGAGGGTATCTAAGGAGAGTCGGGTCTCTCTGTGTTTCATGAATAGTAAGGCAAATGATTCCAATTCCAAAATTTCATTGCAGGCCTTAATCACAAATGAAATATTTCAAATACTTGTACTGCTTCCAGTAACCTCTTTCTTTTCTCATCAAATTCCCCCGAAGGAGATTGAAGCTTAAATACTGAGGGGTCCGAATACAGCACCATATATCTACTAAAGCGGAGACAATATTGTTTGTATTCAAGCATGAATTCCGATGACATTTAACAGAGTTAATTTTATCTTTATTTGGTATTATGAATTTTGCCTCGTTCTGTTCACTCTGTTGCTTTTTTAAAATGCCTCTCAAATTTCACTGGCACTGGACCATCATTGGTGATTGCCACCACATGCCTGTCTAGCATAAAAACATCTTTATTACTTCAGAAAGTATATATTTAACAGCTTGGAGATATTTGCATCTGGCTTGGAATTATGGCAAGTAATACTCATATTGAGAGAGCTGTTCATTTGGTTTTAATGAGCATAAGCTACAGCTTGCAGTCAAGGAACTACTTGAACTTAATAACATAGCTAATGAATTGGTGTACTGCTCAAATCTGTTCTGTCGGCGTAGTTTGATGTGCAGTAGTTAATATGAGTGTGGGAAAATTTTAACCATGGCAAATAAAAGGGGGCTTCCGTAGTGGTGTTGGTATCAGCTTCGGTTTTAAAACAGCAGCATGTAGATATGCATTCCAACAACAAAATTTAGGCAATACATGTTGAAATATTTATTGATGAGGTGTAAGGAGAGAATATACCATTAAAGTCTGCATGCAAAGAAGGGAGATCCTCCCACCTCTAATGTATAAATTATTGCAATTTTCATTCCTCTTTTATAGTGGCCACTGTGCGTCTGAAATAAAATAGTTTAATGATGAAATACATGTCAAAATAATTTACTTAGTGGTCTCTTTGCTAACATTAGTATCATTTCTTCCCTACAGGTATTTCCGTAACAAAGAAGACTCATACATGTAAGTAATACCTTTTGGTTTGGCCGTCTTTTACAAATGGAATTTTACAAATGGAATTGATGTAAGGCTGGCTGTGCTGCTCAGACTATTAGGTGTTGGTCTGGTCTGAGAAGGTTCCGTTTTTAAAATTCTGGTGGGTTTTCTGCAGTTCCAGTCCTTACCTGAAATGTCATCTAAATGAATATACAATGAGAGAGTGTGTGTGTGTGCGCGCATTTCCATATGTGTTAAGTCAGAGGGCAGAAAAAGAAAGTTGTGAAGAAAGGCAGAATTCCTTATTCTAGTACCTATACCTTACTGCTAGATGATAAGTAACGTATCCAGAAAATACAGGCAAGGGGAATATGTCTGGTTTTATATGTCTGTTCCATATGCAGTATGATTCGAATAAAAATGAGTTATTTAATTGAAAGTCTTCCGTCCCTTCCTATTCATTAATCTGTGAGGTAAATCATTCTGTGCTTGTGCTTAAGGAGCTCTTGATGAAAATGAGGAGGTTATTGTTTTGCTCTCAACCATATAAACAAACAGTCCTTATAAGTGGCAACCTTGGAAATGGATGTGAATGTGGGCTTTTACTTATGAATTCATTTATTCCAAACCTTCTTGAAAGACATCGTTATTGGGGATCAACTCTCATCTACTCTGCAGTGAGTTAAAAGCACAATTCCAAGAAAATGTTATGATTTGTATCTGGAGGTGATATGTTGAGATTTTTCCGATACTGTGGAGGTTTGGAAATCTGGTAGTGCAGGAATTGTACTTGCCAAGGATCCGAAACAGGAGTAGCCTGAAGCTGAAGCTATTTGTGTCATGAAAGCCTTCTAACAAGACGGGTGGTAGGCTGCACAAAATTTACAAAGATATATGCGTTTTAACAATGTTATGCATTTGAAGTATGTTCACCGCAGCTTCTTAGGGTTAAAGTGGTGTCATAAAGTGTCTTGCATTAATTTCATTCCTATTTAATTCCTGGTTTTAAAATATTCATGTAATGACAAATCTGACTTGAGATTATGAATTCATACCATATAAAGTTACAAAATACAGTTTCTTGATTTAAGAATGAGACACCAGTTTTTACGAATTTTGAAGCAAATGTTAAACGTCACAAACTTTTGGAGTGTGATGGTCCTCCTCTGTTTAGGTGGGCTTGCTGCTTAATGCGTTCTTAGGGTCGGATCCCCTTTGGCTGAATGCATATGTGGTTTCCATTGAACTTAATGGGAGCTACGGCGAGGCATCTGAGGGCAGAATTTGACCCTTACATTTTTGGTGAATATTTGAGCTCATGCTGACTGAGATTGACGGTACAGGAGACTGAAGTCCTCTGTATATCCGCAGGCCAGGCATTGTACAGACAGCTTCCTTGCACAGCCTTGCCCATGAGCTCAACCCTGGCCTGGAGCGACCACCCTCTCTAGAGGTGGTAAGTAATTTGGTATTTATGCTAGCTCAGTCTTGGGCCTCTCTTGTATAGAGGCTAACCACTGTACATGGTGGTTTGTAACGCTCCACCTGGAAATCAGCTGAAATCGCCCTATATATTCTGTATACAGCAGTGCCATGTGCCGACCTGCTAGAAGAGTCCCATCTCCGGTTCCAGTACTCGACACTTTTTGTAAGGAAGATTAAATAGTAACCACAGACCTAAAGAGTGTAGGAAATATGCTCTTAAGCTATGCCAGACTGATAGTGTTGTCATCATTTATATCTCAGCAGGTGCTGTGTGTGAGGCCTATGATGACAAAAAGATGTATTCATCAGCTGTGTTAGATGATTAGCTACTCTTCACCATATATGGCCTTTAATCTAGTTAAGACAGAAATTAGGGTCCCAGCATCTTCTATGTTGAGAACTCTGGGCTGCTTTAAGAGAACTGTCAAAGAGTAGTTCCCTGATTTGTTAATCAGTTGTCATGCAATTGCTGAAGCATGAACAAAAAAGTTCCCTGAATAATGGGAAGATAAGCTTGCCCATTAAGAAAGGATTAAAATAGAAAGAGCAATATGCTGTAATTGGCATGATGAAAACGCAGGCTACGTTTGCTAACAAATATGTATGAGTTTTCATTCAGTTTTGGTTGACGTTCTTTTAGAATTCATTCCTGTTATGACAAATTCTCATAGAGCAGGAATTAATGCAAATTTTGCATCTTTAGCATTTTGGCATCACGCACGATAAGCATTTTTTTTTTTTCCTTATTGGCTAGAATTTTTTTTATTATTGAATAGAAGAAGTAGACATCAAAATTCCCAGTTTTGGAATGACTTGGAAAAAAAATAATTTCATAAAAACACCTAAAAGCAAAAACTACAACTCAGATCTGTGTTCTTAGTAACTAAAAATGACAAGGAGTTTTTGTGGATCAAGTTGGTCTAGAGTTTGCCTATCACTCTGTATCGGTATATATAGCATAGCCAAATGAAGCTGCATAGAGTAGGATTTCTGCAAAGAAATTTCAAAAAACATTCTCACAAACACTTTGTGAAGTGTATATGTCTTGTCTGCACTACTGTTTAGAAATATGGATGAAGTCTTCCTATTCCAAGTTTACAATGTATGGCATATGAGGGTGTTGACTGACTGTAAACTAGCACTTATTTCTAATGACCTTTTGACTTAACTGGTGGAGTATAATGCCAGAAAGTTTGGCACATTATGCATTTGAAACATCAGATTAATCCTTTTCAGACTTATCCTAATAGCCGTTTTAATTGTGCACGTTTTGAAATTGGTGGTGGTCTGCCTCCACTACTTGGTACTTCCTGGTCTTACTGTTTGAGATTTGGGGTATATTTCACCTCCTTCTTGGCATTAGTCGGTGACAGAAGTGTTCTGTCAGTCGAAATGGGAGTACTGTGCTGATGACAGGTGCTTAGGTCATTTCTCAATCAAGTAATAGTTCAGTATTCGTACACATGCAATATAATGCTGAAGAAATATACGTCTTCCATAACGTAACTAGCTAAATAAAACCTGAGAGATTTTCACTTTTCTTGATACAACCGATTTTATCCAAGTATGCTGTCTCATTAGCTACTTCTCCACATCCTCTCTTTATCAGAGATGGAACATTACAAAACCTGCCGTTTTTAAACAAGGAGTGTAATACTCTTCTAAGCAAACAAAGGGAATACATTTTGTCCGCCCCAAAATGCAGGTTTTTCATCAGTAGATTAAACAGGCTTTTGAAATAAAAATTCATGCCTTCTATCTGTTCTATCTGTAGAACTATTCTCTCTCGGGCTCACATAGGGGTTTGTTAGGTTAACCATCACTTCATATGACCTTTTGTCTAGCTAAGTCAGACGGCTGAAGCCAAGTCCTATCTCATCTTCCATACAAAGTGGGACTTTTGGTGTTTCAGTTCTTTTTTGACTCAAGAAAGATATTACTGACACTTAGATTCTTTTCTGATCATTTAATTTGCACTAATATTTGTAATACAACCCTCTTCCTCTCACGTTTCATGCTCTGAATAGAGAAGTACTCAAAGTGAATGGTAACTTTGATGCACAGCTTCAGCCTTTTTGCAAATTCAGACAGGCGTCATTGAGCCAGTGACAACAAAAATCTGAAATTCTGGGGAATGGAAGGCTGCAAAGGACCTGGCATTTAGTACCTCCTGACTTGGGTTTATGCTCAGTTCCAAAGTGTGTAGTATTTCATTTCTGGCATGTTAAATCTAAATCTTGCCACACTTCATGCAATGAGTTTGATGGCCTCTACCGGACCACTTGTGACTCAGAACTGTCACACAAATAAATCACCTTATTTTTCTCCAGGATGTTTTTATATCCTGGGCGCTGACTTTCTTAAATGAATTTGACTTGACTGCCTATCAAAGTAAGGGGTGGTTTCCTGCGGATGCACCCAGAAGGTTAATATTGTAATGAATCCACAATGTAATGGAACCTTCTTTCTCTTGCTATTTGAATTGCAATGAACCACACTCAGAAGCTTCAAAGGAGTTTGATTACATAGCTGGAGTTCATATCTGCGTAGAGGTCCAGGTACATTCAGTTATTTGCTTACCTGACATTTTTAAGATAGGAAAAAAATGCATAGATTTTGCAAGCCTTCCGTTTGCATGATTTTTCTTTCCATGTCTCCAGAAAGCCATGCAAGAGCTCCTACCATCCATTGGTACCTTGTTCTGCAGTAGAAAAGCATCAGGGACTGTAGCTCCCCATGACAAATACTTGTCAGTGCAGAGGGAGGTACCTGTGGCGGTGCTCTTACCTGGACTAGGTACTACCAGGTACTACTTTCCAGGTGCTACTTTGACCAGGGGCTGCTCTTGCGTTCAGCTTTCCAGTGGCAGTGTGCCTACAGATCACTGTCACCAAACGGTGTGGATGGTGGCCCTTTGTGAGCTGAGTCCAAAACTGTTTGGCAACTGCCTACTTCATGCACTTAGTCTAAATTATCACCATTTGGAGGGAAAAGCATGTTTCTTTGGGCAGTCCCAGTGATGGATAGCTACGTACCTCAGTTCCTCTGCTTTGACCAGCTCACTTTTCAGGGAAATTTAAGATTAAGACCTCCCATCCCAGTTTGTTCTCTTATGTGTTTATGATAAGGATTTCCCTTACTGGTAATGGAACTTTTTAGTTGTGCTACTTTGACACTATTCTTTCCTAAATCTCTGAGTCAAGAGAGTCAGACATTAAAGCCGTCTGCAAAATGGTGTTCAAAATGGGGACCTCATTCTACATTCACAGCAATCTGATCTGTTAAGCTGTTGGGAGGTTCAGCTTCATGGAATCATAGAATGGTTTAGGTTGGAAAGGACCTTAAAGATCATCTAGTTGCAACCCCCCTGCCCTGGCCAGGGACACCTCCCACTAGACCAGGTTGCTCAAAGCCTCATCCAACCTGGCCTTGAACACCTCCAGGGATGGGGCATCCACAGCCTCCCTGGGCAACCTGTTCCAGTGGCTCACCACCCTCACAGGAAAGAATTTCTTCCTAATATCTAACCTAAATCTCCCCTCTTTCTGTTCAAAACTGTTCCCCCTCATCTTACTGCTACACTCCCTGATAAAGAGTCCCTCCCCATCTTTCCTGTAGGTCCCCTTTAGGTACTGGAAGGGGCTCTAAGGTCTCCCCAGAGCCTTCTCTTCTCCAGGCTGAGTAACCCCAACTCTCTCAGCCTGTCTTCATAGCAGAGGGGCTCCAGCCCTCTGATCATCTTTGTGGCCCTCCTCTGGACCCACTTCAACAGATCCATGTCCTTCTTCTGTTGGGGGCCCCAGGGCTGGATGCAGCACTGCAGGTGGGGTCTGACCAGAGCGGAGCAGAGGGGCAGAATTCCCTCCCTCGCCCTGTTGGCCACGCTGCTTTTGATGCAGCCCAGGATGCAGGGGGCTTTCTGGGCTGCCAGCGCACATTGCCAGCTCATCTTGAGCTTCTCGTCCATCAACATCCCCAAGTCCTTCTCCTTAGGGCTGCTCTCCATCCATTCTCTGCCCAGCCTGTATCTGCGCTTGGGATTGCCCCAACTCACGTGGAGTACCTTGCGCTTGGCCTTGCTGAATTTCATGAGGTTTTCATGGGCCAGCCTCTCAAGCCTGTCCAGGTCCCTCTGGATGGCTTCCCTTGCCTCCAGCCTGTTGACCCCACCACACAGCTTGGTGTTGTCAGCAAACTTGCTGAGGGTGCACTTGATCCCACTCTCCGTGTCACCGACAAAGAAGTTAAACAGCACCAGTCCCAATGCCGACCCCTGAGGAACACCAGTTGTCACTGGTCACTTTTTGAGTGTGGCTGTCCACCCAATTCCTTATCCAGGGAGTGGTCCATCCAGCAAATCCGTGTCTCTCCAAATTAGGGACATCTCAAACATATGTGTACAGAATACTGGGCCAGGGCAGCCGTACCTTCTCACTACCTGGACTGCTTTGGTGTGGACTGTCACATTTCAGCATGTTACCATTTGTTGTTACCTTCTCCCTGAACTGCCACAGGGTTTGACACTTCTTCATTCTGTGTCAATGCCTGGTAACGTGTGATACTGGCAGAAGCGGCATCTGGCGATTGTGCTTTGTAGATCGTGCTGCGATAGGTACAGCAGTGAGAAAGCCATTGTTAGTGATCCCTGGACTAACTTTGTTCATCCTTTATTGTCTGTGTTTGCTTGTAATGCAAATAGATGTACCTGGGTATCACATTCAGCACTGTATATTTTATATTTTTATAACCCAAGATATATCCAGATTTAACAGAAACTACTTGTCCCAAAACCCTCTATAGATTTAGACTCCTTTGTAACTCTAAGATATTTGCCCCTTATTTCAGACTTGGGACTTCTCTGCTTTTTGTGATTTACTGAAATAGTTACTCTAGTGTAATTTTTCTTAAAAGTGATGTCAGTAGGCATCTCTGTATGAATTCCTTAATTTTGGATGAAATATTCCTTACTTACACTGAAATTATCCTTTCAGTTAATTTCTGTCAGATAAGAAGTGCTTCCAAAGCTAGGCGCTGACTGTAATGACATGAGCTCCTGCTGGAAAACTAAGTAGGGACTGTGTGCTTTTAATTCTTATCACTAAATAAAGGCATTTGCATGAAGAGCTGGCAGCTTTGCTGGCAAAGGGGGGAAGTAAACCCATCCCTTCTGCTCTCTGAAGTCCCACACCCAGCACCTATCCCACCCCTTTCCCTCAGTCCCACGTCAAGCTCTGGGACTATTCCTACCCTCAGCTTGTAGTAGGTGTTGCTCTAGAGAAGTATCTTGGCTCTCTGCACTTCAGTGAGACTTACCTTTGGGATAGGTGGTCAATTCATGTTTCAATTTCACACTGCAGCTGAAAGCTTTCGTTATACCAACGTGATTATACCATGTCGTTCACCAAAGTTCTACAAGCATATTAAGGTTTGCAGCTTAATTGAACCCAAGACCTGGACTTCTCTTTTTCTCTGACTTTACTTTCCACATTATATTTATAGCCACTGCTAAAGATTTCTTGAAGTTCGTTAGTTATTTTGCTTAATTGTATTAAAGGTAAAATAACTGTGATTTTTTTTTTCTGATCTGCTTTATAATTACCTAGCATGTCTAGTGTGCATTGTACTGTCTGCTTCACCTCACGTGTTTCGTGTGCCAGCTAAAGTAAATGATACATTTCTTTCACAAAACAGGAGCCTGCAGAAAAGTGATGGTTAACAGGATCTGCTGTTAGCACCAAGGCCTAAAGAGAACAGGTGAAAACTAAGCCCTGTCCCCTGAGGCCAATAAAATAGCTGTTTGGTCCCCTGTGTGTAACCTCCTAATAACTTTACTGGGCAGCCTTAAAGATCCCTTGGGGGCTTCTCTGCAAGAGCACTCCCTCTCTTTGTTCAGATTGCTTATTAAAAATGATTTTATAATGAAGTTGCCTCAAATAGAAGCTACTTTCCTACTTGTCCTTGAAGCACTGTTTGCCCTGGTGAAGAATCTGAAGATAACTATCTAGGGCTTTTCTCTTGTTCAAAACTTTTACCGAACTACTGCTACACTTGATTATTATTTTTTTTTCTTCTTTCTTGTGAGCCAAAGAAAACCTCGTCATCATCAGCTAGATATTGTACCTTTAATTCTACTTTGAAGCCATCCCTGTAAAAAGTTTGGTTTGGGTGCCAGCATCATCAATCGATCAGTTTTATTCCCTGCCACAGAAAACACTGTGTCAGTGACTTGTTTGTTGCCTGAGAGGGAATGAATGTTGCCTTATTGTTGTGGTGGACAAGTTATTGAGTACAGGGGCAAAGATGAAAGCATTGTCAAATAACGATGAGAGGAGGGAGTACTTTTAAAATCCAAAAATGTTTCTGGCTGGCTTGGGAGAAAGAATATACAGAGTGACAATGCTGTGTTTGAACGTGTGACTTTCATGACGTGGATATAGGTGGAAATCTGTGGATGCTCTGGTTCTTCATGGTAGGTCTATTGCAGTGAAACATTTTCTCTGTGAAAGTTCTGATATTTTTGAGACAGATCATGTGGAAGCAGCTGCGGGTAAAGCATTGGGAGAACTTTTTATTAATGCATGTTTTATGCCCTCACAGAGTAACTGGTCAGAAATGAGACAAATCTGGTGTCTCTAATCTTCTATTAGCGACCCAAAAGCTTGGCTTCTGCCTGGGCCCCAACACTTTTGGCACAGTTGGAAGGAACATTTCGTTTTCTCTAAGGCTGATAGAACAGGCAATTAAACGCGCTGCCCTGGAAGTCCCATGGGGAACTCCGTCTATTAGCTGCACTTGAAGCTAATGTCAGGTCTCTTCTCTGGTTCTGTTCCGAGTATGTGGAGCAGCTTCTATCTACATGGGATTTTTGGCTGTAACCATTAATTATGGACTTACTTCACTGTGAGTTTTCTGGTAAATACCTTAAGATAGGTTTTTCTGTGCCTTTATAACAAAGTAGCATGCAAACTACAGCAAGGTAAAAAACTGCAAATAAGTGAAAATTAATTTTGGCAAATGAAGACTGATAAGCATTTGCAAAATGTTAATCATCCAGTATGAAAGTGTGTGTGTATGTTGGATTACAGTTCAGATACTTCTGAATGACAGTTACCTAGCAAACTGAATTAGATAAGCAGAAGAAAGGAAGCTGTCTTAACTTTTACAAGTCTTTATCTGAGTGTGAGTCCTGAGCCTTTCTATGCCTCTAATTCACATTAATAGAGGTTACAAATCAATAAATTCCAGTTCTGCTCACACTTCATTTCTTCTTCTGGTCTGTCCTGTGTAAGTGTGTAAGATGGGCAGAGACATTCGCTTTCATGTTTAAAAAATGAATTGGAGGCCCACGTTTTAAGGAATGATGGAGTGTTGGGAGAGCATTAGGGGGTTTCTGACATTAGACACCTAAATTCTGTCAGTGTGGTTGATGGATAAAAAGAGATTGTGGGTAGGACTCAAAAATAAATTTAAACTGTTTGTGGATGTAGGCAGTAAATACATTGGGAATGTCTGCAGTGTTCTTTTATACCCAAGTCTTGCCTTATAATTCCCTAGAAAGTTGTTCTTACACCTTTTGTACCCTTCTTTTTTCTATCTGTTAATTCTAAGGTAATTTCTCTGATGTTAGAAATCCTGAATTAAGCCATGAAGACTCTTGTGCCTTGTGCAAAGTACTTGAACAGAGAAAGCGTAGGACTGATCTCAGTCCTATTGCAGCTACTTTCAGGATTCCTGTTAGCTGAAACATGTTTTGATCAGCCCTTAAAACATATCGTCGTCTTTTGTTGTTGTTTTTAAAGTCTCCTGTCTTTAGAACTCTCACAGTCGTTACATGAAGTTCATGTTTCCAGCTCAGTAAGAACAGCCATCCACAATTTCGTATGGTTGTTGGTTACAGAGGAGAACTGTGTTATGGGCTGAATGTAAGCTTCAAAATATGTGATACTCTCCACACTCTAAGTCTTTAATCCAACGCTGAGAGCAGTAGAAGTTACTCTTGGCAAAGTCATGAAGTTAATTTTTTTTTTCCCAGTTTTTGAGTGGTTTGGGCACCAGAAAACCGGCAGATGAGGCTTCTCCAAATCTACTTTTGCATTCTGGGTGTTTTTCAGTGCAAACAACATGAAAACAAATAGAAAGTGTTGCTGCTCACAACTTTCTTCTTCAATATGTGAGTCACGTATTTTGGCTGTGAATAGTCTGGGTCTAGGCAGCTCTAACTGTACATACAGAGGAATACCAATACACTGTAAGCCTTCTGACTACATCCTCTGCAATAATTTCCTAAGAGATAATGGTCCTTAGTAAACAAGACTTGTGCAAGGCTCTGTCAGTTTGATTTGAACAGTTCCTTAAGTCACCTGAGTCTTCGTCTCTGTGAATGGATAGCTACCAAATACAGCAAAGTGTTGGGATTAAATTAGGATTAAAATTAGGATTAAAACATGATCTTTAGGCCTGGTTGCCCATTTTTTCAAAGATCAAAAGTTAAAGTGATTTTCAGAAGTAGAGGGTTTGTTCCCATGGACATTTCACTGCTACCTTTTTTCACATGTTGAGAAGAATCTGTCCTTAGAGCTTTCTGCTCACATTCATTTCACTTCATGGCATGTTTCTTATAGCAGAATACTGCATTTTTGTTGTAGTAGGGCTGAATTCTAATGATTCTAAAGCAAGCTTCGTCATATGGACTCCTCCAAGGTTGGTATCTGAACCAAAAAAAGCACATTTTATTATCTGAATTTTGAAACCAAGGACTGATTCCATCATTCCTAATAGACTCATTTATTTGACAGTGCATTGCTAGGCTTTTGCAGTCGCCACTCTGAAACAACTATTGAACCTGAAAAGGGCTTTTTAATATATGTTGATGGCTAACCTTATTAGGACTGTAAAAATATTGGAAGTTTTTGCAGCCTTTTTCTGAGAACATCAACCTGGATTATTTAAACGTTGACCCTGTCTGGGAACATAGCTTCATGCAGACAACGTATAAGGCAGGTAGTCACTCAAACTCATACTGAATACCTTGTTCTTAATCTTATGACAAAATGATGAGGATATTTCTAAAGTTCTTATTTTAAAAACAGTTTCACTCATCAGAGTTTTTCTCCCTCTAAGTCTCCTAACACAATGAAGTAGAGTAATTAATGCTCACCTAAAAAGGACAAAAAGCCTCAAAGGGCAGTGTGGGTCAGTCTGAAGAACTAAAATTTGTGGTTGAAAAGTAGGAACAGGAACAAACTAGCCCAAAATTAAATAGAATCTCCATGGAATTTGAGATACAGATGTTTTAAAATACTACTTTCTTTTTCTTTCTTTGTAACAGTAACAGTTGAATAGTTTTGAGGTATGTTGACAAAATGCTATGTCTTTGTGTGTATCGGTTAATGCCGGGGTGGCGAGCAGGCAGGAAGAACAGTGGAGACAGCTTTTCAGAAATCTTGCCAGATAGGAGTTACAGTTAAGTAGGAGTAGAGGTGATTCTCAGGTTTTATATGGATCAAAAGGTAGTGACAGATACTTCGGTTTGAGTTTCTGAGTACATAACTGCCATTTGTGTTTGTAATTTGCACGAGGAGTGGGAAGATGGTCATCTGCTTACCTTAGCTATGCTCACATACAAATTGCTTATGCAAATTCTCCATTAAACTGAAAGAAGACACGGTGCCTGGTATTATTTTAGTATAGGGGAGTAGTTTAATTTCCTTTTGTATTTTAATAGTTGTGTTTCAATTTAAAACAGAAGTGCTTTCATGATAGGACAAAAGAACACGTTTTTTCTGTAATGCCATAATGACTTCCTTTCAATCAACTGTATGTGCATTATAAAAGCATAGTTAAAATATGCATGATTTGGCATATACAGATGTGCTTATTAACACACCTTAAAATAAGCATCACAATATTGAAATAACTTTTTTCTAAGTATGTTTTATACAGAGAGACAGACAGAGAGGGGAGTCGGTATTAGTGAGTACCAAAATGACATCCTCCAGTCTGAATACCTTTGAATTCCAGTGCGAATATCCTTTACTACTTTATCGCTTGCTATTATAAGACACTACAGTTGTAGAACCTAGATTTGGTCTTTAATCCCAATGCAGTCACCTTGCCTTAAATTACTGTATTGCCTGGTTTGGGATTCAAAGGAGTAGATCTCACCTGAACAGAAGTGACCGTTTTAAGGGATTGCAGCTGGGACTTCAGGAAGCCTCCTGTCTTAACCTTACTGCCATTAATGATAAAATCCTTCACTCCAATGAAAACAGAAATGAACCTTCAATGAGTTATCGTAAAAAATACAAGCAGTAAATGAAACAGGAAGCCCTGACAAAGAGGAGGATGACTTTGCTGCAAAAACTACGACTGTTGAGAGACTTTGGTGCTATCTGGTTTATCTTCCCCCTGTGTGTATGATAGGTTCTTGTTTAAGGTTTAACATAAACCATCAGTTGCGAGTTGTGGCAGTGTGACTTGCTAAACAAAAGACTAGGCACACCCTCAAAGCAATTTCCTCTTTTTTTTTTTTTTTTGAGGTGTTTACCACCAACTTCAAAAGCCAGTTCACAGCAGTGGTGGTATTCTTGCAGTTTTCTGGAAATTCAAATTAGGCTTTATTTAATCTCTGTGCAAAACGAGTAGGGAAACCTCTGGTTTCAGAAAGCCAGTATACGACCAAAGCCATTTAGTGATTTCCTTTTAGATATAGTCATCAGTTGATAACCATCCTTCCCACCAATGTTTGTCTGAAGAACTGTTTCCTTATCTTTGTTACTGTTACCTAACTGATATGTAGGTGTGATACTTGCTGGCTGCAAAGACAACTTTTACAGATAAGGCAAGTTTCCTGTTTAAACTCAACATTTCTTTCACTCGACCCGTTTTCCCCTTTCCCTCCCTGTATTGCTGGCTTACTCCAGAATATTATGGTACTTGAAGCAGAAGTGTAAGTTAAGGGGTCATCCAAAAAGATGATTTTACATGTTGTTTGAGGACCTAAGGGTACTGAAGGCTGGCTGAAAATAATTTCCCTGTTAAACAGAGCTTTTGGTATTTCCAAAAATATTTCTCTGAAATAGTCTCAGTTTTTTCTGCAGTTTTCAGGAGGAAGGTAAGAAAACCCCTCGTTAACTCAGAACAGGGTGAATAGTCCTTCGCATGGGATGATGGTGACATAACTTTAAGAGCTGGCCTAGGAACAAGGCAGTTCAGGTACTTCAACCTTGTCCTGTTCACATGACTTCACCACCAGCTGTTTTGAGAGTAGATTTCAGAATGAAATCCCGTCCTTGATGAAGCAGGAATGTATATTTCTCTGGAACATATATCTTTGACAAGCAAACAGTGTTGTCACCAAGAAATCCCCAGCCACTTCTCACAGGGAACCTTAGAAAAGAGACACAGAGACCTGGACTTGGGAACAACTAGTTGCGAACTTATTAATATTCTTTGTGAAACTAATACCTGGCAATCCAATTTGCCAAGAAAATACCCCTTACTGCATGTTAATTTGCTGCTTTTCACTGACGTTGGATGGGAGGTTGTATGACAGTCGCTCCAGGTAGGAACCTATCACTTGGACTGCGTTCCTTGCTCCAGGGTTAGACCTGCAGTTAGAGCACAGGTCCAGCCTAGTAAGGGGGATTGTATTCCGGGAAGCGCAAAACTGAGAAGGCTTATGTTGTAGCTACTTATTTTCTTGACTCAAGTTATTGAGTTCCTGGTCTTGAAATCACAAAGCTGAGCATATGAATGTGATTGACAAAGCAACAGAAGACTACCTACATACTTATTTCTAAGGTATAGTGGGTGGGTATTTGTTGTCCAGTAAATCTTAAGTGTTCTGTTGTGTTGGATTTGGCTTGCACATCCAAAATGACTTAATGGTACTGGCATAGTAAGCCTCCGTGATGCTTCTCTCCAGAACAAACTTGATATAGTGCTCTTTTTGACAGCCAAAAGGTCTATTCAACAGTTATAAATTGAATAAGTAAGTGTTAGTTTGATAGGGACCCCTCCCGCTAGTGAGATCTGGGCAATTGTTGAGAGACTTTAATATCCACCGCAAAAGTTTGTAGTACCTGTATCATTCCATTTTCCCTCTTCTCTTTCCTATCCTTTTGCTACTTCCCACGCAAAATCTTTCTTGCAGGCACTTGTCATTAAAAAATGGCTCTATTTCTAAATAGATAAATTACCAAAGTGCAAATATAATTTGCCCAAAGCCAAAAAAAAAAAATTAATTCAGTAAGCTAGTTCTGAGTGACATAGCCAAAAATAACCATTCCCTTTATTAGGTTAGTTCATTGCTGGATAATAAATCCAGAAGAAGTTTTTAATTGACTATTTAAGTAGTTTTAGCTCAAGTTAGTCTTTTCTGCTTTTACCTTCTATTGTTTTCCAGTTTGGTCACTGAAAGCAGTTAAATGGACAGTCCCTTTGGTGGGTTTTATGTGCTTCCTACACGTTTGCTTCAAAATAGTTTGAGGTTATATTTCTATTATGATTTTTGTTATTCCTAGAGGAAAGGAGAAGTAAAAAGAAAGAGGAAAGGATGTAGTTACTATTTACCTGGAAGTTGTACACCAGTTCAATATATTTGCACCTATTAGGTAAGAAGAGAAGCAGAAGCTACAGCTGAAGTCGGTGGTCAAATTGTGTATAAAGGAATGGCAACAAGAACTAAGTGATGGTAAATTTTGTATTTGATCCATTAAAGCTCTTGAACTTCTGTTTCCTTGCAGTGAGACCATAAATCATCACACCACTCCTTATGCGCGTCAAGCTAAGCATGCCCCGATTACAAGAGTAGAGCAGAAGTGCTTAGCCTCTTTCAAAAACGCACTTCTCGGGTATGTCCTGGAGGAATCTGCATGTAACGGCAACTACTAATTTAAACCTGATGCTGCCCATACTCTGAACATATCATATTCATTAAAACATCCCTTTTCTTCACTACGTGAAGCCTTCACTTCCTTAATTGTTGCACTCTTAATTTTCCTCGGGAGATTTTTCCCATCAGAGAAAAGAGATGATCAAAGACAGGTGCAGTGACATAAAGAAAAGAGGGACGTTGTGCACCTTTTGGAACCAGTAGAAAAACTGCCCTTTGTTTTAGGGCCAGAAGAACCTGTTCATTGCAAAGTGGTATAGCTTCTCCTTTATGCCGACAGTGGTACAGCATATACTGTGTTTAGTAGTTTTTCACTCTATTATACAGGTATTAACTTCAGTAAGGAAAGAAACTAGGATCTTACCAGACTATTTGCCAATAGGGTAATACAGTTCTCCCAAACCACCCCATCCATGTGTGTTAGATCTCTCTACTTTGCGTTATCAAATGTAGCACTTGTGTCTTGTGGTGCTTTTAAATTAATTTCCAAAAACATCTTTATTCCAAAATTTAAGAGAGGTAAAAATAAGTCTACCAGCTGTTGTATTTGACCCTTCATTGGTTATTTAATATAAATGTGAATCCTAAACTTCTTGATTTTCAGTTTGTTTCGCAGATGACTATTTATTTATGTGCTTAGTGTTGAGAAAAGTATTTCCATTTCATTTCTAACCATGTGTTTTCACGGAAACAAATCATCTAGTACACATTGTATTTCTATGAAAACACAAGCTTATTAAATGTCAAACAGTTTATGTTTTCATGGCAGTCATCTTGAAATTGGCACGTTCACTGTGTCAGTGTTTTATGATGTAAGCTTAAAACTGTCAGATTGTCAATGTTCAGACATGAAAAGGTCTGAAGTCTCGCACACGGAGGAGGAGAAATTAGGCTCTTGTCAATTAGCAGGTGGTGGTAATTTAGGCATGTTTGTTTGAGGCTTGTATTAAGATAACAGAAACTCCTTAGTCTGAGTATCCTCAAATATTTAAGCTGATGAAGAGGTGGCATCAGTGTGGAAGTCAGAGTCATTTGTGCTTACTAAGAGCTGACTATAAATATCAGGGTTGCTGGTGGAGCTTGAAGTGTCTTTCCCCATTTAACTTTATCGCTCAGCTCATGCATTGCAGAAATTGCTTTAAAAAGCAAGGAAGCTGGAAGAAATAGCTCCACACGACTGTACGTACCCTGTGCTACTGAAGCTGATGGATCTTAAGGACAAGGGTTTCGGCATTGCCTAACCATTTGGGAATTGTAACTGCAGGTTCCTGGGTCACATTGTAAGGGGCTGAAAAATTACTTTCAAAGCAGCCTGGCTCCTGGAAGAGAAAGCAGAGCCTACTGGGTAAGCTTATAGCAAAAAAGTCCTGTGTGGGTAGGGTAGGGCATGTTGAATGAGCTGTCACTTATCAGTGAGTGATCCTTGTTATATGGAAACTGCACTCACATCAGCGTCGGTCACTGCTCTGCTGACGGGTGAGGTGGCATCAGGCTGCTAAAGAAGAGATTGAGAAAGTGTGTGAAGCTTATGGAACAAAGACAATGCAAAGGTCATAGTAAAGAGAATTTTGTCTTCACTGACTAAGATAGGAAATACTTGTACAAGAAAAACCCTTTTAGCCCTCCCGCCCCTGTTGTTCTTACACTTTAAAAAAAAACCAAACACAACGCTATCGCCCTACTGATCTTGACATTTCCAGTATATACGGGTTAAAAGGCAGTAAAATCAATTTTGCTCCTATCATGCTTTGCTATATATTGTAGTATAAATGGATGCTGATCATATGGTTTAATTGAATATGACTCTACTTAGAAATAGCTCATTCTTCACGTGCAAAAATTTTCAGGAGTAATTTGCAGGTATGAGTGCAGTTGCATATGTTACCCTATCACATTATGCATATAATAAGGAAGAAAATAGCTATTTAGTTTATTTATTGTCTCTAAAGGGAAAATGTACACATATTTTACATGCACATTTCAACTATATTTCCTCTTCCTGTGTTTGTAGAAAAGTCTTTAATACATTCCTCTAAAATGAATTTTAAGTTTCACAGTGGAATGAACTAAATGGTTTGTTTTGGTTTGAACCTGAATGGATAGGATTTAAATCCAGTTTTTACATCACACAGGAAATATCTTTCAATGTCTTTTTGACTCTGTTTCGTGGTTATCTCTTCTGTGCAGCAAAACTGAAGACAGTTTCTTATTGTTGGAAAAAGTTGTAGCACTTGACTCAGTAATATGGATGCTCTTAAGTTCCTTACGGAGCTTGCCTAGCACCTGCTCATCTTTCAAACTCTCTCTGAGGGTTATTTGTCTGCGCTTGTGCCTATGTGCAGTCTCCTGAGGAGCTCTGAGAAAACCCAGTTTCCTGGTCAATCCTCCCTGGCTGCTGGGACATCTGTGTAAGACCATGGTTCTTCCCTTCGTGGATCAAATTGCAGAACTCGATTCTTTCATGAGCATCACTTACACGTAACTTTCTAAATTCTGTCCTTACGCATATCTCCTAGCAGCTCAAACTATAGTTAATGACAGACATCCACCTGGTGACAAGTGTAATGATTCGTGAAATCCTAACCCTCAGGGCACATGCTGGTTATTTATTGTTACACGCAAACACAAAACAGAGAGTAAATTTATCACTTTCAGATTTAGGTGACTGAAATGGGTGTTTGGTTATCTGAGAGAGGTGGTGAATGTTTGTGGACGTTTGCATAACAGCCATTTTTCATTTCATCTTCCCGCTAGGCACAGTAGATATGTGACTATAATGTTGTTGCGATTGCCAATATTTTTTTTGAGTGTTGACGTATGTGTGTAAGTGTCATAGGTATTGTACCGCATATCAGAATGCAGGTGTGTTGGTATGAAGCTGTCATTTAATTTTAAACTATGTTCTCCGCTACATTAACAGCGTGACAGAAGGAAATTATAAATTCTTAGCCTCACCCACAAGCCAGAAGATTTATTGGAGATGTATCAATATGCTCTTTATAATGTTCTTCAGTTTGTAAAGGAAAGTCATATTGTTTTCTTTCTATTTCTATTGTATAGCATATCCAGTATAAGAACCTGGCGTTCACTCCAGTACGTAAGGAAGTGCTGGAATTCAGTATTGGTAATACTACCATATATGGGGAAAACGTTTATTGAGGTAGAGGGGAGAGAGGATGTTGTATCTCCTGCACATCATGAAAATGATCGCTGAAATGCAGCTTTTAATGCTCTTCTGTATTACTTTTGTATGGATTTCAGGCTCAAAAGCTACATAGCTCATTATGGCTTATGTTACTTCCATTGCTCGTAGCAATGGAGATCTATGAAGAAAAGAGGAAAACAAAGTTTTCCACACAGAACCCAATTCTTTTGCAGGTGTACAGGTGCAACCTTTTTCTTGTCATTATCTATGCGCGTATGGTCTCTGATTCAGAATTTTTTTTGGCAATTTAATGTACTGCGGTAAAGCTTTCCCTTCCTTCTCTTACTCAAAATTAGCCCTAGTAAACACTAACTTGGGGTGATTAGTTGCAGCGCTGACAATGTGTTGCTTCGCTGAGTAACTTGTAAAAAAAAAAAAAAAAAAAAAAAAGACTCTGATAGTTAGCTCCTACAAGATAACGTTTTCTTTCATATTTGAATATATGGCTTGTCATTTGCTGACAGGCTCTGTGTAAGTGGATCAGTAGTTCCTCGCCGTCATCTCTTTGGTACTTTGAACAGCTCGGCAATCTCTAGTGCCTTCATCCATTTGCACGTTCATGGTGAGCTCAAAAAGCGCGTTTCTACCCTTCTTTTTTTATAGAGTTACATAGAAATGGGGCTCCAAATTCTAGGAGGACATGTTTTTCTCCGAGTCACTGTTTTTGTTCTGCGTCAGTGCTAGTTCATTCTCTACAGTCAGTCAACTTTGTTTCTTCACCCCAAAAGTATCTAATAGTGTTAGGCATTGGTTATTTATGTTTAGGTCATCATAACTTTGGCATTTCTTTTGAAGGTTTAATCTAAACGTCGCTGTCCTTTTCTGTCATTACTTTAATAGTTCTATTTGTTGGCGCTGGCGTTTCCTTTTCCTCCAAGTTTTCATTCTCAAGGGAAATGGGAAAGCCAAGCAGAGGATGCATTGTTTTTTTCTCAGAATTTCAATATATTCTATTTATCTAGCTTTCCTCTTGTTTTTCCACGTTCTTTTGCAGACGTGTTGTTATTAACATGAATGAGAGTGAGTTGTGGACAATGACCCTATTGTGGTTCATATGTAAATGGGGTAGTCTGTGGTTTTGTTTCTTTACATTTGCATTTTTAATGTTATATTTCTTTTTTGTTTATATTTTAAAGAATTTAAAAATTAAAAAACCCCTCACACTGGAAATGTGATGATTTGGCTGGGAAGGCACTATAACAATGACAGTTGGTGCAACCGAGAATTTTGTTTTTCAGCCCTTCACTTACACAAGCCAGTACCAACAGGCCTTTAATTTACGTTGCTAGCATAGAGATGTAGCCACAAGAGCTGCTCTGTAATATCCTTTTTAAACAGTATTTTTCGTCCACCTATAATGAAAGGTGTCTGTTTTATATTGCTGCCCATTCATCATTCCTCGGCCACCTGCTGTCTCAGTCAGTTACTTCTTAAATCTGAGTTAACCTTCTAATGTGATCCTGCTCTCCTTTCTTCCTTGCTCAAACCTATTATTCCGTAAACCAAGCTGTCCAACATGAGTCCAGTCACCTGTGAGCACACCGTGTAGGATTTTAACATCTATCACTTACGCCTGCTGTTCCTCGGAGCAGTGGATTTTCACCACATCTTTATGAACAGAAGAGCAAAGTACCTGACTAACCTGAACTATTCATTGTGTGCGCATGGGTTTGCTTTATGTTTTCCCTCCCTGGCTTAGGACTGCGCATTGTTCTCTAATTCATTCTGCAGTCAAGAATGGAACAATTAGCCACAAACTCTCAAGCTCTGGCAGATGATTAATCAAAAAAAAAAAAAAAATTAACTTTGGCTGATAATGCTACTCTATGAATTATGAGCTGGCTGTAAGCCAGAGAATACTCCTATTGTCCCCTGCACAGACGGCCCATCCTTCCTTGACTCAAGTGCACCAGAAATAGTAAGATTTTTCATCTAATAGAATTTTAACCATTATGTTATTAAGGTTTTTAACTCCTTAGTGCAGCGTTTCTGAATCTTTTTTCAGCCAGCTACAGCGTAATCCTTGGGAGTAAAAAAAAAAAATCCAGAGTTCCTTTGGATTTCAGTATAATTTGGCAGTTGAAGGTGGTAAATAAAGTTTAAGGCATTTAGGTAAACAGCTGCATTGCAAAATCTTACTCTTATAATTAAAAATATTTTAATTAAAAATGCTGGCCACAAAAAATTCCTTTGTAGGCCACTGGCAGTGATTGCGAATCAGTTCCCAACGGTGCTTTGGTATTGACACGTACCCAAGTTTCTGTGAAATGTATATTTATGTTACTTTTACTATTAGTACTATTTTTTGTGATGTTTTCACAGGCCACTGTCCTATGGCTTACCATGGTCCCCAGCCAGCAGGCTGAGGAACACTTGGGCGAGGGGGGTTTTTTGGTTGTAGGGTATTAGTGATTCCAAAAGAACTTGAATGACATTAACAATTACCTGCTGCAAATGTATTTAGTTCTGGGGGAAAGAATCCCAGCTTTGCTTACTAAATACAGTCTGGTTTGCTTACTAATAACTATTATAAACCACTACTCTGAACTTGGATCTGTCAGCTCAGATCTCTAAAAGTCTTTTTGAATGACAGTGCAAATCGGTAGTTCTGCTAGCTGGAAACAAGTATTTCCATGATGAGCCTAGACAGATTTTTTCTTTTTTTTTTTTTTTTTTTTTTTCCCCCTGAAAAACACTGTAATGAAACCCATGCTACATAAAACCTGTTTTCGCTCTGAGGAGGAACATTACCGTGTCTGCTTCTAATAAGTACTTAGCTGTACTGGCACACACATGCAACTGTTTTTCATCCATCAGCAAAAGGATCACTAGAAAACTGCTCTACCCGCAGTACAGGGCTGAAAAAGCAGAGGCATTACACAGGGGCAGGAGCCTGGGTCCGACTTGGGTGCTTTTCAGCTCTTTACTGCATGATTGCTAATTCCAAGGTTGCAATTTTCAAATTAAATCTTTAAAAACTAAAAATAAAAATTGCTATTATAGGCAAATGGAAAAATACAGAAATCATACAGCAAACCTCTGGGGCACTAATACTTAAAGTTGTGGCCAAGACTTTTCAGTGTTCTGAAATTTTCATTAACATTCTATTTCGTTTCCGATCAGCACATCATGCTTAGCCCGTTTCAAGACTGGTTTGTTGGGCTTCCAATACAGGAACCATAGCTTGGGCGAGTACTCATTGTGAAGAAGTTCATGTAGGTCCCACTTAGTGTTTAAATTACTTTCCAACTCGTGCTTCACATTAAGAATTGAAAGGATTAATTTAAAGGACTTAGTACTGACTATCGGGGGAAAAAAAAGTAGTCAAATTAAGTATAAACAGAAAGATATTTTGTAGTAACTTGATCAGTCTTGGCATCAGCTTAGCTGTTGTTATCTGTAGCTAAGCTAGGGTTGCTGATGATGGGGTTTTCCAAACAAGACCTTTCACGCACATTTCTCAGCACACAGAAACAAATCCCATAAAAACAGAAGTTTGTCTGAAAAATGACAAATGACAAATTTTGAGCAGAATTTGTCCATCTGTGTAATCATATCTAGGGTTGCCCTTATTACCATCGCAGCTGAGTACTTCACAGTTTTTAATATCTCAAAATCTGAACGAGGCAGAGAAGCACTCTCATCTATAGAAGGAGAACCAAGACATACAGAAACTAAAGTGATAAAAATCCTTTTCTAGCTCCCAGCTGTGGTATTGTGTGAATGGGCCCTAGCCCCCTTCCGGCATAATTAGCCCTGGCCAACATTTCTAACTGCTTAATTTTTTTTTTTCCATTGTAGATTAGGGCGTGGATACTTAAACTATCTTCAAAGCTTTCCTACCAGCAGAGATCGAGGGTTGCGTTACCGCTGCGTGCTACTGATCTGAGGGGAAACATCGATGTGTGGCCTCAGAGCTGGTCTGCATCTCCTGCTCTAGCACTCGCTGCCCCCCAGTCCGCGTGGCAGGGGAGCTTCTCCTCCTACACCGTTAAGCTGACAAGGGCAGGCAAACTCTGTCAGCTGCAGTTGGAAGCAGGCTTCCTCTTTCTTGAAACTACTAGTCTAGTGCTGTTTAGTGGTCCAGCTAGTACCCCAGTTTTTCAGCCAGCACCGTGCGTTCAGAACAGAACTTTCCCTGCCTCCTGGTTAGGCGACAGTCCCCTGTGCTGTGTGTTCCCCCCTGGGAGACGACTTTCCAATTGTTACGTAGACCGGCTGGGTACTACTTGTTTCTTGACTATGCTCCTTATTTTTCATTTTTGCTGCTGGCAACATCTGTAAATAGGGAAACTTTTGGCACTCTCAGCTAATTGAAATTTCTATGGGACGAAGTAGCCCCTGCTGACACTTCAATGTAACTGCTTTGCTCTCTTTTAGCAAGTGTTTATTTTGTAGATATCCAGGCTCTAACAAATGCACTGCTTTTAGATAGAGCTTTAATTCAGACTGCTTTAAGTGGGAACCAGTAATGTTGATTGGTGCTGCTGCTTAACATTTTTTTGTGTTAATGATGATAATTTCCAATCAGAAAACGTTTTTCTACTGCATTGTTCACACTTTGCAAGTTCATTTCTCTCTCCCTTGCTGTAGAACTTAATCAGATTCTTATTAAATGTGATCCCTTCCCCTCTGTCTCTCCTCCTCGCATGAAATCCAGGCTTGTCCTCAGTAATAGCTGCTTCCTGAGACATAAAAAATAGTTTGGAAAACCTCTCTTCCCTTTCTTCCTCATTTGAAAGTCTTTTACATTACTCTTTATATAGAAGAACATAGTAGTATTTATAATTATTATTAAGAAAAATATTTTCCATGCAAAAGGCCAGGCCCTGCCAGTGCCAAAAGAAGCACTCTGGTATTTAGGAAGGAGTCTCGAGGGAAGGACAGACCATGCTTTGTAACGAAAAAAACCCCAAGTATCTGAAACATTCCCTGCTGCCAATGAGACCTTTGTCAAGTTGTT
This sequence comes from Chroicocephalus ridibundus, assembly GCF_963924245.1. Lineage (NCBI taxonomy): Eukaryota > Metazoa > Chordata > Aves > Charadriiformes > Laridae > Chroicocephalus > Chroicocephalus ridibundus. Next base: position 31,907,327 of record NC_086292.1, read on the forward strand.
GAAGGCCTTCTGAATTGGGATTGCTTATCACTTCATGAAAGTTGCTGCCTGAACTTTTATGTACTAGTGATATGTGTCCTTTTTTTTAAGCTGCTCCATCTTTGCTTATCCTTGTCCCACCACTTTCCTTAGTGGTAGGCTGCGGTGGGCCATTATGATTCACTGCTGCAACTGGTGGCATTCTGCAATTACTAAGGAGGAAACTACTCGAGGAGTACTAAAATAAAGTATGACAATTGCAGTATTCCAGGCCAAGATTGTATCACGGGCATAGAAAGTTTGTATTGTAATAAAAACCAACTAGCACAGGTACCAATAGCAGCAACCTCACAACAGCACAAGCTTAGTGTGTCCCAGCAACCAGATGAATAACCCTCCAGTGGCCCTACCTATGCACTTCCATCACTGCTAAATTCTGTCCTACCATATCTTTACTGCTACTTTAAATCATGTTACCTGGATGCGTGATAACGTGTGCTAAACTTTTAGTGAAACAGGTCTGAAGACTATGGTTTACCATTGATAACTGAATTGACCATCTGAATAAAGAACACACAGAGTGGCCGTACTGTATTTATCCATCTGGAAGGGGGAGCTGACAGCATAGAGCCTCTGAAATCTGCGAGTGTCCTGTCAAAATCTGCTTTGGCAATGCAAAGGTTTTGGAGTATAAATAAATTATACCTCTTTCTTTAAGTCCAGGCTTGCTTTATGCAGCACCGAGTAGTAAAATAGGCCTGATTTGTTTTTTCATTTCTATTTTTTTTTAAACCTTCAGCAGTCACCTTTAAGAATCTGACCCTTATTCTTTCTGCTAGGGAGATAATTACTCACTCTCAATTGCTATCCCTAGAACCAGTTAATGAATGCTACATAATAAACAGAAGTAGGACAGCTGGATGAGAACAATGCACAGGTGGGTAAGAAGACTTCATTTGGTGAGGAGATAATGAGCATGAGAACTTGTGGTTTCTCTAAATACCACCCTCACCTCCTCTTCAGATAGCTCCCCCATTGTCACCGTTCTTCCCCAGTCAGTTTTTCTACTTGTTAAGTGGCAAGAGGAAGATGGTTACAGAGGGAAGAGAGGTTTTCTCCGCGGAAAGATATTAAAGCAGAAGAGGATCCTCCCTCTTTCCCAGACCCATCCTAAACACACTTTCTCATGTGCTCTTATGCACCTTCCCAGAGAAGGCTGATTCTGCAGGCAGAATAATCACTGCTTTGCTGTGCCTGGTTTTATTAGCTCTCTGCAAGACTTATCCCTTCCTTTCTTAACAAAACTGTACCAAATCTAACCTTTGGAGGTGAAGACAGAATTGGTTCTTGATATATCAATTTATATGATGTTAGCGCTGAGAGAGAAAGCAACTGTCCTTGCCCTACCACTGCTGGTCTTGCCATCTGTATTGAACAGCTGCCTTTTCTAGCCAAGCTTTACTGTGTACCTTAGTAATATGTATCCGTCACAATGAAGTTTACTGGCCAGTACACACGCAAAAAAGGTAAGTAACACTGCTATCCAACTGAAGAATATCAATGTATAATACAAATAAGTATTTCCTTTGCCTGACGGCCTCTCCATAACCGCAGTTTCAGAGACCTAGTGCATCTGTATGTATTAAGCCAGCGCTAGGTCATTATGAGATTGGTGTTGGGTAAAGTCATAGCAGTAGAGGCAAATGACTCAGTGGCAGGAACTATTGAAGATGAACGGAGAGCCAGGCAATACATTCTTTCTATTCTGTGTTTTGTTAACCTGGCTGACACACAAAAAGGAAATGGGGTCTGAAGGTTTCTGGCTTGTTAACCAAAGTATTAATCACTTAGAAATTGCAAAATCTAAGTTAGTAATGTGGTTTCTGATATTCTGAACATGACTTGACTTTTTATAATGTCCTATTTGAACTGGAACCAAAATTAATTAAGGTAGAACTTCAGAAGCTAAACTCCACTGACTTCCATTATGATCCGAGCACCTGTCTTGCTTAGACTCTTTTGAAAATTTCCACCTTAATCTTTCAAAGGCATGTTTAATACTCAAAATGGCAAAAATCATAGCCAGAACAGCTTCCAGCTAGAGATGTGGTAGGAACATTATGCACAACATTTGCTAATACAGGCACGTACAGGCCAGCAATAGTTCCAGTACCTCTGCCAGAAAGCTAATGAGAACATATTTGGCCATAAACTTTCCTCTGACTTGGGCAAGGGCATATCTAAATTCCAGTTGTCTCATGTCCACTAGCTGTAAAATGGAGGTATCAAAGCAACCGTGCTAGAATAAAGTGTGATTTCTTAAGGGTTTGCAGTGAGAGGCTGAGACATGATAATTGAAGAAACCTGCCATGGGCTGTATTTGCATAGGTGGGTGTCTATTTTTCTTGAGTAAATGGGCTGGTTGCGTGTGCCAGCCGCTCGCCACGTGTGTGATAGGCCAATGAGGAAACGGCAGCTCTGTACATTCCATTCAGAGCATGCTTGGAGGGGAAAAACTTAACACAAAGTACTGTCTTTTCTATGATAGTCCAGGGAAGCATGGAGAAATGCTGTCACGCCTAAGCCCTCGAAACACAGTGAACCTGTCAAAGGGTGCACCTCCACTGTGCTCATGGCCTTTCTTCATCCAAAGCCAGAAGCCTTTTTCCTTGCATAGCATCTTTTTGCCCTAGGCAAGTGATGGAATTAGAATGGGAGTCACTTTTATCTCACTCAGGATCTTGGAAAAACATGCCTCTTTCCTGATGCTCTCCTGACTTGTGATCTATCGGACCTTGATCCATGAAGACAGGGAGCCAAAATGAGAGGTGTTCAAGAACTCCCTGAATGGGAAAAAATTGCTCTCCTGCTTTTGAGCTCTAACCCCCTTCCTTCCCAGGCCCTCTGCCAGTATATTTTAAGATGACCTTTAGAACCTGTGTTTCAACTCTGGCAAATCTCCACCAGGAGTCAGCATTGCCAGATTAAATGTTGCAGGACGTATAACTACTCCGTAAAAATCAAAATACAGTATGCAGTGATGCTCAGCTATTAAAGGCCTCCTCACAGTATGCCTGGTCTCCTGTGGAGTCTATTATCCAGCCCCAAGACACCTGGGAGACAAGAGGCACTTGGAAATTAATGGGTACCTGGAGTTCTTGCCCAGCTGAAATGTGGATCTCCTAAATTGCCAGAGCTTCTCTGTATTGCCTGGGCGCACTCCAAGGCTGCTGCTAGAGCAAAGAGGACAGAATGGTTATTGCCCTTCTGCTGTGACGAAACCCTTATCTCCCACAGTTTAACAGCTACACAAGGGACAATGCAGAAGTTTTGGTGATGCATCCTTATGTGGCCAATGCGTCTGGAAAGCTGACAGGCAGCCTGAAATAATATTGTCCATCAGACCGATTATAACAATGCTGTAGCATCTGGAAGAGTTTGCTTTCGTTCTTGATACAGTATGCCCAAAAGATGCTTTCTGCCAGCTTTACTGTCCCATGGCTGACAGGAGAGATAAGAAAGGAGACTTTTTCGTACAACCTTCAGATCATAACGACCGGTTCTTTAAAAGAATTACATTTAGAAAGATGTACATGTGAAGATTGGAAAGATTAAAATGTGGAACTACCCAACTTCATGCAGAAACAGCCTTGTCATCCACTTGTTCTCCCTACCATATTGCTTGTTAGCTTTCTTGGTGAATGATTAAGACTAAGTTTCGAAGAGCAGAATGTAGAACTGTAGATGGGCCAGAGCAAAATGCTCACTTCTGATGTGCCAGTCTCCCAGTCAGCTGAAACTACTCAGTAGGTCTCAATTATCTGCTTTTTGAATTAAAACTACAGGACTATCTAAATGGCACCATTCGGTGCTGTGCAAAAATAGCCGTATGGCTAGTTTTGGGTAGTGGAACAAGTATAATTGTATTCAGATGTAACTGCATGTGCTTTGGGGCAGTCAGAGAGTTTGAAAAGTGACCATTTTCACCCATCGTTTGCTGACCCTTAGCTGGACGCGGTTACTGGTGTGCGAGTGCGCCTGTATGTACCTGACCTGTTTTGTCTGTCACTGAAATGGACAAGTCACCTTCCTAGTGCGGCAATCGCAGGCTTCTCAAACTCGGTGTGTCACAGCATCTTGGACTGTTTTCTTGGCGTTCCAGCTCAAACCTTGCTCACAAGTGGGCTAGAGGCGCTATTTGTATTGTATGTATAAGCATGGTTCGAGCTTGCCTGAGTATTCGTACATGATACTGGCTTTTAAGGTCTGCATGGACTTAATTAGTTGGAGGTGTTTGAAGACTTAAAAGCCTTGGATTTATAGGAATTGTTATGATGATGTTCCCTTCCATTGGTGTTTGATTTATATCCGCAAGAGTCATTCCCAGAAGGGATTCAACTAGATTTCTCTCCCAGATTTTTAATTTAATTGATGGTTGTTTACATGAGTGTCCTTGCCAAAGTGCGGTGATTTGGCAGTCCTCTGGAATGTAAAGGTTAAGTATATTGATGTAATCTTTTCCCAAAGGAGCTGTTCTTTCTGTGGCAAAGCATCATCCTTTTTGTTCTTGTGTCTGCAACTTTGTTTACATGGGTTTAATTGAATTCTGTCTATATTGTACACTAAGTGGGAGATGGCAATTTCATATAGTTCTTCCTGGAGTACCGATTTTTGGACTCTGAGTTTGTAATGAATCCTGAATTTCCCCGAGCAGTAATTCTTCAGAGCTTTCAATGTGGTAAGTACTGAAAATAGGGAGAATCTGTTCTGCCATTATGCACACAGTTAATCGGAGCTATTCATAGTGATGGTAGGATCTTATACCCTTGTCTTCGTGTGATTGGTACTGTACTTAACTTACAAATAAGCATATCTGAATTGTTGGCTTACAAACAATGTATATAAACCACATTATTTTAACATAAGGCACAAGCTTGTAACAGTCTCAGCTTTAAAATTAACCGTTCCTGGAGCAATGTGAATATAAAACCAGAATTGGGAACTTTGTTTTCAGGAAATCATATACGTAATTTCTTTTTTTCCGCTTAGGCACTAAGTTTGGGGGTTGGACCTGTAATTTTTGAGTAAGCTGTTTGTTGCCACTTGGGAATTGAACAGCAATTGGGACACGGTGACTGAAGTGTTCTTTGATCTGTTTTAGCATGGATTGGCCTTGATCAGAACAGCAGGTCTGGATGGATCACTCAGCTGCTGAATATCTTGCTGAGGATCTAAACTTTGCAGCTCCTTCTGAACTGTACACTGGCCCTGCCAATAGGCTGGAGACCAGTACGCCCCAAAGAGATGGTTTTGTAATTGCAAATGAAATTGGCGATACAAATATATCCATTTCTTTTTCCGGTCACATCTTTTGTTGGTTATTGTTTTCCACTTTCTTTAAATTCATCAACGATTTTTCTCAGTCATCCTTTTTGTGATCCAGATCCAGGCAAAGTGATCCATTTTGTAGAGCGGAGGAATGACAGCTGTATTCTAGTTCTGCGTAGTAATTAATCTCCCCTGTGTCCATTCTGCTGGTCTTAGTTGGAAAGAAGATGATAATGAAGCAGATGCTCGTCCCTGGGCTTCTAATCATACGCCTGCAGAATCAGATTCCGATCTGATGGTTCGGAGGCAAAGTACCTTCTACTGTAAAGTGCAATTATAATGAAGATAAATCAGAAGGGAATGTGATCCTTGTAAACTTAAATTAAAAAAACCTTCTGCTATTTCTTCTCCTAGCAAAATGCTTCTTCCTGATATACCTACCCAACACACGGACCCAGTGTCAAGAAATGAGGCTTCTTTTTAGATACTTCTCGTTCCTTCCTATCATGTCAAAGTTAGCAATAGATTTCCTGTTACTTTGTTTTTCTTTTCCCTCATTCCTGCAGGACTCAGTCTTAACTCAGGGATTTCTTTTGATCCATATAGAACTTTAGGAAATTAATTTCAAATATTTGATGTTCCAAATATTTTGTGACTCCTAAGAGTATATTGCTGGACATATTGTTGATAGTTAAAAAAATGAAGACCCAGTAGACACAGGAATTTATGCTCGTGGTGGAAAATGATTTCTTTGGTATGGCAATACCAAAAAGTCTGCTGGAATACCCAACTAAAGTACTTATAACCATATAAAGGGAATGCCTTTTAGGAATTGGATTAAAACACAGACATAATATTTTCCATCAATTAGTGTTGAGAAATCCCAGACATACAGTGCTGCAAGTGAAATTAGATACCTTGGGAAACCTATTCCAAATGGAAATCTAATATGTGGGATCCTGAGTCAGTCACCACTCCCTCAGTTTTTTACCCTCCCAAAAATATATTTGGATACACTAGTAATGTAAATATAGTAACATTATACCCAGTAAATATGCACAGATTGGATCACACCAGCTGCACTAAATGTAGCCACGACAAACTACAAACTTACCTATAGGTATTTTAAAAACCTGACAATAATGCAGATTTTACCTATTTTCCTATGTTGCTGCAGATGTGCAGTACTGCTATTTGTGGAATCGTTTCAGCAAACTGTGTATTATTTATAAAAGGAGAAGGACGGGGTTTATGGTGAGCCTTCTGTCACAGTTGTTTGGCATATGGGAATTATAAATAGGACTGGGTAATCATTGATGTGCTATGCTTTTGGCACTGTGGTCATTTCTGACCCGAGGAGAAGCCACAAAAGATAAATATATGAAGGTCCCTACTAGCTGTTTTGTGTGTAGAAATATTTTGTGCTTTGGTTCGCTCCACGCTTAAGCTGTAAGCTAAACGGTGTATTTTTAACATAATCCTTTACATGCTCCCACAGCATGGCTCTTTTCAAAACAGTTTGCCCCTAAGTGTTTTGGGCAGTTCTTCGTTAGGGTGGTAAAACTAGCATATAATTATCAGTACTGCTTGCCAAATGCATTTGAGAGCCCTCCTCCAGAGTATCCAGGTGAGGAACTGAACAGCCAAAGTTTTAGGCCAGTGGTGCAGCTTGTGTTAGATGTAATCTGAAGTAACTGCCTCTGAGAGCACGATGAAGCCTTCTGCAAATCATACGCAAGAGGAAGTGGTTTCTGAACTACATGGACAACTTGCAGGCTTGGTTTGCAGTAATACCAGGTACAAAACAGCCATCCAAAAGTACCATTTACTTTCTCCTGGCCTAGTGAAGGTGGGAAAGAATTACTAATGTTACTGAAGGAGCTGTTATTCTCTTTGACAACTCAAAGTGCAATGTTTGTGTTTTCCTAATTTCCACATTTAATTGGTTCAATTTGAAAGTCATTCTGATTCTTATTTTAACTTTTTAAACATGATCTGAGATCTAGTTACATCCAGTTCTGCCTTTGCTTTGACTTTTGCTGTTTTCAACGATAACTGGTTTCTTTGTTTGAATTTAGTTGGCAGCTCTATTCATTGATGTTCTTGGTGGAATAGAATCCATCTGTCTTCACGTAACAGTATTATAATGCAGGACAAACACTTTAGTTTGTGTCATCCATGTAAACACTCTGTGGTTACAAAGCTGCGTAAATTCATCAAGAAAATTCCAGTCCATGCTTCTTTTTTGCTATGCTTACAATGTGCGTAAACAATGGCGCTGGGTTTTTTTTCCCTAAATCATTGCAATAAGCTAGTAGGGTGATATGCCAGTTAATACTTTAATGAAGTATACATCAATGTTGCCAAATAAACAGCTTTTGAGGCGTATGCATATTATTATTGTGGGAAATGTTTCTACTGGTATATTAGATAATGGGTGCAATTTGAAGAAGGAACATGTAGTTCTGTTCATCTCCACTCCCTGTGCATCCTTTGGGTGTGGGCATATAATATTGAAATGTGTAGCTCAGCACATTTTCAATTCACCTGGTTGACAAGAAGTTGCAAAGCAGCAGAGATTTTCTTTTGCTTTCCATCTAGTTCTGGTGAAAAAACCCAATAGATTGTTTTTCTTCAGTGGGCCTTTTTTTATCATTATTTTCATGTCCTCCTCCTTCATAAAAGGCTTGTTTTAACATTGTACTTACGGGTAGCACACCCTTATAACTATCGAAACTTTTGCATTAAGCTGTTTTTGCAGATACAGAGAAAAAAGGAAATTAACACTTCCAGGTGTGTGCATGGAAACACCTTTCAGACATATAAACAGTGCTGTTGGCTGAGGAGCGGAGTGCTTGCTTAGTGAGAGCCCATGTATCCATATTCTGATGCACCGGGATTTGAAAGATTGGATAGAACATGGGAGTTTAATCTGCAAGTTTTGGTTTCTTAGAGGTCAAAGGCTTCTTACTTTGTGATCACTTCTCAAGCTTGCACCAGGTCTGTACCGCTTCACAGCACAGTTTCTACCTTCCGTGCCCAGTGGCCGGTCCAGACATTCCTAGGCGGACCTGCTTTTTTTTTAGTCTCTATAATGTTGTTTCCAGCAATTCTCTATAGGGAGGTCAGCTAAGCAAATGATCAGTAGAGCTTACAATTGCCTATGATGAGTGAAAAACTGCTCTAAATGGCTGTGTCTTTTTAAAAATCCACTTTAATGAAATATTCTCAAGCCAGGGAAACGCATATAGAGGAGGAGTGTAACAGCTTGCTCTTTATCACTAAAAGCTGCAGTCTTCAAGATAGGATACCAGACATTGCTTTTGTTGAACAGGGATTTTTATCTTCCTATCCAATCACCCCCTACCACCAGGCTTTAAAATTCTTGTTTCCCTGGTCAGAAAGCTGGTTCAGACGCCATACCTGTGGTTTCCCTTGTATTCTGGATCTTTTCACAGAACTTGGTTTCCATAGTAAATGCTTTTCAAAAAAGCTATGGTTCAATAAAAGCACTCTGTAGTCCTTCATTTTATAAAGGAGTGCTCTCATTACCTCACTGTTGAATAACTCTTACAACCGCGGCTCTATTTGAATTCTACTCCAAACGTTCCATTACAGGCCATCTGACACCATGAAACACATTATAAGCTCCATTGCTGAGTTTCTGATCTTAAGTCTTAGTCCTCAAACTATTTTATCATACTTTTATTTGACAAACATATGCTAACTGAGACAGCAAGTGAGAGCCCATATTTAGCCACACAGTCTAGAAACCAGGAGAAAGGATCAGGAAGTATTTACTGTTCAAAAAACTAGTATCTTCTAAGCTTCCTGGAATAATGTGATGTGAAGCTTTTGTTTTCTCTGTGTTGCCTTCTTTAATTTTGAAAAGCTTTCTGTTTTGTTCATGTTTATTCTCAGAATTAGAGGGGGAAGATGTGTGCACCGCACTGATTCAGGGAGACCTTCATTCCTGTCTGTCTCGCCTAAACAGAACCATTAGACAAGACAGCATTGGGATTGGTTTCACAGGTAGGGAGGAAAGCTCTCCTAGCCCATTAATCCCAGTTTAGAAACAGTAACTCAGTTAGTGGGAGACCTGAAGAAACAAGGCACTGTCAGTGACAATCCTGTCCCTCATTTGGGCATGTGCCTTTTGCGTAGTGATCTTGAACATTGCTTCCCTGTGAACCCCACGGCTACAAACGGAGCTCTTGGAGGAATGGAGCTCGTGTGCACAAGTAGGAGTGCTGTGCAGACAGCACAGGATCATATCCTGCAGCACGTAATCCCAAATCTTGTAAACCCTCTGTACACCATTGGTAGTATCATGTTATCTTTGCCAGTCCTTTCCTATATATTTCTTTGTCTTCGTCAGTTTGGAAAGCAATTATGTCTTTTTCTAGTAAGATTTTTCACCTTAGCAGAGTGAGAAGCATATGGGCATTCAGCTGCTCATGCTACCACTGTCTTTTAAATTTGTTTTTATGTCTTTGCTGGATTTTGGGTCACATCAGTAATCTGTCACATCTCCAGCAACAAGCACATGAAATGTGGCAGAACATTGTCTCACAACTTGGATGATTGCATCCTACTCAGTAGCATGGTACATGAAATAATTACGAACTGAGGCATTACTGTGGTATTGGTAGGCCCAACTAATGCCAAGCTGGCGCTTCCTTAGGTTGCCCTTCTACTTTCATGAGAAAATGAAAACAAAAAGGAGCTAGATGGCTGGGTGTGAAATAACTTGAATCACTGCTGCAAGTAGTGAAACCAAGTATTTGAGCCTTGAAAGGAGAAACGAACAGCCTGAAAGGTTTCACCTGACATAAGACCTCTACAAACGCAGTGATTTTCACCCTTGCTGTATGGTCATCAATGTTCACAAAGTATTTGTGATACACCACTAAAGTTATATCAGACCTGAGCATTTGGTATAGCAGAACAAAATGTATTGAGATTTTCTCCTGACAAAGGTAACATCTTTTTCACTTAGGACAGTGACAGACCTGCCTACTGTTACCGAGCTGTCTGAAACCGCAGTGTGAACCCCGGCTGCTGCCTCTTTCATACAGGTGGATCAGTGATCCTGCATGGGTTTTTTTGGGGCCAGATTTGAGATTTAGTTCTTGTGTCAGGGAATCTGGGTCTTTTTTTATAGGCTTTATAAATTTTTCCTTCCAATTTAATCATACAAAAATTCAGTGTATTTCTTCCTTCTTAATACTGTTAAATGTTTTGCAGGCTTTTTTAAACAGAATGCTTGAAAACATTTGTTTTCATATTTGGTTGACAAAACCAATGAAGCATTTATATTGCAATGTCTTGGCACGTTTTCAGTTTGGGATCACTACACAACTAATGAGGGAAGGGCTAGAGTTTGTGAAGGCAAAAATCATGCGCTCGTTCCCCCGTATGAAACTACGCATATTGGTCTTTGCAGGGTACCAGCCTTAAATGGAAAAGAAGTCTAACGTACAATAAATGCTTTTGTTTAGCTTTGAATGCTGTACGGCAAGGCTAATTTCTATATAGATGAAACAAAAGAGAAGGCAAGATGAGGTACAAAGAAGTAAAACCTCTAGGGTGTTGGAATGGTGGATCTTTCCTGCAGCATGTCAGTGCCCATCTGAAAGCTTGCTGTGAGTTGGGAGGGTCTGGGGGGCCTCCCTCGGAGGCTGTTTGAAGGAGATCATGCCTTCTGAACAAAGCGGCTCACAGCCCTGGGGAACACATGGCACTCAATCCCCAGGAGCAGTTACGCCTCCCTTCTCTTAACCATCTCCTCAGAGGTCTTCAGGAGTTTCTAGAGGCTAGTTCATACCTGTAATTTCTCTCCTTTTCCCAGGGGACTTTGATACCCTGACTGTGTAGGCATAGAAAGATACTGAGGACCCAGAATAACATCAGTTTTCCCCTCCTTGTATTGTGTAAAAGTGCCCAGTTCCAAAATCAAATGGAGTTACTGTCACTTAATAGGCTGGCCCTGACAGCGAGCTTTGGGGACCCTTGCTATTGGCTCTATCGCGTACTGCAGAATGTTAGCAGACTGTCTTTACCACAGGCACTGGTACATTCCTAACTTTGAGGGCAACTGCATTTACTTGCAAGTTTTTGGAAATGTCTCTTCTGTCCTGTGCGTTGGTGCGCATTCTGTAGTACGCTTGAGTTTGGGTGCAGAGCTTTGAAGGTTCTGTTAGCTCCGGTTCCTGTTTGCTACTTGTCTCCTTTTGACTTCAGTACTGGGTGGAAATCCAGCAGATGGATCATAGATACTGAGGAGAGTCAAGAAGCTGTCACAGACAATGCTGTGTTTTCTCATTCTCTCGAAACTGAAGCTCAGAAAGAGTTGTCTGGTGGTTTATATTGTTTGGAAACATGCTACAGGAAAATGTAATCTGTAAGTAATTGTTTCTATCAGAATACCCTTTGATTTTTACTGTACATCTCTTCTGTATGATTTTTCAAAATCATCAGAAGGTTGTGAAGAAAAAACGACGATGATTTTCTGGGTAGAAATAGTGCGAGTCCTCTCCATTATTCACATTGAGGTAGGCTGCCCTACCTTAACAATTTCACATTGGTAGTTCTCCTATTTGATAGCAATTTCTGTTCATTTTGTATTGTATTAACTATTGCTAGCAGTGCTTCAGAAGCTTCCTCCCTCAGCATTTTGATGCAGATCTCATCAGTATCTCTGAACTTCAATTCTTCTTCACCTCCTTTTGAAGCTTCCTTCAGTCCTTCTATTAGAAGTGATCCAGCTTCCATTCGTCTCAGATTTGTTAAAAACCAGTGTCATCTGGTCATTCAGCACATTGTAGCCATTTAGTCATCTGTACAAGAGCCCGTTTCCATCCCTCATCTGGCCCTACCTCAGCGGTGGCCAGCCTGTCACTCTGTCTTTCATCAGCGAATTGTAGAGGGTCTTCTCGCTGCTGTAATAACATAGAGAAACTTAACATACCTTGAGCTTGTACAGCCTTTTTAGTCTTTCGCTTTTTATTTAGATACCTCCTGTTTCTTTTAGTAATTATTTTGTTGAGTATTTTATTCTTTGGCATGGGAGTTTTTCATCGTTTCATGTGCTGCTCATTTCACTTGACAATTAATTACTCATCTGTCCCAGGTATTGCAGAACACTTGGTTCTTTTATACGCAGACTGCAGAAGAGCTGTGCTCCAACATACTGGATTGGTGCTGTTTGCCCCAAAAGTGCGAGTGACCCCACTGGTTTCAGCAGGACTGCTGAGAGGCGTAGAGGAGGCAAGGTCTGGCCCGCTATATGTGGTGTATCTTACCTGTAGCGATCACACAACGTTTTGTGGATTGTGTATTTGTAATAGGCTTGTTGAACAGATGTAACGTATAACAGCTATGACGATGCACTTTAACTGAAAATAGAAACCAATTTCAGTTGTTCATGCTAGAGAGCAGATAAATGACTCTATTAAAATAGAAAAAATACTATTTTGGGGAAGCAGTTTCCAGTCAGTAAAAAAAAAATAAAATATATTCCTTGCCCTTCAGCTAAAAATGAATAAAATGATTAAAAGTAGCAGATACCTTTTTAAATTATTGGACATATTAAAAAAACCCAACAACCTGTTTTGAAATTCAAGTGTCTGTTTGTTGTAGCTGGTAAAGTACGTGCTTGCAATGTATTTGCTTTGGAGTCAAGAAGTTTGTGTTTTAATAACTGGGGTATGTGTTAGAACCCGATTACAGATGTGCACTGAAGAACAGCTGCCACGTGCTAGAGGTAACCTCCCCAGCTATAGCAGCCTTGAAGTAAAGATTAACGATGCCTTAAATTAGCCTTGATTCTATTAGAAATGTCCCTCATATTTCATGCTCTGGAAAGGGATATAGGGGAAGAATGTCATAATGTTTCCCTGTTCTTTGACAAGCCTTTCAGTAGCCCTGTCAAAGATCCTTTAAAATTGAATTGAAATAATCAGAAATGATGTGCCTATGTGAAAAATGCTTGGCGGATTCTTTTCTGTAAGATGGGTGTATGCTAATGAGTTTTAAATTATGAGTTTAAAATTATTCTTATCAAGCAAGTGGTAGTAGCTCAGATTAATTTACTAAGACAGAAAAAGAGGTTTCTAAATCCGATACCTGTTTTGCTTTCTAAAAAGGATTTTAAAAAATGCACTCTCGAGCTAAATTAATACAAATGCAGGCTATAAAACCAGGTTTTATATGAAGCAATAGATCATTCCCTATAGGTGGTCTGCCCTATATGCTCTGCTTTGTAATCAAATTTATCAGCTTAAAGTAAAACCCCTTTTAAAGTAAAAGATGGTACTGTGCAGGTGTTCTCTGAACTCGGTGATTATTAGTAAAACAATGCTCTCAAATAATTATCCTCCTTTGTGAGTGAATCATCTTCTTATTTTGCTTCTACTGAAGTCTAATATCCTTCAACAGTGTCACTTAATCATGTCTGACAATCAGAATTATGCAAAGGAATTATCTGTATGGATTTCATGCCCAGGAACTGTATCATCGTTTATTTATCATCGTTTATTTATTATAAGTAGGTATGCGGTGTTTTGTTGAGGCTGTATTGGCTTTTGAAAACAGATCATTAAAGTTTATGTTATCCTTAAAGTTCATGCCTTAAAAGCCATAATCGGCTGCCATTTATTTTTCACTAACAGCATCCGAAGTAATGAATTTTCTTTGATAATTTTAAGAATGCGATGGTGCCGTGGGGGAGGACATCTGGAGTGAAGGCTGCTGGAGAGACTCTTAGTTTCATTAGAACAAGAGCATTTGATCTGTAAAAAAAACTGTCTGCTGGCTACTGTCAGAATACCAAGAAGTGAGAAATGGGAGAAATTAACAGCAATCTACTAGTGTGTGATCAGAAGGTATGTTAGACTTGCCAATATTTCTGTTCTGGAGCTCAGTATTAATCTGAGGAGGAAGTGGAGAAAATGCGATATGCACAGTATTTAAGACCTGTCTGTGAAATACTGTGCTGGGAAAGAGGGAGCCAGACGGGCTTAGAAGCCCATGTAAGCTGTGGCTTGAAGACTGATTCTGGAGAGAAGCCTAACACGGAACTTTGTCTTAGAAAGCATGTGTGGTTCTACGCTTGTATTTCGCATCGAGACATAGAAAACATGCGAGATCTTAATTTTTTTTCTCATAATAGCACAAATACTCACCAGTGCAAAGCTGTATAAATAATGTATATGCTCACAGGAGCAGGAAATATGCTGCTGATCAGACAATGTCAACTGAGATGAATCCTGTCCTGAAAGCTGTACTTCAAATGTGAGCAATAAAACCACTATTGACATGTGGCACTACTGACTGAAATGTCAATAGTTATAAAAAGAGTATTTCGTAATGCAGAATCATTGCTTGGTTTGCTTGACTGGACAGATGCTTCTATTTTCCATGAAGGAAAAATAATTTCCATATTCGTTCTCTGACTGCCCAGCACAGCTTATTTGTCCCACTAAAGCTCACATTCTTAATATTAATCACATACTTGAAAATAGGGAAAATTTGCTTGCTGGTCTTGTATAGCGTAAGGAGGAGTTTTGACACTGGGCATGACCTGAGACAATTTAAATGTTGTCGGGTTAATTTTGCTCAATCTGGAAGTGGGTGCAGGGCAAATCCAATACATGAAGCATCCTCATCCCTTACCCCTTAGCTCCGTATGTGAGATCACTTCAGTTGTTCTCTGGTGACTATGACTTAGACATAGTTTCATAGAATCATAGGGTCAGAAGGGACCTCTGGAGATCATCTAGTCCAACCCCCCTGCCAGAGCAGGGTCACCTAGAGCAGGTGGCACAGGAACGTGTCCAGGCAGGTTTTGAATGCCTCCAGAGAAGGAGACTCCACCACCTCTCTGGGCAGCCTGTTCTAGTGCTCTGCCACCCTCAAAGTAAAGAAGTTCCTCCTCATGTTTAGGTGGAACTTCCTATGCTCAAGTTTGTGCCCATTACCTCTTCTCCTGTCCCCGGGCACCACTGAAAAGAGCCCGGCCCCATCCTCCTGACACCCACCCTTTAAGTATTTATAAGTGTTGATAAGGTCCCCCCCTCAGCCGTCTTTTTTCCAGACTGAAGAGACCCAAATCCCTCAGCCTTTCTTCATAAGAGAGGTGTTCCAGTCCCCTAATCATCTTGGTAGCTCTCTGCTGCACCCTCTCCAGCAGTTCCCTGTCCCTCGTGAACCAAGGGACAGGGAGTTTCCAGAGTTTATAGGCAGAAGGGACAATTTTGTTTGGCTGTCTGTAGACTGCAGGCTATTACATTTCTCTGATTATTCTCTGGTATAGTTTAAACATTCTGTTTGTCGACAGATTAGAGCACGTGCCATGAGCAGAGAGAAAATAAAAGAGACTAAAGTGCTAATAATGCCCTAGACACATGGAGTGGCATAGGATCCACTGGGATACGTGGAACCATTCCTCAGGAAAAGGCCAGGAAACCACTAGGTTCCTTCCTGACGCTGCATCTGGCCAGACACATTTGTGAGGAAGATTCTGAGATGGAAATCTGTGTCACTTCATCTCACCCACTGCTCATCACTACTACCCTTTCTCCTGCCTTGGCCATCCCTGATGATTCACAAGAGGGCAGAAAGGGAAACCCAAGGATTAAAGAAACAGAACGCCACCATTTGATCAATGTGCATCAGGAAAAAAACTGTTGCTTATTCCTGGTACATAACTGGCTAAAGACCTGAAGCCATTGGTCAGTCATAAATTTGCTGGGGGAAGCGAGGAGCCTTGGGGCATTCTTATTAGTTCTCATTTTCCTTTCCTGTGGGAATGCATGAAAATCAAGCATCCCTGTGGGCACTGCATTTCTTCCGCAAATGACTGTATGCACTAAATCTTGGGAACTGGACCCAATACTTGGTGAAACTCAGTTGTTTCCCATAAAACTGACTAAAAAGGGTACAGGCCAACAGCTTTTTATTCAAGTAAGAACTTTTCCAATACTACTAGGTTATTTTTAAGAAAGGGATCAAAGCGCTTAGGCAGTTCTGTCTACTCTCAGCAGGCCTCCAAAAGGCACCAGCACCTGTACAGCTGACAGCCGGCATCTCTGCATCTGGGCGTTTGTTTTCGTTTGTCACAAGCAGGATGTTCAGTTGTGAACAGAGCAACTTCACAAGGGCTGTTTCTGTCCTACTGAAGCCCAAACATCAAGCTGATAAAGGAGCAAAAGGACTTCTGAAGATTCCAAAACACGTTGAAGATGGTTCACTACAACCAACACAATTCTCTTTGAGTAGGTTTACAGGGAAAGGCAGTTCTTTGGAGAGCCTGTTTATGCCAAAAAATGATTATATGATGATGGTCCTTAAACAAGGGCCTTAACAATTGCTTCTTTGAGGACAGCCAGTATCTTGCAGTTCTTTGTGCAACTCGCAGTCATCTCAACAGTAGGTTTTACACCATTCATTGACTTTTCCCCACCAAAAGGGACATACAGAACAATACACAGCTGCAGTTTTTGGTAAGCAATGCTGGCCAAAAATAGACAGGTAAGATTACGCATGAAAAAGAGAGCTCTAACAACTTTCAAACAATTCCTGCTTTTTGGCAGCATCAATGTTAGGACATTGTAGAAAGATTTGATAAAGTGCTCTAAGACAGCTTCAAAACTGTATAGATTAGAATCTCTCCGGGATCCAACAGGGGCTGAGAAGTGGCAGCGTGATCTGTAGTCCAATACCAGTCACTTCATACACTTTGGTGTAGAGAAAAGAGGGATGCTACTAAGTGCAGTTCGATCTATTTCTTGATACCCTTGTAATCTTCTCATGGACTCACTTGCAGTTGGTGGCAGGTGATTAATTGACCATAACCTCATCTTTCTAATCACTTTAATTTCAAAGTGTACTGCTGTTACCTTACTCTTTGAAAAGCAGCAAATATTATATCCTTTCAAGGGATTTCAAGGTCAGAGGAAACCAGGTGACAATCCAGCTGACTAGATGTTTAAAATCTTTTACTGCCAACAGCATACCTAGCTGATGATAATGACTTTGGACTTACCTTTCATCCAGATGAACCCCAAAACATTTTGTCAACTCGTACTTCATTTCACCAGGTGCAGAACTGTAGCAGCTGTCTGGCAAAGCACAGAAACCCATTCAACAGTCCTGGATAGCAATGTACTTAATTGGAAGTTGTGGGATAGTTTATAAAATGGCTTGATTAAGACGTATCGCTGCAGGCCCACGCTGCACAAAAGCACACCTCCTCAGCAAGAATTGAGGAAGGTATTTTGTCTGAAGCAAAATGGTATGATTGCAGGGTCAGCATAGTAGCAGTTTTAAATAGATGAAAAAGAGGCAACTTAATGAGGACAACCTCCGTTAGATTCATCTTCGACAGTGTGCTACTTGGAAGGCTAGAAATAAATTAAGATTAAAATACCACTAAATCTTGAGGGGGAAATGTGTTAAAGAACACGTATACCAATTAGAAACCCCTTAAAAAGAGATTGCCAATAGGGTGGTCACAATTGTGATTTGTATTTTAAGGATTGTTTAGAGCTACAGTCTTCCTGCTCTTTGGTTTGGATGTATTTGGTAAACAAGGCTGTTGTGACTGCTGCACCCGTGTGGTTTCAGGTATGATTATTGTTGTGTAAGAAGCCAAAAAGGCAACAGTGCAGCTTTCTGACGCATGGAACTTGTGTGTGTTAAACTCTAGTTGCATGCAGAGCTGCAGCCCTAGTACGGGCTGGGAGCTGAGCATTCACCTGACGTTAGGACATGTGGTTGGGTTGCAGTTGGAGAATGGCTTCGCTTTCAGTATCACCTGCGTTTTCCCATTTAGCAGGGTAGCTTCTGTCACCTTCTCTGGGCAGGGTTTAACTCCTCAGAGGAGCTGTTTAAATGTTGATAAGAAATGAATTTCCTATAGGTGTTTGAAGTACTGAAAACTACTTGAACCTTTCTAAATGTTACTGCTATCTATTTGAATCAATACAAAATTTCCTAAACATTTTAAAGAAATTCTTTTCATTAAAAGGATATGGAAACTTCAGAAAAACAATTAAAAATATGCATGATTATGTAAATTTATACTGACAGCCTAAGCCCTTTTTTTTTAAGCAGAAACATACGTGGAAAACTTAGCTCTGGGTCATTTTAATGAAGCGAAGAGGCTGTCTCTGCTAAAACTGAAAATATGGAGGCCCTGGACGATTTATTGAAATGTTTTTATATCACGTTTCTTTTCCAGTAGGTAGAGTTTCCATCTCCATGGGAGAATGCAGCACGCAGTCATTTCCCTGCAAGAGGATTTGCATGCAGTTGTGTGTGTGACAGCGACAGAGCAGTGGGCAAAGGCCGTACCTTGTAGTGGTTTGACAACTTCAGCTTCATAACAGCCCTGTGTGGTTATACCTCCTTCGGGCAGGGGGTTATTACATGACACATTTTCTTCTTTTAAGAGCATTTTTTCCCCTCTGCTATATAGGGAAGGAAGGTGGTGGTTACATCCTATATTTATTATTCAAATCTTAAATTTTAGTGATAAGTAGGTCTCAAAATTCATCCTGAATTAAGCCTAACCGTGCGGCTTCTCTTAGGCAAGAATGCAAAACATGACCCAACAGTCTGCAGAAATGCTCTCTGCTCCGGTTCCAAGTTAGGACAACATAAACATCCTCCTTTAATTAGTTGCATTTAAACTACTTCTGCTTGGGGATGTCTTTGAACAAGCAGTTATGAGTAGTTATTGGTTCATCTTGGAAGCTGAATTTATTACTTTGCTCAGTAGGTTTAAAAAGAGGTGGAGAGCTTTCCAATATTTTCTGTCCTGTGCTTAGAATACTCAATTAAATACCGGTTCCCCAATTCCTACTGTTAATAACCATCATAGGTGTTTTCCCTTTCTCTCTTTGCAATTTAACACTTTTTTTTTTTTTTGCCCAGCGGAGGTTGAAAAGGTTGCTAGAAACAGTTGTTTCCCTCCGATTGTTGCGGAGGCTTGTGGTTAGGCCAACAAGTTGAACACCTTTTATATCAGTACAACACAGAACAATACCTGATAAGGTTACACAATATGTTTACGTCTTTAAAACTAGCGATCTACCATTTATAGTTCCTGGATGTGTGAGTGTGGTTAGAATTTAAGTGTATGCCGCAGCAGACCCTCCGTGCTCTCGGCTTCCTTGGGTTGTGGTGGGCCTCGTGACAGGCACATCAGAGCAAGACGGGAGCGCAACTGCCCTTTTCATCTCTCGTGCAAGGACAGGAGGCATCTCCCCCGCTCCTGGGCCCTCCAGGGCCCACTGTTCCAGTGGGATCTGCCAGAAGGAGGAGCCCACCGAGCCTCCAGCCAGCAGCGGGCCCTGGTCTGTACAGCTGGTGGGTCAGGGCCGGGCAAATGCACATTTCCATTTTGCCCAAATGGCCACATTCTGGAGCCGCTGGAGAAGCTGCAGCGTGGTTTTGGAACCACCCCAGTACATAAGCAGGAGATGTGCACGGTGCCTGCAAAGGGAGGAATGGTGGCTTGGATGTTGAGTCACAGGCCCAGCCGGCTCCCTGGGACAAACTAATGTCTTTTCTGAGGAAAAAGTGGTGCAAAGGATGAATGCACGCTGTGCTCAGGCTCTACTTTGCAGGCTGCTAATTAGTCTGAGCCATTAATACATAGTTCTGGAGGTCTTTGGATGCAGAAATCGAGGAAACAATTGAGTGTAACCTGAGGTGTAGTTTCTCACTCCTGTGAAGAGCATGGAGTCTTGCGGTGTTTTATATCAAATGCTTAAGTAAGAAGCACAATAGAGTACAAGCTTCTGGAAAACAGGAAGCATTCATAGAAGTCAAATGAAACCCTGCTGTACAAACCAGTGAGAGCAGTTGCACGTGGAGTAAACTGTAATACTGAGCTAAGTATTATTAGACTGGCACATTGTCTTTGTGTTGGCATCGATACGCTGTCTGAGCTCGAGTGAGACTTCCAGTATTGCGATAGGTTGGGGGGTAAAATGGGGAGGAAGCGGATTTTGAATTGAGTTTTCATGGTGACGTCAAACCAAGACAGGAAACCGAAGTGCAAATGGATGTGTTTATACATCCAAAAGTCAGTTAGCAGATGGCTTTAGATGGGATATTGGTAACAAATAATAGACTACTTTAAGTGTGCTCTGCTCACTTCAAATGTCTGGTTACCAATCTTCTATAATTTTATGGAGCGACCGTTATAAGGCGTTTGTAAGAATGCAAAATCTATGTTGCCTGCTTATTATTGAAGCCGTTTAGCACATCAGATGTCATTCCAGATTGCCAGTTGCATTTCAGTTGGACTGGAAACAAATACAGATCAGTAATAATGCAATGCTGCGTACCTTAAGGTTAAATGTCTGACAAGACAACTAGTGCTAATGGACTGTGACATTTTTCAAGCCATAGGTCTGACATTACTTGCTGTGTCAGAGTGAAATGTTTACAACGACCTAACTCTGCGTTACAATATATTAAGACATCACTCTTTTCTCTTGTGCGTGCTGCAGGTTTTCTGACTGCATCTAAATTCCACAGCAGCAGGAGCTGGCCCACATGTAAGAGCAGCGTTTTCCAGGTTCTGAAGAGCTATGAGCAGCACCGTTAGTGGTATTTGATTCAGGCCAGCACGGCCTGTAAGGTTTCCGTGCGTCGCAACTTTAAAACATGTGCTGTAGATAAAACTCCATGAACACCAACCCATCTGTCCTGACACCATCTGGGAGCAGATCTGCTACTGTAACTTTTCCGAGCAGTATCTCGCTATGCATGTAGTGCTATTGGTAGGAATGGCTTCATCTAAGTAAGGATGACAAACCCACATCAAAAACTTTGTGCCAAAGAGAGCTGCTAAATTTACACTACTGCACCAGGTTAGCTCTTGGATTTTTTTTTTTTTTAAATAAGGAAGACTTAAAACAACATTTTGCATTAATGGGATTTGAATGACTAGACTGATAAATGGTAAGTACACCTGGATGGCTTCTAATCATGTTTAAATAATATCATACTGTATTAAGAACTCATTAAAGAAATAGGTAAGAATTAGCCATTAGGGGCCATTTAATAACAGATTGTTTCAGTGTCCTCGTCTCATAAAGGCTCTTTCTAAATATAGGGCTTTGTTTCAAATATTAAGATGCTTCCTTAGGCTTCTGTTTATCTATTTCCCTTGTCTTATTTTCATTAAATGCTTATACCTCTGATTAATTTATTATGAAATGTTGTATTCTGTCCCCTAGTAAATAGCTTGTAATGCATCGATGCTTTTCTGCGGTTTTGTATTTTGTGACACTCTCTTCCAGTGACTAAGATAGGAATTGGCAAAAATGCTGGCTTTGTTGATGCAATTTTCACCCAAGTGTGGGTTGTTTTGTTGTTTTTTTCATAGGTTGGATTTTTTTCTATGTTCAGTCTTGTGCTCTCCCTCTTCTAGCGTGGCTGTGTGTATCAATGATGCAAAACTTCCTCTCCCAAACTGACAGTAGGGTGACAGCTGATGCTATAGAGTGTATGAGAATAACTCTGGCAGTGGTATAATATAATGCTTCATATGTTCCAAGTAAATCCTAAGAGAATATGAACCCATCACCAGACAGATTTAAAATGTAAATGCTGTTCTGCTTGATCATCAAGTCAACGACTATTAAGTGTATAGTCGTGTTATGCCAAGATGTAGCTTCAATACGGTTATTTTTTACTTAAAACAACACTTAACAAATCCTTGAGGGGGAGGAAAAAGGAAAAAGGGAAAAAAAAAAAGAAAGGTGAACTTCAGCAGAGGAGAGGGAAAGCGGGGCAGCAGCTGCCGCTGCCGTTCCAGCAGCGACGACAGTTGCCGCCCGCCCGGTTGGGGTTGTGGCTGCGGGCCCGGCCCGGCTCCCGAGCGGCCGGCAGCCCCGCGCCGGGCCGGGCCGGGCCGCGCCGCACCTGCCGAGGCCGCCGCGGTCCCCCTCCCGCCCCCTCCCCGCCGGCAGCGGGCTCCGGCGGAGCCACAGGCCCCGGGGGCGGGGGCGGCGCTGCCGGGCCGGGCGCGCCCCGTGACCGGGCGGCCGCGCCGCCCCTCGGCGGCGGGAGGGGAGGGGAGGGAGCCGGCGGTGTAAACAAGGCGGGGGGCCGGGGCTGGCCTGATGTCAGCGGGTCACATGGAGCCTCATATGGGCCGGGGGATGGCGGCGCGGCGCGGCTCTCCGCTGGCAGGCGGCGGCGGCTGCTGCTGAGGCGGCGGCGGTGGTGGTGGTTCACGCCGAGGGCCCGTCCCGTCCCGCCTCCCCTCCCCGCCTCCCTGCCCGCCGCGCTCCGCTCCCCGCCGCTTCGCCCCTGACAAATGATGTGTTTTGTGCTCGCCGCGATGAAAGGTAGGCGCAGCCCCGGGAGCCGCCGCGCCCCGGGGAAGGGGAAGGGGTGGTGGTGGGGGAGGCCGGCCCGGGAGCGGCGGTGCTCCGTGGCCTCCCCTCTCCGGCCGCCGGTGCCACCGCCCGGCGTCCTGCTCATGCGGGGCGGCCCGCGGGGAGCCCCGGGCCGGGGGCGGCGCCGCCGGTGCGGGGAGCCCGGCGGGGGGAGCCGGCCGGGCGGTCCCGGCAGCAGGGACAGGTTTTGGGGAGCTCTCGGAGGGATGGGGCGGCTCAGCCATCCCCCGTGAGGGCCGGCAGCGCCCGCGGCTGGGAGCGGAGCGTTAACCCGGCCGAGGCGCTGCACTTTACACCGTCGCGTACAAGTTAGAGGATAAGAGATAGCTTATCTGCCAGCACGGCTTTTCGGAGGGAGAGGTTATGATTAACGCGGTCGGAGTTGCATAAAAGCGGAGACGAGCTGGCTGATCTTTCCACAAACCCCCGTAGAAAATACGTACGGTAACATAGCAAAGGGGACAAGAACGTGGCAGCATCCTGTAGGTAGCTGATGGGGCTAAAATGGCATCTTAAGAGATAGCTGCTCATTTTTAAAAGGCTTTGGAATAAAAGGAAAAATCAGAGCTACGTAGTGATTTTATTTATTTTTTTAAAACCTGAAGTTTTCTCTGCTGGCCGATCCCAGTCCTTAATGAGGGGCAGTGTCAGGCTGAGGAGAGTCAAACGAAGTTTTTGATGAGAAATCAAAAGTTTAGAGGTATGTTTTCAGGCTGCCCTGTTTCCTAATAAAATTAGCTCTGCAGTAGAACTTTGCATTGCAGCATTTTTGAAGTCATAGTTGTTGGGCTTTATTTTTTTTTAAAAAAATGTAAACCGAGTAACCATCTTACTTAAACGCGATATTCTTTCATAGTAGAGTATCACTGGTGACATTTGAATTTAACGCCCCCACAAAAATACTAAATCTGTAGCCTTTAGAATATATTCGTGGATTTTGTAGGTAAAGTTGCTCTTTTTTTTTTTTTTTTTTTTTTGAAAAAAATAGATACTTGGAAAAAGAAGATTGAATCCTACTTCAGCTAGAGACTGTTTCCTTTTTTTTTTTTCCCACTTTGCAGGAGCAATAGGTATTGGGCACCAATAGCAGCATAGTGTTTGACGCACAGTAATTTTCAATTACTAGGCTTCCTTTTCTTCTTGGAGAGAAGCCTATGTGAATAAAAAGAAAAGCACTATATTCATTAATCATTAGCCATGCTGAATGCATTTGGCAAGAAAATGTAATTGGGTTGATTCAAATAGTTGCATCTGTAACAAAAGGAAATGCATTTTTTTAAGTGTGAACTACATGGATATTTTAGCAGTCCCTTAGAATTCTGCGTATTCTGATAAGAGTTTTTCAACATGTCCCTCACAAGCCTGTTAGAACCATGAAATCAAATAAACTTAAAAAAAAAAAGAAAAGAAGGAAAGTACACTAATTAAAAAAAATCGGAGGGTGTATTTGCCTTGTATGCTTCTGCACGAAGACTTGAGGTGTGTTGTAAAAGAGCAGGCAGGTGATTTTCAGCAACTCAACTTGGAGGTTTTTTTTTTTTTGCTCTCTTGGGAGTTTCATTTAAACCAATTTCCACACTGATGTAAAATCTTGGCGGAGCCCAGCTTTTGAGTTTTAAAGGGTAATTCCTAATGGCTTTATTATGAAAATACTTAGGTGTTTGTACTTTTTACAGAATACTTCTATGGTATGTTTCACTCATGTTTCATACTACTTAGTTTTCTAGTGCATTGAAAAACTTTCTTGGTTTCTTGTCCTTTCTCTAATTTGCTGGACAAGGTTCAGCTGGAGGAAATGTGTTGTGGTTTGTCTTAAAGTGACCTCTGGCTGCCATGAAATAATAGATCCGCAATCCAATATTGTGATTTGAGAGAAGTAGACCAGTAGCGTAGGGAATGCAGTTTTACATAAGCTTGAAGGTACAAGGGAAAAATGTAAAATGTGGAGGTGAATCGAATGCTTTATTTATTCTCAGTGCTGCAATGGCATCTTTTGGTGCTTCTGATCTTTTACAGTTCTGAAGTTAAAGTGAAAAAAATTATGGTCTGCAGGAGAATACGGGATGTTACAGATTTTCCTGCTGGATTTTTTTTTTTTTTAAGTGAAAAAAGAAGAGTATTAATTCCTTTCCTATTGCTGCCCAGGTGGCCCAAATTAATACCATGTGAAATCAATTTGCAAGTCCTTGTATTTTTCATGCAACATAACGTTCTGGCAAACGTGCTTGCTTTCGTTTTGAAAAGTCCTCAGACTTGCAGACTATGTCCAGGTTTGAATGAATAAAGATTTTGGCCGGCTGTCAGCACGTCGATAGCCATGGTAGTATGCTTAAAGAGCTGGAAAACAGACAAGCCCAATGAAGAGGCTGGACCTGTCCTTAAGACAGGCTGTGTGATAAGAAATGTAACTTTCTGGTTTCAAGCAGAGAGGAAAGAGAGGTGTTTTTTTCGGTTTCTAAGAAAATAGATAGTGGTGAAGCGTCAAAGTTCGTAATGACTAAGTATTTTGTAGATTGATGGGCTTTTAAAAATTATTTATCAACTGTTGCAAGTCTGTGTAGAGGATTCAGGAAGCCTTGCGTTCTTAGTTTATCATATATGCAGACCAGTTAACCGGCTGATGGCTTTAAGGGAGAGTGCAACTTTCCGTGCTTACCAGTAAAAGTTTGCAAAGAAATTGGGTGTTCTCGCCAGCATATTCATCGGTGCAGGTCTTACTCCTGCGAGAGTCTTTGCTGGCAGAAGCTTCAAGGTTGACTTCAAGGAGAATAGTACTAAGTGCTATGAATTGGTGAGCAAATATGCTGCGCTGGAGTAGAAACATGGACTCAGTTGTCATGCCAGTACATAACCAGAGGTGAGCCCAAGACAAGGGGAGCTAGATTCAAAAGTGTGGTATTTTACCATTTTTTTGGTACTAGTTTGTAGAAAGACAGGAGTGTATCAGACCTTGTGTTGGTGGGAGCTGAAGTACTTGTCCTGTACTATCATCAGACCCGAGCAAAAGGGTTCGGTCTGCTCATGAGTTTATAATGAAAATGAACCTAGCCATAGTTTTACTATCGTTCCTATGGACATTTCGAAATAGAGATCAGTGGGAAAGTAGATGTACATTTTTTAAGCTTTTTCTACTCCGGTGCATTTACTGTTAAGGTAGAATTTGAGCTACTAATCCTGATTTTTTCTGTGTGGACTTCAACGAGGTTGAATCTGTTGTTGCTGTTTTATGGAGGATAGGCAAGATGAGTAGAATCAGTTATTACTTGGTTGTAAGGAAAATTGTTTCACTTTGAAGGGGGTCTGTGCTTGGATTGTTGGAAGTACAACTAGTTTTCTGACTGACGCTGTGTCTGAATGAAAACTCAATTGTTTAAAAATACCTATTGAAAGAAGTAGACTCTGTTGGTTTCCTTATTGGTGCGCATGATTTTTGGATCTTTCTGTATTTTTTTTTGAGGACCCTGGCTGCGTTTGGGCAGATAAGCAGAATTTCCCTTGCAGCCTGGCCGTAGCACTGCAGGGAACGTGCTTTACTTGCAGCAACCTCCATGCTCCGCACTCGGCAGAGCCGGTTCGCTCGGAGGCCGGCTGGCCGGGGATTTATGCAGTACTGCTTACCGTGGGTGAGCTTTTTGAGTCTGTCAAGCCTGACCTTTTGACATGTTTTTTTTGTCAAGTATCTTGGCACCAACCTGACAGCACGGTGGTGATTACTCTGTGTTTTTCACCAGTAAACAACTGCCTATGGGAAAATATCTTGCCAAATATTTTGCCAAATATCTTTTAAAAAAGTTGCTTTACGAGTTGAAGTATGTTTAAATTTGCCTTCACTGTGGTACTATTGAAAGTTACATCCAATTTAGCAAATATCCTGGGACAGAACTTTTGTTGACTAAATATTAACAGAATCTGGCCTTTGGAATTGCTAGCTGAGAGGCTGGTTTTTGCTGCTTTAATTTCATGCGACTGATCTGAATGACTGACTTGTACCTAAGACATTTGTTGCATCACATTTGCAGGGTAAGATTTGTTTGAGGTTTATTGCTGAAATGTACTTTTCAAGCCCTTTGAAAGACTCTCAAGACTTGCAAGTAAAAGAAGAGGAAATCTGTCTTTATGTCTCACTCTGTGATAATCAAAGGCAGTTGCGTGCTCTGTGCAAGTCTCAGTTGGGGACACTCCTTTGAAGTATGAAGAATTTGTATGTCCTGTTTAAGTCAGCGAAAACTGTGGGTGCTGACCATCTCACTAGATCAAATTCTTTAAACTTAGGTACAGCTCTTGCCTAGCTAAAGTGGTGAGCCTGGCTAGCAATGCAGTCATAAAAATAATTCTTCAAGGATAATTCTGAGTAATTGGGGCAAAACTGAAGTGGTCTATGGACACCACGCAAGGACTTCTGTATCCTCTTTAAATTAAAAAAAAAAAAAAAAAAAAATCCCTGAAGGGATGAGGCTATAGAGGTGGGTAGTATAGCATCGCTGGTGTTTGGGGTGTGGGCTCTGCACAAATACGAAATGTCGTCACGTTCTATCCAGAGAGCTGATACGGAGGGTGGGGGGGAGAAGGCAGCTGGTTCAGCGTGTGAAGCAGGGTAATGGCCTGCAGCTCCGCAGCTTGGCTCTGCAGTGGGGAGGTGAATGTTTGTATTGGCATTTATTAGTTCGGGGATTAGTGTCTGGAGACCTCAGTCAAGAACTGAGTCCTCTTTATATCGAGTGCTTCCCCAGCGCGTATGCAAAAGACTAATTTCTTTACTCATTCCCCGTTACAGAGAGCCCTGCATGTTTTGTGGGGTTTTGTTTTTTGGGTTTTTTTTTTCTAGGATGATGTAGCACTCAATTTTAACCTTAAGGGGTTTTAAATCTTCTTTCTTGCTCCTCTTGCCTACAGTATAGTAGAGAAATGATCATTATCATGTAGTTATTACTGGCAGGATTGTTAGTATTTCATCTTCACTACAAAACAGAATTCTAAATTGGTATATTTGTTTCTAAACTATACGTGCTAAATTAAAACTGTCAAATCTTTGCGTCTCTCCGGAGTAGATACATGCAACTTTGTCTGACTTTGCAATTCTCTATCTAGAGGAAGCTGAGATGCAGTATGTTCGTTCTTTTTTTTTTTTTTCTTTGCATTCCCATGAGATAAGTTTTTTGTAGTGTGCAAAATAACTGCATGTGACAAGAATTAGTTATTACAGTCAGACTTGATACATTTTAGAATGTTACTCTGTTGTTTTTTTTATTTGCAAGGAGAGAAAAAGATAAATATTCACCTTTCTTGTATTTATGTGTGAGCTGTAATTTGCAATTACAGCTGATCACTCCTGAGATCAAGCAAGCAGTAGTTCTCTCCTTTTGTGATTTGTCTTTTCCTTGAGGACTGATATCTAAGGGATATGCACATAACTAATGGTGCAGAAAATATCTTCTAACCCTCTCCTTCCTTTTTGAAGATGAGGTTTTTTTTCTCTTTTTTGCTATAAACGTTGACAGGGGATGGGAAGATTCTGTCCTCCAAGAATAGCTTTGTTATGAGAAAAAGGTGACTCTGTACGGTGCAGACCTCTCTGCCTGTTGGATACAAAAACCCACAGACTGCAAAGTTGAAGCAGGAAGCCTTGTTAGGGGATCTGGCAGATGAACTTTCTTCTGCTGCTCCATCGTGTTTTAAAGGGAGCCTTGCCCGTGGTTAACGAAGTCCTTCCTTGGCCCAGGTTTTTTTCACCTCTCTTGCTAGAGGCATTTAGGCTAAGAAGTTCTGCAAAATATAGGTTGGCAAGCTTGGTGCAGTTTCAGGCTGCTTCCCTGTTGCCTGCACCTTCTGTTGAGAACACCAGGGAGTGACTCAGGGCGGCAGTGACTCATGGGGTGCTGCGCTGTTCCCCTCCTCAGAGCGGGGTTAGCTGCCGTAGGGAGCTTGTTGGCGGACTTGGAAAAGTCAGCGTGCAGAGAACCCCTTCTCCTAACGGCGCTCTCCACTGAGATTGTCTGCCTGCACAGGTTTGCACACGGATTCACGTTTTTGTGGAAAAATGTAATTAAATTAGTGTTTACTTCCCTTTTCCTTTGTGGTGTCAGGGGATGGTGAGGCCTTCATGCTGATGGGAGCAAATGGATATCCAGGAAGGTTTGAGTCCAGTGTTGTGAACGTTAGGGAATCTCTCCTACATCCTGCTGCTGCTTGCCTTGCGCGTGTGGACTGTCTGCTCAGAGGCACGGAGCTGAAGCTGTTATGAGTCAAGCACTTGCGGTCTCTGAGATGGCTAGTGTTCCTTGCAGCTCTTTGGATGCAGCCTAATGTGAATCTCTGACATTTAAAGCTCACACAAGTGCAGGAGTCCCCCCAAAGAGGCCTGGGGGTTCCACAGCACTGCTGGGGGGGAGTAGCCTGCTGCCCTCACCAGCAAACGTAGCCCATTTTTTTCGCTGCTGTTAGTGAATGCATCTGGGGCCAGTTCGTCCCAGCGTGAACTTGCGGTTGTCAGCAGCACCCACTGCTGCCCACCGACAGCCTGGCTCCACTCCACTTAGGCAGTTGACTTCAGTAAAGTCACAATTTCACTGCATTTCTGGTTTTCTTTCCTATGTGGTGGAGAATGGTGCAGGCCCCGTGGCTTGTGGCTCTTCTGTTTGTGTGATTCCGGCCTTCGGGCCTTTTGTCATGCTATGTTCATAGCCATCTAGGCTAAAATCAATGTCGGGAGAGGTATAATCATCCCAGCTTTCATTTTAAGAGCATTTATCTCAAAGCTTAATTAAAGCTACTTGGATGTAAATAAGTCTAACCTCTTCACTTCTGAACAATGCAAATAGAATAGTCAGCATACTTATAGGGTATCAGCCATGTAATTATTGTGTAATGTTTGTGTTCTTTGAAATACTGTGCTATTTATTGCCATTGAATCCTGGGACAAGGTGCTTCATAAAACCAACTGCATGACTCTTTATTTATGCACTTTAGAAGAAGTTGATCATTCTCAAACGAGGGGGCGGAAAAGTGACATTAAATCTTTACCTAGACGGATGCACCGTGTGACAAAGTCTTTGTCAGAGTGTTCTTTCAAACCAAAGTGACCACAGGCTGGAGTTGGCTGGTTGACGGGGCCCCATGGGCCGTGTTCCTGCGTGCCCGGACTGCTGTTCCCTTGCTCTCGCTGGTGCTCCCCCCATCTCTGTTCCCACCTGGGATGTTGGGAGTACTTTCTGCACTGTCAGCTAAAAATAAGGAAAAAGTCCTGACACCATTTGCACACACTGTCTTCTGCCATGTGCCATTTGTTTAGTGTTCTTGAAGGGCTAAAGAGTTGGTTATTCTTGCTGTTATTTTGTTAACTGCATGAAATGGAAACCTGGGGAGGGATGCAGTATGGCCGCGGCTTCTGCTTCTGCCTCTCATGGGTACCGAGAGCTGATGTACTTGTTTGTGCTGGTGAAGAGTTAGACAAGTGAGGTGGGGTGGTATCTTGAACTGCTTTAGTTAAATTAACTTAAAGGCTGGGTCGCGTGCATGTGAAATGCAGTTGAAAGCCATGTTTGCTTCAGCTGACTTTTTTTTTTTTTTGGACAGGATTGTCTTATTTTTAAGTAGTAATTTCAGAATAGATGAATCGGAACAGTGGTAACAGGATTGTATGCAAGGCCTCAAGTTTTCTGTCTCCAGCACAGTTTGAGAAGGGACAGGGCTGTGCTCGGGCATGTGTTTGTGGTACTGAGTATCTGCCTCTTTCTCCAAAACACCGGGGAAGTCGGGATTGGCTCAGCAATTTTCTCCCTTCATCCAAGTATCATTTGCTGTTTAAGACCTAGTACAATTTACACGATTCAATTAGAAATTGAGTTCTCATTGCATGTGAACTTAATTCGCACCTCTTGTGAGGCTGCCAGGGGTCTTAGGAGTTGATCCTGTGCCATGGGTTAAGCATGCCCAGAACTTACTGGAGCTGATGTTTACCTGACTATTTCTGAGGAGCGCCTATTCTGAGCAGAGGAGCGCTCACTTGTCCGGCCTCCTCTGCTTGGCCCTGAGCCTAATGGGATGTGACTGGAAGTGTCATCTATCTCCTCTTCACCCCAAAAGAAGGTTAAATTCTCTCTAAGCCCCAGGTGCTCTTTGCCTGAAGCACTTAGTCTAGGTAGAGTGTAGAAAGCTGGTAAAAAGTGATCCCTGGTTATCAGAACATATGGAGCTTCCTTTCTGCACACAGGCATCTGCATGCTTTAATTCTGACTTGCATTTGAACGGTATAAATTGCTGTACTACTTGACGGGAGCAGCAGTGGCTGCTCTCTTCCTGTATCAACTGTAATGTTACTCATAATGGGTGCATTTTTCCATTCAGCTAAATTAATTAGCTCATCTTTTTCTGTGTTTGATTTGGCAGAGTAGTTATTGCAGGAAAACGTGCTTTTTCTAGTAAATATATAGTGATCGCTTGAAGCTCAATTTGGGAATTAGTAAACCCATCTTCTGCACTGCAGAAAACTGCTTGTTGTAGATTGCTGTTGTTTATTCCTCTTCTTGGACTAGTTCCTTGTAGTTTGCTGTAGAAATGTTTGCATGCTGGGTGTTAGATTACTAACCAGTTTTGGAAAATACAAATGTAAGTGAAACTGCTGTTTGGTACTAGGCCTCATACACCAGGCTGGAGCACCGTAGGCTTTTGGAGGTGTGTTTGCAGCTCTTGCTGCAGGGTCCCGCTCCGCTGCGCAGAGAGGAGCAGGTTGTTAGTGATCATCTGGAGCAGCCGAGCTTACGCTCAGCGTTGTTTTCCTTCAAAGGGACACTCCTTGCCATTGTTGGATTGACAGAGATGTATTGTGTTAAGCTTTGGGTAGAGTTTTTCTCGTACTGTGGGTGCATTATTGAATTAAAAGAAGTATTTGCTTAAAATATGAGTACATAAAGGTGTTTATAACTGCTGGATAGATTCTTGTATCAACAGATAATAAAAAAAACAGACAGGTTAATTAAAGAGCCAGAGATGTTTCATTTAGGAAACCTCATATACGTAGGCGCCTTCTAAATGGCTGAGGAAAACAGGCTGAGAGCATTCCTGCCTCCCCAGATGCTCCCCGGCGATAGCAGGAGGAGCAGCAGTGGCTGGCAGCACCTCTGGCCACCAGCAGTGTGGAAGGCACTGGGCTGGGGCTGGAGTGGGGCCAGCACAAGGTGCTACATAAAGGCGTTGGTTTTCCTATTGTTCTCTTCAAGGAGGATCAAAATTCTGGCTCCTGCTTCCTGCATGGGATGCTTCGATGGAAACTATGTGAAACCTCTTAGTAACACAAGCAGTATTTCACCCTAGCGTTTTTCTTGGTGGGTTATTTTGCTGCACACAATAGAATTTGGGTGAGCGCTGAGAACTGACTTTTGCCTGGACTTGAAAAGGCCCTGAAAAAAATGATGTTTCCGGTATTGCTACGGCTGGTTCTATTTACCCAGATTTCATAAAAATTTGCTGGTATCTCTGGGAGTAACTTAGAATTCCCAGCCAGAAAGGTGGAGCGCAGCACCTGGCTGCCTGGCATGGCAAGTGTCGGAGTGCTCCTTCCTGTGAATACATCTAGCTCTTAACACGCGCTCTTCGTTACTGAGCTGCTAGATATTTTTGAAAAAGAGGAATCAGTACCTGTAACAAATTTCTTTCATTTTAGATTCTTTTTGCTCTGTCACCAAAAATGACTAAGTTGTTATATGGCTTCCTCACTTTGAAATTTTAACTTGAAATTAAAACATTCAAAGTAGCGCATTGCTCTGGCTGGTACCCTGACGACATATCTTTAAACTAGCTGGCTTGGAGAGGGGTGTCAGTAGCAGTACCCATTTTGTTGTGGAAACCTAGAGCTCAGTATAGGGAAACTTTCCCTCTTTGCGGTCACTGTTCCAAAATATTTTAATTTTCTTCTGATATTTTCCCTCTCAACCACAGTGTTTATACTTACAGAAGGGAAAAATAGCCAAACATAAAGGTCACTAAAGCAGAGACCTTTTGAATGGCAAAATCTCACTCCAAAGAATTTCTGCTCTTAGGATTGATTTAAAAGCCCTCGCAAAAGTGCTTCAGAATGGAAATTCTTTTGTATTTCTCACACTGGCAGCTCTAGCATGTACTGGTGGTAAATTTGCACTTTATAACATGTTATTCCTGTCAACATTGATTAGTGTGTTGTCACAGAAGTAACTAACTTTGTAATTTAATCTGCCTTGGTATTGTCAGTCTAAAATTTTATGTATGCACTCTGCATTGTGAAAAATGGTACTTGCAGAGGCTACCTCTGGAAGTCTCTGATCTATAAACTGGTGGAGGCTGGCAGAGGCGCCGGAGAGGAACCACTACATGCTTGCCTTGGCTTTACAGTATTCCCAGTGCAGCTGCTCCTGGTCACTGCTGCCGTCTGGGCACCATCACGAATTATCTAAAAGAAACTGAGGAAAAGCATGCTTGACTAGGTAATTATACCTTATGCTAAATACATTCAGATATATTAGCTAATGCTTGTATTAATTTGTAATACTTGAAAAACCTGATCGGATCTTGGTTTTTAATCAAGTTATCATTCCAGAAGAGTAGCACAGTTCTTGTGGAAATTCTGAAAACAAGTTGCTAAGAAATCTGACTCATAAAGCAAGTGCCTCATGAAATTTGAATGTTTAGAAGGGAAAATGACTGGCAGCTCCTCTTGTAAGCACGCTAGTTGCAATAAAGTATAAAAGTTCAACATCAAAGAGATCACCGCTTAGTCTGTGGCATATTTGTACATCAAAGAACAAATACAGGACAAAAGGAACTGTATAGAGATACAGTTCAGCCTTGCAGACAGGTCCCCGTGGAATGCTAGAGCGGGCTGCTTTCATAATGTGGAAATTATTTCTGGCACATCCTCATTTTTGATTTGGGAAATAGGTAAGATTAAGAATTAAAAGCAGTGTCTCAGAATCCAGTCTTGCCAGTACACGAGGTAAGAGCGTCTGAGCTTACATGATGTCAGCAGTGCTGGTTTTGGGTGCGATGTGACTCAAGTGTATAAACATGGGTGACAGATAGGAATTACATACGCAACCCTGCCGCTTCGCTGGCTGGGGCAGGATGGGCAAAAGGTACACAAAATGCATAAATAAAAGCAAAACGTCTACTTTGGGATTATTTTTTTACACATTATTATGCCTGTGGTCAAATTACTGTATCCTCTTGCCCAAAGAGGCTGTGGAGTCTCCACGCTTGGAGAGTGGAGCTGTAGCTGGCCTCTGCTGGCCCTGAGCTGTAGCTGGCCCTGCTTTGAGCAGCGGCTGCACCAAGCAATCTCCAGAGGTGCCTTCCAACATCAACTCTTTTATCATTCTATGAGACTAACGCTTTTATAGTAGGGCAGTGGTCCACTTTTATTTTTAGTTATGACACCTCCTAATACAAGATGCAATTTGACCAAAAATGTGACCAGCTCCAGCACAGTGAAAGTCCACCAAACTGGTTTTTTTTACTGCTTTTTCTGAGCTTTTGTAGTGTGGAAGCTCAGTGTATTTTTGCTGATTTGGGATTTTAGTAGTTTGCTGTGGTTTTGTTTTGGTTGTTTGTTTTTTTAATCCTGAATTCTCCCCTTAAATTAAGGAGAAAGTTTGTGGATGTCTGCCTTAAAACTAAAGAAAAGGAATCTTGGGTATCTAGAGCACACATCCTCTTTCAGAACAAGACAGGGCATGAGAAACTGATCACAGAAAATTGTTGGACTGCTGTTGACCAATTGGTGGTAGCATTGTGTTGAAGGCATTGGAGACTTTGCTGTGCATTTGAATGTATCTGTTTTAATATTAAAATGTAAAGTAGGTCACATCAGTTCTTCAGTTCCAGTCTTTCTTCTTCATTTGTGTTTCTTGTCTAGAAGTGCTGACTGCTTATGCGGTATTTAAAAATGTTAATCAAAAAATCCAGACTAAATCTGAATTCTCCAAAGTTCAAGTGTGCTTGGATCAACGGTTTTAATACCAGTTCCACCTTTTATGGAGATAGTACTGTCAGCAGACTCTTATTTCTTTTATTGCAGAACTAAAAATAGTTACAATCTCATGGAATCATTAAGAAATACAAAGGGTTTCTGTTAAAAACCCTGGGGAAACCTGATTAGGCATACTACTGTATAATTAATTGATGTGCTACTACACTTAGAGAAGTAGCGCATCAGTAAACAGAAGTCAGAATGTAAGAGGCTAAGAAAAACTGCTGGGAATTGTGTAAAGACATCAAGGCTTGAAAATAACAATTTGGGCACCTCAGGAGAGCCCAGCATTTGCATCGGGTGGAAGGACAGAAAGCTCTCCAGAAGGCCGGGACGGGGGAACTGTGAAGACTCGGGCTTGCACTTAGCACTTTCTTTTGCCCAGGAAACACCTTTGATATTACTGGCTGCAATATTCCATACTACCTTCAAGTTGATGTTCTGATAGTTCCCTAGATTATATTCTTACATTTTTAAAACAGTGTCAGGTTAAGCGTTGTTATAATGTTTCTTTTGTTAATACTGTGTGCTAAATACATTTGTTCTAATAATTAAGTTGTTGCTTGGGATATGAAATGGATCACTGATTTGTGCTGCTGTTTGTCGTGTTTGCTTTGAGACCTAGATAATAATTGTCAGCAAATAGTCTGTAATTATCTCTTTCGAAAAGTCAGGGTCTTCTATAATGTTACTGTAAAGAGATCCAGTAGTTGTATATGTAGAGATCAGGGTGGAAGTGATGATACGTGAATGAATTATTCTTCTGGAAATACGTATAAAACTTGTATCAAAACCTTTGCTGCTACCCCATTGCAATAGTGTTACCTGGGAAAGAATTCCGTCCTGGGACAGTACGTGTACCGTGACGAGTCCCTGTGGCCAAGGAGGAAGAAGGAGCTATTGCCACGAGCTCCAGGAACATTAATTCTTGATGATTTGAGGAAGACGTTATAGGGAAAATCGGTTCATATTTTTCTGTTTAGAGAAAAAAATAACATAGCTATTTTTAAGGAGGCCTATTTCTATGTCTGTTGCCTCACCCTGTTGATGGGGAGAAATGAGCGGTATTTGAAGAGCTTTACCCACTAAGTGGCTTTACCTGGATCTTGCAACATGCCTGAGTCCTTCCAGTAGCACTGCTCGCTTCTGCACACAAGGGCATTGGGGAGAGTTGAGGATGCTCAACGTGCTGGAATCAAGCCTTTGCTCAGGAAATTATAATAATTGGCTGTAAATAGTGACCATTGCGCTCAAATAAATGTGATGGCTGTGTGTGTACCTTGCTATGAGGAATTACCAGCAGACGTGTTTGTACTGTGCTGTTAAAAGAAGGTGGAGGTTTCTTCACTCGAGTATGTCAAGTCCTGGCCTGCTAGCTGGCATAGAGTGTGTTTGGAAGAGACAAGAGCTTCACGTTTTAGAAAGACTAATCAAATTAATTCATTTTATATACTACATTGGAGGACCTTTTGTGAGAGTTTACTTTTGAATTAAAAAAAAAACAAACCCAAACAACAACTAACTCTTTAGAAACTGTTTTTCTCACCTTTAAAATACCTGAACTGTCAAGTTAATAGTTTGTTATTTCAGAGAGAGTGCGTGTGTACACGCATGCATAGGGAGAGTTGCCAGCAACTCGTAAAATCAAAATCCCAAAATGAAATCCTTCAATGAGTCTTTTTTTTTTTTTTTTTTCCCCTCATTGAATGGAATTGAAAAATTTCTTAGGGAGGTGCCAACAAAAATAATGTGGGGTTGTGTAGCTTAACTACTTTTCTTGGATTGTGGCTGCATTATTAGTGATTTGGTAACTATGCTAAGTTCAAATTTTGTATTAGCAGTGGGTGGGATCTCTTTACGTGTGAGTGAATATTCTGAATGGGCACCATGCACGGATGTCCAACTTATCTCCTTGGAGCCTAAAGTTAAAGTTCTAGGAGCATGTCCAAAGCTGGCATAAAGTTACGTATCTCACAGGAGAAGCACTGCTGTGCACTGGCTAACACATTATTTCTAAATTTGAGTAAGTTTTTGTTAGCTGAGCGTATTTTCCTTGGTGGAAGTTTTACAGTTTTTGAGGACTCTTATCTACTTCCTAGTGTAAAAGCACCTTAATAATCGAAATTACATAGCATGACTTCGAATGTAATCACCAGATATAATGTGGGAGAAGAATTAAATTTAATTATAATTAATTCTAGTTTTCAGAAAATGCTTTCAAAGTTGTATTAAGCTGGATACCAAAATTGTTATCACTCTGGAAAATGTTCCAAGTCTCCAAACATCTCGGTAAAGTGTCTGTTTCACAAAGGACTACTTTGATCCAGCTATCTAAGAGATTTATCCAAGGAGACAAAACCCAGATTGCTTGCTGCTAATCTGGTGCTTTACAAACAAGATTTTAATTCTTATTCCCTTTACTTGTTTTTCAAAAATTCATGCAGATATACAATGGGATGGTTTCTTCCCGTAAATAATTAAACCCATTGTAAACAATGTCAGTAGAAAGTAGTCTTAAGATTCATTTAGTTTTAAGTACCTACTCATTTTTTCCTTTTGAAAACAATGTCGTGTCCCAAGCAGTTTGAACGCTCATAAATCATGTTTGTAGAATGGGAGAAATTATTCCAAACCTGCTCTCTGTTAGGCTTTTACATTTCTTCTCAAAACTTGTTTGCTGTCCCAAAGACTATTTGAAGCGAGAAGTTGTCCTTTTGCTCAGTTCATAGCGAGTGGCCCTAAGGTTGGTATAGCAGATCCCCATCCAAAACAAAGCTGAGTGTAAATACTATGGTGCTTTTCAGGGAAAACAATGTATAATAATAGAACGCAAGAAGAAACTGAAGGGCTGTATTCTTAAAGAGAAAATACCCGTAGCACTGAAGGAATGAAAATAAGCACGTATTTGTTTACCTATCTGCTAATTCCATCACAGTAGTTCCAAGTACATTGTTGAGTTGAATTAAAGAACCCACCTAAATATTTTGAGGCATTGTTTATTAACAATAACTGGTTTTAATGTCAGAAACAGTAAATTAATTTGGTTACGCAATTTATCAGACGCTTCTAAATGTTGTGGATGTTATTAGTTATTAAGTAACCAACAGTTAGCCTGCCGATTTATTGAATCTCAGGCCATTGCATAAATAGTCCTAGATGAGAAAAATAACCTCTGGTGAGTATCCAATCTGGTGCTCCAGACAGATGTCCTGCCACCATCTGAGATGGGGCTGTGCCGGGCAGCCGTGCACTGGGAGCGTGCTGGTGGAGCTTCCCCCTGCCCTCTACAAAAGCCAGGCTTTGTGGCAGGAGTTGGAGCACAGCAGGCTGGGATCCACCCCAAAGCAGTGGGCACGGGACCTATCACCGGGTGCTCTTTAGACTCCTGAACAGCTGAGAACAGTCACGGTTCGGTCTTTCAGGTCCTTTCCCAATGATCTGATATTAAGCTGGTAAAGGGCTTCAGTCTGGCAGAAGCCAGACCTGTGGTAACTGCTCGCCGCCACCTGAGCGGGGGCTTTCCCTGCTGCTGGGCAGACTTTGCCCCTTCCCCGTGGCAGGCCCAGCGAGCCACCTCCTCCTGTCCACGCTGCTGCAGAACCCCAGCTCCTGGCTGCCGGACGCATTGCACGGCTCTTTTCCTTGCCAGGGAAAAGGGGGCTTTGCACTTTGGTGTTTAGATGAAGGTGATGTTTCACTTACTGGCTTCAGGAAGCTATCTGTGTTTTCTTTATGAAGCTGAAAAGCACCCCAGAATAACATTAGCAATAGGTAAATCTGTATAAATTCTCACTCCCCTTTTTCCTCATTTCTTTCTTACCGACCGCTTTAAACAAATCTTCATTTAGTTTTTTTTTACTGAAAACAATGTTTTTCTGTAGTGAATCTGTCAGACAAACTAAACTGACGTGTCATGTAATGGCTTTGTGGTTTGCAAGTTGTTTTTTTTCCTCCTTGTTTTAAGTAGATGCGGAAGGTGTATTTTGATGCTGTTGCATTGTGATGGATGAAAAAACTGCACTGACTTTTATCCAGGAGAGGGAAGCGAGTTGTTTTCTTTCAAGGGCTGTAGATCAATTGGTGTCTTACAGAAGTAATACCATGAAAGTGGGGAAGAACTCCTCTTTGATACTCGAGTCTTTCTATTTCAGTTGGTACAATAATGGGCTTTTGAATTAAAGGTTTGTTAAAGCTTGTATCTATTTCAGAGTATTGACAGCCGAAGCAGACTCACTGAGCCAAAATTTATATGTTTATCCAAGCCTGTTAAAATCAGAATTTATGTTGACTGTACTAATGTTAAGCTTTAATACCACTTTTATATAGAAGGCTGCTATTCCAATTTTTAGTGAAGAAAATTTCTTTACAATATGCCTTTGAGTTATGGTTTATAACTGGATTCATATAAATAAATGCTTTCAGCCAAATGCTATTGAACTAATTCCATTTTGAAGTCATTAATTATATTTATCTAATTGAAAAAAGGAGGGGGAAAGGCATCAACTAACCCTATATAAAAGTGACAACAGAATTGTTTTGTGAAAAGGCTTTTGGGCCTCTTAAGCTATGAAGAGCGAGTGGTTTGTTGGGTTGGTGGTTGTTTCTGTAATCAGAAGTGTGAACAGAAGCTAGATAATGCGTTGCTATACTGCAAAGACAATTCATTTTGAACAGGCGTTAATACACTTAATGCTTTTGCTTTTATCACGTTAAGGTCTTTGGCTTTGCAGTGAGCCTACTAGTTTGTGCAGGAAAAAAAACCCTTGTTTTTTGATAGTAAATCCATTAACTCTTGTCAGATTGGTAAATTTTCAAGGTAAATTTCTTCTGATGTCTGTTCAATTGAATAATTGGTTTGCTACATTCAAATAACTTAATGTAAGAACGAGATGTTACAGCTTTGATTTCTTACAATATACATTGCATGAAGCTTATGATAAAGTGCTAACCAATCATCAAAACTAAAATCTAGATGCAGCCAAAACACAGTGGATTTCAATACAGTTTTTGTGAGCCTGCTCATTACACTTTCTTGATATGATTCCCTTTTGTCTTTTCAGGAGTTTGAGAGAGAAAATAATAAACCTAAGCATTGCTGATTGCAGTTTCCCAAAGACAGATTGGGAAATAGGTAGTGTATGTATTTTTAGACCGGAGCATGGTACTTCTGCCATTTCCATCTTTAGCCTTCCATTTTGGCTATTCCATTTAAGTGGATGTAAGAATTTTCCTGCTTGGAATTCACATCGCCCTGGGATCGCATAGGCTGCACACAGAACTGTCATCTCGCTGAAGTGCTGTGTAATTGCCTGATCCTCTTTCCTTTGCTGTCTAGTTTCTCATTTCTTTCATTTCATTACTTTCATTTCTTCTCCTTCATGTTAACGTTCTTCATCTCTAATTCACTTTCTTGTGTTCTTCTTTCACTCTCTTTTGAAAGCAAACTGCCAGTGCCTTGTTTAATCTCTTTATCAGTGTAGTGAGGGGTAACAACACAACTATACATTTTAGGCCCTTTGTAGCCAGCTGTTTCAGATCATCATGAAAGAATGAAAGATAGAGCCCTCTAGGACACCTCTGTGCTTTACCTTTCTAACACTGCACTCTCAGTTCTTCAAGAGATCTTTGTTCCTTTAGTAGCCTTCTGGAATAGTTCCAAGCACACCAGAGGGTCACGACAACTGGAAGAAACCTTCTCTCTAATGGGCTTTAATTGTCTTTCCATCTACCAAAATTCACATCTGTTCTCTTAAACCATGCTCCCTCTGAAACCCACCCCTGAAACGTTTCTGACTTTATTACCACCTCTTGGCAGTCTGTGCCAGGGACAGCAGCGGACGCTCATTGGCATGCTCATGAAACTTCATTTGTTCTTGCTTGGTGTTTTACTTGGAGAGAAGCTGCTGCTCTCAGATCGGTGATGTTGGAGGAAAGAGATGTGGAATTACCGTGCCAACCCGCTGCAGTATCTAAAACCTTTAGTTTTGTATCACGAGCTCCCTAAGCATATACAAACTGTTGTGGTTACCAGCGTGATTAATAATAAATCAACCACACGCTAGATTTTAGGAAGGTGTCGATGAAACCTCTGCCTTGCTTGTAGATTGCCTAGTAAATTTGAGTGTATTAAAATGAACTAGCATGAAGCAAGAAAGCTGTATGCAATTACT
Source organism: Chroicocephalus ridibundus (assembly GCF_963924245.1). NCBI lineage: Eukaryota > Metazoa > Chordata > Aves > Charadriiformes > Laridae > Chroicocephalus > Chroicocephalus ridibundus. The sequence goes on from NC_086292.1 coordinate 31,948,222, forward strand.
CTTAAATAAGTTGTTTTACAAAACACAGCAGTCATCGTCTAAATCACATATGAGGTGTACAAAACCAGAATTACAGTGAAGTGCGCTGGTCAACAAGTTTTGGAACTAAATAGTAGGGAGCAAGGAAAACACGAAAGAACATGCAATTTTGTATGTCCATTAAAGGTCCTTGGAACAGGGCCATCTTTTTATCTGCATTTATACATATTAATTTTTGTGTGTATGAGAACCTCATCAAAAACTATGGTTCCTCAGCTCTACTATAGTGACAGTGGTGAAGAAACTGTCTGTCTGTCCTGCCCTTTTATTTTAGTGGTTTTCAAAACTGCTTACTTTATTGTTAAGAGGAGAGCCTAATGCCAGTATGTATGGTAACACGGGTAGCCAGTAGACATTATTTTTTGCATATCAGGGTGCTTAGAACAGTGGTCTCCAAACTTTTTTGGTTGCGCAGCCCTGCCATTAAAAATAGGTAAATAAATTTGAGCATGTACCCTCAATGTATAGATATTTATTTATAAATTATATACATGTACTACTGCAGTAATGTTGTGTACATTACAAAACATGCACAAAAATAGAAATTAAAAAGGAATGCGATAGAGGTGATGATTTTTGAGGTCCGTGTGCTAGAAGCACAGATGAAGTGGGTTGTGTGTAGCAAGGTGTACGTTTATATTCACTGCCTAACTCTTCCTGTAAAAGTGAACGGGTGTTGACCTGGGGGAGTTCCCATGGGTGGCTGGTGGGCTATAAAATCACTACATCTAAGAAAGTCTAGATAAATTGATCGTGAATGTCTTGAGCAGTTTTGAATATGTTATTTACAATTTTCATGGGCTCATTGCAGTTTCTTGACAAACTACTGACTTATGATAATGTGCATTTTCTACTTGTCCGAGAACCAGAATTTATATTGGGAAATGCTTTCTTTTTTAAATTATGGACTTCATAGTATGTTTCCATTTTCAGCCCTCCCCTCTCCCTTTGCCCAGCTCTGGCCTTTGGAAGCAGGTGGATGTAGCCGATTCTCAGCTCTCGTTTAAAAGTATTCCTGGTGGTTTTACTCACGGGTATAGCTTGGAAACATACTGTGTTTGTGTGCATTTAACCCATTGCCTATCTGGCTTCTGAAACAAAGGAATCTCCAGACTCAATTCAGGAGCTACCTGTGGGTAATATGGGGAAAGCGTGTCCTGCCAACTGCGCCGTTCCTCTGCACTCCTTCCCCCTTCTAATGGCTTCGTTGTTTCTCTCCCTCACAGAACTGCCCCGTGAAATGCGTACACCACCAGGCAGTTCATATTTAGCTATCATGTCTCTTATGATTCAAACCCATATCGGAAGTCAAAGCGTGAATATAACTTCTCTTTCAATGCTAATTAAAGCTAAAAGAAGCATCTGCTTGCACAGTGATCACACTGTATGGAAATATGTTTCTTTGTCACTAGCCGGTATGTGAAACCTGAGCGTGCTGCTTACAGAAACCTGTCACAGCTTTTTAAGCTCGATCACTACTTCCCCAGAGCTTCACTGCTAATCAAGTCAATGTTTTAATTCAAACAATTTTTCATCCTCTCTCCCCTTCCCTTCATTTCTCTGTTTCCAGAAGACTCCAAGAAGAGCTTTGCCATGAACTATTGAAGCCCTTTGCTTCCTGACACAGAGTTAACTGGTTTTATATTTGCATCTTGCTTCAGTTGAATGTGGTGATTATGGAGTGCTTCTGTCTGTTGTCTCTTACACCTGAAACTACTGAAGATAAACTGGAAACCTAATAGAACAGCTCACACTTGGTTGTTAAAAAACTTAAGACCTTCTGTGTCTGTATGTATGCTCGCTTCTTTCTTGTTTTGTTATTTTTTATAAATACTCAAGGGTTGGCAGTGCTGTGAAGTAGAACGGTGAAACATAAATATTAATTGTGGTAGCAATATTGTCTAGAAAATCTCATCCTTGTTTTACTTGAAAATAATACTCAATTGTCTCGGCCGTGCTGGAACAAAGACAAGACCTAAGGGATGTGCATTTGTTTGGCTGCAACTTTATTAACACATTTGGGAACGCTGCCCAGCAATAAATCACGTAGTGTGAGTCACTGCTTATTCCTTGATCGTTCCTACCTCGCCGGGAGAGCTGCTGTCAGCCTTCCCCCTCCCAGCCCGGGACCCTCCTATTGCAGGCCCACCGCAGCTTGCTTGAGTGTTAGGGCTAGGTGGGGAGGCTGGGGAAGGGGGGGGTCGTTTCCCCATTGCATCGGATGGTAGGAGCCACAACTGCTTTTTCCCAGCTTTCTCAGAGAACAACTGCTGGCCTTGCTTGGGTTATTTTTCCTCTCTGGCAATGTGAAAAACCGTGGGAATGTATTTCAGACTGGTAGCACCTAGGAGTGGCAAGCTCTGTACCTTCCCACTGCTCTTCCTGGGTAACACCTAATTTCGGAGGATCGCTGCCATCAGATAAGGGGCTAGTAATCCTTTGTTTGCATAGGCTCCACTAAACTGCTCTCTTCAGTTTTGGGAAGACTTTAAATTTTAAGGGCTAAGATGAAAGTTACAGCCCAGTTTGGTAATGCTTGTTTTCCAACTTCCCTCACTCAGGCGTCACATCCATAGGAGATGTGTCTGCCCTGTTATTCTGGATTTTGACTGTAGTTTCTGCCTGGAATAGGTATTTGGCTCTTTGCTGTTGCCTCTGCTTGCAATGTGAAAGTATATCTGTCAAAAAGTTCCCCATCCTTAAGCTCACCGAGACAAGTGCAAAATTGCTGAAGTGGTTTGTAAGGTTAGTATTGTTGCCTTACTGGGAGGATTCAGAGCTGCACTGTCACTAGCAAAATACTACTTTAGTGTCCTAATACTGTATATTCCAAAAAGAGATAGTCTAATTTAGCAGTGGCATGTCTAGTTTCGTACGGCAAGGAGCACATCTCACCACCCTGACATAAAAAACTGATTCCAAATACTTAAAAGTTACAGTATTGTAATGGTTGCATTTCCTCTGGACTAACTTACATTCTTTTCTGTGTAAAGATGGTAAAGTACACTTGGTGGGCCTAAGATGTGTGCAGGCTGGCACTCCACCGAAGCGTGGTGATGGCAGAGTCCCAGCCCTAGGAGTGTATGGAGGCACGCGGGAAGCCCTGGCCCTGCCTTCGCTCCGTATTGTCTGCTGTGGGACGGAAGCGTGAAGGAGCAGCCGGGCCCTCCTCCCTTGTGTAACGCTCCGCACAACCTGGACTTGAATATATGTTGTGTTCACATATGTGAATGTGTGTTGATTAGTTGGTCATGAAATCATAGGCAATTTATTTTTTTAAATAAACGTAATAACAATTTTTGTGCATGCTGATTTTGAATGTCATTAATGTTGCAACAGAGCTTTTGATGGATTAATTACATCACCTGTGAGCAAACACAAGACAAACAGATGAAGTTCACCTGAGCTTTGGCAGAGAAACTCAAAAATTATAGTTTGTTACTGTTTGAGTTGTTACTCAAAAATTATTGTTTGTTCTGAGGATTGTCATCAGCTGCTCTTACTGCTCAGATGTTTGCCTTGTAGTGAGACAGTAATGTTGTTATATTTGCAATGAAGTAAGTGAATTCAGTGGTGCGCAGCAACAGTGACAAATCCATTTTCCAGTACTGGATTATGGTCTTAAAATCAAAGGCAGAAATTACTATTTAGTTCCTGTAATCAGTAAACTGCTGTGTTTCAAAGAAAACTAGAAATATTTGGTGTGTGGGCTAGGCAGTAACTTGTGACAGAAGTTCAGCTGTTGTTTGAAAGCACATTTCAGCTCCTACTTGTACAGTCATTTTTCAGTGGCTCCTGAAAACTGTAATTGCAGACTCTGTAAAAACTTTATCTTGTTTGTGTCTTTCAATACTATTTGAATTGATGCGTGTTTGCAAATGAGATGAGCCTAAAAGGTTTGATACTTTTAGGTTAAGTAAATTATGTGATAGTGAAGACTGTAGATCTGTCAAGTTATATTCTATAACATTTAAAGGAATGGGAAAAGAAAAAAAAGCTAAGATTCCTGGTTAAGTCTCCTCATTTTAGCCTCTTTTTTCAGCGTAGGCACAACAAGGATTAGTAATGTTCGGTCCTCTTTCTAGTCTTATTTCTGGTCATCCCAGTATGAAGACTGTTTTATTTAATTTGTTTTGTACTTGATTTTTGTGCTTAGATACTGTACTGGTATATGAAAATTAGAAAATGAAGTTATTTGTGGACTTATTCCATGTTCTGAGCAGAAGCCAGATACTAAGCACTGTATAAACACGGGAAAAATATATTATCTACCCTGTTGAGCTTATATCTGAAAATATAGGATAATCAACGTGGCTTTTATAGAACTGTCTTTACGTTCTCCAGCAACTTGTAAATACATATTTGTGGAAAACAGGGTGTCCAATGTTAAACTCTTTGTTCTGGACTTACAAAATGTTTCACAATTTCTCCAGTAAAATTTTGTCAAGGTAACGCATATAAATTGTGCTGAAAACTGATGGTGGCATTTCATTCCAAATAAAACTAAATGTAGGAGATTGTATTAAATCCTTACGATATGTTACCAGAAGTACGCATTCTTAAAAAAAGTACCTTTGTGGAATTCAGTAAACTTGGTTTTCTGTAACTGTATGCAGATTCTATCATCACTTCTGGAATGCGCTTTTTCCCTGGGCCAGAGTTGCCAGACAAAGCCCTCTGAACAATCTCTTTATCTATAGGTTTGTCTATAATGTTAATTAGTGAACTCTTTGAAAAACCGGCTTCCACAAGTTAATTTATGCATAAAACATCACTGAGGGATGTGTTTTACCTGTTTCATAAGTAGGAGACTGAAGTATAGCTTAAGAGACTTGGCTTGGGCCACACAAGGAGCCTGTGTCATAGCCAGGAATCAACAGATTCACATTTCATTGCCTAACCACAAGACTTCAGAAAATAAAAAGTTGAACAAAAGCAGATGCAACGCTGAGGATTGGAGTCCTGGGTACAGTTTACAGGGTGCTTAACTCTGCCCATAAAACTGGAAGGATCTGCTTTGGAAGGCTAATAATGCTTATGCATTCCTAGCAATTTAATTGCAAACTGCCAGACTGACTGCAGAGATCTCAGCCTGCCTTGTATTTCGGTGGTCTTCAGTGCAAATCCACAGAGTGCAGGATTTTCACTTTCTACTGACACTTTTTTCTTATTTTACCCACTGATACAGCTTCATAAAAATGATTATTTAGGGCTGATTCGCTGTCCCAGAGGACTGAGGAAGGGGAATTTCAGCCTTAGCCCTTTCCAGGGTTTTTAGAATCGTCAGCCCGATGTCTCAAAATCATAAGGCAGGAGCTAAAATCCTGAGGTTGGTTTTTCAACTTTAAAGCTGTCTTTGGTGGATTCTTATTTTCCTTGTGTTTGTTTTTTGAATGTGTGCTCTCTAATCTAGCAAGGACCTAATAAGCTCTTGAGACATAATAAGCTCAATAAGACTTGAAACACTATTTACCTATTTAAGCATGTACGTGGCTTCTTTTCCTATTGATGCATCCCAGCACAATGTGGTATTTAATGGATCCTCGCAGATCCTAATCCTAATGTTCTACAGGTATAAACTGAATTGCAGAAAGGCATGTGCCCAGCTCTGTGGGGCTGTTTAGATTTAACTCCTGGTGTTTTCAGTGAGACCTACACATCTTGGAGAAGTTCGATACACGCACAACTCTGATAGTTAGGTGACTTGCCCTGGCTCACACACACAGTCCTTGTGACGGCACAGGGACTTGAAGTCAGATCTTCGCGATCCTGCATTAGCCTGAGAGAGGAAGAAATGTTTCCCGTATTCCTCTTCAAGAAGGAAAATTCAGGCTAGAAGGAAAGGACAGGTTTTAACTGCGAGGAAAACAAGCTGTTGGAACAACTTCTGTTAGAATTGGGGAGTGTTTTCTGTTGCTTGATGGCTCTAGGTGCATAATAACGGCACTTTAAAAAGAAGTGCCTTCCAGTGTAGTTGGATGATACTCCATCCTTTCTATCACACAGAAGGCGAGATTTGATTATAACATTACCTGCCATCCTTATGTTTCTGTTCCTGTAAGCTTCCTCAAGTTGATCCCGCCATTCTGATGCTGGAGGCAGTGTGTTCACAGAATTTCTTTCAGTCCTAATCCTAGGACATTTTGTATCATGCAGTTGTATCTCTTACAGTCATAAATTTTGGAATTGGGAATATGAGGAAGGAGAATGGGATACAGTCTATCCCTAAATGTTGTACAGCTAAATTAACACATTGGTCAACTGTCCTTCCACAGTGCAATTATTTTTGCACGTACAGAAGACACCTCCCTGTAAATTCCTTGTGACATAAGGTTTCTGACTAAAATTAGGTCATAGCTCTTTAATTGTTCAGGTGTCCACCCACGAGGGAGCTACAGAGAGCTCTTTCAATTCCTTGCAATCAAGTAAGTAGCAGTTACTCTCATTTATCCTCTAAGGAAATAGTCCACCAAAAATAATACGTTGATTCCTTAGCCCCTCCCTGTCGGTAATCACTCCGCTGTTGGAGCTGCGTACTGACTTGGCCACAGCACCAGAGTGTCCAAGTACCTCAGTCATTAATTTTCAACTTACAACACTGGGGTGATGTAAGAAAGCGTTGTCCTCATTTCACAGCTGAGGAATTGACACATCAAATAAGTGACTTGCTTAAAGTTTCACAGCAATACTGGACATAGAAACCAATGACTTATTCATAGACTATTGTGTTTCTTGGAAAACCAACCCCGAGTTCCTTGTGCCTTCTGCTACCCCAGATCTCCTCTTACCGATTTAGCAGACTAACAGTTTAGTTCTGTGAGCGTTTTAACCTCCCATAAGCTGGCACTGCCAAACAAACGCACCCCTCCCTTGTGCGAGCACAAACAGCATCTCCGCTGTCACGTGGGGAATTAAGTCAGGAAACTGATTCAGGTTAAAGTTAATCCCCCAAAGAACAGTTTCAGCCCGAGTTGTTCCCTCATGTGGCTCTCTCTGTGCAGGGAGGAGAGGGAGGGGAGCCAGCTCCCTTCGCTCCCTGGAGGTTTCTCTGCTGGCTAAAATGCTTGTGGAGTTAGTGGGGTCGAGCTCTGTACCCTCCTTTTCCTGTTGGGCATCAAAACCTTAACCAAAATCAGTCCTAGGTTCTCCTTTCTTCTGAGTGGAGGTTGGATGCTTTGGATTTTCCTGGTGGCTGTAGAGCCCACCCAAAGCACGGTGACAGGGCAGCTGGGAAGTCCAGAGCGTGGGGGAGTTCTTACTGTGGTGACATTTTAGAGCTTCCCTGCCTGGCAAGTTTTTCTTGTGTGGCTGCTACCATTAAAAATGCTTGACTCTATAAGCTTTTTCTCTTTGAAATTAAACTATTTCCGAGGAGTTACAAATGCAACCAGAGAAGAGTGCTATTACTGGAATAAGTACATTTATAAAGGGAATTACATGTGGCTTAATGACACATCTCACCTTGCACCACTTTGACTTACGTGAGCCTACGTTTTTTTGCCTTTCTGCCTTGAGTGGTTCCAAAGAAAACAAGGCAAATGGGAATTGTGTGCATGTTTTTTAGTCTCTAGCTGGAGCGTTATCTCCAGGAGCTTTCTGCTGTGACTTTCGCATGAGAGTTACATGTATGGGGAGAACCCCCTGTTTTGCTGACCCCTCTCTCAAAAGAGGTGTTCGCAGAACTTCCAAATTGCTGTGCCGAGGTGTGCTTTCAGCTTTCAAAACACAGTGCGTATAGAATCCTGCTGCTTCGCTTGAAGGGCTGCAACATTGGAGAACCAGTCAGTGTGGAATGATGTCCTCATCCTGACTACATCAAAAGTCCATAAAACTTTAAGTAGGGACCTTGGCATGCTAATAACTTGGTTGTTGGTGAGTAAGGCAGGAAGAAGGGTGCCAATGACGTTTCAAAGGAGACTGATAGAAGTTCTTGTACTTAAGAAATTGCTACAGAAGATAACAAAACATTTTTTTTAACACCTGCTGTTAAAATTTTTTACATGAGGATGATCACTTTTCACCTGAACTGCCCTATGACCCCCTGAAAATCTTTTTTTTTGCTGTCTTTGTGGCTGAATCCTGTTCCCCGACTTTTCTTTTTCATCTTCTGGCTGGAGCCGAGGCCTCGGTGGGAGAGTGAGAGGGTGTTGAAGATGGTCCTCAGGGCCATAAACTTCGGTTGCGAAAAAACTCTGGCCTGTATCAGCTGCAGCCATGGTCCCTGTTCCAACCCAGCCATCTCGGAATTCTCAAAAGAAACGTGTGTGGGATTGTTGTATTTGGTTTTTTTGTTCGGGCCTTGCTCAGAGGCTCAAGATTGGGACATAAATCAGTTTGGTTTTCCTCCTCCACTGAATAGATCACGGCACAGCCACTTTGTGTAGTAGGAACCTAACAAAAACCAGATTTTAACATAGTCACTAGCTCCTTTGAAGGAGGCAGTGTTAGCAGTTATGATCTAGACTAGGCATTGGTAAGAACTTACCAAATAATTACAGGCTTCCTCGAGTAGTATAGCATGAGTAATTGCAGGTTTAAAAATGTTATTGTGAGGAGTAGTTTATACCGAAACTTCATCCTGCTGTTTGAAACCAGCATCCATCACTCTCATCGTGCCACAGCAAATGCTTGTCCTTCTCCACAGAAGAATGTAGGCTTGCTTTATTGTACAGCGAATGTTCTGTGGTACGTTATTTAAATTAGCATATAATAGAAACCTAATTGCCCACTAGGGCCCAAAGCTTTAGCTGGTGGAGATCAATGTGCTTCCACTGAAGGCAGTGTAGCAATGTTGATTTTCACCCCTTGAGGATCTGGCTCAGCAGCTTGTTTCTATTCCAGGCATTGTTAAAGGAGATAGTGTGTTTAGAATATTAAACTATGGCATTGTCAGAGATAGTCAACTCAATTTATGTGCAAGTGAAGAGAAATAAAGCGGTAAAACCATTGTTTTTTATCTGAGGATTTCAATTTGCATTGTCGATTATTCATATTGACTGATCTGGTACAACAGGGAAATCATGAGCGTGGGGTCATCTTGTTGTGGTTTTAATTTCCTACGTCTGTAGTTATCTAATCCTCTCAGTGTGAGCAAGCATGATTAGTATTTATTTCTATTCTGTGTGCCAGTGCCCTGGGCCAGGTTCTGTGCTAAATCCAAAGTGACTCTCCTACTTAATTGGCATTAACTTGTGCTGCAATAGTATAAATAAAAACTTGTACTTTCTGTATGAAGCACCCGCAACTCCCCAAACAGATTGCTTCTACATGGATGTTCTGCCCCGATGTTAAGGCTTGTGATAGATCTGTTTGTGGGTTTTATTTTGCTTGGAACTTTTTCTAGCAATGTTTTCTGAATAATACTTTGAGAAACACCGATGTGGAAACTGTCTGCTCGTTAATCATTGAGGTGCTACTGTGAGCGTTGTTACAGCTGTACCACTGGTTAATAGGTTGTCACAGTAAGAACAACAGCCACCTCTCTCTCTGGAGAGTCAAATACCAAAACGGACAATAATTCTTCGCTTTGTCAAATGGTTTTTACTGTCATTTGGAATGCTTGCTTAGAGAAGCTTATTTTACTTAATGAATGCTCCATTCAGGAATAGGGAAACTTTAGGGCTGAGCTGAGCCAACCGTTCTTTGTGGAGTTTGTTTCCTCTCCTTTCACTTCCATTATTCTCAGAAGACCTCTGGCTGCTCCCCCGCTTATCTCTGCTTCCATTTGTCCCCTGGGAGCTTTGGATAATCAAAGTTGTGCTGCAAGTATTCTTCTGAGAGTAGGAATGGGGGAGTTCTGGTTAAATGCTTTGGGTCTGTATCAAGGCCGGTATAGTAACTGACTGTTGAGAGCCTTTTAAAATAGTACAGTGTTAAAACTGTACGAATTTGGAGTTGCCTGGCATTCGTTCCTGTCTGTTTTCTGATGCGTGCAGAGCACAAGCATAGGAAGAAACATCAGCAAGAATGATGGGTAAAGACTGTCTTGAAAGGGTTGAGAGATTATGTTCGTCATTCTCGGTAAATTATTGTGTGGCTTCATTCAGCTCTGGTTACAAGGTTACGTTCTTGTCCTGACAGAGTGATGAAGCTTAGCTCATTAAATAGTTTGGATTGTCTTTGGATAAAATTATTGCAATAATACAGGTGCTGTTTCTATAATTTTCTTCTAACTTTTATCAAGCCTCCTTTATTTGAGGAAACACAAAACCAATACATTCGTACTTGCCAGCTTCTACCTTTTGGGGCGATTTGGGCTTTAGAACCTAGTGTTAACCATGTGAAATAAGTCAAGTTTTGCCTTTTAATCTGTCAAATGCATTTAGCAATATTTGACTCAATCATTTTATTCTCTAATAGCCTGTTCATACTCATATTCTACCCAGTGTGCCTGTTCTGCCTGGTTCTGTGGGACATGGGATTGTCTTCTCATTGTTGTACTGTCAGACTTGTTTGAAAAAGATGTCAGCATTCTCTGCTTGGGGTTTTTTGGTAGCCATCTTGCAATTTGATGATTTTTAGAAATGAAAGTAATAAAGTATTAAGGCATTTGTATAGATGTTGATGGTAAGTCAGTACATCATCCTTTGTTTTCAGTACCAGGTTTTTCAGCTTTGATGTGGGTTGGGTTTTTTTCACTTAAAAACATGGGGACATGTTGAACATGTGTGGCCAGAGACTTACCTGACATGAGTCATCCCATGTTGAGGTAATGAAGCCATCTTAGAGCCAGATGCCTGAGACCAGTATTGTGTTATCTCCATTGCAGAGGTAACAAACATTACAATTTTAGAGTCTGATGGCCAAATGGCACAACACCAAACAGGATAGCTTTTCTTTCCCCTGAGTAGTAAATCATGTTGGATAATTCATGATGCAAACTGCTGTTATTTCTAGAGTATGTGAGCGTCTGATGGCATAGCAGATTTTCTTACCTCTATAACTTAGATGAAAAGCTGAGCAAGCTTTGAGAGCAGCAAAATACGCCAGTAGCTCCACTGCAGTAGATCAGCTTCTTTGATACGTGCTTCTTTGCTTGTATCATTTTACCCCCCGGCGTGGTCAGAGTGGTACAGCTCTTACGGATCGTGCCTTTTGCCTTTTTGTTAGGAAGAAGCAGGATTGCAAAGATAATGGGTGAAGGCACTGGAGCATTCATGGCAATAATTTCTAAGAGCTGGAGATAAATAAGCAGGCAAAGTTGAAGACTTATCTGGGTGGGGGTATTAGCATTTTGAATACTCTCTGCACAGATGCAGTTATCACTTAATTGACTTTACCTTAGGGAACACCAGAAAATCACTTTGCAGCCATAAAGGAAAAACTTCTACACATATTCCATAATGGTTCTGTTCTGCTGTACGAGAAACTGAGGCCATTTTACTACTGATGTCACCACGGGGAAAGAGAAAGCCTGCTGCGAATCTGCTGCTATGCAAGATCGCTTGTGACGGTCAGCATCTTGCCATTCCTTTACACATATTCTTGTGATTACCATCATTAACTTGAATGACAGCTGTCACCTCGCCTCTCTCTCTGATAGGAGAGAAAGTCACCACCAAGAGGACTCTGCACCGTGGAGAGGGCAGGGACATGGCCACCTTTATTCCTGTCCCATTCTCCAAGTCGTCTGTGGGGGCGAAGGAGCAACGTAGGAACCAGGAAAAGACCAATTTTTTTGGTTTGTTTCTAAACTTGCTTTTCAGTCTTCTGTCAGGAACAAAAAGGGTTGTTTTAAATTTTAAAGGATTTTTGTGGAAAAGGGCTTGAGTGTATGATATTTAGAGAGGCTGCAGTCAGACCCGTCATTGGCCTTATTTTGCGAAGCGTGGTCTGGTGTCTGTCGCACAGTACTGTGCCTGTGTGGATCCAGGGAGTGAATTCTCACCCAGTCCGTTACCGGACTGAGATGGGGGCTTGGTGCCGGAGCACCTGTGGTTTCCCACCCTGCTGATTCACTGGATGCGGCCACTATCCTGAGTTGCGCAGCTGCTGTCAGTGACACCCTCAACTCAACGGGGTCTTTTCCTATAGAATAGTTTCTTGATTTGCTTGTAGTCATTATTTTGAAATTTGCTATCTAAGCATGTTAGGGTTTTATTGGTATTATTCCTTCAACAGCAATATTGGTTACTCCAGGCATTGTTTAAAAGCTTATTTTTTTGCATTTCTTAAAGAGAGATTTGGCTTAGAGCAGAATCAGTAAGGGGAAAAGAATTAGGAAATCAAACCCTTCCTTTCCCTTTTCGAACCTCTCCATTTTCCGACCTCAAATAAGTACGTGAAAGGGGTTTAACAACTTTAAATTGGATTTTGGAATGTCAGATGACTCTAATAGCCTTTGTACACAAATAACAACAGAAGAGCTGATTATTGTTTCTGGGCTCTGCCAGGCACTTATGTAATCATTAATCTTGGCACTTCTTTATCTCCAGCAGATTAGGAGGCCACTGTTATTTTGAAGACTGCCATTAAGTAGACTTTGTTAGTGTTTAAATATGTGAAGCTTAACTTTAAGCTTCCTTAATGTATGCAATGGAGGTATCCTGTGCATACAGCATTGCAGTCGAGCTGTTGGAGTAAGTTTCAGTCACATACCTGCTGCCACAGTCTGACCTGAGACGCGGGTTTATGTACAATGTTTGTTAATCAGCATCTGAAGAAACTTTGAAAGCTTTTTAAGCGTAAAGCATTAACATATCTGTTTGAAACAGCAAGCAAACTTGCTTTATCTGCTACCTTTCAGTTGGTTTAATCACTGAGAGGCGGGAAATTAAATGCTATGAAATGAGTAGGCAAAAGAAAGGGTTTTAATGACGGTCTTAGCACCTAATCTAATTGTGGCAAAGGAAGAGCTTTTGGGAGACCTTTTCACAAGCTGGTAATTTTCCAAAACATTTTTGTGGGCAACTACATTTTTTTCTTTCATGATCCTTGTCATGAAATGAAGTTTTCAAACACTGAAGATCCGTGTATACAGTCATCACGACGATATAAAGAATCACCGAAACAGCTGAGTCCAGGGAGATGGCATGAGCATGGCTGGTGGGGGACAGCACTGTAATACATGGTTTGAAGAACGTGTTGGGGAAAAAAAACTTTCTCTCTGGAGAAGAGAACCGCTCTCAGGAGTGTTTTTGAGACTGTTTGATAGACTGATGGTGGTTTTATTTTGTTGTAAACCAGAGCCTATAAAATTTCCATCTCCTCTGATATCATCCTGCACGTTCTCCCTCCTGGTGCAGTTTTTGGGGACAGGTTTCCTCCTGTGCCCTCCTACAAGAGAACATCTGAGGAAAGAGAAAACTGAGTGCCCGGCTGCAGACAGGCAGACCTGGCTTCCCTCCCGCGGGTTCCCCCCCGGTCCTTGGCCAACCGGGCGGCCCCAGCCTGCTTCACGGAAATGAAGGACCATCCTGTAACTTCATTCAAGTCAATAAAGTACTGCTAAGATTACAAAGTAGAAAGTTCTGTCACCATGAAACCAGAGTGATGCAGTCAATAGTGAAGACAAGGGGAAGAACGTCAGTTTGCAGCATGACAAAATTGCCTTGTAAAGCCCGTTCTAGGTGATGGGAGACTCGTACGAAAGCTGCCAGGAGGTAAAAATTGGCGGGAGGCACGTATGGCCATACTTAGTGCAGTGTCTGCAGGTGTCTGTTTCTATAGACCTGTGTGGTAGCAGGGGCTGGCGAGTGGCCATGCGACCTACCCAGGTTGTCTTGAGCAAATGGTCAGTGTGTGGGGAGTGTGTAGGTCTCCTCCTCAAAGCAGCATAATCAGGTGCTCAGAGAAGTTGTACAGGTGTTAGGCAAGAGCGACAGCAAAATTACACTCTGCATCTGGTTTTCACTGTCCAGGCTGTCTTCTAGACAGTTGTTGTAGAAGTGGTGTAACCTTCCTCTTGATCCCACGTATACGCTAATATTGGTCCCTCTGAGGTGGGGCAGGGGTCGAAAGAAGCATCTTTCTTGGAGAGGAAAGCATGGCTATTTGTTCAGCAGAGATTTGACCCTCTATCACAAAAAAGGCGGTAAGCTCTTGATAATATCTGTACTTCCTAGTGTCTTCATATGTATTGGGAAACATGTATCAGCTGTAAATTGTTGATTGGTTTTGGACTTCAGTGACTTTTTTTTTTTTAATTGGAGGAAATGTAGATATAATTAATCCATTTTGTGCTCCTCCCTTCAAAAGCTAGGGGAATAGCTGGAGCTATGTTGGCTGAGGATGCGGCTTCCTCTGGAGTGTCCCTTGGTTCTATTAATCCTCTAATGACCTCTGAACAGGACTCGTGAAGAGGAGCTGTGACCAAACAACACTTACGCACTTGAAGCACTGTCAAGGGAAAGCATCCTTGGATAAGAAAAGTGACCCCGCGTCACCTAGAAAAGATGCAGGCTACAGAGTTCAGAAGAACCTCTTTTGTCAGGCTGGGGGGAGTCTGGCCGTGGTTTGCTTCGAATAGCCATAAATCGCAGAAGGAGTTGCAGAATTCATGCTCGGTGTTGGCTGCGATGCGAATCCGTAAAGGAGGTGTTGGAGGGAGTTAATAAACGAGTGAGTGCAGCTAAAAGGCTTTTTACTGTTTAGAGTTCTGAAGCTGGTTTTGGTTGTTATTGTTCATCTCTTAGATGAATCATCTGAAAATGAAAATTTAAACTAGACGTTTAGAGCACACCTTTGTGAGAAACTAATGATTCTACTTGGCATACAGCATCAAAGGAAGCCTTTTTAATGACATCAAATTCATGTACAGCCAAAAAGAAAAAGAAAGTATCTTAAAAATGCAGATGTAGTCACTTCAGAATGATGGAGTTTCTCATCTGGGTGAAATACTTCTTTTTTTTTTTTCCCCTGCAACTTTTTCTTCTAGAAGTAAATTCAGGTTTTGAGTGGTTTTTCATCAAAGTGCAGCACTCTTGTAAGGAAGTGGCTTTTGCACCAGCCATGTTTGCCTGGCTTTAACTTCATCGTACAAAGTCCCATTTCTCAATACACACAGTGAAACATCCTGCAATTTCTGTAGATGCCAAACTTTTAATAAAATCGGTGCAGGCTGGCAAAATGGCCTGACAAACCCTGTGTTTAAAGGGACGCTTACCTTACTGGGTTCCCCCCTGCTTTTTTACCTCTTCCGCGTTCGTTTCATATTCCGTTTTCCAAACTGACTGTTCCTATCTCGAGGGAACTATTAAAGTGGAACTTGACTTGGCCGAACAGTAAGTATAAAGGAAAGTGTGTGCATTGTGATAGAGAACATGTGGCGCTGATGGGTTGCTAATCGGAGACAACCTCCTAAGTAGTAGGATCAGGAATTATTAATGCTAGATCTGAAATCTACATGCATGTGAGTAGAAAGAATGAAATTGCAGCATTACCCGCAGTTAGCTGGTGCTGTAGTCTCGTTGACCTAATGTCCCCTTAACAATTCAGGAGCCTGTCACCTTGTTAATGAGTTTAGTTGAAATTGTTAAAAATTTTGACACTGTGTTGCAAGTTATTAGCTTTCCCGGGTGTTGTTTTTTTTTTTTTAATCTAGTAACTGTAGGCGTCATTTGATTTGTGCTAGTAGATAGCCTAATGAGACCATTGAACCGAGGTGTAATTTTGCAAATGGATAGCACAAATGGATGTAGCTTCTTAACAAAATCAAATGACTGAGGTTTCATATTGCATAAAAGGAAGTCTAAGACTCTTAAATACCCGTTTACCACTTTCTAAAAGATCCTTCCTTAATGAATGCTAATGTAATTTAGCTAGCAACCGAGTTACTCTCATAATCCTGCATACAGCAGCTATACGCTCTGTAACAGGGACTAAAATGATTGCCTTCTAAGTGTTGATCATTTAAGACTGTTTGCAGCCTATGAAAAACGATTCAAGTAAAGGTTGTGCTGTGGTACTTCTAGATGACTTGCTTAAATGGTGCTTAAAATAGGCAAGTGGTTGGTAAATTCTTCTTTGTTTTCCTGGTGCAAGCAAATAAACAGAAACGTGGAGATGTTCCTCTAAGCCAGTACCTTTATTTAGGGAAAAGAAGGTAGGAGAGCAGTGTTGGAGTTATCAAAATTCCAGTCTTCAGAAGGCCAGGTCCAACACTTAAAGAGTAGGAAACTTCAGATAAAAGGGGGGTCTGTGCATTAATCTGTGGAGGAAATGTCAGAGGTAATTTAGATTTTTTTACTCTGAAATGCTACCGTATTAAAAGACTTTCTTTATTAAAATCATGTCTTTATTAGTTTCTTTGAGAGAATTGTGAAATGGGATAGAAGTACAAATACCTTCAAGCTTTTGGGGACAGGTTTCTTCTTGGTGGGAGTGGGGAGAATGCATTTAGTATTGTCCAGCTAGCTCCAGCAAATAAATATACTCTGAATTAAGTTCTCCTGCAAATTTCACTGTCTGTTTTCCTCTCCATTGATACTACAAAAACAAAGATCAACATGCAGACACCAGGAAAGATAAATCGGCGTAGATTTGCTTTTCCCGATATAAGAGAAAAATAAATTGCAAAGGCTACGAGACACCTCATGAGATTGAGTGTATAAGGGCACTTCCCCTGCCTCAAAGTGCTCCAGCATCTTGGCCTACCAGCTCACTTCTTTTTTTTCCTTTTTATTATTTGACAGACTATGCATTGGTTTGTTCTATCAGTGCAGCGGCATGGTATAGATGGTATCATAGTAGAACTGTGCTCATGGCCCTGCTGCAGGTGTTTCTCTTCACAGATGCCCAAGGTCAGTGGTTATCTGTAAGAGGAAAACCCAAGTGAAATCTAGAATCCTGTAAAAACCTACAGTGTGGATCGATGTAAGCACTGGCTTGTTGCTTACTGAATAAATGCCGTAGCAGATCAGAGCAGAAGTGGTCAGCCTTGGCAGTTACTGTGGTAGTAGCTCACACCTGTGCTGCTTCTACAACTTGTATTTTGTCTAGTTTTGTCAAGAGCAATGTTTTGTAGCTGTGTAATTAAACCTGTGAGCTCTGTTTTTAAAATTTAAAAAAGGAACCTAACAAAATGGAGACAACTAGCAGTACTATTACATAGTTTTGTGGCGGCTTCTATCTAAGCAACACAAAGCACCGGAGAGTTGTTTGTCTGGAGGTCTGCTCGCTAGTTTCTTGGGTCGTAAGACCAAGACCCAAGATTTGGCAGTAAGTACCAGTCACCTAAGAGAGGTGTAGGTAGAGGTGGAGACAAAGAATGATTATCCTGATTACTTAGATAGAGAAAATGAGACACCAGCTAGCATCCCCATTCACACAGCAAATCAGCACTAGAATGAGGATTATAGTATCTATTTCTTGACATGCAGTTCAGAGCTTTGATTAAAACTCTATTATATTTCATTAAAGAGAATCATATGATTGCAGTGTCAGTGTGTTTTCTTTTCTCGTGAAAAACTGTTTTTCTGAATTGCTTTATTTAACAAGAACTACATTTAGCCTAGTCTTCAAATGAATCATACTCCAAACTGCGTTCATCATAGCCAGTATAACTACTGTTAATTTTCAGCAAGAGAAGAAGAGGGGAATAAAATGGTTAAATGTCTCTACAACTCCCTGAAATGAGAGTGTAGCGAGGTGGGGGTTGGTCTCTTCTCCCAAGTAACAAGTGGAAACGGCCTCAGGTTGCGCCAGGGGAGGTGTAGGGTGGATATTAGGGAAAAAAAAAATCACTGAAAGGGTTGTCAAGCCCTGGAACAGGCTGCCCAGGGAACTGGTGCAGTCGCCGTCCCTGGAGGTATGTAAAAGTCAGGTGGACGGAGCGCTGAGGGACATGGTTTAGCGATAACTTGGAAGTGCTGCGTTAATGGTTGGACTTGATGATCTTAAAGTTCTCTTCCAACCAAAACGATTCTATGCTTATTCATAAGCACCTGAGCCAGCAGGAAAGTGACAAGTCAAAATATTATGGGACAAAACCGGTGTTTCGTGAAATCTGGAAGTCCCTTCTGGCCATATAGAAAAAAATCAAAGTAGTCTTCAAATGCTTTGGGTTTGAAACGCATAGGGCACTGCATAGCAACACTTTCCCCTTCATTCTTTCCCTGTTCTTTGCCACTAAGTTTGGTTACTATGTCTTGTTACTGTGCCTGTGTGTTGTCCCTAGTAAGTGAATCTTCTCCTCCACTGTCAAAAGGTAAAATTTGAGGTAGTTTTACCTCAAAACCTTAAAAAAAAGGTAAAAAAATCCCTCACAGTTGGTGCTTTGCTTTTTCTATGTTTTTATCTTCTCCTCCAAAGAGTGAGTATTGTTATTCTCCGTCTTGCTACAGTGTACATCTCTTGGTGTATATTTCAGCCATCTTCATGGTTTGTATTTGACTTAAGTTCATGAAAGTAGTAACAAAGCTGGAGCTTTCACAACTCCCTAGACTTCACAAACTGGGAAGATGTTAGTTGTATGCCCCGGCAAGTAACAAGAGATTGATCCTTCAATCAACGACTTTTCTCCTGGACAACCGAACACATCTGGATGCGCCAGTCCTGCTTATTTTGAGCCTAGGCTCTGTAGGTCAGTGGTTTGGTATTACAGTTTGGTCTGTGGTATGGTTTCATTATGTGACCAGAGTCCCAAGCTCCGGTTGTCGCTGCCTGTCATTCCTGCAACAAGGAAAATCAAATCATCTAGTTTTCAGCTGCAAACTAAATTGTTGGTCTTTTTTCCTCAAAAGTACAAGGAAAAATATGTCTTCAGTTGCTTGGTGATACACGTGTTGAGATATCAAGTTGCATTGCTGGGTCTAAAAAGAATGATAATATTTCTGGATGGATAAAGCCAAGACAGTGGAGAGAGATGACTGTTACACAGAAGGAAAATAAAAATCACTTAGTGTTGCACACATGACTGAGAGGGACCAAACATCGTATTTCTGAGTTCCTCTGAAAACCCTAAATAATTTTTTAGCTTGTTTGTGCTCCTGAATGCTTGCAGAAGTCTTAGATTGTTTGTGTTGGGATTTCTTTTTGGTTTAATTTTTCTTTATAAGAATTAAGAATATTATGATGGTCTATTAAGGTTTTTCAGCAATTTTCTGTTTGAATGTAACATTAAAAATATACATAGAGACCTCACCACAACACAGAAATAGTTTTGCCTATTGGAGAATCCAAACCACTTTTTATATACTCTTCTTTTATTAGGCATTCCAAGTATCTTCATTGAAGCCAGTGCTTCATGCAAAGCTTTAGTTCTTTAAATAAATAAATAGTTTTTTAAAAATAAAATCTTTTGGCTTAAAGTAAAACAATAAACATAAACGTCAGTGATTCTGGCATGAGAATATGAGCTCTTATTGCACTGTTCCCTTTGACATGTCGAAATCAGTAACAGAGGTTGAAAGAATTTAGATTTATTCCTGAAAGTCAGTCTTGCAAGCCCCAAAAGTGCTCACGTTGTTCCGTACTATTTATCGTGCATCTCCTTTAATACTTTTTGAAGCCGCGTGTTTTTAGCGTTACGGAGTGCTGCGCTGCACTGTCAGGTGAGCTCCTAAGAGGGATCCAGCTGTGCTCAGGCCCAAGGATCTGGTCGTGGCATTGCAGCATCTCTGCCATGTGTGTTTGAGGTGTTGCTCATACTTTACTTTTAATTAATACTTTGGTGGCCGTGTTCGTTTCTACTCCACCCATCACACCCACAGACTTCAAAGGATTTATACCAGCATAACCTCAGTATTTATTTTATTTTATTACTAGTGTGATTTCCTAAGGAAACAAGGCTTGGAGAGGTTGTTTGTGTTTGTCTGGTTTTCTGCCCATCACCCCAGTTCTCCTTCTTTCCAAAACCATTTCAGCCAAGCTTAAGAGCATCAGCAGTCACAAAGATGTGTTCCTACATGTTTCATGAAAATTGAAAAACATACCCAGA
The DNA here is from genome assembly GCF_963924245.1 of Chroicocephalus ridibundus. NCBI lineage: Eukaryota > Metazoa > Chordata > Aves > Charadriiformes > Laridae > Chroicocephalus > Chroicocephalus ridibundus. The sequence goes on from NC_086292.1 coordinate 31,968,137, forward strand.
GAGATGCCCAGGTAATACTCCACTGAGGGCTACTGCGCAGCCTGAGCTCAGCTGCGGACAGGAGAATCTATAAAGGAGAGAAAGACGTGAGGAACGTCCCACATGCTGGGAAGGCTTTTGCTGGAATATCAACCTTACTGGACCCCAGAAAATCCAACCGTGAGACACGAATCTCTAGGATACCAGGCCCTGTTGGTTCTTCTCGGGAGCTACTTGTTACTAGCTATATCATTGCAGTCTCCAGCGGGTCTGCTCCTGGCCAGAAAGCCGTTATGGTGGGCATTGTATCTAGAATAAACAAACCTTCCACACAAGGAGGGGGCAAGTAAATTACATCAGCTCATGATCAAAACACTTACTTTGTGTTCCAAAAATGCCCCAGACATCTACCAACCAGCCGTCATCCTTTGAAGTACACGGGCTTTAAGTATTTTAATATATCAGAGTGGACAGATGGTCACTTAACGTAGTATGTTAATGGCACGGGCAGAGCTGTGCTGCCACTGGCTTTCAGTTTAGTAGAACTGCAGCATTTGTAAGCTGCAGGTGTTCGGAGACAAGTAATTTGCAGCCGGCTCAAATTACTTAGGGTACATGACAGAGCAAATTATTTAGGTAATGAAGCTGAAAATGCAGGAAGATTAGAATATTATATAGTAAAATCATTCCTTGTTAATTCAGTTTGTGATCAGATATTATGTTGCTTTAAATACCACATTACATGCAGTACCCTTGTTTGAGTCAATGAATATGTATGAATATGTCAGTGAATATGTATGCCTCCTAATTTAATCAATATACTTACAAACAGCAGTAGCAGTGATGTCTGGCACAAACTGCATCCCTTCAGAAGCAGGTTAGCCCAATTTGTATATGTATCATATTTACTTCAAAGCCCTTCTGAATTACCTGCAAAATTGTATGTACCCTGTGGAGTAGGGGACAGGCCAAGCTGTGTTCAGGGAAAGGAATTTAAACCTTTCTTGCAGGCAAAGAAGGGATAACTTCTTCAGCAGCACCCCGGGACCCAGGAGACCCCAGGGGCAGTCCTGGCTGGTGTACCTACCCCACATGGAGCCTTGAGGAACATCCTCAGCTCAGCTGGCAGGTTGGGTGAGGGTGCTCTCCCCAGGAAGCTGGTGGGTCAGAGAAAGACCATGCTCAGTGCCCATAGAGGTTTTAAGAAATAAAGACCGCTCTGACAGACTAACCACTATGTGCTTAAGTCCATCTTTACTGAGTAAAAAAAGAATACATATACCTGGAATTTTCTTGATATTGCTGCCGTGGGAGCTGCGGTGGGGAGCTCCGCAGAAACGATCTTATCTCAATGGTGCAGCGTGCACGGGCGACAGGGACCCTGTGTACCACAGGAGGGAAAGGGAACGCTTCCTACACAGGTTCTCCTTTCCAGAAAATGCTAATTTTTAAATTCAGAAATAGTAAGAGGCGGTAGGATTCACCTGACTTTCACCTTCTAAAAGGTGATTAAGGCATTGTTAAACTCTTTCTCTGATGAGTGGAGAGGAGGCATCTCCACTCGGGGGTTCATCTCGCTTGTCTTGAATGAGTTGAATCATTGTGCCCCTTCTCCCTTTTCCTTCTCACTTTCTTTTTCTCCTTCCCTTTCTTTTTCTCTCTTTCTTCCTCCCTTCATCATTCTAGAAGCAGACGACAATTAACTTCAGCTAATTACCTAACTTTCAAGGTAGCTCAGGTCAGCTAGGTGAATCTCACCTAAAAGGCAATGGGGAAAGGGAATGGGGACCCATTTTTGCTTCCGTTGAAGAGCCCTTCCCAGGATACCAAATCTGAGATTTGATACCTGTTGTGAATTTGGAAAAAATAAGGTGATGTGTGTGAATGTACAATTTTAAAATAACAGGGTGAAGGCAGGAGGAGGAATGGGGAAATCCTTTTTCCACCTCTAGACAATTAATTCACTAGGAACAAACATTTCATTCAGGCACACTAAAGGGGAGGAAAAACTTCTGTCTTTGGAAAATAATTTTTTCTTTTGAAAAATGTTTTCTTTGGGGCGGACTTGTAGTGCATTTTCTTGTGTTGAGGTTCAGTGTGTTTCTGCTTAAATGGCAGAACTGGGGAGAGAGGTGCCCCGTGCTTTACTTGGCTCTATGGGCTCTTGTGCCGAGTGGAGCCTGCCCAAGGAGTTAGAAAGGAAGAAACTAAAGATTATGATGAGCTCATACTGAGCGTTTCCTTACAAACACAGAATTAGATTTCTTTCCTCCTCTACTGCTCAAACCAGATGAGAAATAAAGCAGCATTTCATGATGCGGGAATTAATAAAGAGGGAGAGGCTGTCTAGGGGGCGTGGTTGGGACAGGGAGCTTGAAAAAGGCAGGCGAGCCCAGGGAAACTGTTCCAGATTTGGGGAAAGAAGTGAAGCCTGGAGTAGGAGGGAATAAGGCATATTCTTTTGTTCCAGATGCCAACAAAAGATGTCATTTAGTGCTCTCTCTGGTTGTCTGGTAGGCAAGTTGACTAGGAATTAGGTGGAGGCAATCATGTAATTTAAGCATACCAGAGCTACTTCAGACAATTGCCAAGTGAAGACACAGGGGATGGAGGAAGAAGAAAAGTTCAGGGGAAAAACACAGGCTTTTCCCCCCTGTAGTACTTGGGCTCAAGTTCCTGTTCTGTCTCATTTTGAGCAAATCAAAGTGTCTACACTCAATTTTCATGCTGTAGAATGACGATCATATGATGCTACAGCAGAAGGGAGATTACCAGGCACTGCAGTGATAGGAACAGCTACAAGTTCAAGCCACGTATGCTGAGAGATTTTAGTGGGTGTCAGATGCCCTTTGCTATGGAGGCGAATTTGCCTTGTGTTTGACATCAGTCTGTGATGATGGCGACCTCCAGCCCTTAGTGATCACTTCTCTCTCGCAGGAGCCGTTTCTGTAGCAATAGCAACTTGTTCGATGCTTGTGGTGGGTCTCTGTACTTGAGCTTGCATTTGTGGTTTGTTTGGGCTTTTATTCCTGTTCATGGCTGCCTTTGGCACAGGGCATCCTTGGTAGTATTCTGGAGCACTGTTATTTCAGGGTGTGAAAGATTCTTAGGCCTTTAATCTGGGAATACAAACTACATCTGTCACCTGGGTATCTGTAGCGGTTTCCAAGCAACCACAAGAGTTTATTTTTTTCTGCAATTCGTATTTAAGAAATGATTTGCTCATGCATGAACCAGAATCAGCCCGAGCACCACCCCAGGAGACAGAAATTGTAAACTGTAATTTAGGCTAATTCTAGTCTAAAGCATGAATTAGAGTATTTTATATAATCTTGGAAAATATACCGTATAAATATATGTAAGCACAGAACAGGTACAATTAATGTGAGCACAGTAGGGAGCTTTAAGTAACTCTGGGAATGTGAGAAACCAAGTTGGAACATATTCTTGACGTGTAAAAATATTTCCCACCTGCCTTGTTTGCATAAGAACAAGGTTTTAGCAAGTACATATTTGCATGTCAAAGTTAAAAGTGGGGAAAATATTTTCACCCTCGTAAGAAAAATGCATGATCTTGGCATAGGCAATTTGCATTTAGTATGTTTAAAGTGTCTTAAGTCCTTTCATGCTGTATGGAAAGTGTATGAACTTGCGACAGGGATTCCATTTCAATGAGTTGATTAGCAAAGGCACCCACGTGGAGCAGTAATTGATCTGATGGTTTTCCCTGCGTTAATTTGTAACACAATTGGTGGTGGCAGTCCCCAACGATTTATGCTTCTGAGTTTCATCCCACTGTCCTGTATCTCAGAGTGAAAAGGTAAGTTGCAGTTTTAAGTGCTGCGTGCTTCATTGAAAGTGAGTACCTTGAAGATGTAAATTCAAGGAAATTTGGAATTCTAAAATTATGCCTGATTTGGTGCCGCTGCTCATACGCACAACGGTTGGCAAATGCTGGCACAGCTGGAGCCTGTGAATCCGCGGAGATTCTCTTCTAACAGTAAAGCACCCTGGAAAATGCGTTTGGGACTAATTATGGCACCTTTTAGACTATTAGTAACCTAGCTTTAGGCCATCACTTTGAAGGCATGTTACATTCCTTCAGAAACACTCCGCAAATGTCCTGTTGCTTAAGAAATAGGGATTGCATAGACAGGCTTCATGGGTGATTTAACTAATGTGCTGGAGATCGTAGATAAACAAGATCCAATTATATCGTACCTATTCAAAATAAGGCAGTAATTATGTATATAGAAGTGAAATGTAAAAAATATCTTGCCATGTAGCTGTTGAGGCCAGCTTTGTCACTACCGTGTCACAGGAGCTGGAGAAGGCTGCTGATTCACTCTAGCAGAGTAGAAAAATAAGCAGATATTGAAAAGACACAACTGGGAATCAGTAGATCTGTTCCAGAATTTGCCCACAGGATTGCTCTCTGAATTCTGAGTTTCTGTCAGTGTCAGCCTGTTGTTCAGTTCGTAGGTGTAAAGTAGGGTTGTGCTGCCCTTTCTGCTCCACGCTTTGTTTGTAAACCTGTGATGCTTTAGAAATAATGAATGCAACACATTAATAAAATGGCATACACTTTATTTTTTTCCTTTTATTAGTTCACTTCCTGCTCCATTGTGTTTAATGTGTTAGCTGAGAGCAAAGTGAAATTAAAATAGTTTTTGTAGGACTGCAGGGGAAGAGTTTTTCCTATGTGTCCTGAAGAGACCTTTTAATTTCAGCCTGTCGTCTTGTTGCTGGAGGGAAGGTGGGGGATTAAAGATCAAGAATGCAAAGATCCTTGTGATGGAAGCAGATGCAAGTGGTGTCCTGCTGTATGAAAATATTTTGAAAGCTGCTGATACGGAACTGTCAGGAAAAGAGGGATGTGGTGCCGTAGCTGCTGGGCACAGCTTTCCTCGGCAGAGCTCTGTAGCTGCTGTTGGGTTCCTGGGAGCCGTGGGCACGATCCGGGTACTGCCCTGCTGCTCCGAGCATCGCATTTCACGTCGCCTGGAGAGTATTTGGAAGGCATGTTTTAGCACAGTCAGTGCTGTGCTAAAAGTCCTCTGGTCTCCTTGTTCATAGTTATCTTACAGTTTGGGCCTGATCCTGAGCGATGGTGTTGGGCTGCAGTGAAACGGAGCACACAGTAGCATTGGAAGATGATTCTGGTTTAATAATACGCAGTCGGTTAGGAGCTTAATGGCATGCAAAATGCAGTATTTGTAAGAGTGGACGTGACTTTTTGAAAACGGTGTTAAGAGTACAACTAAAGTGAAGCTAATGCATTGTAAGACAGCATTAGATGCGATTTTATGTGTTGTCATGGTCTGGATAGCCATAAACTGGATGAAATAAAAGGCCGTAAACAAACGGGCGTCTCGTGAATGATTTCAGTTCCTCACAGGAGACCAGCAGCCCGTCTGATTGTTAATGTGTCACAGTTAGAGACATGGCAAGAGGTGCGTTTGTACTCCTGCTCGGACTAAGCCGCTTCAGGAAAACTAACGTAGCCTGATCCTAACACCATTGCGGCAGAGAAAGGGCTTTCTTGGGATTTTTCGGTTATCTACCTAATGCGAACAGTCTGCGCTTCTGTGAGCACATGCAAGCAAGCATATGTAAAATGTGGACGGCTGGTCTTTGATACTGTAGAGCTCGGCCTCGGCACGGTCCTGTCCAAAAAGACTTGCTGTCAAAAAGACTGTGGCCACACACTCCGAGAGTAGCTGAAGAGGTATTCCAAGCATGCAGGAGTCCCTGCTTTAATCCATGTATTCAGGTGGGAAGTTGCTGTGATTGATACATGCAGAATCTAGTAGGTATGTTTTATATGTATGAAGTTCGAGTTAAAAATATCAAGGCTTTCATATGACGTATCTCTGTGTCATTTTCCAGACTGTGCCGACTCCTTTGTGTAAGTTGACTGGAATACTGATGTGTTTTCCTTCCTCATTTATTCTGTGGTAGCTAATACGCATACATAATTTTCAATTCGGATATGTGAATTTTGGATTTCTGGTGTAAAACACAGTTGCTGTTTACCTTGTTACTTCTCTTTCGGATTTGGCCAGTCATGTGAACCGGACGGCATGCTGGTGGCCCCTCTGGAAAAGGTGGTGCGTTCATTTTCAGGCAGGACAAACTTCAAAATTACCTTTTACGATCTCACAGGAATAAGGCTGGAAGAAACCTTTCTAGTGTCGTCTTAGCTCTTTGGCCAAAATGTGAACTCGACTCTTCTTTTTGGCTTTGAAATGCTGATTCTAGCCTTCTTGTGGGTTCTTAAACACCTTCTCAAATGACCCATTTTAATAACCCAAAAGCTATTATATAACGAGCAGCCATAATTTAGTCCAAAGCTCTAGGGGACCCTTGCAGTTCAGCAATGAATAGTTAATGCAGTATAATGTTTAGCAGGTTATTAGTTTTCACTGTACAAATGCTGATCAGGGAATGCTTTTATAAGGTGTTTAAAAGAAAATGTAATTAACTGGTTGCGTGCTTCTGTTGCAGCTCAAATTGAAATTATTCCATGCAAGATCTGTGGAGACAAATCATCAGGAATCCATTATGGTGTCATTACATGTGAAGGCTGCAAGGTAAGCTTCTAAAATATTAAGTCTTAAAACAGCATTTAGCCTTTTGGTAGTGATTATTTCCCTTTTTTAAAGAGCAAGCATTGCGCCAAAGTTGGATCAGTGGGGTCCATTTCAAGGAATGTGAAATCGATTGGGTGTTCTGAAGTACTGGTTTTACTGGGGTCTTAAACAGGGCATTTTTGTGACACGCACACACAGATTTCAGGACAAGCTTCGAAAATGATGCGGTTGTGCTGTGTGTGCCGAAAACTGTCTCTCTGTGAATAAGCAGAAGAGGCACAGAAAGATGATCCGCTTCCAGCATACCGCAAAGATTCTGTTCTACGGATTCACTTGAGAGAGCGTTTGTCGCTTTCTTGAATCTCCCTCTCCGTTTTTGCTTCGTAAATTGCTAGGAAGCTGTGTTGAAATACGTGAGCTCTCCAGCTTCCCAGTTTTCTTTTGTAATTGGCTATGGTTACAAATCTGTTCTGTTTGGTGTGGAAGATGATGTTGCACAAATAGCACATGCTACCGGTGTTAAGCACGCTCGGGTCGTCCTGGAAGCAGTGCCTGTTCCTTGCACTGCAACCACTGCTCTCTAAGGTTTAGGCTTTGGATTTTCTGCTGGATTTGTACCTTTAGTAACTCCGGTGAACGAGGATTACACTAGAAGCATTTATATTTTGTTTAGGTTGTCTCTCTCGAGCAAGAATTAAATCAGACAACGCTAACAGTAGGCGCTGTGAAGCTAATCACTCCTTTTTATCGCTAGTACGGAATTACAGCGCGAGCTGGGGAATGGCACAGTGTGCTCTACCTTGTTGCTGTCTACATGTATGTACGTGTTGCAGTCCCGTGCTGATAGGTTTTCCGCTATTACTCTATGCTTTAGATGTGAAGAATGTGTATTCATGACAGTTTCCAGTCTGCTATCCTGCCATGCTTGATACTACAGCCCATCTAATTTCCTTGCTTTCCCATCATAGAGATTTCTTTTGTGTTTTTCCAAGGGAGATTTTTCTGTTTTCATTAACACAGTCTCTCAGTCTCATGGAAGTATTGCTAAGAAGGAAGAAAAAAAAAAATAATCTAGGAATGTTAGAATGATATCGGACAGCACCTTCTGCCCGTTGTAACTGCTGTTGCTATGGGAAATGCACTAAAAATGCATTGATAATAAAATGGTTACTTTCTTAAGTTTTATGTGGTTGAGCAGCATTTATCAAATTTCAGCTGTGTGAAGTGGCAGACATTCACAGTCAGAAATTCCACCATATGACTGTCTTGTCAAAGAGTACCAAGTTATGGTCAAGGTCCAAGACCTCTTTAATCCTTAGATGGTCTGGGACCAGTATACCTGCGAGGCTGCCTCCAGATCTGTGACGAACATCGTGTCCACGGACTGAGGTTAGTGTAACGCTAATGCTCATCCGTGCAGAAAACAGGCCGTTCTCAACGTGGCTTGTTGCAGAAGAGGAACAGGCTGCCAAAGGAAAGGACAGATGCCATCAAAGTGACTGTACTTTCCCAGGAATAAACGCAAATGTGAGTTATTAGGAGACAATTCTTTTGCGTAGCTCCAGCAGTCAGAACAACAGATGCTAGCCTGATAGTGAGGAATGCGCATGCAGTTCCTTATGTTTTAGAACAAATGGTTTTCCTTCAAATTCTGTGTAAATCGAGTTTTCTGGGAGGTCTGTGCAATCCTCGATCTGCTTCCGAGAATCCCACCAGAATGGTCAGCTGGTGGGAAAGGGCAGACGGAAGGCAGGCAGGCAAATATGCTTAGCATGCTGAAACCCATTTGAACCTTGAAAGCAGAGTGTGCCTGAGAAAGACAGTGGCCCAATGGAGTCGGGCATTTTCTCCTTCTCGTGGAGTAGCAGAATAAAGCTTTCTAGCAATATAATTTCAGGCAGAATTTTAAAGCCATGGAGCATCAACTTAGTTAACCAAGTTATTTCCTTTTCAGGAGGGAAATAACGCTGAAGCTCACTCTTCTTTAATGCCAGAGCCCAGATGACCTGCAAGCAGTAACAGATAGGGGAGTGATAGTGGGCCCAAGTCACAGGACGAGTTTAAATAATGACGGCCTAGACAGCATTTAAAATGCCCTACTGCAGCAGATGGATTTTGTTTGTGCTATGCTCTTCCACAGTAATGTCAACAAAGTCTCACCCAACAGAACTATTTTGGCTGGTGAAAAAGTTGGCATAGCTTGGCTCCTGCCAAATGAGCCAGGTGTGGATGGTATGGGTTTTTTCCCAGCTTTTCTGGGGCTATGATCCCTGCAGGTTTGAGCATGCTTACATTGCTCTTCATCTTACACTAAACCTTCTGTTGTAAAAAGTACTTCGCTATGAAGACCTAGTTTCCAGTCCTGTGCTCTTGATTCCTGGAGCTGATGTCCTGCACCAACAACTGGTCCCGGAGGAGTGAGTGAGGTTCTGCAGAGGTGCCACAAACCCATCCACGTGCAGCAGCCTGCAGGAGCGGGGCCTTCCTGCTCAGAAGAGAGCGGCTGCACTGCTGCCCTCCCAGGCCAGCCCTGCCAGCAATCATCCACAGGCAGCAGCAGCAAAGTGGGATGTTTTCAGCTCTTGCTGTTTTTCACTCCAATTTGACGTGAACTTTAATGTTACTTATTAGTAATGTTAAGTGTTACCATGTAAATACTAATAACCACCAGAAATAGAATTTATTTGAAATCTAAAGTGAAGTTTTATTTGCAAATACCTACTTTGCAGTCTTGATCTGTGTCACGTATGAAATCACAGACAAGCTCCCATCAAACTGACTTTTGCTGATCCTGTTGCTCTTCTACAGGTTCGTGACCCTCGCATTTCACATCATTGAAAGTTTCCTGACCAGTTTTTGTGGTTATATCATGTCTCACATAACTAGAATTGAAGATTTATAATGAAGACAGTTAGTGTTTCTTGAGAAGTTTTCATTTCCTACCTTGCTATCATGTTGGTGGCTGTTTCGCACAAACGTCACTGAGTACTCCCAACCCCATCAACCTCTTCAGCTGAATTTGAATCTGCCTTTAAAAAATAAAATGTAACACACCCTCCTCTTTCCCCCACTAGTGAAAAAATTGAGTTTTTAGCCAGTGTCTGTTTTAGACTTTATGTAGGAGGGCTCCTGCGGCTTATTACAAATAAAATAAATTGTGAGAGAGGATTTTTTTTTCTATCCAACCATTGCTATACCCAGTATACAACATATAATGAAGGTAGAGGGAAGGCGAGATTAATCATAGAAGACTTTTACTCAAAGCGTGGTGAAGAATGACACAAAGACTGTACCATGACTCTGAAAGAAAAGTTTATTCTCCTGTGTAAGATTGGAAATACTACTAGCGTAGTGGCACTCCTGAAAAAACTAGTGTTGTATGGAGCAGCTCTTCAACCATTAGTTGTGGGAAGCCATTAACAACCTTCTGCTCTCTATTAGGGACCATGCTGGGGAGGCAGGTTTGTACACCTCCGTATTCTTTTCTCATAGATGAAAGTTGAATCCAGTTCAGCATTGTCAGAAAATACCTGAACGCTTCAAAAGGACACAGCAAAGCATTTAGTTTGAAATTAATTTTTTGTCAATGAGCGCTGTCTTTTAATTTGCAGATGCAGCTCCTTGCTTTTGCTGTCAATAGCGTCAGTTCGTGCCCAACTGACCCACAAATGCTGCATTAGTGTGAGCCCACTCTTCACTTGACTGTACACAGTTGGTCTCATAAAACCATCCATGCGGGGCATTTCTGGGCATCTCTTGCATTTTCAAAGGTCTATAGGTACCGGCTGTTTTCTCGTCTGTCTTCTACCAGCTAAGATGGTTTTGTTCATTCTAACTGTAAGGAATGTCCTTGTTTGTTACCTCAGAAAACAATACCTGGTGTTTTCTCACTTCCCATCTCGCGTTACTTTTGTTCATTCGTTTCATTCATTCGCTTTCTTTACTAGCCAGTTTTTCATTACTCTCTTGAACATGAAGTGTCATATTGGAGTTGCAAACATTTACATCCAGTTCAGGCTTTTGAAGTGTTTTGTGTTTTTTTTTTTTATTTTTTTGCCTAGTCAATTTCAAGCAAAACGTGTTAGAAAAGAGATGAGCCATGTTCCAGACAGGGCTAGTCAGAAGCCTTGTATAACCTGATAAACACAGTCTCACTCCTGTCTTTGATATTACATATATAAAACTCAACATTTTTTCTGTTTTCGGTGGCACTATAACTTTGTTATCAAATGCCTTATTAACAAAGTTTATTAAACAATATTGTCGCAGCACTCTCCTCCCTCTACAGCTAAAATATGTGCTCATTGTTATAAAAGGGTTAAAAATCCAATTTGAATGTTCACCTGTCATTCATGTGACAGCGTATTTTTCTGATGGATCTTTGAAGAAAATTTGCGATAGTTTGCTTTAGAAAACAGTAAAAGAATGAATCCCCCAACTAATTGTTAATTGCTCAGAATATTGCAAAACTTAATGATACGTGGAAGTCTTTAAGTATTAGCCATAAATCATGGGATTATGAATAAACCTTTGTTGTCACAGGCTTGCATACAGTCATTCCAAAACGTCTGCCATTAGGATGCAGCAAGGCAGCTGTCAGCTGTTTTCTTGTAATTAAACAGCCAATGAGCAGCTAATTAAGACATATGTGTATACAGAAGTGGAAGTGGGTATGTTAATGAACTGTAGGAATCAATTCATTAAATGAAAATTTGTCAAAAGACCAAACATGAGATCAGCATTTCAGCCTGTGCCGCAGTGGAGAGGGAGTCAGTGCTGCGCCATTTGGGACATCGGGGGAGCACAACTGGCTTTTCCCTGCCAAGGAGCCGGCTCAGGCACAAACGTCTGCGATACTGAGCTGTGAAGGTATTGAAACTATTAATAGACTTTGCGAAAACTGCTATTTACATTTCAAAGTTCCTTTTTTAACAAGTTGTTATTCAAACTGACTTGCAGATGAAAAGTTTTTGCGCCCTTTTTTCCCCAAACTTGATTTCTTGGCAGCATATGAAAAACCATATATTGTATATAAATAGGAGTCTGAAATGCAGAGCTGAAGCTCTACGGCTTGTAATCTGCTCTGCTTTTCTTCTGCTGCTGTGTTAATACATCTACATAAAAAGGGAGACATGCAAAGCTCGATGACGCCTCATCAGAATCCACGGGATCGTTAGAGTGATGTGGGGAGGAGGCAGGGCTGGCTCCCTCGCTCCCGGGAACGCGCTCTCCCGGAGACCCTGGCTCAGGCCGCGCCATGGGTCAGAGTGCTGTAACACAGCGACATTCTTTAGCGCAGCGGTAGTTTCATTTGTGAGTTTGATCATTTGGGGTCCGCTCTGCCTGTGGCGCATTAGGCAATCACCTGAATGTGAAGTAATGGTTGGGAACATACGTGCAATTACGAGCATGTGGCCTGGGCTGGTTTGCATAATGCTGGAACGTATACACGTGTACCACGCATGCATCCACCTCCTCCTTCCTGGTGGAAAAATTATAGCTAGCTCTGTGCCTCTGGCAAAAGCGAGGAAGTAAAACAACAGAATACAGCGTCTCTCCTTCCCCTAATAAAAGGGGGGCAGAAAACAACCTAGGAGGAAACTACATTTACTTACAGAAGGCTCCTGTGGTAGGGCCTTCCCCACATGTCTTACAATGATACAAGAGCCCGAGGACCACCAAAAGGTTAGAAAACTCACAAATAAATGACAACAACACAGAAGAACTTTGAGAGTAAAAACCCCTCAGTTTAACTTCATTGTCAGTTCAGTCCCAAATCTCTGGCATGCTTATTCCTGAGCCCTGGACAAGTTTAGCTTCACGTCTGAAGTTTGAGGCAAGGGGGTGTTTTTGCTTTAGCTACTGCTGCTGTTTTCAGCGTGGCCACATAACATTGTAGGGTTTGTTCTTAAAAGCGCTCTACTACATCTCTGGTTTGTAAAGTGCAAGTGGTTTTAAAGGCCCCAGTTTCAGGCAGTTCTGCTCTATTGAAAATTCAGCTTCAAGCTGTAGCTTAGCTGATATATTGTACGCTAAAACGTATTGAGCAGCTGTGTCTCTCTAGGGAAAATCTGGAAAAGCAAACAGCCCAGTATTTTCTCCATTATAATACTAAAAATAATCCTCAGCTTGACAAGAATATTTTTAATAAAGAGAAATACGCCAAACTGGCAATACAGAGTCAGTATAAGTCCCAGCTAAAGGAAAACATATAGATCGTGGAGGCTGTTGGGCCCGGTTCGTTTTACATATTGATGAAGCTGAATTTCAGCATCTCGGGGGTTGCAGAAGCAACTGTTTAAAGTGTTTGGAGAGCTGAAATTTTAAGGGACTGGTGATGCAGACCCTTGATCAGTAAGTCATGGGTCAGGTCGATACCTGATCCCATTTTCCTCGTGAATGGCACTGCGCTCGCATGTGCACTCGCCCTGGCGTGAGAGGCTCCATGAAGGGTGCCAGCAGAACTGTCTGCTTACCTCAGAGCTGGTGCCTCCAGAGGGATCACTCATGATGGCAGAAATTTCCATGGTATTTCAGGTTTTCTTTAGGGTGAAACGCCCTCAGCCAGAACTCAATACATGCAATGCTTTCACTCTCAGTGATGATCATTTCGCTATTGACAAACATTAAAAACAGTTGAAAGTTTAATCATGTAAAGACCAGAATAAACGGGTGAGAAACAGTGTACAGGAAAACAGGATTAAAGACAGGCATCTTCAGTTTCCTCATTTTTTTTTTAATGCTCCGTATTTCCCCATTAAAGCTTTAATAAAAGGGGCACAATTGACAAAGACCGGCCCCCTCCTCATAGGATGGAGCGAGGGGCTTTATCTCAGTGTTTTGTCAGGGTTCTGTCTGCAGGAGGTTTGCTAGGAAGTCTCTTACTTGTCGTGCAGAAGTCCTGCCTGTTGTTTGTTTCACCAGGTGTCTGGACAGAGCGTGCGTGTGCTGAGGGACTCCAGTATCTGGCCTTCAAATAAATAAAAAAATTGGGAAAAGTCCAACTTTAATTAAAAGGTGCCCAGCCTTTCTGAGGAAGTATTTTCTTTGCAGCCCTGTTAATTAATCCATTATGTGGCAACATACAACTAAAATACTGCGTTCGCTGATCTCAAATGCCTCGTTAGAATGACTACATCTTTGCAGAATCCTTGTGAAGTAGGTATTGCACGCGCACCAGCTGAGGTTGGGACAGTCTGTGGCAAAAAGATGAAATGAAGTTCAAAGCCAACCGCTGGCGTAGTGGTTAATAAGGTGCACCGTTCTGATGGAGAGAACAACGTTGTAACTACGGCGTAACCTTCCAGCGCTACCTTTCTTTGGAGATGTGTCTACCCATCGCAGTTCACTCAGGAAAGAGACAACACATAAAATCTGTTTCAGCTTCCTCCCTCCTTAAAAAATCTAAATCATGCGCCAGGTTGAACAAAACCTTGATTGTCAGCATTAGACTGATTAAGAAAAAACATTTTAGAAATTGTTCTTTGTAGAAGGAACTGCTCAGCATCATGCTCTGTATTTTTAAACGCATACATACACTGGTGAGGCTGAACATCGGGCCTGCTCTTGTCATCTCCAAAGTGCAGAAGAGGAGAGCAGCTGTTGAAGCCTCCCTGTTCTGGAGATCTGTGCTGCCCCAGGAACAATAGGAAATCTAGGTCTACATTTAGCTCATTTGGAACGAATTGGTGTGCCGTGCCAGATGTAATATGGGATCTGTAAAATCAATGAAAAAATGTGTAATTCTTTTATATGTCATAACACTTTTTTTTGTTAACTGTTTCCTATTAGTTACTGGATTTTGTTTGTTTCTAGGAGAGAGAGAAAAAAACCCTCCTAACTTCCTTTTTGACTGTAGTGCTCTGGAACTTCACTTTCTGTTAGGTGTGCTGCCTTTCAGAGGCTTCCTTTGGCCCATCAGGTAACTGCTTCTTGACTTGTATTTTGCAATTCTGTTACAGGGCTTTTTCAGGAGGAGTCAGCAAAGCAATGCTACGTACTCCTGTCCTCGGCAGAAGAACTGCTTGATTGACCGAACTAGTAGAAACCGCTGCCAACACTGTCGATTACAGAAATGCCTTGCTGTGGGGATGTCTCGAGATGGTGAGCTCTGCTAACACACAGCGTAACTGCGAAAAGAATGTTTAGTATACTGTGTCTTCACCTAAAACAACGTAGGATTTAAAAGTGCATTGGGCTGATGGGTGTGACCATCGAGTGGTTTTTATATGTTGCTATGTATTCACATCTATCTATGTACACGTCACGGCATGCATGAAGTTCTTGGATTTGGTTTTTTTTGCTACTCATCTATTATAGTTCCCAGTTAAGAGCTTTGCCTCTGGTCACTTCTTGAATATGCAGTTTTTAACCTAATGATAATACTTTCTCTCTGTGTTCGTTGCAACTAAAGTGACATACAACAGCTGCAAGTAACACTCTGATGGCCATACTGGTATGGATCAGAACTGTTTCACAATATGAATAATGGAAAAAACACAAAGAGAAAATAGCAGTGTTTTTTCAAAGATAGAATTCTGAAGAAAATGTGTTCCAGTGCTGTTAATATTAAGCTCAAAATTACACCTCGTGTAATGACGAAAACCCACCCCTGTGAAAGGGAAGCTTATGTAACCGGGTTAGAACTGGATTTGCAGCTGATATTTGCACACCTCCCCCATAGATGTAACAAAGCTGCCATCGCTTACCCAATTCGAAGATCTGACTCAGTCTTTTCCCCTGTAATAGTGACAGCAACGCTACATATTCTACAAATCCATATGCATTACTCTATGTACATGAGGCCCGATTAAGGAGATTGTTTTCAGATTATGTTTACTTCTTGAATTACTGTGTCTTAATTTTTTTTATTGAGCATGAAATTAAAAACCTGAAACAGTTGATCATGTAACGACTAGTCCCTCAGACATGTTTGCTTTCCTGTAGAACAGGACAAGGTGGTAGTCACCTTCCTCATCAATGAGGCTTTTACAGCCAATACAGGTCCCAGAAATCACATACCATGTTCTTAGGAATCCCCTGGATGTGCCAAACCAGTTGCTTCTGGCTTACGCTTAATAGTAATACTTCTCAAAGTAGTAATAATTTTGTGGAGAGTTATACACGCATACATGCATGCACACATATACATACAGTTTTCACAATAATTCACTGGGTAAAAATTTTTGCTGTCCTAGTAAGCTCCACTGAAACAGGTTCTGTGGTTCTTCCCATGTCCTTCGGTCCCGATACCAACAGCATTTCCTTTTGATACTCTTTGAGATAGACCCCACGTGTTCGTACCTAAGTCTGGGTTCACTCTGTAGTCTGCATATACAGGTCGTAGCAATGGGAGACTTCATCTCAGGGCAGCGTGTTCTGGTTTAGCTTCTGCTTTTCAAGGCAGGATTTGAATGCTGAAGAGATGCATCTCTCAATTTCAATGGATATAGAAGAAAAAATCTTTTCAGTACAGAAGTGGAAAGTTAACGAATTAAGCTAAAACAGTGACTTCTAATGGTCCATTTAAGTGGCATGTTAAAACTGTCTTTTAAAGAGTAGATGCTGCACTGTGTTCCCTGTGACTGACAGTGATTCTTAGGTTTGCCCATCCTGCTGATTGGCCTTTATACTGTGTCCTTTCATGTAGTATTTAACAATCCAAGACAATTAAAATGCAGTAGTGGATTTGTAGCAATGTAATATATTGTGTGTCTATATTTCAGCTGTAAAGTTTGGTCGAATGTCAAAAAAGCAGAGGGACAGCCTGTATGCGGAGGTGCAGAAACATCGAATGCAGCAGCAGCAGCGAGATCATCAGCAGCAACCGGGAGAGGCAGAACCACTAACACCAACATACAATATCACCACCAATGGGTTAACAGAGCTACACGATGACCTCAGTAATTACATTGATGGGCATACCCCTGAAGGTAGCAAAGCAGACTCTGCAGTTAGCAGCTTCTACTTAGACATACAGCCTTCTCCAGATCAGTCGGGTCTTGATATTAATGGAATCAAACCAGAACCAATATGTGACTACACACCAGCATCGGGCTTCTTCCCTTATTGTTCTTTTACAAATGGGGAGACCTCTCCAACTGTGTCCATGGCAGAATTAGGTAATGAGAGAGAAAAGCTTCCATTGTAATTGTCTTAATATAGTACCCTTTGGATTAAAGTGACACATTTAGGCAGGTGATAGCGAGAATGCTGCTTCACTACAGCTGGGAGCATGTTTGGGCATTCTGCTGCGCAGGGCGCAATACCCTCATCGGGGTACGTGGGGAACGCCTTATGGAACGGGACTAAAAATCCCAGGAGCTTGTGGCTGATCAGCTCTAGTAGTGTTGCTTTTGTTTTCAGTCCTTGTAACAACCCTTTGAATACTGATAAACAAGCTAATTTTTAGCAGTGAGCAAACAGAGTATTTCTTTATTTGCGGATTATTTTTGAACATTTTATCTTCTTTTTCATTAACTCAATACTCTTCTTTTCTAACAAAAAGTGAGGAGGCTGATTTTCTTCTGCTCTTTACCAGTACCTGGGAAATACGAAACCAAAGCACCAGTCTAATCTGAGGGCAGTTCTCCTTGCCACTGGTTGAAGAGAATCTGGCCCTAGATACTTCAGAAAATTTTTGAATGTAGCAAGTTTTGATAATTTCCCTAAGAGCCTTATAACGACCGCATTAGTGAGCACGTTTTACTTTAAACTCTTCCCTGAATGATTTCACTAGGGCTGAATTCCACAACTATGACTTGTTGTGCTGTGTGAACTGGTTATGAGCAGACTGGAACAGGGCATTAGAGAAGTGGGTTTAAGATTCTGTTACTTACATAAGCAGTCAGGTGTTTAAAACAGTGATTCTGCTTGCTTAAGCAACACTTTTGCTAATTATTCCATTATGAAAACCTAAAAGTAGTTTGAAAAATTGGCTATTCCAAGTTAAATTTTTCTCTTTTTGCTAACGTTTTTAATTAGAGGCCAGTACATGATACGAGATTTTGCTTGTTTCATTTTAGTTTGTGTTCTTTTGAGAAATTTTGCAGAGAGGAAGGGAGGAGAAAGATTACTTTTTAATGTCCTTATGTTGCAGAATGCAGTTCTCTGCAATAGAATTTGTTGTGACAGCCAAAATATTGTGTCTGGCTTGAGTTCAAATAACTTCAGTTACAGATAAGTAAAAATTAGAAGAAAAAATTAGGATAAAGGCTGTGCTACCGGCTTTATCTCAATCAAACGGTTGTTAATAGTCTTGTGCGAGTTATTAAAAGATTTATATTAAACCCACAGGAAAAAGAAGGGGCTTTTCCTGCCTCGGCCAAGTGTTGAGTTTGGAACACCGGCCAAAAATAAGCTTGTCGTGTTGCTTACCTGTATGTACATAGTGCTTGCACTTAAACCCCCCAGAGCATGATTTGGGTGCCCAGCGTTGACATTGCCAAACAACGCTTGAAGAATGTTTGTCTTCCAGACTAAGGTTTCAGTTTAGAAAGGTGTGGCTGGTCAATGAAAGTATTTAGGTGTGTGCTGAAATACTGTCCAGAACTGAGGCCCAGGTTTAGGAATAACAG
Source organism: Chroicocephalus ridibundus (assembly GCF_963924245.1). Taxonomy (NCBI): domain Eukaryota; kingdom Metazoa; phylum Chordata; class Aves; order Charadriiformes; family Laridae; genus Chroicocephalus; species Chroicocephalus ridibundus. Next base: position 31,986,285 of record NC_086292.1, read on the forward strand.
GGTTATACGTCCCCTTCTGCATCCTGCGGGGACCCAGGTAGAGCGCTGTCAGGTGCTGCTAGCGAGAGCAAACGTTTTAAGCACGTGCTCGTAAAACAAACCACAAACATTGTTCTCAAACAGATGAAAGCTGTGATGACAACCGAAGTGTAAACTGCCTTATATTCTACATTATCGGTTGCGGAGGTAGCACGCACAACCTGATTTTACCTCAGCCGTGTCTCGGCCCCGCCGTTCTGCAGTGAGACACCCACGGCCCGGGCGCCGCTCCCGCGGGGCTGAGCGCAGGGCGCCCCCTGGCGGAGCCGGCCTGGCCTTCGCTGCCTCCGGCCCGGGGGCCGCTTGCGTTCGGTGCCCTTGTTTTCAAAGCACAATGCAAGAACTGCAAGTAAAGCTTTTTTTTTTTTTTTTTTTTTTCCTGAGAGGTAACCCTCTCCCCCGTTGCAACTGGAAGCTGTTCGCTTTCTCGTGGCTGGAGCTTTGCATTTTTAACGTGCGTCACTTTCTGCTCTTCCTTTTAGAACATCTTGCACAGAATATTTCCAAGTCACACATGGAAACCTGCCAGTACTTGAGAGAGGAGCTACAGCAGATCACATGGCAGACTTTTCTGCAGGAAGAAATCGAGAACTATCAGAACAAGGTATAAAAGCTTGCCAAACTATGGCATGCTCTTTTTTAAAGCATGGTATTTCTATAACACGCTGCAAAATTCACTTTTTCACTGCTTTCTGTTTACTATCAGGAATGTGTATTTTTGTGTGTTTTCAAAAAAATAATGCACTAGAATCAAAAGCAGCAAGATGGTTAGGATATACTTTGCATTTGTGATTTTTACAGGTACAGGAAAAGGCAAAGCCATACTCCCAAAATCTATCTGTCTGTGACTGATAAACAAGGATAAGAAACCAGAGAAGTTTTTTTCAGTCCTGAATGGCATGTTATTTTCATTTCTTAATTTGTAATCTCCCGGATCCACACCACCACCAAAAAAAAAGATGAAGCCACCAAGTTTTGTGATTTTACGTGATGGTGTGTTTTGTTTCGAGCTTACAAACGCAGCAGTCTGTCAGATTTCCAGCCTGCAATGCCTGGCTGTAATCCTGACTATTCCACAGTTGTCACCCAGGTTTCAGTTCTCCCTACAGAACGGGTAAACACGAGTGCCACCCCACCGGTGGGTGCTGTAAGATTCAATCGATGTTTGGATTCCCAGTACGCCTTCCAGCCACGAACTACTACCAAAGGGCTACTTTGGGAAAACTGTCTTGGGGAGCACTGTTAAAGTACGCTGTTCTTTGAACATATTTTTCATTTCCACAAAAAAATATTTAACCTTTAAGAATATAATTTTTCCACTTGCTAGGTAATTTCATTCTGAATTATTATCAACATATGAAAAAATTACTGCTTGCATGCCTTCTTTATGTTGTTAACAAGGTGATCTTCATATATGTATATTTTATATGTATCTTTATGAAGATGAGCTAGTTAGGTAATGGACATTCAGTACAAAATACAGAAGTTGATGGGAAAAATGTGATTACGCACTGCTAGTGTAAATTGGCATTTTCTTTTGATGCAGTGAACAAAATTCCCAATGAAATCACCAGAATCATTATACTTTGACATTTTTGGCTTATGAAGTAAAACCACCCCCACCTGGATCTCTGCTGACCTCACCAAAGAAGTCTTACATGTTTGCACTGTCCACCTGAGGCTCTGGCTTTGAGGTTAATTCCCCTTGTCTCACAAGCAGACTATATAGACAGGAGTGCTCGAGAGAACTGACTCCGCTTCTCTTTTCAGCTCAGTTTTGCTTTATGAAAATGGGCTTTCCAAACCTTGATTAGTAATTTTTCAATTTTTCTTCTCTCTCAAACAGCAAAGGGAGGTAATGTGGCAGTTATGCGCAGTCAAAATAACAGAAGCTATACAGTATGTAGTGGAATTTGCCAAACGCATTGATGGCTTTATGGAACTGTGTCAAAACGATCAAATTGTGCTTTTAAAAGCAGGTATGTGGGTCAGTTTTAAGGTCTGCTTCTATTGGTTTTGACTGAGGAAGTTGCTCCCTGTATGCAGTGATTATATACACATATATATGTGTTGTACAATGATCATTTAAAATAACACAGGGGAAAACCTTATGAATTGTCTGTTTCTCTGTATGAAGTACTATACCTTTTTAGTTACCCTGCGTAGAATGAGTTCAAGTCTACGTATGAAATTTTCAATATGAAGAAAGGGAGCAATGAGTGTGTAAAGACGGAAAAGTTGGATTCAGATTTTTTATTTTGGCTTACCAATAGTGAATGACATATTTCAAGGTAAAAATCCAGATTGTTCTATGCAAGATGTTGTAGAAGTAATGCAGTTTACAAATACTGGACAAATCTGTCAAAGCTTCGTGAACGTAAATCTAAATGAGCTGCTTTGACTTCAGAGACTTCATTACTCTAATAAAAAATCATTAAGAGTTTATTAGCATTAACTAAGTTGCCTTAGCAAAAACTTCTAAAGGGGTTTATGGGAATTCTTTTAATTCTACCAGCAAATGGAACTATGCTCTGTTACACCACAGAAACCTACGACCCTACTTGATTGATAAAGAGCGTAGGAAATTTTTTAACCCTTACTTGCTCTTTGCAACTGAAGTCTCTCCTTAAACAGTCAAACATACATTGTTTCTGTTTTAGGGTCTTTAGAGGTTGTGTTCATCAGAATGTGCCGTGCCTTTGACTCCCAGAACAACACAGTCTACTTTGATGGCAAGTATGCTAGCCCAGAGGTTTTCAAGTCCTTAGGTAAGGAAATGTCAAGTGTTGTATCTTAAAAAAACCAAACCAAACCAAACAAAAACGCAGAATAAAAATAATAAGGTGGAAAACCAAGGGGACAGCTGCTTTGAAAAATTCAGGCTATCATATTCAAATAGAAGAGTTCCAAAGCTCAAACTGCTTATTTTGAAAGCAGTCATGCTGGCTCTGTTTGAGGCCAAGCTTATTTCAGGAGTTAAAACAGCTTAAGCCCATGCAGTAAAGGACTGCTGGTGTTGAAATTCAACACTTAGATCAGGCTAGAACAGTCTGGACACACTTGTTAAGAAGAGAAGCCCAGATTTCATATCTAGTGCAACATTTTCTATATCCTGTTGGAAAAGGCAACAGATTTTAAGCTAATTTTGGATATACTGACATTACTGCTTTGAAGATGTTAGTAGTGTTTTGTAATATGCAAAGTCCAGTTTTTTGCAGGTAAAATACAATAAATCAATTTTTTTATTAAACCATAGTTTATAATTTTGAAAATTTTTTGCATATATTTTTGCCGATCTTAAAAGGATGCATTTCACTGGGTACAGATTTGGGATGTAAGCCATTTTGAAGGGCAGTGAACATAGGGCAGCAGAGAATGCTGTACTGTTCCCTATTCTCTGCCTTTCTGAAACACCTCAAGGGACAAGGTCTGAGTGCAAACAATTTGGAGAATGCAGTATCAGATGTGGGTTCCAATGAAACATGACTTGCATCTGTTACCAACTACACCCAGCAATTTAGGCTGGGTTGGGGCTGAGACCTGCAGAGGAGAGCCCTCCTCCATCGGGTGCAGTCCCCTTCAAAGCAGGGCTCCGCTTTTGCGAACTGCGTAACAGCATGCGTAACAGCAGCAGTAACCTGACTTACACCTGTGTGAGCAAGAGAATGGATGAAAGGAGACAGCGTTCCTTTTCTGCATGAAAAGCTTTCAGACCTTGGCTTCTCCCTTTGCTCCTGCATGTTCCGTGTATGCCTCTCCCCCCTCCCCCTCCTGTGTGCTCAATAGTCTTAAAATCAGCACTTTTAAAGTACACCCTTCAAACCTCCAGTCCGCAGTGACATGAGAAAGTTCCATTTAGAACAGAAACAAAGCTAAACCAATTTTGAGCTTGAAAATGGGCTTGGCTTTTATCCGTATTTACCCCAAAAGAACCAAATATGGAAAAGATAACAGCGTGCAAAATCTTCAAAATACTGGTTGCCGGGGTGTGGGAGCTGGGCACTTGTGGGAATGGGGGAATACGCTCAGGCATGAGCGAGATCTCACTGCCATCGCTCCACTTCTCCTGAAGGAGAAGACCATTCACCTATGAAGTATTTTACATCCATTTTTTCACCTCCATCAGAATAAATCAACAACTCTGTAGCTCTGAAGCAGTTTTAAACAATGTGGCATGAGCTGTACCTTCTTTTTGGCAGGTTGTGAAGACTTCATTAGTTTTGTGTTTGAATTTGGAAAAAGTTTATGTTCTATGCACCTGACAGAAGATGAGATAGCTTTGTTTTCTGCGTTTGTTTTAATGTCAGCAGGTAAGAGATAAAGGTTTGCTCTACATTTATTTGGGTAGAGGTCGTTTTTATTTTGAAGTCTTTTTAATGATAATGTTAAGACTATCGGACAGTGTGAAATGTCATCACCTTTTTCAGTGTCTCCTTCTTGACCAAAATTTTTATTTTAACAAACACATTAAAACTATGAATTCAGGAATAAATTTGTTAAGTTCGAAATCCTAATCTAAGCCCTTGTTTTCCAAATTTTCACCTCGTTGAGGACTCAGCTTCTTTGCAAAAGCTTAAATGCATGTGAGTGAGACCAGTGGGTCAGTCCAGGTGAGGCAGGCAGAAGGTAGCCACTGAATTGATACAGTCAGCTTTCGATGTACGTGAGCTTGCAGCTGTAGCAGAATTATCTCAAGCACGCGACGGAATGCTTCCAGCATCACCTCGGGTCCGTTAAGTGGGGTTGCCATTTCAGTGTGGTACAAAGGTACCAAAGTAGCTTAGGCATCCGTCCCCATCGGGAAGCTGGGTACACTGAGAATTATGGTGCCAGGCATACAGGTCACCCCAAGAGTCAGCCTGGGTCTACCATACCCATGACCAAAATAACTTCATAATCTCAAGCAGATCCGCACAGTGCTCCAGGTTCTGGGAAGGCTTACTAGGTCGGGTGAAACGAGATACCAGTGCAGAAAGTCAGTTCATGTCTGGCGTAACACCCAAGGAAATAAACGCTCTGTTTTTAGAGTGCAGCAGAGTGACTCAGGAGTGGTGGCGGAAGAGTCTGTTAGGAAGAGCGGGTTTATTGAGACTATAGAAATACATTCTCATGCTATTTGCCAGATGGGAAGCATGCTAGCCCTGTGCCTTAGTATCTAAGCCGCAGAATCCCACAGTTGTGCCACATGGAGGATGTAGCAGCTAATACTACTTTTCTGCTAGGAAGTTTAGCAGCTTTTTGTTTTTCTAATAGCTGGTATTTGCTTCTGATTTTTCTGTATGTCGCTGTAGATCTTAGCAAGAAGATTCACTCCAACTACTTATGGATTATGTGATGTATTCATTTCCCACTAAAAAGTTGCTAGCTTCATTTTGTAAATACCCTGCATTTTACAGACATCATTAGCAAATAATTAATGTCTTACTCAGGTATGCTGCATTATTCTAATTAAGGGCTTTATAAAAGTCATTTTAAATGCATGTGATAAATATACTAAAAAGCCTATTAATTTTGAAACTCATTTTCTATATAAAAGTGTATAAGAAGTGGAAGGAAGGTTGCAAACAAGAGAGAGAGTCTGTAACAGACTTAGAACATCCTGGGGCACTGTGACTGATGTGTGCAGTACTAGAGGTGTTAACTCCATTTATATTTAGATCGCTCATGGCTTCAGGAGAAAGTAAAAATTGAAAAACTCCAACAGAAGATCCAGCTAGCACTTCAGCATGTCCTACAGAAGAACCACCGAGAAGATGGAATTCTAACAAAGGTAAGACTCGTACTGTGCCGTGGCACATAACTATGAAAGTATGCTTGCTTATGAACCATGAACGATGGTGTAAAAGCTTTTAAGCAGTTAATTTGTTATTTATAAACCCAGAATTCTTTGTTCAAAATCAAGGTGCTTAGCTGAAACTATTTACTAAAAACTGGAAGAGGTGAAATAATGAGGTACTACGGAACAAGCTTGATAACGGTCTGAAAAGAAGTATTCTAGTGTTGAACTTCATGAAAAGTGATGAAGGTTTTTATGCTATTTCCCCGACATGTTTCTGCCACACAGAATACTATTTCAGTTCTACAACATGCATGCCTTAAACCTCATGAAATCTCTGCCTGCATGACAGTTAAGTCATAACGTGCAATACCCAAACTAACCTTGTTTTTCAGTCTTCCATCACAAGTTCCCTACACAGCCTTTTTCTCAGCAGTTCTTCCAAATATTGATGCCTAGGGAAGGGAAAAGAGATACTACATCCTATTATGCTGAAGTATTAATTTTTCAAAAATGGAAAAATGGTGTGATGATAAAAAAATGTGAAGAACTGGAGAAGGATAGGCACTTCTTACAGAGCTTGTTCCTTTTAGAATTCTACAAAGCCAGAAAGCTTAGGGTTAGTTTCACACCACAGAATTAATTACAAGAAAAGTGGGATGGTCCATCCCAGGCTTTGCAGATTGCCCTCATTTCAAATCCTAGCTCATATAATTCTTTTTCCAAGTGTATACTTCGGATACTTTTGTTGGAAGAAGTTTCTTCCATGTGCTTTGATAAAAATAATTTCCTCAGTAAGTTCGGGGAGAACCCTAGTAATATTTTTGAAGTATGATTTTTCTGGTCTGTTCCTTTTGACCTTATTTGGCATAAAATAAAAAAGCCTAATCTATCGCATTGCCTGTTCCCTCCATAATATTCACAGTGGGTTTAAAAGTAGTCAGGACTGCCTTCTTCCAAGAGAGTGACTAGGTTGCATGAGTTAAGATCCAGCCACGCAATACTTCTGTATCAATCCAGTGCTTGGAAGGCAAGCGAGGAAACATAATGATGCATTTTCCTAGGAACTTGAAGAAAAGATTATTTCACAAATAACATTAATCCATTACTTAAATAGCTTTTTTTTTTTTTAACATAACGTGACAAATATCCTTGACTACACATCTGAAATGTCATTGTTAAGGTAAACAACTGAAATGAACTCAAACTGAGAGCTTTAATCCTAAGAGCGAGATCGGGAGGCCTGGTTCCATGTATGACCGTATGACTTCTGTTCATTTTTTTACAGTTAATATGCAAAGTGTCTACTTTAAGAGCACTGTGTGGACGACATACAGAAAAGCTTATGGCATTTAAAGCAATATACCCAGACATTGTACGACTTCATTTTCCTCCACTTTACAAGGAGTTGTTCACTTCAGAATTTGAGCCAGCGATGCAAATTGATGGGTAAACGTATCACCTAAGCACTTCTAGAATGTCCGAAGTACAAACATTAAAACAAAAGAAAGGAAAAGAAAAAAAAAGAAAAAAAAAAAGAAAGAAAACCAAGACACTTTATATGGCCCTGCACAGACCTAGGGAGCCAACACACTGCACATCTCTTGGCGGTCGGGGTCAGGCGAAGGATGGGAAACAATGAAACAAAGTTGAACTTGTTTTTCTCATGCATATGATTTCCATTATGCCTACAAATATGGACCCTTTTTCTGTCTCAACTTCTCAATCCTTGACCTCTGTTTACACAGACTGAGGGTACTAATGTCAGAAGGTTGTTTTCTCTTGTAGTTCACTGCCCAGACTTTTGATAGAACAATCGATTTGTTGATCAGAACACAGAGTCCACCTAGTAATCAGCGACTGGTGTGCATTGCAGAGATTTCAGCATCAGTTTGCACAACTTGCTCATTGTTTCATGAAGGACGATTTTTTTCACCTACCAGTTTGCCAGTAGACAGAATGGCATGAAAAGGGTCCATAGCAATAGCAACAATAGCATTATAATATATTACAGGGTAAATGGGCATGAAGACTATATATAGCAAAAGAGATATTGTTTATATATTGTTTTAATTAATATAAAATGTAGTTACTGGTATAGCTTTTCTTGTTGAATTGATAAGGCACTTTCATTTTGCACCTTTTTCTTTAAATTAAATGCTAGCGTGTTCATTGTTGTGTTGCATGTGCACCAGAAACTCAAGTTTAACTGAAAAAGGTTTGGCAGGTACTGGTACATTGGGAGGTATTTATGCTGCTGTTTTCCATGTTACTTTTAAAGAGAGGCTGGTCATATCCCGAAATGGTTACACAGATTTATTTTTTTTAAAGAGTTGAAAATAACAACAACTTTCTAAATTAAAATCGGCTTTTCAGCTGTTAATTTCAAAGGTACTTTTATTTTCAAATCTTTCAAACCTGGATGTTTAAAATTACATGCCTAAATTCGTATTTAGGTGCACAAGGCAAAAGCCTCATTTTCAAAGGTGCTGAGTTTCCGCGGCCGAAGTTGAACTAAGCAACTACCGATCAGTTACAGATGCGTAACAGAGCATCCTTGAAAATCAGGCTATTAAATAAAGTGTATCTCTACCCACCGTAAATCCAGGTTTGAAGGTATTTACTCAACTCTCTATCTACAGTAGAAGTATGTGTATATGACATGTATGTGGAAAAGCAATTTTTACACATAATATTACATACTTTTGTACTCCATATCGTAAACAATGCCTTCAAACTCCAAACTCTAGCCTAGCAAAATCCATAGGAGCTTTGGTTTTAACTTCAGTGAGATGAGAACACTGACCCATGTTCTTCCAGCATCCAGCAGTTCAATTTCAGGTAGCTGAACAGAGAAGTCCATTACTCTCCTTATTTAAAAAGATGCACTTTAAAGTTTATCAGATGAGGACAGACCAACAAAGTAAAGGCACGCTGTTGCTAGAAAACATTTTGTACTCTGTATAACCCCTGGAAATCATTAATATCATAGATCTGCATTCTGTAATTCTGAAATTGTGATTCCCATATTGCATAACCAACCAATAAGCCAATTCTTGCAGTCTTTATTATTTTTACTAGTAATAACTGTTCCCGTTAGGAAGAATGCTGTCTCTGAGCAAATATGGCAAGTAAACCTAGTTCTGAAGGAAGCAGATTCACAATAAATGACATGACAAAATTAACTGTGCCTGTTTGAGCCAGAGGTGCGTAACTGGTTTGGATGAGATGAGGATGTATAACTGGATGCCTTGTAGGCCTACAGAAGTGAAGTTTCTGAGGAAGTACATAAGAAAAAGCCAGGAACTTTAAAAAAGAAAAAGGAATGCAACAGAATGTGCTCCACTGCTTTAATTTCCAAGGATAAACAATCTCTTACATATGTTATAGTCGCTGGAAAGTAACAGAAGTGAATAGAAGCACACTGAAGCCTAACTATTTTAAAAAGGAGAATTAGGTCAGTGAGTTATTATAAGCAAAATAGAGGTTTATTCTATGATTGGAACGTGTTTCCTTTGGGGTCAAATTGAGACATTTGGCTGCAACAGCTAGGAGAAATGTTATGGTCTGCCACATCAGGGAAGGTGACAGCTCTCACTCATCTCTGTGCTTTGAGAGGAGGAGGAGATGAGCATCAGTGTTTCCCCTACAGAGCAGCATGCCCTGGAGTATGGAAGGGGAACAACTGCGCCTCCGGCAGCACCAGGGTGGAGGCACGAGAGGGTTTTGGAAAAACTCCCCAGAGCTGTCCTTTTCCAGCTCCATCCCGCGTGCTCCCGAAGAGGCAGCTCACAGCCCAGCACGTGCTCTCTCCAGCCTCACTGAAGCACTTTTCCTAGAATCATTGTTTACTTTATTGGAGTAACTGGCAGGATATGGTACTTTCATTCTAATGTGTGTTCCTATTTTTAAAGCAATCCTTTTAACTAACAAATCTTTTCTGAATGTGACCAGCCTTAGGTGCTAGTCCTGTAAAGATCAACTAAACTTAATTTCAGTGTCAGCTAATGAATAATGAAGTAAGACCTGTACTTCTTTAGAGACCGAGATACAACTCCTACTTCTGACAGTAAGTAGACTACCAGGCAAAATATTTGGGGATTAATTTTCAGTCACATCCTTTTCTTACCTTTTCCTGATGAATATTAGTACTTTACCAGGCATCTAGGTGCAAATGGTTTTGTTTGGTATCTAGTTCAGCATATTTACAGGCGTAAGTCATTGACAGCACAGATTTCTGGAGCATTTACTAATAAAATACATAACGGTGAAAAGGTTCCAGATGGGGCCTTAGCTGAAAGCCCTTTACATCTGAAAACAGCTTGAGACGTGATCTTCCAGGCCAGAAGGTGCTGCCATTTTTGTCCATGGGAGCTCCCATGTACTGGCACCTTGGTAAATCAGGCTGTGCGTACAAACCCCCAGTAACTCTGCCTTCCCGGTCACAGTTAACAGCCACTTGGCAACAGAATATTATTTTTGTTTTGCTCTTCATAGAGAGGGGAAAAAAAGGGATACAGCGTGGCAGATGTACTGATAAGATTTCTGCTGCCAAGGAGGCTTTTATGAAAGGGGATGTGGAATAATGCCGGAGCGGCCGGTCAGAGTGACAGCCACGTAAGCGCCCGGCGCAGCAGAGGAAGTGCACTCTGCAGAACCTCTGGGACTGCGGCCTGGTATCAGGTGGTCAACCAAATAGTCATTTAAAAAACATATTTGGGGGCAATGGAAATTCACATGAGTATTGTCGTATTGTCATAATCTGCCCAGTTCGCTACAAACCAAAACATGAGGATAGCTGAAGATAAAGGAATAATACATTGTTTTTCAATGATCTGTTCCTTGAAGTCTGCAAAGAGATTTTGATTGGGTGTTAGATCTATCCACAGAGATGTTTTCTGGCTTTCTAGGAAAGAGATACTCTACTGTCATTTGAACCACCCTAATATACTTCAACATCTCCAGCACTGTTTGATGTTTTAAAAACTACGGGATTAGGTGAAAAGGGAGGCTGGTTTTAAGTTTGGTTGTTCTTTATTAAAGCTTATCTATCTTAGTATGGATACCAAGATATCTGTGTGTGTCTGTGCACCTGTGTGTGTGTGAGAGAGTACATTTGTGTGCGCACATGAATATACGCGTGGGTACGTGTGAGTGGCTGCTTCTAGGCTGTTAAGTGTCAATGGAATAAAGAAAATGTATTCAAAATACTTAAGTCAAAAATAGAAGGTGGAAAAAAGATTTATTCTATACAAAGCCTTGTCTGGACCACTTTAGAGAGACTTCTATTTTTTTAACCCTTCTATAAATGTTTGATGGCACTTGAAATATTCCTGCAATAAAATGTGATTTGTGTAAACATTAAAAAAAAAAAAGATTTTGTAATGTGAAACAATGAAAGAAAGTAATGTAATTTTTCTAAAAAACAAAAAAAAAACAAACGAACGAACTTTGTATTATTTTCTTGATGGAATTTGTCTATTTGTCTTTGGAAAACTTTTTATTTCATTGAATGTGCCATAGTAGAGGTGTGTTTTTCTTTTTCTTTCTTTTTTTTCGTTTTTTACATTTTAGATAAAAGGAATAGCTGTGTTCCGACATTCCAAAATGCAAGATGACATAGCAGTCATGATTAAAAGGTTTGATTAGTAAGCTTCAATCATTGTTGCTTTTTTTGCACATGTTCTTCATTCCTCTACAGTGCAATATGTACATAGAGCACTTGCGGGTGTAACCTTGATCCCTCAGGGAAAAATACATATTTGTACAGGACTTTTCTTTTTTTTTTGCCTTTTTTTTTTTTTTTTTTTTTTTTTTTTGCTAAGGAATGTCGATTGAATCACTTGTCTGTCGTTGAGGGGCAGCCAGATAATAATCCTATACCACTGTCACCAAACATTGATTGTTTAAATTTTGTGCCCTTTTATAATTTAAAAAAAGAAAAATAAAAGTTATTTTCTGACAGTTCTTTGTGCTGATTGGTGAAAAAAAGGGTAAATAGATAAGCACCTTATGATTGACTTAACTGTGAATGACAATCCATCTCGTTACCAACAACAGAAGCCCTATCATTTTGGAGCTGGGGTTAACAGTCAGAAACTAATGTGCTCAGGGATCTTCTAAAACTCTTCAACAGGGTGGCCAGTACTACTGGTGGAACAAATTACTTTTAAAAAAAATACACTAGTATTTCCTCCCTTTCCCCTCCCCCCCCCCCCCCCAGGCACAAGAGAACTGGATATTTTTTTTAACTAAATGCTCTATGCGTGCCTCATTCTCTTACTCAGTTTTGCAGTATAGCTGCTCTTTGGTCTTTATTCTGTTCAAAACTAAAATAATCCAAACAGCGCAAAGGTTTTGCAATTATATTTTAGAAAATAAATGAATGCTGACCCATTAAATAAGTGATTGAAATTAATTTCAATACCCTCGGGACATTTTTATAGGACTATTTTTCCAGCTGAATTTCAGTGTTTTGCAATAGAAAATGGGGTTTCAGTATTTAAATTATTGTCACAGAAAACAAATCAGTTTATGATAGTACAGTAAGAACGAAAAGGAAATGGTTAGGTTTTGGCAATGAAGACACATAGAAAGGAACATAGATCTGCAGGAATACAAGAACAACAATTCAGACCTTGTCTGTCATTGTTGCATATGCTTCATGGTAAAGCAAAAATCCTGACTGGAAAGAAACACTGAGGCTGAAGACATTTTCACATCCACAGTACATCAAATACAGCCATTGCAAGTGATTGCCATGGCACCAAAAACCAGCAATGTCTAGGAATCTCCAAGTGCCAAATTGTAGGATTCTGGAAGCCTGTCCCAATTAGCCTTGTTTTATGGCTTCACGTTCTTTTGAAAATCCAAATAGAAAAGTAAATAAGCCACTACAAAGGAAACAAGCAAGGCTTCAAGACTTTGGGAAGTCTTTAAGAGACTGGGAAGAGACCGAATTTCTCCATCAAACATATCTATCTTCTTGCAAAAAACATCAGTTCTCCGGTACCTTAGGTTATCAAGGGGTTTTTTGACTGGGTATATGGCTTCCACTTGTTTACTTTAGATTGCTTAAATTTATTAATTTATTTCTTGCAGTTTTATAAGCTGACGGTCGAGTTTAGCTCAGAATGGCTTTCCAAGGCAGAGAACTGCTTAGCAAGTCTGACCTCTTTAGCAGTTTGTGTCCTGGCATCTTCAGCAGAAGAAAATCCCTATTGCTTATTCCCAGTAGAACCTATTCTTTACATACTTGCAGATCAATTAAACACACTGTTAACATGTACAATCTCTAAGATGTTTTAGCTATGTAGTGGGGCGATCCAAACATTACAGTGTCTTTTTTTGGATTGGCATAGACATTCCCCAGTCTGTACCTGATGAACAAAACAGGTTGCACAGTATAAGCTGTACAAACAATGTGTATTTTTTCTCTACGCATTCCTAACTCCCTAATGTAGATAAACTTATTAATATGTCAGAAACAGCATTTACTATCCAATATCCAAAAATAATAAAATAAAATTTTCTCTTGAGTATATGAAACTCTACCTGTGCTAGCTGATTGAGGTTGCACAGAAGAAACATCTTTGTTTTCCTTAGCTGGAGAAATATAACTATTAGGATTATTTTTTCATTGTTAATACTAATATTTATTACTTAAAAAGTTTCATCCGTGAATATATTTGAATATTAGCCTTCTGTTTTCTTCACGCTTAAATATTCCTGTCAGTAAATCATTTGGTGGAAATGAGGGCAAATGCGTACACATACCAAATACAACAACAAGAAGAGAAGTTTTAAAATTTAAATGAGTATTTATTTTAAAATCATTGCAGTATGTGCTTTAATCCTAGTACTGTGATAATAGCTCACTAAATAATGCTAAGTCACTGGACTTGAGGGGAAAAGTATGTAACATTTAGGATAAGATACAGTCTATCTTTGGAACTTTATTCAGGTACTAAATAGAATTTTAACATCAAAATAAAAGCTGTATTCTACCTTTTCATACGTAATGTTACTGTTTATCTTTTTTTTTTTTTGCCTTTATCATTGGTAGAATATAGCAATAACTTTATAGCAATAAGTAGGCTATCCAAATAAGAAACAAAACATGGTAAAGGCTTCAGATCAATACTCATAGGTTCGTTTCTTCTGCCACGATATTCACTTGTATGTCTTCCCTCATAATCTCATTATTTTTTCAAGCTCAGCTTCACAATCAAGTTGTTCAGCTTGATGTGTGACATCACACCTTTTTGTTAACATCTGCATGTTTTCGGTGTTCACATGTCCTTTGTATATACTTGTTCTCCTGTAAGTCAGTGTTTCTCAAGCTTTCTGAAAGCACAACCCTTCTGGGCTGTATTTCTTCATAGGGCTCTCTGTGTTGGAATTAACTTACTTTTTCTGGGGCAGGGAGTGCGAACCAGCTGTAATTACTGGCGGCATTTCCTAACTGAAGGAACTGAGCTACTGCTAGTACTTAGTAACTCCACAGCTACTGCAAATGCTTGTAGCCAAGGGCCAGCTCCTCTGCGCTGCGGGCGCTGAGCTGCACCCAGCGAGTGGGACGAGTTGCCTGGCCAGCGTGCTTGCCCGCAGCCAGCACAGCCACGCACCCTGCGCTGCAGAACCGAGCCCCGTTTGCCTGACACAGTGTTTTGATAATAATCTAAACACGTTGGCAACTTTGAAACGGTTGTGACTTTCGGTTTGAGAAACACTACCCTTAATTACCCCACAAAGTCTTAATGTAGATGCACAAACCTTACAGGAACTTGCAATCTGTAATTCTATCTATATCTAATGCAGAGAATTCATAAGCAATACAGTGAATTTTATTTCACAAAAAGGCATACGTACTGTACACCTTTCTAAATCCAAAATGTTCCTCATTTCTACACTGATTTAGAAACAAGTTACAGAACAGTGGTGAATATTTGAACTATTAGGACATTAACTGGCTGCTTCTTTATATGTAACTGTATTGTCTGCCTGCTCCTTTTCTGGAGATGTGTTTTTGTATTGGATGTTTGGGCCAATGGGAGGCTTCAAGCTACAATGTATTTTCCCAGATTAAATATATTTAACATATGACAAACCCCAGACAAGGCTTTTTAAAATGTATAAAGAACTGCAGTGTTAGGTGGTTTATTTGCAAACTGTTTTCAATGTTGTCCATTTTTATGGCACCTTTAACAATAATCTTGTTTCCAAAGTACAAAAAAAAGGTTAAAAATACTCTAGCCATAACTGAATGTCAAGCAATAAAAACAAATGACTTTTTGTGCATAGATTTAAAAGAAATACAAGTTTTAGACATCTGCATGTAAATGCAATCTCTTGTTTACTGCTTTCTTAAACTTGAGCAACTGATTCCTTATTTTACTACTAATTTAAGGACTTGTAATGGCCTGTAAACATTTTACCTTGCTCTATTCTTTCAACTCTAACTTTGTCTCTGCTTTGGAGTCATAATATTTAATGTTGTTCTGCTCACCTCTATACAGTTAACTTTTTGCTTTCATTCTGTATAGATAAAGTTATACTATAAACAGCCTACACAGTGCAAATATTTATCTGTTTATCAAATACCACATTATGCTGTATAATATCTGTTTTACTATATAATCTATTTTAGACATAGCTGTTTAGTACTAGAGTGTGCTATTTTTGTGTTTTTCTGATGTGTGGTGCTAGATAAGTTACTTTTGTGAACAAAAGCAAACAAACCCCTTTTATTCCTAGACAATACCACCTTTGGGTCTTGTTAATTTCACTGAGTATAACTATATATAAATATATATATATTTGTGTATATATATATATATACACCAACATATGCCCAACAAGTACCTGTATCAGAGTACAAGATTTGGGACATGGTTTTCTCTTTAAATGCATAGTGTCATTATATAAATTATTCTATAGTATATTTAATAAGGAGAAAATTACTTCACCGGTACAGATACTTGATATCAAATGTAGAATTGTTTTCTACATTATTAACATTATTAATTATTAATGTTATTAAAAATGTTCTGTCCAGCTTGTTATCCTTTTGGTTACTAAAACGGTCTGCCTATATTGTATCAGAAAAAAGAAAAACATCTAATCTGCCAGTATAAAGTAATTAGAATATGCTGTCTGTCTGAAAGGGAGGTAGTTATTTGGCTTGTTGTGAGAGTTCTATCCTGTCGTTGCATCTGATATTTATAGATGTTATTCTGCTGGGTGCCTTCCTCCCTCTTCACTTTAAATAGGATCTGTACACACTCAAACTGCGGATGTTAGTAGGCCATGCCTACACACTTAACTCCAGTTACTGTAAATAGGAATTTTCTGTGTAAATCTTCCGTGATAGATGGATGGCTAAATTCAGTCCTTGGATATGCTTTATAAACCGTGCGTACATATCCAAGGACAGCCATTAGCAACTCAAGTTAATTCAGAAGTGGAATTTGCAACGTTTTGTCAGGTCTGGGGGTTTTGTTTTTATTTTTCATGTATACCTTAATTTACGTAGTCATGTACCCTTAAAAGTATTCCTGTCCCCTGTTCCTTTCATTCTAGATATTGTTTTCATGTTAATTCTTAAAAACTGATGGATATCAAATATCTAACTAAGGAGGTAATTAACCTTTTAAATATTTATTAGAATTTTTCTGTAATATTACTGAATTTATAAGATCTTTAGCAAAGATTTTTGAGCAATTTATTAAATACAATGTTTCTGTTTACTGCACTTTTTGATAATAGAAGGTAGTGAATTTTAAAGCCATGATTCTTGGCTTCCATGCACTGCTTTTATACCCTCAATCCAAGGAATATATATATATAAATAATTTTTTTTAAACAGCAAACATACTGTTGTCCTAAAAATAAACACAAACTTTACTGCACCGTGGGTATATTTTCGTAAGTGGAATGTTTAATTGCAAACACTATCAGGACAATTAAAAAAACCTCTTGAAGCTACAATCTTATTTAAATATAAGCCATGACAATTTTATTTTCCCTTGTTGATTTAAGTCACCTTTTGATATTTTCAAAGAGAAAAGGAGTTGCTCTTAAATTTGTATGTACTAACCTATACATAATGCTAGGAATATGTTCTCCCTATTGTTTTAATTTTAATAGTTTGATATATTTATGCAAAATCATTTGGTTAACATGTATTCTCCCTGTTTACTAAATGTTCAACGTAACAAGGCCAGAATAAATGCTGATTACAAATATACATCAGTTTGAAGATTAAGCACATAGACTTCAAAAACCTCGTTGAGTGATATGCTCAAATTTCTGTATGTAAATACACACAAGTTTTAAATGCAATTATACTGTACATGTAAATATATGGTGTTATGTGTACAGTATGTATAAATTCCTTTTCTAGCCACAATAAAGTGTAAGCCATCAAGAGGAATACTAAAGTGGTATTGTACTAAACCTTTGCTAATGATCTTTACCCAATCACTTAACTTTTCACTTTCATGGACCTTTCCCACTCACTCTTACGATAGCCTGCTTATATTCAAGTTTGTTATTTTACTCAGTCCCGAAAAAAGTATTTTGATTCATTTTGTAAATATGACTGTAAAAATAAGAGATTTAATGTTGTCTTTTAAATACTCCAATTTTCATTCTAATATGAATGTTGTTATATTGTACTTAGCAACTGTACCTTTAATATTACATTACCTTTATTAAGTGCATTGAACACATCGATTTTAGATGTGCTTTATGTACTGTTATCCTGTAATAAAACTTCAGCTTCTAATGGAAAAATCTGTCTTAATTTTTTGTCAGTAGCATCTTGGTTTTCTGATTCATGGTTCAATAGGTTTATTCCTTAAGGAATGCAGTTACAAAATCAGGCTGTGCTTCCAAGCACATATATCAGAGCTGTTCAGCACATACATCGAGTAATGTTTGGCAGCGGGGAAACAAGAAGATTCCCGAGCACCTTCTAAGCTCCCCTTTTGGCCAACAAGAGCTTTGAACCTCCTTAGAATGAATGTGGATTAATCTAGCTTCCCTCTCCTTGAAGGTGTCATCTTATTTGAAACCACAGTTCACTGCATCAAGCGCAAAATACAAGAAGTCTGGCTTAGGGCCTTCCTGGTGACTTTGGAAATACCACTTCAGGCTAGATCTAAATGAGGATTTGCATATCAAAACTGAGATTTTAATACAATTTAGGCATCAAAATTACAGTTGCAGCTCCCCTCTGCTGTGCTAACTTTGGAATCACCTGCATATCAGCAGCACGCTTGGTCTTAAGACTTCAGGCATGTAAAATTCTACTTCTGCACCTACCCAGACATGCCTCTGTCTTGACAGAGCTTTAACAGCTCATTATTTATATGCCTGACCATGATCCAGAAATAGGTATTAGCATTAATCTTTGAAGCACTACATCTGGAAGCAGCCTTCACCTACAGATCAAGTCTACAAAAAAAAGTAGCGGAAGCCGTGACTTTCTTAGAACTCTAGCACTCAGTAGTGCCATTTGTTCTACAGCAGCTCCATGACTGAAGCAGTCGAGACACTGAAAATGTAGATTGAATTTTCTTACTCATAGGACATGATTTCCACTCTCTCCACTCATGGGAGAGTTCCTAACCACCAAGATATAGGTTAGGCAAGAACTATATAAAGAACTGTATAAGTTCAATATAAAACGCAGGAATTTTTCTGAAGTGAGACACCAACGAAGGACTCCCATGCCCCATCCGCATGAGGAAAGCTAAACTGTGGGTTATGAGGTGGTGGTTTTGATCCCTGACTATTTCACAGGATCACAGAATGGTTGAGGTTGGCAGGGACCTCCAGAGGTCACAAGCAGGGCCACCTAGAGCCCAGTACCATGTCCAGATGGCTTTTGAGTATCTCCAAGCATGGTGACTCCACGACCTCCTTGGGCAACCTGTGCCAGCGCTCAGTGAGCCTCACAGTGAAAAAGCGTTTCCTGATGTTCATGTCTATGTCATGGAAGTAGAAAGATCACATGTAGGAAGTAGCACCATTAAAAAACAAAAAAAAGCAGACACCGCAGGTTATAGAGAGATGCAGACTGAAGTAGGATTTAACCTGCCACATTCACAATCTGTGGTAAGTCTTCTAATCATTTGGGTACTTAACTATTATCACACCTGGGTTTTGAAATGAGGTTACTCCTTAAAAAGCTACCTCCAGGACTGGGCTCTGGGTGGACCTAGTAGGAGGACGAAAACCTTTCTGTTTCTCTGATATACAAACCAAAAAAGGGCACAGTTAAAAATCAGTGTCGTTAAAACTGATGCGTAAGCAAGCTAAAGACACTCCTTTGTGGGTGGGTTTGGACATAATTCTGAATCATCTCAGTACTTATGTATTTGTGCATAGTGCCCAAAGTTTTAGTTACAGGACTCAGTGTTGTGAACGCTTTGATTGCTTCATGCCATTCCGCACTTCCCTCTTCATTTCTCCATCTGTAGAGCTGTGAAGGGGGTCACCTTTTCTTGTAACACCACAAGCAAATGAGTTTGCATCGCTTAGACCTACAGGTACTGAGAACAAAATCTGAATTCCACATTTTATCGCACTGAGAAGCCTGATCATCAGAAAAAAGGTCTTGTGACTACACCCACATGTTAGCAAGTGGAAAGTGTGCCAGGGAAACGAAGCCCCGGTGAGGAAGGAAGATGATAAATGCAGTAACCTCCACGGGGCTCCTCAGCCCTCTCACACACGGTCCCAACCTCCCCTCAGGGAGGAGCCGCCCGGCAGAGCCCGGCCCAGCCACCTCTGCACCCCCAGGGCGGGAACCGCCGCTCGAGGCACCCAACATCTGGTCAGGGCCACACCTTGGTGAAGAACGTGGAGTCGGAGCAGAGCCCACAGCGTGAAGAGACCTTAAGCACGTTTCGTCTCCCGGCGAGGCGGGACGGGGCCGGCACTGACAGGAGCCCCGGCAGCGGGACAGCCCCCGCGACCCCACCGCGCAGCTGTGCCGCCTGCCACAAGATGGCCACCGCAGCCCCTCCAGCCTCGGCTCCAGCCTACGCTGCCATTGGCTGGCTCGAACACCTGACCCCGCGCGCCGGGCGCTCTGATACGCTGATTGGCCAATGCCGTGAGGCAGGCTCGAGCGGCGTAGAGGCGAAGAACCGGCAAACACAGTTCCCCGAGGGGTCCGTCAAGATGGCGGCCAAGGGGCCGCTGCTGACCTGGTGAGTACGTTCCCCCCTCTCCCCCAGGCCTAGCCAGGCGCGTTTGAAGAGCGGCGGGCGGGAAGGCGTCACGCCGTTCCGCGCTCCTCCGCCGAGAGGAGAACGGCGAGGGCCCGCATGCGCCTGAGGAGGGGGGCGGGCCTGGGCTACCGCGTCCGCCTGGTTCCCGCCCCCTGGCTGAGGGAGGGCGGGGTGCCGACATGTTTCGTCGTTCTCTCAGCGGGAGAAGGGAGGAGTCTGCGCTTTCACTGAGGAAGAGCGAGCCTGTATGTTTATGTATGCTCAGAAATGAGGAGCAATTAAGTAATACGCATCCACGATATCGGTTTGGGGCAGTGGTGTTGTTCTTGGTTTTGATACGGAAAGCCCTACAAAGATGTCATTCGGCTTTTTAAGCCTGGAGGGGGGACTTGGCTTTGAATTTGTTTATTTGTGATGAAGGCAGAAGGAAATCTTTCCTCATGCCTTTCAAAATAGTTTGGAAAGATTGACGTTGTATAGGGCCTGTACACTGAGAGGGCTATATTAAAAAAAAAAAAGAGTTTAGAAGGTAAGGCGTCTGTAGAAAACAAAATATCTCTTTTCTGAAAAATTAAAAATAAGGTGGTTGTATTTTTCTCAAAGTTCCAGCAAGTTCAACCCAGTGTTTGGTTTTGAGTAATGAGCATCTGAAGGCATGTAGCTCCATCAGAATTTCTCTTGCTATATCTAGAATTTGTACCCTGTAGTAATAAAATTGTTCTTTTTGGACTGTGAAGAACACATGTATTTTACTATGGAAAACCAGTAGAGAATTAGTATATGTGTAACTTTCATAAAGAGGGAATGTAGAAACACTGTGTAGATAGCCTCTTTTTTTAAAATAAATAACTATGTGTTTCGTTTTTCAGAGGCAGATGTGGGCTTTATATTTTTGTGTATTCCAATGTTCTTGTTTTGTTTGTGGTTTGTTTTGTTTTTTTTTTTTTTATCAGGGATGTTTCACCAAAAAATGGCAGTGAAGTATTTTTCTCACACGAAATTTATGAAAAATATTCATTGGCTCCGAGCCTCTCTGAACTATGGCATTTATCAAACAGGTATATTCTATTATGTTACAGTTTTGTGCTAGTTGTTACTATCCTATGGATACATACCCTTGTGGTTTTGGGGGAAAGCTGCATGTTATCTGGTATGCAAGGATTTGTTACTGACTCCTTAATCCAGCAGTTGGTCTGTGCTTTACCTGTTGTGAAACCTCAGAAAGCCGGAAGAGTGTAGGTTGAGACCTCTGGCCTTTCGTGTCTTCTTGGGGGGGGTGGTATTTTGGGGGGTTTGGGATGGAGTTTTGGGTTATTTTTGGGGAGTGGTGCTTCTTGTTTTTTGCTTTTGCTTATGAGGGGTGAAGTTTGACCCACACTTTTAACTGGTCATGGTAAGGATCCTGTTACCCATGAACCAGACCTAATTCTTTTTAGAAATTAATGTCTTGCTGTCTGTCCATGTCCTCTCAGTTTGTAGAAGGCTGACAATAGAGTACATTGAAATCCTTTTTACTTGTATCTTTCAGAAGTAGCCAATGGTGTTTACATAGATACAACGGTGTCTTAGGTGCAGTGGAGATGCGATTAATTGCTTGAGTAATGAAGGAACTGTATAGAGAGTTAGCTGAAGAATGGGAAATGAAATTATGTGAACATAGGTGGTACAGGTCTTTTCTGCTTCGTCTGTGTTGGAGCAACTTTCCTTGAACTGGCAGAGATGAGCACAGCCCTCACAGCTTGCTCCTGGGTACACTGGATATTACTGTAGGATTCTGCCTGTAGATGATGTAGAAAAAGGGTTTCTGTAGTAGACATGACTGCATTCAAGAGTGGGATTGTGTTCAGTTGTGTATGGTAGAAGTGGGTTTATAGGCAGAAGAGAGGTTGGAACCGGAAAAATTCAGAGAGGAAGAGAAATGGAACCTGTTGGGGCAACTGCAAAAGTAAAAGCTGGAGGAAATTTGTGAATTTTTATATTGGGGTTCCTGATAGATGTTTACAAAAGTGTATGTTCTCTCACCATAGAAGCTGTGAAGGCAGGTTGCTGATAAAATGAAGGGGAAAAATTTAAACCGTCAGCTCAAATAAAGTATAATGCTGTAAATATGGACAGAAAAGCTCTGTCAGATTATTTTGGTTTGCACCCTGATGAAGACTGTGACAGCACTGCATAGTGAAATGATCTTGATGTGCTGCCATTTCATTCAGTGCTGAATATAGCCAATTTAAGCTGCTAGAATTTCTTGATGTTCCTACATTGGCATATCTGAGTCAGCATCTTGTCGCTGCTGCAGCTTAATTAAATTTGCCAGTTTGTGCCACGAGGATGGACACATTCTCATATTCAGAGAGACAGCTGTGAAGTATTATTAAGAACTGTGGACGTGATACTGCTGGGTTTGAATAACACTTGAGATGTTTTCTACGGCTGAAATCATATCTTAAAAATATGTTTTTTCCAAGATCAGCAGTTAATGTTCATTTTGTTACCCTTAAATATTTTCTCTCTTAAGAACAGTTAATTTTAAATAGAGCAGGGCTAAGATGGCCTTCATATACTGGGGTTATTTTAAGAACCAGCTTTATAATGTTACTTCTTTGTTGTGAGCGCAGCTACACCCTTGCCTTAGCTCAATATAATTTTTGGCAACTGATTTCAGAATTTTTTAGAGTAGAAAATGAAACTTTTGAATTGTGTACTCTGTTTTTAGGACTTTCTTCATTGAAATCCAGAATGTCTATTGTTACCATTAAGTAGTTTTAATTTACTACTTTTAGAGCGAAAGAAAGGCTTTTTCTAGTTAAGTCGTTCTCCTTCACTGTCGTCACTTTAACTCATAAGTTAGACCTTTCTGAGTGCAAACTGTTTCTGAACGCCAGCCATCAGTGAATGAAGAAATGTTGAGACGCTAACTTTTCATTAATAGCGGGTGTTTCCAGAACAAAGAATCAGAGTTTCATGTTTAGCTTGTCACCTCAATATTGAGTATACGGA
This sequence comes from Chroicocephalus ridibundus, assembly GCF_963924245.1. Classification (NCBI taxonomy): domain Eukaryota; kingdom Metazoa; phylum Chordata; class Aves; order Charadriiformes; family Laridae; genus Chroicocephalus; species Chroicocephalus ridibundus. The sequence continues at coordinate 32,009,340 of NC_086292.1, forward strand.
TTAATATATACACTGTTGTGTTTAAAAAAAAACACACTTTTTTTTTTTTTTTTTCATCTTTAAACCCATGGCAAACCTGCTGATGATACTCAGGGTTAGTCTGGTCGTCCAGGTAAAGTTTCAGAGTAAAAAAATTCCTATGACATAGACTAGGAATTGGAATAGTATGGTATCTCATAGTGCATTTTGCTGGATTTGAAGTTTAGGCTTGCATGACTGCCTTTATTAATTCTGACAAATATTAATATTTATGTGGAAAGTGTAAGTTCTTTCATTTATTACTTTTCTTTCAGAGAGGCAAAGAAAAATGTGGAGGCATTGGGAAAGTCTTCAGAAAATAGACAGACTTCTAACATCCAGGCTGCAGATCTAGTTGAGGTGGAGGCTAAAAGCACAACTGATGATCATCCTTTTCCAGAACCTAGGATCCCCTATCCATTTACCTCTTGTTTGACTGAGAAGGAGCAGAAAACGTACTTATATCTGATGACTAAGTACTCAAAAAAAATAAAACATTTTCAAGTTAATGCAGCAAGTCAAAGAGAATTATACACCTATCTGGTAAGTGTGCATATGGGTACGCAGGAACATCACAGAGGGAGTCATACAATTTTTTTTGTTAAAAAGCGTTAAGGAAAATGTAGCAAAAATGGTTTTAAATTCAATTTGTTGTAATTTCCTTGTAGCTTAGTATTATGAATGGTAATAAAGGTTTAAAGTGTTCTGGATAACATTTTTAATATAAATTGAAAGTATATTTATTTATTTCATTGAAAGTGGGTGGGTTTCCTGTGGATTTTTTGTTCTATTTTGTTTTTTAGTGGTAGTCTAAACGACTGATGATAAGTGTAGATCTTTGATAGCTGATTAAACACCCACCCACCCCCAAAAAACCCCACACTTTTTTATGAGAAGAAGTTAAGAGTTGACCTTTTGTGATTTTAGCATTTCATAATGGCGTGTAGCAGTCTGTGTAGGAGATGGGTACATTTTGATGTGTTCTTTGACAGCACTCTGTAATTGGGAACTTCTTTCATTAGCATGTGAAGGGACCTGTATGTTGACCTCCTGTGCTTGCCACATCAGTGCTTATGGGAGTAGAAAGGCAGAGGTTGCTGCTTAGTCTCAGCAATGTTGTTTAAATAGTGAAATAATAACCTTTCTGTTTATAAACTACCAGTGTACGGCCAAAAGAAGCTTGCTGTTTGTTGGGGGAGTGGTGTTTTGCTGTTTTGGGATTTGTTCTAAGGAAACGGGCCTTGCAAAAAATTTTTTTTATTTAAGTGAAACTCTTAAACATATGCAAAGACTTGCCAAATTGAGCAGCAAGTGGAATCTGTGCCCTCCCTCATACTGTACTACCTCTCTGGAAATTTTGCTCATTACGTACCTAGCCTACAGGATTGCATTCTGTCTTAAAAAATAGATTTTTCCCTCCCTCCAGCAAATGAAAGAAGTAGTAAACAATGAAATGGCAGAATTTATGAAATTTGCCCAAAACGCTGCAAAAAGCTGTGCCAAGGATTATGATGCCATCTCTGAAGATGGACTACGTTATACTGAGGTAATTACCAATACTGTGTTTAATTCCTTCTCTTCTTCCATAATGGTATTGGAATTGTGGTTAAGATACATAGGCACTGCGCATGGGGTCTGGTGTTCCCTGAACTTCTGTTGATTCCATGTTGGGGTGAGACATGCGAAGTTGCCATTTCCCTTATGCTGTGCAGTTTATCGCTTGGCCCCACAGGTTATTGTAGCCAATAAGATACAATATAAATGAGGTCACTGAATACAATACTGTACAAAAATTTAGTCATCAATTGAATAAATTACATCTTTTTATTTGGGAAGGGAGAAATTGCATTTTTAAATGTGCATTTACGTTAACAAGCTGCTCCTAAATATACACTACTGGACAGAATGTTAAGCTTTCCTCCACAGTAGCATGTTACAAAGTCACTTTAATCAGGAGTTACTCAGGCTTTAATCATAATAATCTGCAAGTTCACACTGTGTTAAATACTCACCTTGATGATTCTAAAATCAAACACGAATGCAATTTTAAATATCATTCTTGGTTTAATATCACATTTCAGGAAAAGAACTCCAGAATACAGGTTTGTTAAACTTTTCCATCAATGGGTTGATTTGCTCTTGCTTGTTTTCCTCATAGTGACTTGCCTTAATTGAAATGGCCTACTTACGTATATTTTAAAAAAAAAATTTAGTCTTTTCTAGAAAAATAAGTGATGTGGCACTTTCTAATTTGTTCTGTAAAACAGTGTTTACTAGAGAGTAGAGTGTTTAGTTAAATTCATAAGGATTGTTTCTGTTTGACCGTCATGCTTTTTATTACGTGCTTTTTCATGCACAAGATAAATTTATTCTCCCACTAACGCATGGTTTGGGCACATGTAAGGACAAAATCTTGCTTTTTTTCTAAAAATTGGGATTGTCTTTGTAATTTTATATCTTAAACATGTCTATTTTTCTAAGTGATCTTGTCATCTGGTCACTAAATGTGTCTCCAAACTTGAAGTCCTGTTTATAGTTAAGTTGATATCGTGAGTTAAAAATGAAACGGAGGCACATATTTAGTTTTCAACAATAAGTGAAAAAATAACTAATTCTAGTTACTAAATAAAACCTAAATGTCTTAAGTGCATAATTCAGATATCAGAAAAAATTGTCTTGGGATCTAGAGTTGACATGAAAGCAAGTTTCAACACATACAGAATCTTCCTGTGTCTTTACCTTTGCAGCTTTTACCTAGGCTTAGTGTAAACTATGTAGTAACACAAAAAATACTAGTTCCTCTAAAAGCCAACATAAATAAACTGCAAAGAAAATAATTACAGTTAAAACTGTACTAAACCTTTTTTTTTTTATGATTGATCTGAGCCTGTGTGCTTACATTGTTAGCCTTGCATATGAGGGGTTGAGGAGAATTTAGGGTATGTTCAGTTCTGATGCTAGTGATTGTAAGATTATTAAAGAGTTATACTGATACCTTCAAATTTTTTAATACTGTCTCTAACTGGAAAAGTTGAACAAGCCTGTTAGCAGTAATCTGCTAAATATATCTGTATTCTCTACAGAAAGTATATGCAAATGCAACTTGCAATTGTAGAAAAAACTTCTTAAAATGAAATTCTTACGAAAAATACAAAAGCATAAACTATTTTTTTCTTTTTATGTTAGGAATTATTACGTGCTTGTATTGGACATGTGCAGAAGTATCCTGAGTTTTACACGCTCCAGGAGATCATGAGTATCATGGGAGGGAAGTTTCATACACAGTTGACCTTTAGGCTGGAAAAAAATCTTCTTGTAATGGTAATATCTTACATATACATATTGTTTTGGTATTATTTTCAAACAAGTAGAATTACATCTGGATTGTGTTAGGCAAGGATTCTGGGTTTTTTTTACAAATATTATTCAGTGCTTGGGTTAGGGGTTATAATTTACAATTAAAATTGTTAATGAAAACATTAACAAAATTATTTTGGTAGTGAGGCCGTTAACACCCTGCACTTATGTTTGCAATAAAAAGATTACATTAATAGTATATTTTTTAAATATAACACTAACTTTATAATACACCTGCATAAATTCTTAATATTTTTCATGTAAGAAGTGCAATGTTGGATCAACACGATTTCAGTTAAAGCTGTTTTTTGAAACTGCTTGATTTCTTCAAGGGTACAGCAAGACGTGGTAAAACAAATTTCCCTGCCATGCCTGTTCAACTGCCCACAGATTATAAAACTATTACATCTATTATAAGTCCAGAAAAAAAGGCTTCTATTATGCACGAAGTAAGTAACCTTTTTACTGTCATTTTTAAGTCGTGTTTTGTATAGAAGAGCAATTTGGTCCTTTTTATGTGGCAGCATTACATTTTTTTCTTCTTTTTTTTTTTCCCTAATCTTACACATCTTATAGCATAGGAACATATACTGTATCATTATTTGTTTAGTATTTTATTTATAGCAATCACACTGCCCTCTTCAAAAGTTGGGTTATTGCCTTCTGAACCTAGTGCCTCTTGAAGGGGCTTCCTCCGTTCTCATGAAACATGAGAGGTCTTTAAATTGGAACACACTGTCCGTGAAATCTAGATAGAATTGTTTATTACAGTGTTATTCCTTTTGAACTTTGCTTTCCAATTTCTAAGCCAGCCTCTGTGTGTGTGAGTGTGTATACATACATATGAATGCATGTAGGTGCAAAGGCTTGTGATTTCAGAAAGAAGTCCTGAGGGTAAGAAGAAATACTTTAGACTGTCTGGTTTTCTGAAAAGCCAATTAGGTTAGCTTACCCTGGGAATTTCTTCTGTTAAACAGCATAAACTTCATATCCGAGTTGAACAATTTTTAGATTCCGATCCACCTTACCGTTAAATATCCAATCTTCCTGTTTGTGTTCTTCCACAGAGAAAATCAATGAGTTTTTCCTTCTGTAGAACTTGTTTTTTTCACTGTTTATTCCAGATAATTTGTTATCCGCTAACATAAGGAGTTTGTTCGTGTATCAAAACCCAAACTTTCAACAGAGGCACTGTGATTGCAAAGACACTTTTCCTTAAGAAAGTAGCAGAGGTGACACATGAGAATGATATATGCCTCAAGAGATGTTACAGCTATAAACAGAGAAGATTTCTGATGATGTCTCAGGCGGCAGAAAAAAGAACACAGCTAGATTTTTCTTATATCTCTCTCATGGTTCTCAGTGCTCCTGGGCTTCTGTTATCTTCTTAGTCCTTGATGTTCTCCTCCCACCTCATGAGCGTTGCCAGCCTCCTCTCTTCATGGAAACCTGTAGTCATAATATTTAATAATTTTATTATTTCAATTCTGAATTTGTATTCTTCATGTTTTTATATTTGTTTTAACATTCTTTATATGTAATCTCTATTCAAACAACTGTGCATCTTTAACCATACTTTAACATTAGATGTCTGTATTGTGCTATTACTCATAAGGAAGATCTGTAATACATGTGTGAGTGAATCTATTTTTTTTTTCTTCTGCAATGCCCATATTTCATGATCATCAAATTCCTATTCAGTCTAGAAATTCAAATTAATAGGAACGAACTGAAAGATACAAGTTAAGAAGATATATTTTCTCATGCTGCAAGGTGGATGCATAAGATTCAGACAAAAATTTTCGGGGGCATTTTTTGCTTATTCATTTGATATTGAAGCTTGGCACTGTGTTGGTATTTGGGCTTTTGGAGTTGGGGGGGAAGGTTAATGCATGTTTGGGTTTGGGTTTTTCTTATCAATATAAATTTGTGTGTGTAATTCTTAAAAAAAAAAAAAAAAATAAAAACAACTTTAAAAATATAACTTTTTTTCTGTTTAGGATATTAGTTCAGATTCAAATGCAGAAAAACTTGCCTTGAAATACTGTCCGCAAGTTGTTTTAAGTAATGAATCATTATTTACTTTACTGAATAATCATGGACTAAACTACAAGGAACAATGGGAAATTCCAGTTTGCATTAAAATGATCCCTGTTGCAGGTATAGTATGTTTTTGTTATAAAAATTACGGTTTTGTCCATGAAAATATTTATATATTCTCATAATCCTTTTGAAGCAGACGGAAGAACAGGAAATTAGAAAATCCAGTAAAACCAGCTGTGGGAAGGAAGAAGGTAGTCTGGTTTAGTTCACACAATAATGGAATCGTTTAATTTTGGTTTTATTTAAAAAAGAAAGAAGCTAAGGTTAATGAGAATTATAATTGTAACTATAAGCTCAGATTTTTACCTTTTCTGAAGAAGCAGCATTCTAGAATGCAGCTATAAGAAAATAGTATCTCTTAAGTACTTTCATTTTTTTAATTTAAGGAATCAATCAAAGTAATAAAATTTGACTTATTTAGTTCACACATCTTAAAGGGCAAAAATCTGAAGTTAATAATTTTCAGCTGTCATCTGGTAAGGAGTCAGAGACCTTTGTGTTGTAAAGAAAAATGTTTGGTTTAATCAAAGTTATCGTAAAAAATGAACTTTAAAAAAATCCATTGCTATAGTTTGTCCTCTGTTTTCAAGGAGGAAAGCTGATAGCAAGGTCATTTTGTGGTTTTCTACACCTTGTTCCACCTTGTTACTGAGAATAGCAACAACCTCTAGAGGTATCACCATTAACATTGAATTTGGACATAGAGCTATTTTCCGCTTGGAAAAAAAAATAATCTGTTAACTGTCCTTTTGCTTTTCAAAACTGTAAGCTCTGCTCCTGGGAAACAACTGCATGAAGCTGTTAAAATTATCAAGTGAACTGATTTCAATAAGCTAAAGAAGAGAAATTCTGAAGTTTTAGGAAAAAACTAAAGAGCAAACATTTTCTGGAATTAAAAGGACCTGTTTACACCATAGAATAATGAATAAATGATGAATGTCTATGGAGATCACTTTTCCCAATTGCAACAAAAAATGTTTTGAATAAACTGATTAACTCATCTGAGTGCTATACTTTAGTTGTCAAGTACTCCATCAGTAATCTGAATATGGATTTCCTCTCTTGTTGCCTCTCCCCCCCCCCCTTTTTTTTTTGTAATACACAAAGGATTTTTTCATGATGAGTATTTATAATGGTTGTTGTCTTGGAATGTCCACATTGTGTGCATTTCACACAAATTTGTATAGCAGACTTCTGGATAGTAGTAAATAAGCTGTCAAATATCTGCAAATCTTCCAAATTTTGCACTTTCCTGCATGAAATTAAATTACTTTATCTGTAAAGGTGTGACTCCTTTTATATCAGGTTTACAGTTTTTAAACTGAATTTTTAGATCCAAAGTTAGCACATAAAGGGCTTTCAGAATACGTTAGCCATAAATAGTGTTTCTTGAAGGGCTTCTCCTCTCCTTCCTTTTCCACCTGCACTGTAATGCACCTCTTGCATTAATTGTATTTTTTTTTCTAAAACAGGAGACTGTATTCACCATGGGCCTCTGCTTTCTGTATAATAGTGGGCAGGGTATCACTGTTATTTTTGGATGAATCTGTGGATGATTCACATGTAAATGTGTTAAAGTATAAACAAAAGAGTAGGGCAGCAGAGACAGGACGTAGTTATTGATTAGAAGAAATATAAACTGCAGCCATTGCTTTTGGCTTTTTGAAGTTCATTTATTATTTAAATTTTTTATATATATAAAAATATAAATATATATAATTTATATATATACATATAAAACAATCGTTTTTCCTTTCATTTAATGTGTACTCAGTCTCTTTCTGTTCTTGAACAGGTAGCAAACCAACTAAAGTGGTTTATGTTGATTCACCTCTGATGAGAAAGGAAATGACAGTAAGAGAGAGGAACCAAATCTTCCATGAAATTCCAATGGACTTTCTAGCAACTAAAACGTCTTACGTTTCAATTTCTGATGTATCAATGGACAAACCAGCTGAGGACAGTCTGTTTCAGTGGGATGTATGTAGCCTCACCTCTTCTTAAAAACAAACAAAGCCAAAAACCTGTGTTATAATTCCTAAGTTACTTGTTCTGTGATAATGAAGGAGAACTTAGGTTTGCTCTTGGTAGCTTTTTTACTGCTGAGTTACAGAACCTATGTTTTAAAATGTCTGTCTTGTTCCTTTAAATACTTCACTTACATCAGCATCTCAGCTGTAATGTTTACTTCATTAAAATGTATTTTGATCAGTTTATTTAGGTGGGAAAAGTTCTGTGAGCTTTATTTCTCTCTTGAAAGGCCTTTCAACTCCTAGGACTTAAGATACTCTCTGTTAAACGTGGGAATTTTTTTTGCAATTACTGCCCCTCTCTCCCAACAGTCAAAATATGGATAGTAGAACATTTTTCATGTTTTCAGTATGACAGTGTCTTGTTTGTGATTAACACATTCTATTTCTTGGTTTGTTTTATTATTTTTTTTTAATATTACTATTATTTTTCTCCCTGTGTTAAGATGTCTTCCGATACCTACCAGTACAGGAAGATTCCTCTTCCAGATGACACAGGGATGGACTTTGATGATGATGTTACAGAACTGGAAACTTTTGGAGCAACTGTCAAGCTCTCAAGAACTTCTAAAATGGAAAGTACTTTTCCTACAGTTAATAACACTGCTAAAGTTTTATCACATGGCCTAAAAATGGGGAAAAAAAATACACCCACCATAAACAGTGGAGATGAAGAAGGGAAAAACACCATTTCTGAGCAAGGAGTTTCAGCATGTGCTAGCATGCAGCTTCCGTCATTAGATGGTGTTCTGTGCTTCAGCCCTGAAGAAAACACGTCTCATAAAAGCTTTAATTCAGAGGATGTAGTACTGAACAAAGCGCAGCATGTCATGAACAAAGAAGTATTAGGCAATGAAACACAATTAAATACTCTATCTAATGCTGTTAGTTACAAGAAAGAGTCCGATGCTGCACAAAAAAATGAGACTTACACTTCTTTATGCAGTAGTGACACAGATGAGGAGCGTTTGGTCATTGATACAGAATGTAAAAACACGGATTGTTGCCAAACAACTGTACCAAACACTGTTTCTCGTACCTCAGCAGAGACTGCCAAATCACCTTCACCCACCCAGATTCCGTTAGCAAGCATGACTGGTGGATCAGATAACATGGATCAGGAAAAAAGTGCCTCCAGAAAGCCTACAAGAAAGTTATCCAAAGAATTTGATCCTGTCGGACAGATTTTGAAAATGCAAACTGCACTTCTCAAGTCACCTTCCCAAAAAGCTCGTGAGCAGCCAGTGGTGAGCTGTGATAATTCTAATGCTCCACCAGCTCATGTGCCTCAATCTCCAAAAGCATTGGTGACCTCCAGCACAGAAACCGTGCCAGCCACTGCCTCAAACCCCAACAGCTCGTCTAGAAATACCTGGACTTGGCTTTTTCAGGGAGTTCCAAAGAGTAAGTAATTGTGCTCAATGTGTAAAGAGTAAAATTTTAAATTTTCAGTAAAATTTTAACAGAAAAACATTTTAACTTCCTCATCTGAAGAACATCCTAATAGTTCCTCTGTTACATTTACTTAGAGATGTGATGTAATTTTTTCTTTTTTTTTTTTTTTTAACAATACCTTTTCTGTGTGAGAATTACTGCCTTGCACACAAAAGAGAGCATTTTGGGAGCTGTTTGTCTACAGAGGTGGATGTGAAATACTGTTTTACTTCTAGAGAAACAAAACTTTGTTGTACACAAGGTTTTTAAGCAAGGAAAAGAAATCATTTGGTAGTGAAATGAGTTACTCTTCATCAGAAATTAGAATATTTGAGTAGTCTGGTCTGCAAAAATAGTTTCTTGTCGATCAAGAATGGAATAATTTTACATTTTATGCAAAAGAAAAATTTAATCAAATTATGCAATTAAAACTTGAAAGAAAACTTGGAATTTGAGTGTCTGAGTTCTGAGACTCCTAGTTCAGTTGCTGTTTCTTAGCTGCCAGCAATCAGTTCCAGAAGATCAATGAGGATTCGCTACAAGCCACCTCTCCAAGTTTTCAGGCATTTAGATGGAAATAGAACCTATGCTACACCCAGACTTCAGCCAAGAACGAGAAGTCCTGAAGATCCTAGGGACCATGAACTTTGAGGTTTTCCTTACATGCCTGAGTTGTTTCTGAGCTTTGTGCAGCTGAAGTTAGAAGCACTTTGTTGTGTTAGGTAAATGGACAGGAAACCAGGCAGGTTGCATCAGGACAGATACTCTTTTTCTCAAATATTTAATTCCAATTAATCAATGCTTTTTCTTGTGAAAACCTGTTTTGCTGGTATTTTCTGACTTGCTGTGCATTTGATCACATAGGAATTAATCTTAATTAATTTACTTAATCTGTAATGCAAACAGTTAACACAACTAATTCTGTTTTAGTTGAAATTGCGTTAACACTTCCTATGCTTTTATCAATTTAACTGAATTTTAGTAGTCACTAAAAGACCACGTCTCCTCCCTCAGTTTGAAGGGTTGAGCAGCATGGTATTCTTTCTGTTTCTCCTTCTCTTAAAAGCCGGACTATGGAATTCAGGTGTTTGATAATAGAATATTTTCTTTTCTTTTTTTAATAGAAGTAGTGAAACCAATATTGCTAAGGTGATGAAGTGTGACTGGGAAAGAGAAGAAAGCATAATTATGCAAATCGGAAGTTCTGTAGCAAACTGATAAACCTCTATGCATGTCTTTTTTTTTTTTGCAGAAGCCAGAACTTAATTAAATATTTTACTAACAGAAAATTGTTTCCGGTCACTCTGATGATAATATCTCATGCAGTCATAGTTTTGACACACATTTCCACGTATCTGCAGGACGAAAACCAGACCTGGATAATTTTAAATAAATAATCTTAAACAAGTTGGAGTTTATTCTTGCTTATTTTAGAGAGATGTTTGTTAACTTACCTCAAAGCTACAGTTGGAGATCTAAGAAGTGTTTCTTTTGAATATGCTAGCATTGAAATTGAAGTTGAAGCAAACTCAATTTGGAACAGAGGCTTATGCTGTCATGCAAACCTGAGGCTTGAGTTATTTCAGTAACTGATAAATGGATGGCAACTCTCAGGAGGCAGTCATCGTAAATAAAATTTTTGTCTCCTTTGTGCTGAGTGACTGTGGCTTAAAAACCAGCCTTTGAATTCCATTTGTACAAGAATGGAGTCTCATAGCTCTGTTTGTTTGTATAAGAAATCTAATGATTAGGATAAAATATGTGGGAATATTTAAAAATATACTTTTTAAAAAGTTATAGCGTACTTTTTCCAAATTTATTTTTTTTTTAATACGTAAGTGACGTATTGTGCCTAATGAGACAATTTTCACCGCAAAATCTTAGGAAACAAAACATATCCTATTAAAAAAAAAAACAAACACAAACAAAACAACAACCCACACCAAAAAAACCCTACTATAAGAGAAAAAAGCTAATTAGCGTCATGGTAAAGAATGTGCAAGCTTGTCATTTTCTGTTTTATTTGTTTTCTAAAGGAAAGCTGCCAAATGAACTTCAGCTGCTTGAAGAAGACCCTTCAGAGTATAAAGCACCTCAGGATGGCAACCTTGTGTATAAGCTTTTCAGTTTGAATGATCTGTTGTTACTTGTGCGTTGCAATGTGCAAAAAGTGAAGTCATTGCCACGATACCATAAAAAGAAAAAAGCCCAAAAGGTACAGATTTTGCTGTTAGCTTTTTTGTTTTGTGTTGTTTTTTAAACAGTTGTGCTCAACTGGCATCTCTGGGATTCCCAGTCCTTCATAGCATCTGTGTTTTCACTCAGACAATTAGTACATTTAATTGTAACTCTATAGTGTGTGTCTTCTTTAAGTAAATGTTTGCTGTAGGAAGAGAGGGAAAAATAATTTGTTATTTCTTTAAACCTACTTGATTAGAAGATAAGCAAGTTTGATTCTGCATTTCTTCCTACAACTGCATTACAGTAATAAGCATGAGTAATTATGTAAACTAATGTCAGTTTGAACTATTCTTAAAAGTTAATGCAGTAATAAGGTTTTTGGCCCAAGGCTTTGAGAATGTTTGGGATCATAAATACTTTCAAGCAGGATTCAGCCTTGCTATTATGCCTAGTTAAGCAGAGAAATAGATAGAATGAACAGAGGACGCATTTAAAGATAAAGAGAGGTCCTTTTCACTCTGCTTGAAAAGACTCTGGTGTACATCTTAGCAAGTCATTTGTCTCAAGGAATAAAATGCTTTAAATACAACTGTAATCCAAATATTCCTTGTAATATCAGGAGAAGGAAAGCGTATTCTGGAATCCCAAGTAATTTATTATTTTGTCAGGAGTTCTCTGAATCATTCAACAAATTTGATGTGGTATCTCCCTCCCCAGAATACCAGAATTATGGTAGGCAGGCATTTTGTGAGGTGTTTATGCTTTGCTGAAATGGAAATAGAGGAGCTTCATAAGTCTGATTACTTGCTCAAAATCGTATTTTGAAGAAATACCATTTCTTTGCTATTGATCCACTGCGTATAAATGCCTGTGAATAGCTGCTTAGTTTGTTAATCAAAAACTGAACACTGTTGTATTTTTTAAAATTCCTGCTGAAATTTAATGTGTGATTTGTCAGTGAGAAGAGGCTTATATTTCCTCTGTTAGTGTTAACATGCAAAGGTTAGCCTCTGATTTCAAATGAGATCCAAGCATTAGGTTCTAATTTCAAGTAAGATTCTATCGGGGGAATAAATGGCAGGATTCCACTAATAATGAGCACATCAGAAATGTCTTTTTTTTTCCTTAAATTCCTGCAGAGGGCAGTAGAGCACAGAAGTGTGAACTTCAGAATAATTTAGTCCTATGGAAAAATTACTTAGTGGCAAAATTTTATTATTTGTAAATGCTTGTCTAGGCTTTTTTTTTTTTTGTTAGTCCATTTCACCTTCCTCTATATAGAGTCTCTGTACTCCGAAGGTTGTACTGTGGACATCACAGAATGTGAGTCATCACACAAAATGTGTGAAATGTCTTTGTTGCTTCAACTGTAGTGAAAGATTATGATGATTATCAATTACAGAATGTAGTTCAAATGTTGACATTTTTTGGACAGTGAGTGCTGATTTTTCTTGTATCTTCACTTGTATAGGTTACTCCAATATTCCTGTTGCCAAAACTGGAATACCAACCCTACTATGGTGTCGAAGCTCTTACAGAAAGTGAAGTATGTCGGTTGTGGACAGAGAGTATGTTGCATTCGGAATGCTTATTTTATATTGGTAAGTTCATGTGTTGATTTCTGCTTGAGAAACACATATGTCTGAATATTCATAGAATAACAGAAGAGAAAAATATTTATTAAAAGTATATTCTGTTTGTCCTTATTTGTTTTAACTTTCTAATTCTGGCTTTCACTTCTGTTAAATAAGTGCTTTGTCTAAAATTTCTGTGGGGTGGTAAATGAGGATATTTCAGCTTTGGTTTTAGATAAATAGTATCCAGTAATCTTTGTTTGCAAGTGCATTTATTTGTCTTTCAAAGACAAATATATCTGTCAGTGTGAATTTAGTTCTCTGAAATTAGTAATCTTCATGACTTAAAGTATCTTTGGGTTTTGGGGGGAGTTTTTTGTTTGTTTGTTTGTTTTTAATGAGTCATATACAACACGAATTATCCGCAGGAGTGGTAAAAATATTTCTTGATGAAATGTGAGCTATGAATGTATCTTAGTATTTTGTGAAATCATTTTAAATAAATTTGTTATTACATACCAAAATAGAAAACAAACAGAAGATCAGATATGTGTCTCAGAGGATACTGATTCCTTGGCCTTTGAGCTTGCAGTATGGGAAAAGGTCAAATGTTAGTTATCTTTCTTTGAAAACAGGCAATAATGTTCATATTTCTTAACTGATAACATGTAGACAGTTAAGATACAAGAGAATGAGGAAAAACAAGCAAGATAGGGTTAAACCAAGTTCTGTCATTCAGAAATAAGAAATTACACGCTTTGAAAACAATTTACCTCTCATAAGGTGTGTCTCATACCTAAGGTACTGGAAATAATTTTCTGGCTTTGCAGAAATCAAATTCCTCATAGGAAGAAGAAAAATACGTAGCATAACTTTATTGAAAAATTCTTCCCATAGCTGTGATATTCCTTGGGAGTTCTGAACACTGGATGATCTTACTTAAACAAACACGTTTTCCGTTGTCCATGTCTAGTTGATCCATGAAATTTAATTTCCTAATATGTGTTATGACTTGACACATCCCTGTCAAAGGGATGGTCTTTATACTCCTTGTCCTGTATCATGCAGCAGATGGAAACAGGAGATAATGTAATAGAATCTGTGAGTGGGAAGTAACATACATTCAGTGGGAACGAAGCAGGAAACTACAAATCCTGTGTAGAAGAGATGACAGCTGTAATTCAGAGCACAGAAAATAAAAAGCCAGTAAAGCAGGGCTTAAAAAGCATGGACATGTTAGCGGACAGATCTTACTTGTAAAGGCAGTCTATCCAAAATCACATAAACCAAGCACATTAGGAATGCAGTATTATAAGGAAAGTTAACAAATGTCCTGTAGAAGATGCCATATTCATGTTTGTACAGGGACATTTGAAATGTCAGGAAACTTTTTATGTCTATTAGGATACATATGTTCTGTAGAGAAGTGAAAATGATGCATATGAAGAAGGTGGCCAGGTTATTTTAACAACCGCTTTAGGATATGGAGAGCTCTCTGATACCAATTACCTTGTAATTAGTAAGGTTTTAAAAGGGAAAATCTGCAATGAAGTGGTTAGTCAAAATGCATTTTAGAATATGTTTGACACTTCCTATGGAGTGAGGGCAATCCTGTTTGTACAGTGAATGAATGTTCTGCAGTGTGGACTGCCTCGCTTTCCTGTTGTTGAAAAAAATCTCTGTTTTTTATGGTTGTTATGGCAGCAGTTGTGGCCTGTGGTTGCCTAACCTTTCCACTTGTGCTCTGAATCACACTTTTGCTCTTGCTGGCTCACATCAGAATACTATTTTAGAAATGCTGAGTTCTCTCTTCCCTAATCTTTACATAGAAATTTTGCACCCTATCATAGAATTATGAGGTTTATGTGAAATCTAATGTATTTGAGGTGATAGTTTTGCTGATTGCATCTATCTTTGTCTCCTGTCTATATTTAATGGAACTTACGTTTCTAATTTTAAATTTTAAAAGCAGCATTTGCTGTGGTTTTTCCCTTTTCTAAAAAAGTCCTCACAAAGAGATAATTATGCACACAGTTCTCCATTTCTAATTATATCTTAACGTACAGTACTGAAGCATTTCTGCTCTTTTTTTTTTTTAACAAGCAGAACAGTATACTGAATTGCACTGAAATTTAGCTTCCTGTAGACAATTGTATCAGTATTTTTATTAACACTTAGAGAGTGACAAGCAGTGTGAGGAACTGTAGAGAGAGGGATAATCTGCTTACAAAGTACACAAACTGAAAGAGCACACATCTATCTAATCTCCCATCAGTTACAGGATACTTAACATATGACTTGTGCAGAAGTTTGCAGACAGCTCATCCAGCCAACGCCCCTTTTATAGAGGCTCTCGGGAGTGCAGGAGAAGGCAGGCTGCATGCTGCAGGAGTTCTGGCATAAACAGCCATCCTCTTCTGATACGGAGGTTCCTCAGTGTCTCCTTTGTAGATACCCGCTATAGCCGTGAAGCGGATGCGGAGCCCTAGACTGCAGGTTTCCGTGGCCTGGCCTTTGACATGCTCTCTCTGTGTGCTTGGGAGAAGAAGTCGTTGGGACTGAGAAACACTGGTTATTCCAGTGATATTTGTTTGTCAGCTCTTGGATGCGCTTCCTCCAGCAGCAAACCCTGGCGTCCACAGGGATTCTTCTGTGTGCTCTGAGGAAGCACAGGATTACTGTGGGTTGTCACTGTCCTGCACAGTAAATCAGTGCTCCCAGCATGTGGGGCAGGCCCCCTCCCAACACTGTTTTTTAAAAAAAAAAAAAAAAAAAAAAAAAAGTCTGCTGCAAATATGGAGTTGGACTCCCAGCATGTCACCAACTTCTAATACTGATAGAATATGGAATTTATTCATGTAGGCAAATTGGGGACTGCAGATTTTTGGTACTGCCAAGTAGTTTCTAATAGAGGTAGGTAAAAAGACATACATGGAAGTAAATGATCCATTTTTTGAAAGAGCATCTACCACAGCTTTTAATAGGAGACTGTTACCATATTCTACTTACGGATTCTTTCTGCTCCCGTTGAGAAATACTGCAAGGTCACCATGAAATTCTGCATTTCAGTTTGTCTTTCTGGGGAACTGGGAAAAATGCAATGTTGCAAATGTCCTGATTTAGTTAGACGGCACTTTGCAACAGAAAACTTTATCATGAAACTCCAGGAGCAACTCTCTAAGGGTGATAATATCCCTGTATGACGGACAACTTAAAATGGGGTGGGTATCTCATTCTTGTTCATTAATCTGATACCTGAAAGTAAGACTGCTGCTATCGTGTTTAGTGTTAAGCAGAAAGACAGACTTGGCTTCTCAGATCGTGCTATAATTTGAATTATTTTAAGTGAAATATCACGCCTGTTATTTTAAAATGAACCATAGTAGAGCCATAGACTTACTGCTCTTTTTAAATTTACCCCACAGTATGAGTGTGGAAGTATGGAACAACTGTTTGAAAACTGTTCTTATCATTACTAACACAGTACTTACAACTTGCATTCTTCTTCAGACAGTTCTGAGACTATATAGATCTCAAGTGAATCCTCTAAAATTGAAGATTTGAGCATGTAGCAGACCTCATTGTTAAATTGCTTAGGAGTTCTTGGATCTCAAAAAAACTTACTTCACTGTCTCAACAATCTTCTGTATTGCCAATAAGTATGGATGGAAAGTTCTTTGGACCTTGATCCGTGCCCCATAATTGTCTGATGTTGTTCTTCAGTGTTGTATGGCTCTGTGTGGCTGAGGGAGGAATCTCATAGCTCAGCGCAGTGACTCAGCAGTGCTGCCAGCTCAGGAGATGAGACAGAAAGCAGAAGTGTAACCATGGCCTCCTGCAGAAATTGCAGGGTGTGATATTAAGTTGAATTTTTAATTTTGTATGGTCTCAAAGAAGGTTGTGATTGTTTGCACAAAACCAGAGATATTATCATCAAACAAACTTGAGAGTGCTCTTCCTCCTCTTGCTAGTAGAGCACCATGCTCAGTTGTTGATTTAAGTGCCCTTGCTGCTCAGATAGGAAATCCTGCATCTGCAAAGGGACGTGTTTCCCAAATAAGATACTTGTTCTTGATCTAAGCAGTAAATAAAGTTATGATAAGCTTTGTTGATTAATGGGAACATTTTACCCTGACCATTATTCACTTATTTGCATTAAGTGCCTAAGCAAAACTTACTGCAAAAAGACTAGTTTACCTTCACTTGAATAGGGTAATATTTGCCTTTATTTAAAGATTATTTGAAAAATGGGTTGGAAAGAAGTACTTACTGTATGGGTAGCTTACTGAGTGTCAAGTGTTTTCAATCAGTCACTTCTCAAATGTAAGATGCAGTAATATAAATTAGGTATGAGTAGTTCATAGATTATTTTTTTTTGGCCCCACTATGCTGTCATTGAGTTTAGAAATGGAGAAGTTTCTGCTTTGAGGAAAGGCTGATAAGGAATGGAGAACACAAATAGATTATTTTATTTTTTTTATAATGACTTCAAGTTTCTTTTCCTCTAGTCAGCAATGCAGAATATTAAACCTAGCTTCTTAGTCTTGCACAAAATACTGATATCAAGAAAGGTAACAAATGTACAGTGTTTAAAAGAAATGAGTTGTCCTAGTGCATTTTTCTTAAATTTGTTAAAATAAGAGTACTTTTGTGGTCTTCTTACACATCACATAACAAATTACTAGTAATGTTTAGCTTGGAATGCGAAGTGCTTTGGTTTAGCAGTTTTAACTGTGCAATTGAAGCTTTTACACTTCCGACAAGAGCAGATTTGTAGTAAGGCGGTAAATTCCATGGAGTAGGTTGTATTTTATTATGCTGCCTTCTCCTCATCCTCCTTGTGGGAGCTGGAATAGAACAGATTTCTAGGAAAACCTCAGCATGAGAGAGAACCTGAAGGTAAGGCACGGTCACCACATCAGTGTACAAGCTACGATAATGATCTTTATTGCTTATCAAGTGAAAACTTGTTAGCCTTTATTTTAAAAGTGTGATGAGGAGAGCTTTGAATTGTTTCTCCTAGCTATGTCAAAGACAAATAGTCTTTAATGATTTGCCAGGAATAAGGCCTGAATTGTAAATTGTAATTTTTCAGGTGAGGGTAAAAAAAAAAAATCAAGAGATGAAGGTACATAGTCCCCAGAAAATCAAATAACACAATTGTTTCTATAACATATCAGAATAGAAAAACAAGTATATTAAACTCAAAAGTAGATTTGTTGTAAAAGATAAACTTTCATGATCTGTCCAGTAAGGAAGCATAGTGATAAGGATCAAAAGAACTTGAGAAGATACAAAGTAAGTGATGAGATTAAGGCCATGGCAAAATGAGGTTGTATATCCCAGACATCACCCAAGATGTAAGATTTGCTGTTATCATGGGCATCTCCCTGAGTTAGAAAGACAACCCAAATACGGATGTCTGTACTTAAAGCAGGTATACACTTTACTTTCCATTATTGTGCAATGTTGGTAAATACTTTTCACTGTTCTACATGGTAAAAGAACAAAATTTTTTATTCCTTTTAAAATGCATAAGGTCTGGAAATCATCCTTTTGCATTTGTTCTCTTTTATTTTTTGTGTATTAATTGAATTAATATTTTTCAGGACGTATTGATGCTTTTACATCAAAGCTTATTATGCTAGAAAAGATTTCTCCAGAAAGTTTAAGAGAAAAACTTGGATTGATTAAGTGAGTATTTTTGGTAGGTTTTTTAGTAATTAATTTGAAACCCTAACAAGCCTTGCAAGTTACTACTTTTGTAATTTTTTTTTCTTTTTTGCAGGCCTGCAAATTCATTAAATATACTTCATCACATTTTGAAGAAAGTGTCTGAGTAAGTGATCTGTTCTTTTTCATTGTATTTATTTGCAACATTTTCCAGCTCATCCTATTTCTTCTGCTTGTCTACTCTTTGATTTTTATTTTTCAGATATATTAAATATTTTACAGATTCTTTTAGGTCTAGCATAGCATAATGCAGTACTGTATAAAAATGTGTTTAGGATTACAGGTTTTGTATAAATGTTGCTAAGGAATAAGAACTTGATTTTATGAACTACTTATTCTAAAAGAGGAGACTGGACGCTTCTGAGATGATTGAACAGTCGCAGGAGTGAGTTGTAATATTATGTATGTGAGCTGACATTTCACGTTTGGACTTCAGTTTAATTCATGCTTCTTTGTCCATAGTGTTTTTATAAAACGGGGATTGATAAGTAAATATTGAAAGACGTTTTGCTTTTGTGTTAAGAATTTAGTAGCTATCCTGATCAAATGAAACAAAACAAAAACATTTAAATAATATTTTTCATTTTGAACTTTATCTTTTTAGTTTGCAGGAGGGCTCTTACTTGTTAACTCATGCTGCAGGAGATTCATCAGTTGCAATCTACAAGAGTTCTCTTGACAAGACGACGAGAGCATCATATAACTTACATAAAGCTCATTGTGATCTGCCTACTGTACCTGCCACTCTCTCAGTCCCATGGGTGCCACTAGATCCCAGCCTCCCTTTGCCCTACCACATGAATCATGGAAGAGTTCCGTGCACCTTTCCACCTGCACCCCAGGAAGCCACGTGGAAACAGAAGGTCAGTATCACGCTTGATGGAAAATCAGATTAGCAGTTTTGAAATAATCTGTTTCAGTCCCTTGGATATATAGCTAGTATATTTATCTGTCATCTTCGGGGGTCAGAGAGACCTTTTAGAGTACTGGATCCACTACCAAGAATAGGAATTACTTTTTCCTGAGAGAAAATTTCAGGTGAGATTCATCTCCCCTAGCTTTAAACATTTCAGTATGGAAAAACAATGTTTAAGTTCGTTGTGCTGTTAACAGGTGGAAATGGAATATTTTGTAAGATGCATCTCCACATCAGGGTGGGCCTCTTAAAGAGATTACAGGACTCGTGCTGTAGAGTTGTCATTTTCTCTCGAATGACTACAGGAGTAAAGGTGATTAGCACAACTGTAGACAGGTAAAATCAGGTAAGGTGAATTCTACTGTCAGGGTCTATTCCACTGAGCTCTTATTACAGTTCTCTGTGATACATTAAGTGTTGGGGTTTGTTTTTTTTAAAAGACACTTTTTTTTTTTTCCCTGTTTGATGGCAAAGTTCTTTCAAAGTGAAGTTTTGCATCTTTAATGAGAGCTAATAATACTTTTGGACAGCAAAAAGAATGTAGCATTTGGCTTAATTAAAAGCTTTGTAATTTATAGGCTTGCAGTACAGCTGAAACAGATACAATATTTTCATTTATAAGGATTTTCTAATTTTGCCTCTGTGGTGGTGCTTTTTTTTCTTCGAACAGTTTCAGGAAGGACCTTTTAACCTGTTTTTCTGCTTTTTCAATCTCACCTTGATCTCTATTTGTCCCTCTGTCTTTCTCCCAGATCTCAAAATCTTGAACTTGTTGGGCCATTTCAGCAGAAACTGACATGCGTTGCAGGCCAAAGATGTTAAATTTTAACCATCTTAGTGAAAATAAGTAGCCAGGTAGAGAAGGGGCATCCAGATTAGTGCTTGCTCTGTGAAGACAGCAATGAGCACTCAGCTGTAGTAGGTGAAACCCAAAATCTCATGCAGACAAGAGAGGCTGTAAGCAGATCAGCCACACACAAAAAAACCATGTCAGAGCTTTTACTTTGCTATGTGTGGGATAATCGTGTGGCAAAACAGAAAACCAAACAAAATTACTCTTTACTGAAAATGTAAGTACTTTCCTCGGTCCTCTCATGCCACTCTTTGAAGTCTTTGATGTCTTAATGTAGTGATTCCTGATTTCAGTGGCTCGAGTGGAGCATCTTGCATCTGTTCTTGATTGTTTGTCATTTTAAACGAAGCTCATGTAGGAATAACAATGATTCTTTACAGCAAAAATAAGGTTTCCCTTTTGACCCTCTGAAGTATCTTAGCGGTGTTGGACAAATTGCCATTGATCACCTGTCTCTGGTTGCTCTGAACTCGTTCAACTTAGAGGAGACTTTCATTGCAGTTCTGGTAGCTTCCATGATGTACAGAAACTTAAATTCTCATTGGTATACTGTTTCCTATGCAGTGAAACATTTGTAATAATGTTTCTATGCTTTACTGTTTCTGAAATAAGAGTAATATGTTATTTTGTATAGAGGCGCATATACTTTGTTTAGAGGCATGGGAGTACCTTAGTTTAGGAAAACACAATTTCTGTGTCTCAGACATAACTAAAATTGTGTGTGGATGGCTTACTCCTTTTTACTGAAAATTATCAACCTTATGCAGCATTTATATGTTGTGTTTCTTCAGAGTGCAGTTAAATCTAAAGAAATAAAATGTTTTAGATGTTTGAATGTGATCTTCCTTACAGACATCTTTTACTCATCCAGACTCAAGACAAGTAAAAATTAATATAGTCTAAAAGTTGCTAACATCTGCTTGTTGTTGCTGTTGTTTTAAAAACAGAATAGAATTTATTCTGAGAAGAAGAATTAATTGTCTGCATCTAAAGAAACTTTTGATAGAAATTCTGTGGTAATTGTTTAGGAATCCAGCCGCCTTTGTAGTTTATGCTGATGAATATGTGATGCATATCATGCTTTGGAAATTTCCCAGAGATCCCACCCTCAGCTCTAATATTTTGAACAGGTAGTACGACACTTTAAAAGTAAGAAAGTTTTCAAGCATTATTTTTCTTCAGCATATCACAGAATGGCAGGGGTTGGAAGGGACCTCTGGAGATCATCTAGTCCAACCCCCTGCCAGAGCAGGGTCACCTACAACAGGTTGCACAGGAACGCGTCCAGGCGGGTTTTGAATGTCTCCAGAGAAGGAGACTCCACCACCTCTCTGGGCAGCCTGTTCCAGTGCTCTGCCACCCTCAGGGTAAAGGAGTTCCTCCTCATGTTTAGGTGGAACTTCCTATGCTCAAGTTTGTGCCCATTACCTCTTGTCCTGTCCCCGGGCACCACTGAAAAGAGCCCGGCCCCATCCTCCTGACACCCACCCTTTAAGTATTTGTAAGTGTTGATAAGATCCCCCCCTCAGTCGTCTTTTCCCAGACTGAAGAGACCCAAATCCCTCAGCCTTTCTTCACAAGAGAGGTGTTCCAGTCCCCTAATCATCTTGGTAGCTCTCTGCTGCACCCTCTCCAGCAGTTCCCTGTCCTTCTTGAACTGGGGAGCCCAGCACTAGACACAGTACTCCAGGTGTGGCCTCCCCCGGGCAGAGTAGAGGGGTAGGATGACCTCCCTTGACCTGCTGGCCATTTAATCATTTGTGCAAAAGCCACATGCTAACCATGCCTAGCTTAGTGTGACTGTGAGATGTTTTTCAGGCCCAGTTATGTGTTTTAGCCACATCCTGACTTCAGATGAGGGCAAAGTAGAGTTGTGCATCAGTTCCGAATTATCTCATGCACTTTGTTTTTTTTCTGCCAGAAGGAAATCCAGGCATGTAGGCAGGAAAGGGGCAGGACTGGGCAGATCCCACTGCTGACAGGAAGACCAGCTGTGCCTGTCAACCAGTCCAGATGTGGCATCTGAGTCTGGCTGGAATGACGAGAAGTAGAAGGCGGTTCTCTGAAGGTAGTTGTATGTGTTTGTGCTTACTAAAGATTTAAGATTATTAATTCTAGTTTTTTGTTGTTTTTTTTTTTTATTCTCTCCCCATACGTATCTAGATGACTGGGGCAAAAGGACAATCTGACACACCGTATGAGGGAAAGCCAGTAGCTATGGAAACAAAAGGCAGTCCAGCTAAGCGTTTTAGAAATGAAGGTGTGGCTACAAAGAAGCTGAAGAAGAATTACTGCAAACAAAGAATGATGAAGAAAAAGTGGAAAATGAAGTACAAGAAAACGCAACTGAAGTAGAGATAGCTAAACCATGCTGTGATAAGTATGATCTGGAGAAGGACAAGAGGAAGCAAAAAGTCTGAGGCTTTCTTGCGTCTTCAAAGAAACTAGAACAAGCTGGCAGGGGAAATGGCATGGCTGAAACATTGTATAAAGCTTTAACCCTTTTTTAACTTCATGGATGTATTTCAAGTGAAAATCTCAAATTCAGTCAGAGGGAAAAAAGAGCAAGCATCTGCAGCTGAGGTTAGGGGACAAAAGTATCTTCTGTTGGTCTCACGATTTTTATAGAAAAACTACGGTTTGAAGAATGATGTGGTGGTTGACAGCAATATCTAATGTCCCATAACAAAAAGGAAAACAACTTTTCAGCTTTCTTAATTCTTCCAGAAGCACTACAGATTTTTATTCTGACATAATTTAAAATTATATTTTACTTTGTGCAATGTGCATAGTGGGAACAACTTGGATTTAATTACTTAATTCTTTTAATGCACAATGTCTACCAGTTTTTTAATTATTTATAAAAATACATTTTCTTTTTAGGATGGTGCAACAAATGAGGTTTGATTAACAAAAGCTGTGTCTATTTGAATAGTATGTGCCATAAATTTGTACTAGGAAACTTACAAGTACAGCTAAACAGTTAAAATAAATATATTTTGCTCCCCCAAAACAAATTTCCAGATTTAGATTCTGGCATGTCTTCAAAAATGAATATTGCAGTTATTTACTGCATTACTGAATGGCTACAGCCTAAGTCTGATATCGGATTGCACGCTGATATGCAGTAGCGCTTACCTGAGGTATTAAGGTTTGCCTGGAGGAACAAGTGATAGGATCAAGGCCGTAGTCATCATTCCAAAACCCCAACCAGACTAATGCTGTACATCAATTGTTTGCTTGAAATTTAGAGCCAAACTGACAGAGTGAGGTTAGGAAAAGTGAATACTTACTGTCTATCAGAAGACCAAGCAGTGTGATGACATGCATCCTAATGAATATGAGTTATATGGAAAAATTAAAGTTGTTTTAAATGTTAGTATAGAAATGCATTGTGAGTACATAAATGCATTTCTCTGTATTACAGCTATTTTATGGTACATACTTGGTGTTTCATCAAACAATTTCAACAGAAACAGTTCTTGAAATTGAGGCTCAAAAACTATAGTCTCTATCATCGCTTTTGTTTTGTGTTTTCTGGATTTCTGCCTATATTTGCCTTTATTAGGAGTATTGTTTTTAGAAGAGTGCATAAATTATTGAAATCTACAAGAATGAGTCCAATAAATTCTTTCCCATTTTTGCCTTTTAAACAATACGAACAACTCTTTAAATGTCTGGGCCAAGTTTTGTTTGGATGGTGTTCTGGAGAGCTGTTTGTATGCATGCTTAAACTGCTAACACACAAAACAAAGGCCTTAAAGATGTTCTTCCAAGTCTTTTGTTTGGACTAAAGAAGTTACCACGTACACACATCTGACGAAGCATTCTTCTGTTCACTAGGGCTTGACACATATTAATGTCATGAAAATAAAAATGAAATATTTAAATCGTTTACTGGGTATACCTGTTATAAAATCCTGAAGACAGTCTTTTTTAAAGCAGGCTTAAACAATGAATGTATATTAAAAAATGTTCTTTGTGAAATACAAAGCTTTTTCTGAATATTTTTCCCCCCGCTGTTAGATATATTTATAGTATTATTCAGTTTATTCTTTTATCTCTTTTTGCAGCTTTTAGCTGCAGTGATATGCTAATGACAAGCTGAGCTGGTGTAGAGCTGTTTGCAAATTACGAATAGTTCTGATTTGAAATGCACTTAGTGACCTTTCATAATAGGAATATTTTAGCTGTGAGTCATTTTTGCCAGATAACTAACTCTGTGTGGGGATTCAAAGCAGTTTGCAGTTTGTATATATAAAAAGTTTTGCCAGACTTGTATGGAATTTAGTTTCTCAATGCAGTTTCATATGTTAGAAATGTATGATCTATTTGCCCATATATATATAGAGAGAGATATAGATATGCCTAAAAGATTTGCATCTTTCTTTTAATAGTATACTGTTATACTACACTAGTATACTACTAATGATAGTATACTAATTGTAGTTTATTATCTGTTTAGAGTAGGTAGGGAATCTGGAGTTTGTATACAACACATGAGATGGCTTTTTAATGCACAGTTATGTTTTATTTGATTGTTCTCTTTTGGATTAAGTGGGACTGAGGTGATTTGATTTAAGATGAGTTAGGTGTTTGAAAGACTCTGGTTTTGTTCACGTATCATGGGCGGGAGTACCAAAGTATACTCCATCTATATTTGTATCTAAAATAAAATTATGTTTGAAGGAGTTTGATAAGAGGAGAAGGGAAGAGTGATAGCATGTTTATTTCAAGCAGTAATGTCTGAAATTTGAAACAGAGAAAATGTCTAAACAAAATAATTGGTAAAAAGTATTTCAGTAAACGCAGAAAACATGCTAAATATTAGTTGCTGGATCGCTGGTTCTATATAGTCTGCTCCTGAAGGGACAGTTACCTGTGTAGGAGAAAGAAGGTATACAGAGGAATCTGACTGTTGTGATGCCACCAAAGTATAAATACCGAAATGTAACACGGATTGTAAAGCTGCAGGAAGCAGGAAACTATAGCCGAAGGAGAATGAGTGGGCCTGGATCTTACCCTCCACGTAACTCTTGCTCTACAGGTAACTGATACTGTTTGGGGTTCTTTTATGTCTTCTACCCACCGAGTTTAGGAAAGAAATTCTACAGATCTCACAATCCTGTCCTGTAATTTCAGGCTTCAGCTTTCTGTTTGCAACGGATTGCGTGTGTTTCTCTTGCAATTTATATGGCTTGTTTTAAAATGGAATTATTACTTTTTGTCACTCTGTATTGTAAGAATATCTTTTACATACGGAGTGCGTGGTTAGATGTAACTTGTCCAGTTTAAGAATCTTCTGATTTTATTTTTCCCTCATTAGATTCTTTTTTTTCTTTATGTAGATATACCTGGTGGTAAAGGGGGAAGTATGTGCTCTCCTATCTCATCTCTGTATTCAGTTCTCTCATAACTTTTCAGGGTGGATGTTCAGTGGTAATGGAGCAGCCTGTGTTGCTGCTTGGGATTATTTACTTCTGGGTGCAGGGCTTTATCTTTCCTAAGTTTCATGCTGTTCTTGTTGGCCCATTCATGCAGCCTGTCTGCATCTCAGAATAGCGGCTCATCTGTCCACTCTTAACTACCTCTTCTTCCCATTTGGTGTCATCTGCAAACTTGGTGAAAATTGGTTCTATCATGTTATCCGGGTGACCTGTAAGAGTAGTGAGCGGTACTGGACCTGGTATCAACCGCTGAGAAGCTGTGTTCCTGACCAACTTGGCTGCTAGTTCAGTTTTGAGCCACTAACCACTTGACTGGAAATGGAAGAAACCCTCTGAGAACGCGGGGTTTTCCATGCTGTGTAAGATCACTGATAATAAGTCTGGTTCTCTCCATTCACTGGTGGTGGTTATCTGATTAAGTTGACAGCTTTGTATCACGTTCAGGCAGTCTGAAGTTAGTTTTGGAGGACTAGAGGGGGAATTCTTACCTGGCGTTTGAGATTACTCGTTGACATACGTGCAAAACCGTGGAACTTTATTAGTTCTTTATCTTAGCGTGAATAACTGCAATGGGTTATTGGTTGTGAAATCTAATTTTTCTTTATTTCTGCAGTAATAAGTGTTTTCAAACTTCGTTTGCACTATGCACTAATGGATCACTTACAAAGTGCGTTCGTTCCCATATGTGACTGGCTAAACCTCTCCACCTTCTCTGTTTGACTGAAAAACGTTTTAGGGATACAACAGGTGCTTTCTATGTACAATATGTTAGGAATAGATTTACGGTGGATTTTTTCTCTGTCTTCTAATGTAGCCTAGCAGCTGGAAGCACAGAGAACTGGGACCCAGTGACCAGACATCCATTCCTCTGCTGGCAGGTGGGAGCTGCCAACAGCAAGTCACTGTCCAAGCCTGTGCAGTGAAGTTCAGTAGCAGACATTGAATCATGTGAAGAGGTACGTCTTTAGCTTCTGGTTTGCTTGCCCTGTATTTTAATAGCAGCTTGTCTCCAAAAGAATATAAAAATCAGTTCAGACGTGGTCTTTCAGAATATTTAGTACTGACCTCCATTTAAGCTGCTTTTAGTTCTACTAGTAGAAGGAATTGGAGCATTTTCACTCTCTCCCCCTAAGTCTGACTGGATGTATAACTTTCTCTGAGAAGTTAACTAACTAAGCTCCTTCTTTCTTAACAACATATAGTCTTTCTTAAAAGTGTGGGTACAGCCCTTCCCAGAAGCACTGTCATCGCTTGACCTGTTATATTTCTCTGTGATAAAAGTATGTTTGCTGTTTTTTAGTTGCTGTTCAATTGTATTTTTCTGCAGAGATTCTTAGATTTTGTTTGCAAGTTCAAATTCCATTACTCTATGCAAAAATTATTATGTTCAAATGTCTTCAAAGATACATTGCTGTATTATATATCCCAGATTAAATTTCCTTCTGAGTGACAGAAAACAATTTTGGTGGGCAGCTGACAGTCTATTTAAGCACAGAGCATTTGGATTACACCCTGTCTAGCTTGTAGGTGGAGAATTATTATTGACAAAAAGCTGATCCAAGATATTCTCTAGGCTGCTCTTACTTATGGCTATATCTTGAAGGCAAGTCAGTCCCCATTTTGCTGTAAGACTGAGGGGACACCATTGTCCTATACCTTGCCGAGGGACTTCTTTGGTTTTGTTTTTATGGAACTGCAACAATACACTGCCGATTTCTAAATTGTTTGTAGAATAATTTAGTGTAATGATTATTAAACAGTTTCAGTCCTAGCGCAGACTTCAGGCCATTCCTCAGTATCAATACTTATCTTTTCTGTGGGGTAGGATGCTTACCCAGTGAGCAAAAAAGGGGGTGGGGGGGGAAGACATGAAAGCCCCATTCTTCCACAAGACATCATGGAAGTTCAGTAGAGGAAGCAATCTTTCTTGTAATTGTTTGTGATTAAAAGATTTCAATAAATATTAAAAGAACATTGTCACATTTAACTCAATAATAGGAAGAGAAATAGTGAATAATAGTAATGGGGTGGGCTATTAAAGAACTCAGCGACATACTCCCTGGTTCTTTGAATGACATGTAGCAGCCACATCATTCTGTTTATTCACAGCATGTTTTTACAAGTGTACATTTCCTATTTGTGGTAGCCCTATTAGAGGGAAACTGATTGTTTATTTTTCCAATGGGCAATGTCCTTGTTCAGAAGAGCTAAAAGGAAAAGTATTGTTGACCAAAGCTATATAAGCCAGCTTCCTTCAGCTTCACGGTGGTAGTTCACATTACAGTTATACGGATATATTTAGTGCCAACACTTCCAAAAGATGTATAAATACATCTCGGTTTCACTAAAAGTTACTCAGAGGAACTTAGCTAAACAGTTTTCCACATGTGCGTGAGATTCCTCTGTTGTAAGGCAGCATGAATAACTAGGAATGTGACATTACCTGCCTGTGCCTCAAAAACAAGCACGTACCCATCGATGCCTCTGCCAAATGAATATAATTTGTGAAGAAAGAAAAAGAGCAAGCTCTACCATGCCAGATATTGTCAGAATTCTTTGCACAAAGGTAATGATCCTGACTCTTAAAAACCTGGAGTTTTAAAATAATTGTGAGTTTTAATAAACTTTGACATACTTTAGAGAGCACTTTGAGTATTTCAAGGGTATTTCAAGGCTTTTGATGCTCAAGGACATGTGACTCAGATTATATTTTTGAAATTTTACCTTGAAGTGAGAGCTGTAGACTCCCCTTTCGTTCCCCACCACTGCCTTTTTCAGGGAATCCTGAATTCTTGCATCACTGCAGGCTTTTAGAAACTAATGCATTCAGAAGAACGGCAAACGTGAGACTGTCGTAATGGTAATGTTGTGTAAAGGCAGTCAGTCGTTTACTAGCAATGACTTGTGTGAGCACCATGAGAACAGTTAAATTTGTATGTTTACATAGAAAAAGAGCTAATGAATTCCTCACAAAATAACATCAAAGATGATAAAGTGATGCCAAATGAGGACTGGTTGTTCCCTATCTATTCCATATGCACTAAAGGTATTCCTTTCACAATGCTGTGACTGCCCATGCTCAGCACAAACATCGTCAAAAAGTTTGGGCATTTCTTTTATGCAGATTTCTTGTGATCTTGTAGTAAACTTCCAGAGTTTACACACAGGTTCATAGGCAGGTATCTTTAGATGATCAACTGTGAAACGAGAAAAATAGACAAAATTTTGACCAGTCTAGTGCTTTTTCAGACACGAATCTGAAGTAAAAAGTAGCAAACTCTGTACATCTGGGCCTAGAATCGGTTGTTGGGAGCAGTTATTCTCAATTAGAGTTTACTTTTCTGTTTCTGGGTTAATTTTCTGACTTGAGCACACATCTGTATACCTGAGAGCTTGACTGTTTCCCAAATACATCTAACAGAAAGTCTTGCCCCTGACTGTTAATCCTACCTCCCATAGGGTTTGCTGCTACCACAGCCACTGCTGTAGTGCATCCATGCTATGCTTTTAAAGGAATGATGCAGCATATCTGGTGTCACTGAGATCCCCTAGCTCTTCTCGTGTCAGTTCTCCCTTCTGGTATACTTTTGGTGCAGAAAGAAAAACATAAGGATTTTCTGTAAATAAATTTGTAAATACCTGTGTTAATAATCAGTGTAGCCAAATTCACTCTGAGGTCAATGCTTCTAGTGTATTTTTCAGAAACTATTTAAAAGCATCTATGAATAAAATGAGAACATCTGTTTAGAACTTCATTTCATCGCTGAAAATCGGATTTGGAGTAATGATGCAACCTTGAAAATAATTCAAGTCTGTTCATGGCTCTTACCTTAATGCAGACTTTAAAATGCGTTTATCTCCTAGTTGAGCAAACAGCACGAGTGCCATCCGGTGCCAGGCCTGCTGCAACTGATGTTCCTCTACATTCAAAAGCTCCACCTACACAATCTTTGTGCAAGCCGTTCAAAATAAAAAAAATAGGAAGAATGCAAAAAAATTCCTACTGAAACAAATCACTCATCAGTCTGTCCAATGTGGGCTATACTGCCTGGGAGACAGAGCCCTTCGACAAATATTTTAATAGTCTGGGTAAATTTGAGCTTAAAAAAGAGAGAAGGAAGTATCTGTCAGAACCCCATTGCTTCTTGTCCCCTCTGCTGAGCCCATCGTGTAGCCATGTTAAACCCTACCTCAGCAGTCAAACCCCATTTATTTCAGAGCCACGTAGTTAACACAGCCAGTACTGCAGTTGTGCAGTTCTGTCCCCTTGATTGACAGGAGGGCAGTGGGCTTGTGCAGCTCTCTGCATATTCTTTGTTAATAGCAAGAGTAATAAAATGAAAAGGAGGTATAATTACTGCATAGCAGCACATGCTACGTCCAACAGATTTTGTAGTCATTTCCAAATTAACAAGTGCTCACGTCACAGTTGAAATTCTTTGGCTTCTTTGTGGGTAACCTAAGCAGAATCCACAGTAAGATTGATTAGATGGGCTTGTTTAGTCCAAAAGCAGCACACTTAGGTTAAGAAACCTGGAGAGGACATTGTACTGACACTGTCATTATCTCTGGAGAAAAAGAAACTTGTGGGTCAATAGACCTGTCACTACAGCCTTTTTTTTTTTTTTTTTAAATAACAAGCAGTGAATTTGTATGCGGGTACATGAATAAATAAGTTTGTTTCCTGCCTTCACTGGGGAAGATATTTCACATGGCATTATATTTATCAAACGAATGCATTATCTTCCATTTATAGATTTTCTACCACCCCAAATAGACAAACTGAGAAGATAAAATATTGTACACATTTCTTTGGCTTTTAAATGTCTGTAGCTTCATGCCGCTCTGTGTGTATGCATGTGTGTTGTGGTTTAACCCCAGCTGGCAACTGGGACCATGCAGTCATTCACTCACTCCCCCCGTTGTCCTCCCCCCTGAGTAGGGTAGGGAGAAGAGGGAGAAAAAGGAAGAAAAACGGGTGGGTTGAGATAAAAATACTTTAATGGAACAGTAATGGAAGAGAAAATAATAACAATGGTAAAGGACTCTACAAAATAAGTGATGCAATACAATTGCTCACCACCCGATGATCAATTGCCCAACCCATCCTGAGCAGCGATTGCAGATTCCTGCCCCGCGGCCAACTCCCATTTATATACCAAGCATGCCGTCTGTGGTATGAAATATTCCTTTGGCCAGCTTGTCCTGTCTATGCACCCTCTCAGCTTCTATGAGAAGCTGAAAAAGTCCTTGACTTAATATAAGCATTATTTAGCAACAACTAAAACAATAGGATTTATCAACATTATTCTCATACTAAATCCAAAACGTGAGAGCTACTGGGAAGAAAATTAACTCTATCCCAGCTGAAACCAGGACAATGTGTCAGGCTGTGGCTTAATCTTCAGGTTCTAGCCTTCTGTGCTGGCAAAACCCTCCTGAAGGCTTTCTTTGGTACAACCTCTCTCCGCAGGAAGGACAGCAGCCCTCTGTCTCTCCATGTCTGTTCTTGTTGATCAGTCAGCTATGCTTCCACTCCTTTCCTCCGCTGTTTGGAACTCAGTTATTCTACACATGCTGTGATGGCTGCTCATAGTTGTATTAATGCCTTCCTGGATAATAGTAGCATTAGAACAATAAACCTTAGTGTTGAGAAGCTGTTTAAAATTATCTATATTGTGCTATCACTACAGCCTTTTGTTTCATCTCCTTAAAGGTTAAAGATGGTTCCTTGTGTGAGCACTAGCTACTAGCACACACAGTGAAAGTTATCCAGCTCAAGTAGAAGTGTTTACTGAAGGCTTATTTGAAAGCAAACATTAAGCATTATGTGCACTGCTAAAACAATAGGCTCTTAATATATTTTTCTGATTCGTTAAAGGAAGAGAGCTCTGGTTTTAGAATTCAAACCTGTGCTTCTGACCTGGAAAAGCAAGTCTTAGCCTGCCTGGCAGAAATGAAGCTCTTCATAACAGCCATTCCCTTTCACTCAATCAACAGCTTTTTTGAAGTCAAGTCACTTCGCCTTAAATTTTATCTAAAGCTATAAGATGCCACTTGAAAGAGCAAAAAAAGACATCAGTGTAGACAGTCATATTTAATCAAGAATTTGTGACGTTCCTTTGTGTTGCAAGGCATCATTTATTCCCCAGCTAGTACCTCAGCTGAGCCTAATTAGATAATGAAGTTCAGCTCATGTAAGAACTTACTCAGAATCCTAAGTGTTTTGTGTTATTTTATACTAAACCAGGGTTGATATATTTTAAAACAGACAAACAAAAAAACACAAAAAACTTTCCCGCTATTTCACAATCATTGTTTTTTAATTGAAATTTTATAGCTATGTTCCAGATTGCTGCGGTTACAGTCAGTGAACTGTTGGTGATTTCTGTCGGTGAACTTTAATCTGTAAGTGCTTTTTAAATTCAGTTTTATGGGCCATTTCAGAGGCGGCATGATATTAAATAAAAAGGAGAGACTTTTTGCAATATGCATTTACTAGCCTGCAGATTTGCCATAGGAACCTGTTGTGTAAGGATTTTTAGAGTAAGTTTAGATGGTGCTTAATTAGATTCCTTGAAACTTTCAGAATTATTCCCCAAGATTCTCAGGGACATATTTAAGGTGCGACAGCCTCCCCTGTACTTGGGCAGAGGCCAGGAGATTAATCCAAAGCATGGGACTGTTTGTTTTCTGAGTCACTAAAGTGGAAAAAGCACATAATGATGGGAAACAATGAAGCAGAACAGACTTGGTCTTACATGAAGCCTTTTAACACTATTCCTAGGAAAAATTCCCTGAGGACTTTTGGCAGCTTCCATCTTTTGTAGCTGTTTCTGTCCTTTGGCAAGACAGACCAAAGTCTGTAGCGATTATTCATGCTGGTCTGTCCTGGATGGTGTCAGGGGCTCCTACGTGCACTGGTAATGTTTCCTACAGTGTTTTCCAGTGTGGTGGCAGTCTGAGGAACATTACTGTAGAGCTGGCAGCTGTGATCGTTTTAAGCACTGTGTCATCCAAATGGGTTCTTGTCTCTCTTAATGCTGTAATGTATACTGGTAGTCTGTTTGTGCTAGCAGCATTGTGCTGATGTTGCTGGGAGAGCTGAACTCGTCATAGTGGTTTTGAGATGTGTCTTTTAAACCTGTTAATGTATACAGGACCAAAGACAGCATGGTATCTGGATTCAGATGGGATTGCAACTCTCCAGCCCTAAGTTAATTAAACTGTGCTTGAAGGTATTCATGATAACCTGAGAACAGAAAGTAAAGTTACCTTCTTTTAATGTGCTTTACAGCCCTTGTTTTATCTCAGATTCCATGATCGTAGGATAAAAAGGCAGCTGGCTATTAAGCAGGGCATCAGGAAGTCCCGGATGGACTGAGGAAATTAACTGAAACACAGTTACACATATAGTGATTGTTTGTATATCCTGCGACTATTTCATTCAGTGTGAAGACTCTGAGTTTGCTCATGCCACCAATACCAGTACAAAGACTTTGGCAAGTGTGTTTCATTTCTGTTTATGTGTGTATCTAGGCAACATCTCCTAGTCACACACTAGATGATTACTTCTGTGAGCACACTGGAAAACCAAAGAGCTAGTGATTCATGTTTTAGTTTAGAAATTGAACTGAACTCCAGACACTTAATACTCACGATGAATGTATGCCAGAGGAGTTACATGTGTACCAAAGAACAGAAAAGTATCTGAATTGCTGGGTCACCATTTCTTCTTGATGCGTATTCCTCACTGAATCTCTGTGTCACTTGAATATATATTCCGCTTTGACTTACTCTAGCTAGTATGCCAAACAGAGGGAAAGAAGATGCAATAGCCTGGACTGAGTCATGAAGGAAACAAGCCTGCTACACCTTTGGAGTTGCTGGCCCAGGTTGTTACCTGTGTCAGATAGATGAGACTAACAAAGGATCTTGCTTCCTTCTGAGCACCTTGACAGAGCACGGATGATTCCATGCTGTTTTCTATTAATAGTGGACAGGCAGTGCAACGGGATTCCACCACAGTGACTCAAACTTTATGGGTTTTGGCAATTGGTAGCGACTTTAATTAGCCTGTACGTGTGCCCTGAGACAGCTTTCTTTATTACTAGCTTTTGTGCGTAATTAAAGGAGTTTCTTTCTGACTGAAACTATAGTCTTAGCTAATATTTTGCTGTGTTACTGCCTTGTCTTGATTCAGATCCCAAGTCACCCAGGCATCTGGAGGCAAAGAACCTGGTGTGCATAGGCTTAGAGTGAAAGGATCCACTGAGATTGCAAGTTAAAAGGATGAGGATGATGGAGTTATTAATACTGGTGATGAGGAAAATCTTTGAAAAGAAATCAGAGTTCAAACTAAGGTTACGGTCAGACATGCATGAAAGTGTCAGAGGAGGGATGCTGAACAGCAGACAGAAATTAATTTGCAAATATAGAGTCGAGAAGCAGCTGAAGACAAATCCAGTGATAAAACAGTATCAGGATGTAAGAGGAGACTTTTGGAAGTCACATGCAAGATGCAGCCAACTGGTGGGGGAGAGAGGTAGATGTTTTACTAGCTATGAAAAGTATGCGCTGTCAGGTTCTAATGTAGTGTCTGAAACGCTTCAAGATTCTGCATGGGAAGTAACTGTAGAACATAATGCTTGTCACGTCTTCATCAGTTAAAATGATTGCTAAAATATATCCTTTAAACAAGGTTAAATCAGTTTTTGTGTAATGTAGACTTTGTTTGAAACAGATGAAGATAAACTGGAAACAATTTGATTAATCTAATTTATTCCTGCATATTGATGAAGTAAATTACGTTGTTTAGCATTTTCTTTAGCAGATGCAATACTTAGTCTTTGCGCTGAAGAGTTAACAGTTGAAAGACAGGACCCCATCAGTGAGAAGGCAACAATCTAAGGTCACACTGCAAACCACAGCACTGCAAGGCTGTCCAGGTGTCCCGTGTCTAACCGGGGTGTTCTATTCGTAAGCATACTACCTCTCTGTACCCAGACTGAACTAGCAAATGCCACCTACCTTACCTATTATAATGCTTCACTTGGAAAATACACATGTAACAAAATATTAGCCATCTGGCTAACACACAAGATCATTCCAGAGATAAGTCTAGCGCTTCAAAAGGGATTATTTCAAGTAAATGAAATTCTGCGTGGAGAATAACATTTGTGCAGGAATGAGATTGCACAGAATAGAATTGATCCGAGGGCTTAGGTTGTGAGGTGGAGCACCTAACAAGATGTCTGGTTCTCTGCTATTGTATTAGATAAAAGATGGCATTGGTATTCAATCTATTTTTCAAAAACTTACATTGGAATTACAGTTCTGTAAGACTTAGAGTGAATCATTATGGATGTTAACAAAAAATGTTGCATTTCTACCACCCTCCAAAAAAAAAGAAACCCAAAACAAGTTAAACATTTTCCGCGTTTAGATTTTTAGTAATGCAGCCTAGGTGTGCTTTCGGGAGTCCTTCCTCCTTTCTTCTATAGCCATAGACATAATAACTTGCCAAGTTGTTATCCTGGGAACCCAACTAGCGTAACTTTCAAGTTATGCTTAACTTTCTCTGTAACCTGTGATTACCCTAAGTGCTAATAACAAATCTATGTGTATTTGTATCATGGCACTTCCCGAATTAGACCAAATAATTAAGGTGCAAAAATAACACCCAGAGGTCTGCCTGATCCATATGTTAATCAGAATGGAATTTATATTATCCTCTTGCAACATAACACATTCAGGGAAGCAACACCGTACATAGAGGCACAGCCACACCTAAACCAGAAAGTCCTTTCTCCTGATCCCCTTCTTTTTTTTCTTTTTTTTTTGTAATCAAGAAAAAAGTTTAAGTAGGCAATACATATTGACAGAATTGTGGCCTTCATGACTCCAGTGTTAATGTATCTTTGATTCTTTGTAGGCAGCATCCTGAAAGAGTGTGAGCAAGATCTGTGTAGGTGAAGGAGGCAAACAATCAGGGACAGAAGTGAGAGAAAATCGATTGAGAGCCGGTGCGACCCCATATGCACTAATGTTATTGCAAAGATAAAGTTTGGGTCAGAGGGAAACTTATATTGGATATTCGAGTTAAGCATATCAAGTTTTCAGTAGTATAACATAAGAAGATAATGACAAGAAAATCAAAGGTGTTGGTGAGGTGGAAGACAATGGTATACTGAATTGAAAGAGGGAAGCGGGGGGAAGATAAAATTAGTATCAAATATTAAGCAGTAAAAAAACAATGGGAGAGTTAGCAATGGTAATGCCACTGAGTCTGAGAGCATGTCCTTACAGTATGGGATGAACCACAGTCACAGTGAGCTGTCAGAAGGGAAGAATGAGAATTTAGCACAATTACATTTGTTTTCCCATCCACAGGACTCTGGGGAGCTCCAGTCAACAGAAGTGCTCTCTCTGTGATTTCTGTGGTCAGCACACAGGAAGCCGGAGATCACAAATAGGTAATAGCGGCTGAAGTAGTTGCCGGTTATTTGAAATATGACCTTCTATGCAGATATTTTAAGGGGGTGTGGGGACTAAGTAATGTGAAAACAAATTGAAAACCTTTCTTGGCACTGCCTTACTTGCAGGCTAGTTGCAGCGTGTTTCTTCCAGTAAATCATCTGTGAGGCAGGCACAGAGAGACACTGGACTGGTGGTAAGTGCAGTCGTTGTCCCAGCCTTTTATCCAGCCTAATGGTGACGGTAGTTACTTTAATGCAGTGCTCAGGAGCAGTGGTTGTGGACCAGAACCCCTTGTGATAGGTGCTGTACAAACCTCCAGGCTTTGGGTAAATCTTCAGAAATAACCCATGTGACTTAACAAGCTTATGTCTCATTTTAAGAAGTGATTCAGGCACTTGGCTGCTGTTCTCCCATTGAATTAATTTCCTTTCCCTGTTTGGCAGATAACAGAAGTCTTTCCTATTTGCACAGTCTGACTGCTGCTTTCTTCAACTTGCTGGTTTTGCAGAGTTTTTTTTCAAAGGTATGAAGAATATATCATATTTTCATGGGCAGCATCACCAGGCCTTAGTATTAGGGGATGGTTGGTTGTTCTGCCAAAAGTGTTAATGTGTTTTCTGCTGTTCATACGACTTAGATTCCCCAGCTGGTACAAGTGCCTTTGATGTCAGTTGACCTACATAAGCAGAGAGCAATTGGGGGAATTCATAATATGTTTGAATATAATGTTCATATCTTCATGGTTCTGAATATGGCTGCTTTTTTTTTTCCTATTTTCAGTCTTTTTTCTTTTGAAATCAACAGTCCCTGAAGCTTGTGTAAGTTCAGAGAGGCTGCTGTCTGTTGTAAACTGAGGTGAATGTGTGATTCTGAGATTGAATAATTGATGATTAAGTTGGATGTTAGCGACAACATCTCTGTTCCCTCTCTGAAGCTGCTGGAATTGCTGGAAAAAGCTTTTTATGCTGCAGTTAATGTGGCTGTAATTATAAGAGTTCACTTGATATCAAAGCTTTTGCAAACTGTTCATATGAAGATCTGGTTAACCAAAATTAATGGTCGTATATGAGCTACTTCTAATTTTAGGAAGTATCAAGTTATTAAAAAGAGAACAATTTTCTAAGGAAGTAGGAATAGTCATGTCATTGCAACAGGCTGCAGTAGAGGACTGAAAGGTAAATGGACCTTCAGTTAAGAGACTGAATGTGTTAATCTCTGAATTAATTCATTAATATGTGACTCGGCAGATTTTATACAAGAACACGACATACATGTTGCATGTTGTCAGTACATTACAGTACATTACATATGTGAAATGACTTTTTTCAGCTGAGGGTGTTGTGGTTATGCTTTCTGCTTTTGCTTTAAGAATGTTTGACAGGAGATGGGAGTAAAAACCCTCTCCCTGAGGGACTGTGCATCCATTAGTAGGTAGATTGGCTACCTGGCTTCTGCTCAGCTCCTTAGCCTTACTTAAAGCCCCTAATGAATACTGCAGTACAGAATGGCTGTTACTTCTAGGACTGTAAGTATTTTTGATCCGTGAATCACCTTTCCAGTTCGCCAGTGATTTTTTGTCTAAGAAACCTGAAAAGCAGGGGGAAGTTATCTGCTTAACTGTTAATGACAGATGCTGGTGGAAGTGGGATACCCAGAAATTAATTTTTAAAGACAGGTTCATTAATGCACAGAGAAATAACCCCAGTGGCCTTGCCGAAAAGAAAACTAACATGTCAAACTAATGCAATACTGGCACTGATGTTCTTCTCTGACAAAACGCTGGATATGCCTTTTCCTATGGCTGTCCCCTTCATGTCACTTTTGGTTATTTAGAAGAGGGCTATTAACATTATTTCCATGTTCTGCAATGACCAGTTCATCCATCCACTCTGTTGCCTCCTGTTGTTCGAAGTCTAGTGTAGTATTTCTTAATATCTCTCCCTTTTTGTATCTCTGATCTTGTTTCATCCCAGCAATTACTCTTTCTCTCAGCCCATGTTCTTGTGTCTCTCTTGTGCTTGCCTGCTTTTGCCACCACTGTTTTTATGCACCTGGCAAACCCTAAAACTTTTTTACCCTCTTTGTCTGCCAGAAGACATCTCTGTGTGTGCCTACAAAAATCCCTTATAGCAGAGGCAAATATCTCTTTGCAGAATCAAAAGCGTTCTATGAAAGGACTACCTAAAGGTACTCAGGCATAAATCACAGGAATCACTGCACTTATTGGGAGTTGGGGAGGGCTTGCCTTTTTCTGAAGTATTTGAGATTGGACACGCTGTTGTGAAACAGCAAGCTAAAGTGATCCAACTGAAGATCTTTTGGAAATAATTTTTAGCTATATCTTGCTTTTGTTACCAGTGTAACATGTGGGCTTCAATAATTTATTTTCCACTAGCCAGCCAGGCGGCAGTTTTGATCCCCAGCCCCCCACCCGCTTCTGGGTGTGGTATGCCTGTTCGGTTATCTGAGCATGATTCAGCGGGCCCCAGAGCAGAGCTGGTGCCTTGCTCTTCTAGCATTTATTGCTTGTAGCAGACGTCATTTAGACTTCTTACAGCTGAGGTACTCTGGCATTTACACGCTGAACTCTGAGCACCGATAACCGAGTGCTGATGGTGCGGAGCTATAGCTGCAGGCTGGCGTGAGCTGGGTTCGCCGTGTGTGAGGCCAGAGCAGGAGGGTGCAGCTCTGACTCGGTGGCAGCGAGTGCCCAGGTTGGCGGGGCGCGGTGTGTCCCGTTTGTGACCCCTGTGTGCCCAGGAATGAGGTGCTGTGCTCTGCCCAAGACCCCCAGCACCATCACAGCTGCGCTGCCCTGGGCAGCCCGAAGCACAAGCTGCAACGGCACGCTGCTGTCCCTGTAGCGCAGGGGAGAGGCCTGGGGGTAAGGGGTACGGGGGCCGCCTTCCCGGGGGCACTGGGCAGCGCCGCGGGGGCCGCGTTCCTCGCACTCGAGAGGCGGGTGGCTACCGAGCAGCTTCGGCGGAGAGGGGGCTGGGGGGCGAGGGCTGAGCCCCGATCCCTGCACCCCGGGGCGCCGCTCCCGGCGCCTCCTCCGCAACCTCGGGGGGCCCCGGGGACGGGGCCAGGGCCCTGCGGGACACGGATGCGGAGGGAGCGGCCGCTCCTGCCCTACCCTTGCCCACCGCGTCCCTCTCCCCTTCCTGCTGCGGGAGGCGGGCGCGGCCGGGTGAGTCAGCGCCGGGCCGGGGGGGCGCCGGGGCGGGGAGGGCCCGCCTGGCCCTACAAAACCCCGCCCGGGCCGCCGCCGGCCCCAGCTGCTGCCAGAGCCATCGCCAGAGCCGCCCTGCCCCGGCCAGGTGAGCCCTCGCTGGGCGCCCCGGCCCCGCCGGCGCGGAGCGGGGGGAGGCGGCACGGTCCCGCGGGGCCGGGCCGGGGGTGCGGGCGGGCGTCGGGTCGCGGTAGCCGCTTTCCCGGCGGAGCGGGGCGGGCGCTGCGCGGCCGCGGAGCGGGGCGGTGGCCGGGTGCGGCCGCCGCCCTCCAGCGCCCCGCGCGTTTCTCTTCCCTCGGCGTTCCCCGCCCGTTACTTTCCCGTGCCCGGCTTCGGGTTGGAGCGGCGGCCGCCAGGGGCGAGGCTGCCCCCGGAGAGCTTCGTGCGCCCCGCACCGGCACTGGGTGTGGCGGCGGCGCTCGGGGAAGGGAACGGGTCCCAAAC
The DNA here is from genome assembly GCF_963924245.1 of Chroicocephalus ridibundus. Classification (NCBI taxonomy): domain Eukaryota; kingdom Metazoa; phylum Chordata; class Aves; order Charadriiformes; family Laridae; genus Chroicocephalus; species Chroicocephalus ridibundus. The sequence goes on from NC_086292.1 coordinate 32,049,141, forward strand.
TTAGTCGAACTTCCCCAAATGCTCTTTTCTTCCCCTCGTTAAGGAGAAGGCGGCTCAGCTGGGTTAACGATGATGCTGTACGGTCGCTTTTCGGCCCGGAGCCCCGCAGAGCGGTGGGGCAGCCTCCCCGGTGGCGAGGCTGGCGTGACTCCCCCCGCCGCGGCGTAGCCCTCAGTCGGGGGCCGCGGCCCCTTCCCGGCTCCCCGGGCGCGGCGGCTGGATCGGCCGCTGGCGTGAGCAGCAGAGAAGCCCTTGTGCTGGGAGCGCTCCGGGTGGGCAGGGCTTGCCGAGGTTTGCCTTGGCTTTCCTCGGCCGGGAGCCCTGTGCCGTTCCTCGCTCGCAGAGCCAGGCTTGGGCACGGCTCTCCCGCCCTGCCCCGGCCGGGAGCAGAATTGCAGAGCTCTTGCTGCCTTTTGGATTGTGAGTCAGCTTGGACACCACTTCCTCCTCCCTCGAGTGAGGAGGGGAGGTAGGGCAAAGGAATGTTGTCATGTATTTTTAACTGGAAGAGAAGTGAAATGATTTCAGGATAGTCATGCAGAAGTGAGTTGCGTTCTTATACACGGCAGCTTTAATTATGTTTAATGTTAGTTGCTCCTATGTTCATATTCACTCTGTCTGCACAGAGATGTGCAGAACCCGACATTTAGGTCAAGAGTGAAAGAATCTTTTGGAACCCCGGTGCCCTTGAGTGATCCACCCCTATGTGTGCCTTCTGTTGGCAGAGTGAGTTGTGATAAGCAGTCTTAATGAGTACAGTTCCCACTAGCTCATGTATGGAATGGTTTGCCTTGATTGAAAAAAAAAAAACCAACAGTTTTTCCTATAAAGTCTCAGAAGCGAGAATGACTTGAAGTAGTAAAAGTTCTTAATTTTGTATATGTATTGTATTTTCCCGGAATGGAACATCTCCTGTGTTATTACTGGTGTCTGTGGAAGAGAACGGTTAAAGTATGTTTGTGGTAGCATGGTTTGATGGGTTTTGAAATCCTTTTCTTTAAAGCTATTTTTTAATTCAAGTGGTGGCTTTAAATGATCTGCTAAACCTTATCGGGTGATGTGAGGAGATACAGCCTGGCTCATTTGTACTTGTGGGTAGTACTGTATATAAATGAATGAATTTGAGTCCTTATTTCATTTACAGCAGATGTTGTGGATCTTCCTTGCTCTCCCTCATCTCCTCTGTTGCCAGGCCTTGCCCTCGTTTTTGGAGACCTGACACAAATGTGCTCCAAGTGAAAGAGTTTCCATTCTCTCATTCTGGGGATGCCGTTTCCTTGGCTCAGATGTCTGGGAACACCCTTTGCTCAATCTTGGTCTACAAGAGTATAAGTGCTTCTTAAAATGCTAACTCTGCTTATTGAGCAATGTAGTTGTTTGTGCATACCTGACACTTTTTTCCATGGATCACATGGGATTTTTCTCTGTGAAAATTCTGCCCCTGGGAGGTGCCCCTGGGAATCGAGATATGGGGCTGCTTTTAAACACACACTCCGCTGTCACCAAACAGTTATGGGGATAAGGTACTGAATATAGACTAGGTCCAATATAATAGCAGATTTGCAAGCCAGTGATTACGGTGGGGGTCGAGGTCAAAGCAGATGCTATCTCTTTTAGTAGAATAACGTTATGATTCAGGATTATGTAATGCGGTTTTAGGAGGAGAACTGGTTGTAGAAACTTGCCTTAAGGTGTTGAAGTATTAGCTTACAGCTGGAAGGTAGAAGTTGATTCTTTTCCAGTCTAAGGAAGAACAAGTTAGTGCAAGTATTTTCTATTTACATGTTCAGACTCACCCATTACTTGTCAAAGCTACATCAGATAAAGTCAGTCCATCAGAGAACAGTGAGAGTCTGTTCTCAAATGTGAGTGCCTTACAGAGCAGGGTGTGACAAGAGATGCGTTTGTTTTCTGAGCAAAGATCTTTCTCTGCAAAGATTCTTGCAAATACTCCCGTTTTTTTTCTTTTGTCAGCTTGCTGCTGATGGGCGGTCTGTTGCTATAGCATTGTTGTGTGCTGATGATATGAACCTCCCAGTTCCAGCTCTACGTGAGGGTGTGTTAGTTCTGTTCCTGGACTCTGTCCAAGTTTTTTGTTCCAACAAGCCTGATTCAATGTGGGTTTTAATTGATTTAGAAACAGGAGTCTTGCAAAAAGCCATTCAGTGATAGTTTTGTGAAAGATTATACTGCAATTACTTTGCTTCAGCTTTCACTGGTGTTTTTTAGTTCTGTGTGACAAGCAAGACTTAAGGACTTGGTATTGGTTGTAATATTGTCAGAGTACAAAGGTCTCATTGTTAGGCATTTCATTTTGTTAAGAGTAAACATTAATAATTTCATAGCTCAGTAATGTATCATCCCCCTCTAACCAGCACGGTTAATAGTGCCAATAGCAGGTAGCAGTTTATTGCAACTTCTGTAGCCTGTCTTTAAAGGGCTGGGTTGGATTTTTGCTCTTAAAAGATTTATTTGCAAATAAGTTGATGCATCACTGTGACTTTCAATCTCTGACTTATTTTTCCTCCCCTGGGATCTTAATTTTTCCTTGAAGTAAAGTTGCTTTTGTTACTTATACCTAGGTTGCTTCAGAAGATGAAAGGTTTTCTTTCTGTATTTTAACCAAGGAAAGGTGTGATTACTGCAGTTAGACTACAAAAGCCATGTAATAGAGTTTCTGCATTTTATTCTCGTAACTCTTGCTATATCTGCTAAAAGAAAGGATTTCTCTTTTCTATTGATGTACAGGAGGTTTGCAAGAGCTAAAACAAAAAATAAACACTTGTTTTGGAGTTTTAACCAGATCTCCGTTATTAAGAAACTATTTCAAACTTCATATTGGTTCTCTGAGCTCCTGGCTTCAGATTGATCACTGCGTGGAGAGGAGTTTGGTTTGTCTGGGAAATTTGCCTGGGCGGCTAATACTGCTTGCCTGAGAAAGCCCTGATACCATCAGAAAAGTGACTGATGGATGATAAAAAAAGAATCTGAAAACCTGTAGAAAGGAGGTACCCAGGACTGTCTTGCACAATAGCGGGGAGTTGGCTCGGAAGGCATGGTATCTGGGAGCTGGACGGGGCCAGGTAGGTGGGGGGGGAACTGGCAACAGCGTGGAACTGAAGGGAGTGGCACCCAGTGAGGCGGAAAATTATGCCATTTTGGTTCCAGGCTCAGTTATCAGACAGTGGAATGTCGCTGGTCTTGAGGTGTTGCTATCCTTTCTCCTACCGCTCATCAAGCCAGCCCTTTTCTCTGTTTGATAATGCTGTCTCTACAGCTTGGTTGTAGAGTTCCTGAGAAACCAGCTTCAGTTTCAACAGGCAAAATAATGTTTGCTGCAGGTGCCAACCTGGATGCCTAGAAGGTAAAGTGAGTGGCAAAGTCTGTCCTTTCAGTAGAGGAATTCGAGAGCAGAGTTTTGGGAATGCGTCAAGCCTCTTAAATATTGCCTCTGGCTTATAACCTTTGGAAAAAATTTCCTCCTTAGTTGAGAGACCCTTCCAGTAAAACAGTAATACAGCTCTGGCAAACTTCCCTGACCAGAAATCATGAGTTGAAAAAATGAGTTGAAGTGAGTTGAAAAAAAAGGCAGGACGTTGTAACATAAGCATATCCTATCAGTATTCATTTTCACAATGTGCTTAATCTGTCTCAGGGTTGGGTTTTTCCTTATTTTTCTTTATATACGTTAGCAAGATGTTATGCAGGTTCTGGCAATGGAGCAATGATATTGATTATCTTGCCTGACTGGCTCTCACTTCTGGACCTGTCATTTTAAGAGACCTTATTACCTGGTAACTGACAATCATGTCACTAGCAGGTGTTTGTAGCTTGTCCTGTGATTCTTATTACTGGGGAGCCACTGCAAAACCATGTGATATTAGAGGCATCTGTGGCCTGTGTCCAGGATTAAAGATTGAACAGCATTATGGTTTTATAAAACGTCTGCATGAACATAAATAGTTTAAATGTATTCCATGAGTACTTGAGGAACTGAGTGTCTGATTTAAATGCTACTGCTTATTGCTGCTTTTTGGCTTTGAGCTGGACCAGACTCTGATATTTCTGCACAGTTTTCCTGGTACTGAGTTGTAGGCTTAGTTGATTCTGTTTCTATGGTACAGATTCTCCAGTTCCTAAGTTTAAGTATTTAAAATGCGGAAGAAATGTGTTTTTTTTTTTAAGGAGTAAAGTTAAATTTTTATTGTACAATAGAATGAAGACCTCTCTCTGTTGCAGTGTTAATGGTGGTGTGGCTTGGAAACTCTTAAATCTGCTTTCTTGCTTGGGATTAGCAGATTCATTGGGCCATCATTTTCAGTGCTGCAGTATTTCAGGACTATATAACATGCTGATGTAATTGTAAATATATCTAAGTCTTCTTGTTTTGTTTTTTTTTCTCTTCCTCCAGCATTCTTTCAAGATGTCTACTGTCCATGAAATCTTAAGCAAGCTCAGCCTTGAAGGAGATGTAAGTATTACTATCTAAACAAGAAAAGTTTGTTTTACTTAAATGCCACATTTTATTTCTTCTACAGGACTCTCTACCAACAATTGTACTGAGCTGTACAGTTTACAAGATTCCACACATCTCTTCTACTTAGACTTATGTTGACTAAAAACCTAGACAGCAGTGATCAGTTCTCAGCCACAAAGCAGCTGGGAACCACAGGACAATTACATGAGGTGACTAGATTTAATGACAGTTCTAACTGGCCAGCAGTACGAGCAGTATTCATGTCCTGGGCCATATAAAAGACCACAGGACAAACTGAATGGCTGGTTTGCATCTGTGGTCCCTCTTACTTCCAAAGGAACAAGTGAGTTAAGGATGATAAGAGAAGATGGAAATGTGTCTGGTTTTGCTGATACCTTCCAAGTTTTTGTTTCTGTTTCTTTTTCTTTTTTTTTTTTTTTTTCAATTAAAAATAGAGAACATTACTTACTGGGAATTAAAATATCGGGGATCATATTCCTGTAATAGTTGTCACAAAACGAAACTACCTCTTGAAAAAACTTATTTTCTTAAACTTCTTTTCTCATTTTCTGCTTTGAAAAGCATAAAGAAACTGGGTTTTGATTGTGTATTTTCCACCACATCTGCACTTGCTTGGTAGTTTTATTGAAATACTGGAAAGCCACACTCTTGTTTGTTTGATTTCTTATGTTGCAACGTTAGATGGTAGAGTTACCAGTGTAGTGTCAGGATCTCATGCCATGAATTTGTGGTTCTGTGATTGTCACTGAAGAGGAAGTGAATCCTATCCATGCATTATTTCATCACGTTGCTTACACACTTGCTATACTTTTAAATTTTATATCTGGTAACTCCAGATCTGAGCTAAGTACAAGCAAACTTTTGGCCTATTTTTGTTACTCGTTGCGAAATAAATTATACCATATGATCTTTGTGAAAGAGCTGTTGCAAAGAACTGGCTGGTGCACTGTAGGTAAGTAGCAAAGCTGATTTTGTGCTGCAAAAGAGTCAACTCTTCAGATTTTTTGACTGTGTTTGTTTCAGTGGAGAATTACTTTTGGAATAATATTTGAGCAATCTGTTCTCAAGGGCAGAAATATTTCTTCCATGATGTTTGTGAGTAGTTGCAAAAGTCAAATTTGAATATTGTTCCATGCCAGCATGTTCATCAGAAATCCTGCCATAGAGGCTAAGAAATATCAGGCGTCTGGTTTGTTCTGTAGATCCTAAGCTGGAATACAGAATTATTGAGTACCTAGTTTACATAAAGGATTTGCCCAGTTCTCCGAAGCAAGTTAACTGGTGTTAAACACGGTACGTCAACCACCTATTTTTTTCCAAAAAAAGTTTTTAACCTTGAGGGTATAGCGCAATCATAGCTGAACCCAAGTCTTGTGCAATAAGGAATATGTGCGTTCTGCATCAGTGGTATAGCAATTGATTTGTTTCAAGACGAAGAAACTGGCTGGCTTGCTTCAGCCTGGTATTATCTTCTCCTTTCTTTAAGGAAAGGAAGGAGTTGAGGTGAAGTTAATCTATGCTTGCAGTCTGCATCTATCCACAAGAAAGTTGCCATGGTTTGGGTGGATCAGGACAAAAGTATGGAAAGATTCTGTAACATGCTGTTATGCTTCATCATATGCTCCATCTTTGCACTGAGAATTGAAAGCCTATATTTTAGTCAAGGCTTTATAGATTCCTTGCCAGATGATGTCAAGTTACTCAGTTTTCAAACATGACTGATGATTTGTTTGAAGACAGGGAATACTGAGATGTAGATATCTTGAAAGGGTCCTGTTTTTTTTCAGAAGAAATCGAGCCTCTTCAGCTTTCCTGTTAGTGATATGTACTTCTCCCTCATGTTCTGATCTTCCCAATAGGATTGAGTTTGTCAAGCTTGGAGGAAGTAAACCAGTTGGAGGACTTCTGAAGCATGCTAGATATGTGGGGAGAAAAAAAAGTCTTTCTCTGCTTTAGTCTGGCCTGAACTGCTTGTGCAGTTACACACTAGCTGGACTTCTACTGCCTCATCCTGGAAAACTTTGTATTGCACTAAATGGAATGTTAGTTGGAAAAACTCTCTTGTCTGAAAACATCCAGTACCAGTACTGTGGTACAATAGTGTACCAGAGTAAGAGACCACATAGTCTGGAATTTAACTGGCTGTTTTTCATAGGCAGAATAGTCACCCGGATGAGACCTCTGTCTGCTTCATGGAAGTACTCAATACAGTCACCTGAGAGAGTAAGGCATAGTCTTTATGGATGCTGAATTTGAAGACGATCCATTTATTGGTAGAGTAGCCAGTACGTTTCTGTCTTTCCTGTGTTTATGTACATACATGGTGCTTCCTGGGTCTTTTGACCAGCATCAGGGGATCTGAATCCAACTTGATGCATGCATTGGCTGGAAGGACAGAGGAAAAGATAGCTCCCAAATTGCAAACATGCCGTGAGTTTTATCAGTGTGTGATATCATCTTATAGTAAAATACTCTGTCCAAATGACTCAGAAGATACTTAGAGCTGGGCAGAAGGAGTAGTACCCAACTCTAAGCTCACCGGGTGACTTGTTTAGATTATCCAGCGGTGCTGGTTAATTAGATAGAAGTACCACATGATTGTGTATAGTATTGGGCTTTGGTTTAGGAATCTTTCAGGCACACGGATTTGTCTGAGGCTGCGGTGCACATCTCCATTTTGTTTTTCTGTGAGCAATTTGATCTGCTAACAGGAAAGGCTGTGTTTTGTGGTGTGGCTGTGGGCCAAACTGGGGCCACTTTGCTAGATTGAGCTGATGGTAAGAGACAAAAGAAAGAATGGTTCATTTTATTGGTGCTTTTTTGACTTCCCATGTCTACAGCATAACACAGACCGTCTCAAGAAGGCACAGTGGTTGCTGCCAGAGGAATCCATTCAGGACAGTGTGATCTCTACAGGATAGAGTCAAACGTAGTCAAAAACCATGGAATTTTTTAGTTAAAAATTTGTCCTTCTTTTAACAATTTGCATGTAAAAAGATCCTCCAGCGACATTAAGATAGCTTAGTCCTGTTTACAAGCCCAGCTTTCTGTTGGAGTTAGGGACTGAAACAAAGGTTTCTGGGGATCTTTACCGAGAAAGCTTAGTTGTTCATTCACTTCGGAAACAGCTGTGGCAATTTCAGGTGTTAGTTGCTACACCTTTCTGCCAGAGGTTGGGGTCTCTAAATTGAACTCAGCAGAGTGGGACTTGTAAATGTTTCTCAGCTATTTATATGAAAATCCATGGCTTAGTTTAACCTGCCCGTGGGAGGTGATACAAGCTAAACTGTTAGCTTACACTGAAGCAGCTGAGAAGAGTTGAATTTCTATTCTGGTGACCTCCTGTTTGAAGCTATAATCCTCAGGAGAGGACAATAGTAAACAGCTGATAAAATCTGGTAACTTCTAAAATGTTGCAACTGTTTACTAAGTGAATTTACCTGCAAGTCCTCTTATTCTTAGCAGAGGTAGTGTGAAATGTCATTTGGTTTTGTTAGCCTCGTGCTGCTTAAACCAAGTATCTGCAGGCATAGAGTTTCAAAAGGAGATTGTGAGTAACTTCTGCTTTATAGAACTATAGGCTTAAAATGATTATTTTTTTTTGTGTTACCTTTAAAGGCCATAAGATAGGATGGAAAACTTGTTCTAACTTATTGTTAATGTTCCATCTCCCTCGACTTTTTGTTTTAATTGTAGCCTGTAATCCAAAGTAAAGTATTGGCTTCAAATCTAAAATAGAGTAGACTTTCATGGCAGAAACTTAAACTTTCTTTGAATTAGCTTTCTGTAGTCAATTTCCTTCAGATCTAGCCAGAAAACTCCAGATTTTAGAAGATTGAGGTTTAGTGAGTAAAATTGGAATGTGTTAGGTTTTTGCTGCAATAATATGTAATATCTATTTGTATGTATTCTTTGTTATAATAAGCCTGGCTGTGAGGGGATTTCTGGACAATACACATAAGGAGAACAGAGTTCAGTGGCTCTTAGCAGAATTCCATTTTCACAGATAACTGATTGTAGTTCCTGTATTTAAAAACTTGTCTAAATACTAGTTAACCAAGAGGCACATGTTTTATTAACGGCAGTGAGGACAGGATTATATGATTTAACTTTGGGATTGTTTTTCTTCTAGCATTCTCTCCCACCAAGTGCATATGCCACAGTTAAGGCCTACCCACATTTTGATGCTGAACGGGATGCTGCAGCCCTGGAAACAGCCATCAAGACCAAAGGTGAGGAACATGGGCTGTGGCCTTGATTCTGCTTGTAAGATAGAATGATCATGTACCAAAAAAAAAAAAAAAAAAAAAAAAAAGGTACTGTGTGTAAAGACCAATGTTTTAATATCCTTATTTTAGAATACCTATTTTAGGAGGTGTTGGGTTTCTCAGACCTCACTGATGAAAACTTGACAGAGATAGATTTTAAACTCTGTAAATGCCTGCTTTGAATATGCTTTTGAAGTCTGTAGCCAAGAGTTGGTAAGGTTATCACTGAAAACGTCCACTTTTTTTCTCTTGACTCATCAGTACTTCAAATTCTACTACTTTTCTGCCACTGAGAATGAAGTGTCGACTTCTGTGGCAGTGATTTGGGACCAAGCTCTGAATCATGGGATTCCTACTGGATTATTGGATTGGACATTTCTTCTTCCTCTCAGCTTTCCAGACAGTTGAATAGGGATGGTTTGAACACTTTTCTCCTGGGTTTTGAACTAAATGCTCATGTATCTTGTATTAATTTGGGGTCAAAGAAAGTCCTAGAAACAACAGAATCTAGTTTCTCAAATAATGTTGCAGTATTTCAGGAGCAGGCAGAATGAGAGTCCTCTGCTTCTCTGACCCAGGCTCTCAGGTAGGTTTCCATCTCCTTATATCGGTGCTACCACTTCCACTGACTGGTAGGAGACCGTGATGGAGCAGGGGAGAGAGATGCAGCTGTGTGGGAAAGCCCAGTGTACTGAAGCATTCAGGAGTACAGGGAGTATGAACTACAACTCCGGCGTAATATCTTGGTGGTACTCCGAAGGCCGTGATCCTCTGTCCTGGTCCTGCTCTGTCAGAAAGAAAGGGTGTGCCACACTTTCCAGACTTCCTCCAGGCGCCAGAAGCAACAGCTGGGCGTAGCTGGAACAGCCAAGTCTTTGCCTACATGTCAGGAGAGGGAGAAGTTTAAAATCCAACCAGTTTCTCATCAGAAAGAAATGCAGTCTTCCATCAGTGCCAACAAAGCACATGTTTGACTTGCTACAAAAAGTAAAATATTGCCCCTCCCTAACAAGCATGAGGCTTCCTTTCGCAAGATTTCTTAATTTAACTGGAGAAATCCCTTGTCTGCTCATTAAAGTAGGTTCAGTTCTGATTTTGAATCATTTCATATTTTTTTTCTTATTTAAAAAAATCCTCTTGCAGGAGAGGAGTAAATGTCATCGTGTTCAGCGGAGTTTTGTCTAGACTTAAAAATTTTTTACAGCTCTGATTATAGGGCAAATCTAAGCATGTCAAATATACTGTCTGACTTTCATGGATGGGTACAAATTTACACATTTTAACACTCAAGCTGTTAATTAATGCAAAAGAAAATTGCAATATCCTAGGCAGTACAAAAGCTTTTCCAGTCAGGAAAGTCAACCTCATGTAATTTTTTTGCTTTCTTCCAGCAAAGATAAGCAGTTTGCTGAGTTTGGTTTTAAGATACATGGAAACATTTCATTAGAGAGATGATTCCTGACCCTTTGAACAAATAATAGGGAAGCTTATTTATGGACCTGCATGTTTGTAGGATTGATCTTATCTCTGCTCATTAGCTTGTTGTCCTGGAGCTTTTTTGGGAAGGGGGCTTTAAAGCGGAGAATCTCTTCATGATTTTAATACTGAATCTTCCACCATAAAGACTCTCTCAAAGGAAATATTCCTGGGGGAAATAAAGGACAAGAATGCTGGGACCCTTCTTCCAGTTACTGTTTCCTTGCACTTCAAATACTTGCTTACAGAAAGTTTTCATCTGCTAAATCAGAAAATTGGCTAAAATGTAAACTCTCTAAAATATGGTGTTTTTCCAAATGAAAAGTCTGAATCACCCAGACAAGAATTAGTTTTGTACAGTGATGTTAACAGCCACACTGGGTAATTCTTCTGCAAGAAAATATTTTAAGATATTCTATGAAATATCTTTGTAGTTTTTGAGCTAAAAATGTAATGCTCATGATGAACAAACAGTACATACCCACAGCAGCTACCTTTTTCCTAGGAAGTATCACTGATTCTCTAGCAATTGTACCCAGAAGGTAGAAATAAGCAATGCAAGTTATCATGGAATTGTAAAGAGTAAATGACTTGTTCATCTTGTTTTAATCAGTGAGAGAGATATAACAGGTTATAAATACTTCCAAAAGCTCTTTTTGTGGTTGAGGTGGTCAGTTTCAAAAATAAATGGACATAAGACCCAAGCATTTTGAGGGCTTTGCTCTGTACAGGATAAAGGACTCCTGGTATCTGAAACCCATGCCTTTTCTTTGTTCCAAAGGGCCTGTATTTCCCAATCATCAAAGTTGTCTTTCACAGTGTATCCTTTATAGCAGTACTATGGAAATGATATCCTATGGAGTCTTATATTTGGGAAAAATCGTTTGGGTGTACCTTCTGCATTTTTATATAAACAATATGCAAATACAGTATTTGCGGTCAGGACGGGCCAGTTTACTGTCTAATTAATTGTCCACCTGGTTCCCAGTAATGCAGACTCCCTGAATCGGAGTCATGACTCCCCGTTTTGGTGATTGTGTCTGTAAGATGGGTAGAACTTATTTTACGGGGTAAACAACAGCCACATATTTGTTTTAGGGCAAAGACTGGGGGAGAGTGTCTGACTGTTCTGCTCTAAACAATGTCTAAATATTCAAGCATTCATTCACACTCTTCCGAATAATTCCTCAGAGGTTAGACATCTATTTGGCTATTGTGAGTTCTGTGGGAAATGCTGTGATGTGTTTACTGGGGCTTAGATTTATCTGCAAAAATTTTATTGCTCAGCCTTTTGGGCTTTGAGTAGAGTTGGACGAAATGCAGGGGGTTTATATTTATCCAACAGCCTCAAAAGGGAGATGTGCAAAAATGGATCTAGATGATACAAAACCAGTTTGTAGGTAGCGATACTTCAATGTAGAGGTTGCATAATGCAAATAACTCGTACAGTTCTGGCTTGTTCCTTTTGTAATTGTCATTGCTGTGCCAGTTGCATTTTTAGGCTATTTGGTTTTTCTGTAGTGAGTTAATCTAGTGCCTTAGCACATGTCCTTTGTAAATGTTGACTATTTACTGTATAGGACAAGAGGCTTTTTAATTTCTGTATGATGCTCCGTTGTGCCCCACGTATCGATTAGCTCAAGTATATGAGCCTAAATAGAAGAAACTAACTAGGAGAGTAGTAACAGAGCATACATTTGTATGCTTTTAATTCTTTGTAGGAAAGGAGACTGCTGAAGTGTCTCCCTTCTGTTTCAGAGTTATTCTCTAGCATTGTGACTTTGTATTTCTCAAATACTTTGTGAAATAATTTTATTGTCAGACTAGGTTACGAATAGTTAATTATTTGCAAGCTAAACCACAACCTTTTATTGAGGCCTTGTCGTATACTTTTTCTGTTCCATGACTGGCAGAATTCAAACACAGGTTTGTTGTAGGAAAGCACTCAGAAACATACATCTATAACAAATTCATCATATCCAGAAATTGGTAAAACAATGATGAGGTGTAAATTATAATATATGTATATTATGTATATTATATGTTAGGAAGCAAAAGTTCAGAGGAAATCTGCTGGCATGCTGGTGAGGGAGGGTAGTGTCTGAAATCCACCAAACTGCATGAGTCTCACGTATTCACAATATTAATGGTATCAGTAAAGAAATACCTCATTGCAACATGGTTTGGGTTTGGTGAAATCTTACTAAGCAAAATAGCAGAGCTGAAATTATGGACTTATTTTATTTACATTTTCCCCTTTGACTCCAGTGAGATCAGAACTTTATGCAAGGAAAATAAGACGCTGCAGGTCGTGAGCTCAGTAAATAGTCCTGGGGCTGTGTTGGTACCAGATACATAGTGCCGTTGAGGTCTCACAAGTGCTAATCACATACATCTCCCACTAATAACTTGAGGCCTGCAATCCCATTTAATTCATTCATGTAGTTTGATGATCTCTGTAGTAACTAGATGCTGTTAGGACAGAAATAGCTTCTGGTATTCTGTCCATGCTGTCTTTGAAAATTAAATTTAAGAGAACAGACTTCTAGTAAATGAGCTGCATGAATGTATGCCAGCTCTTGTGAAATGAAAGTATGTTAGCTCTGTTCTCACCTCCTCCTAGAAAGTTAAGTGGCTGTCCATATCGTCCATTCTGTTCAGAACAATGCTGGTGCTGTTGTTTTGGCTCATGGAAATTCAAGTACAGTCACTTTTAAACCAAAAAATTAAAAACTCTGACTGATCCTTTCAGTTGTGTTAATTTCCTCTTTTTGCTGATTGAGCCATAACACTGTCATTTTAACCAGTGCAACGGATTGCCTCTTTTGCCTCTTTTAGAAGAAAAGTTGTTGTTAATCAGAGTCTTGTGGGTTATTTATTTATTTGTTTGTTTGTTTGTTTATTATCTGCTCCCCCCTCTCCCCTCCCCCAAATATATTTCCATCTGCAAGGAATTTTCTTGTTTTAAAAAAAAAATGAGCCACAATGCCGAATTTTCAGCTGCCCATTGATAGAAATGCACTGATAAAGTCTGCCCAGCCAGAATAAATTTGGAAATAAACTTTTGTTTCATTTCCCTGAAACTTCCAGAGATTTTAGTGAACAGCAGAGAAAACTGTTTGAACTGCTCTCCTGCTCCACCCCACCTCAGCAGATGTGAGTCAGCATCCTGTCCATGCAGCACGATTCCCAAGTGTGAACTACAAGCACTCATTTTCCATTAAATGCCAGAGCAATGAGTTAACTTCATATTTCCATCCACAAAGCATAGGAATAAGAAACGCAGTCATTTGTGGGCTTCTAATCTATCACAATTGTGATAAAACTTGAAAATATCATTTGCCGGTTTTGAATGCCAAGAATAGTTTAAATTTAGAATTTATTAAAAAGCTTAAGACAGTGGCTTACGCTGTGGCCCGGCAACAGCTGAAAGGCCCAATGTCTGTGTGTGGCCGTTCCTGGACTGGGAGAATTTGTTTTCCTTTTTTATAAAATGGGAACACTTTAAAATGTGCAGGAGCAGATTATGGCTGAAATGCGAAGTCAGCATGTTTTCAAACCAAAATTTGTAACTAAGACATACGATGCTTTCCAGGCCCTTTTGACTCTTGCGGGCCAAGCTTGTGTGAATAGCACTGGTGTAGGTCTGCCTCAGCGTGAGCTGAGGACGTGGGGCTATCGAGTACAGTATTTCATCACGAAAAATGTGGTGAAGAGGGAGAAAGGAATTTTGGGGTTTGACTCATCATTTTAGAATCTCTAGCTAGGGGCTAAAATGTCTTTTGCAACATTCATGCTTTATATGATTAATTTTGTAATATCTGTTGTAGTCCTTTGTTTCAAGTTGCTGTAAAGTTGCTTTGGGCAGTAAGGAAAATAAATGTAGATGGATTTTGGCAGGGATCTGAGTCCTGCTGGTAGCTGCCGATCCAGTTCTTTCTTTCTGTTTTTTTGTCCAAAAATTATCACTTACACTGATGTGTGTGCAAACGTGAAAGAAGCTATTCATAATACTTGTAGTAGATGGAGGGACCTGAGTCGAAATTCCGGGCTTGTTCTGACATCTAGATTAGAGCACCTATTTGCTTCAAAACCTGGCATGCAACTCACTGGAAAAAATAACTAGTTAAATGTTATCTTTCTGTTGCAGAAGAATATGCACTGTATTAGACACGCAATATTTAGAAATAGTTTTGCCTCTTTTAAGCTTCATCCAGTCAGTCTGGCAATAGGCCAAAACAAGTGGTTACACAGCATGGCTATAGGTTAGCTTGATATTTGAGCATAAGAATGAGAGCTGTGCTACCTGGCTCCTCTGTCCATCTGTTTATAAGCTGTGCAAACTCTTCTGTTTGGAAGACTTTATTATCTGGACATTACTTCCCGCTGTGCTGTTATTTTCCACCTGTGTTTGAATGGCATGTCCAGACAGGTTTGGTTACCCAATAATGTACGTGAAATACAAACACACATTTTACCTAGGGGCTGAATTCAGCGATACAGACACAAATGGGCATTGGAGAATTGGGGAAGGGGACTCAAATTCTCTCACTTACATCTTTTTACAAAGCATTCTAAGAAAAAGACTATCATTGTCCTCCAAAAACATAGTTGTGTTTGGTACTTTAAACAGTGTAAGAAAATTAAATTCAAAATGAGATTTTACTGGAGCAAGCTCCAGTCCTCACCTGGGCCTTTGGAAATTTCAACCACCTGCCATTTGGTAGGTAAATTTGAAAGTACGCTTTAGGCTGACCTTTTCAATTCGGTTCAGATACATTCAGTGTCAAAGTGTGCCACGCTGTTTTTCTTATTTGTTACTCCAACTCTCTTTTTTTTTTTTGGTTTTTTTTTTTCTTTCGCCCACCCCCTGACCGCGCTGTGTCTGTTGTTAACAATTCTTTTCTTGTGGCAGAGGGGTTTGCATTTCTAAACATTTTTCTTTGAGTGATGGAGACTGGCTTCTTGCAAGGGGAGTTTTATAAGCTTTCATAGTAAGAGAAAGTATTGAATATAACTTTAATGGTTAGTTACAGGAACATAAATACAGCTTGTTTGGCTTTTTTCCATCAATGTGAATAAACAGAAGGTAGCTGTCCTTGCAGAGAGCTCTTTGAGAGACGTGTTAATTGTATGTCCATTGGGTTAGAGCCCTATCACTGGTAACAGAGATAAGTCAGATGCTCCAGGTTCATCTCAAGAAGCTCAAGAGCCTCCAGTCCAGTTAGGCTCTGCGGTATCTTTTGAGTTGCCAAGACCAACCTGCAGATGAGAATAATGATCAGAGGAAGAACTGTACCAGTCTAAAGAATGGAAGTTCAGGAGAATCCAGTTTGAAAGCAACAAGTGAAGTGGGGAAAACGAGGGAATCTGAAGGGCAAGTTAGTAGCAGTAGGCAGGAGCAAGTGGAAAAGTCACAAGATGCTGCCTGCATTGGAAAGAACATAGAGTAATGAGTAGCTCTCTCTAGGAAATAATGTCTGGAAATCCTGCTTCCTGTACAACATAAAAGTTTTTTCTTCATATGCATTGACCTGCACTGATGACCCTGCAGGAGTTAAAGGTGTGTTGTGCATTAGGTTCTACTGACAGCCAGAGTATCTAATCCTAGATGCATGCTTTGGCTTTTAACTTACAATAAATCTTCATGATCTCCTTGCATTCAGCCTGCAATTGCATTTAACTGCACGGATTTGGAAAACTTCACTTCAAACTAAACCTTTACTGAAACGTAATTCAGTTACTTAAAAGATAGGTTGTGAGTTTGAGCATCCAAGTCCTTGAGGTGTGCTAGTTAAAATTCATCATGGATCTTCAAGTGATGATTTTTAAAAAAGTAGCACAAACATAGTTCTTCCATTGTCAAAAACCCCTTCTGTCTTTTGAGCTGCTGAGAGAATGAAATACACTGTTTTATTTTCCCATTCTTATGTTTGGAGTGATAGTTAAGTGACTATGGGTTAAATAGAACTACTTTATTAAGAAGCTTTAATTGAAAACACTCTTATCGAAATGACAGGGCAGGCTTTAGCAAGTACAAGTTCACGTCCGTTTGAAAGCTGGTGTTTTTGAGCAACTTTGCGGAGTACTGAGTGACTGAGCCCAAGTACGCAGACACACAAGCAAAGCAGAAAACAGAAGTAGCAAAGCTGGTCACAAAGTAGACTTTGAGGCGTGTACATGTCTGTGTACACAAAGATCTGCATCACGTCAGAAATTTGGGCTGTAACTGGTTGCCCTTTCTCCAAGGCCAGGACATGACATATGCTAACTGATGAGAGCTGGTGAGCTCTGCTACAGACAGCACATGTGCTGTGTTTTGAGTGTCAGAGAACATACTAATACAAAGAGAACAGCAGCAAGAAAGTGTCATTAACTCTTTGTCTTATGTCTTTATAGGTGTGGATGAGGTCACCATCATCAACATCCTGACAAACCGCAGCAATGAACAGAGGCAGGATATTGCTTTTGCCTATCAGAGGAGAACCAAAAAGGTAGCAAAATATGAAGAAATACCAAGTATTGAATATTTTTTTTGTGGACAGTTAGATTTTTCAGGGCTTGTGTGTTTCACAGTTAACTGGGTGTAAACTGGAGATAAGTATGATTTGATTTAGCTTTTCACTGAAATTAAAGATGCATCTGCTTTGTCCCTGCTGGTCACAGTTTAGGACTGGTGGGACTTCTGAATTTATTGAGTATGCACAACTGGAACTGAAATCTGTTGGAGACAGTGGTTTCCTAGCACCTCCAGAAATCACAATGGGTGACATATCAGCCAGCCAGCAACAGGATCCCCTGGTGAAATATGCTAAACAATAGTGAAAAGCCATTTCCTTCAGTTTGAAGGAAAAGATGAAAGGGAGATGGTTTAGGGGATTGAAAGTATTCTGTTTCTGTTCACAGAGATTAGATTAAATGAGAAGAGACTGCAGTCAGTTGTGCTACGAACGCTGCAGGTGTGGAACGGAGTGATATAATGAGTTGAACTATCACTAGATATTATCCCGTTAGAAACACCTTAGGTACTGATCTGTTGATGGAGAGAAATCTGTAAAATGCATGTGGAATTCTGCATAATGAGGCTTGCTATCTGGAAGGCAAGAGCTGTTCTCTTGACTTTTGAAGTTTTGAGAATCTTACCATAATTGAAGTTTTATGCCCATGAAAAAGAGGAAACTTGTATAGAGTTAGGATTATGATGAATGTATCTCTTTCAGGTTTGCCAGACCCCAAATGATAGTCCTCCAATTGCAGCCCAGAATGCTCATCTGAAACCAAATGTAAATCTAGAGTTAAATTTTGGAAATTCACCAACCTTTATGCATGGCTGATAGAGGTACATGCAGAAGCACGCACAAGTTGGACGCATGCATGTGTGCACAGGTCTGCACCCTGGCAGTCACACCCTATGGGCACTGGGAAAATCGTGCATATGAGTGGACCCTAGTAGTGAAATGTGACACTTAAAGCTTTGTTAAATGTTTTGCATGACCACAAAAATGCACAGTCAAGAAAATCTGCACCTTTTTTCATCTAAATGTTTCTCTCACGTTTTTTCCTTGCCGCGACCCAAGAGCAAACTGAATTTATCACTTTAACAAGTGCCAAAGAATAAAACAGTCTGTAGAAACAATGGAAATTTGTAGTAGAAAGCACTCAGTGAAATAAATAAGTGAATGGCAAGAGAGGAGGAAATGGGATATGAAAAGATGTGAAGTTATATCTTCTAGGGGCAGTATTTCATGACTTTCTTTGGCAATGGGTTATGCAGATTTCTTTGGCAATGTGTTGTGTTGTACTAGGCTGCCAGTTTTGTGTTGCAGGGTTTCTCAATAGATCATTATAATTTTTAAAAGTCACAGATCTACCTCTCTCTTCACTGCTTTGAGTTGAGCTGTGTCTAATAGAGACTGCTGTTAAACTTGAGGAATGGTGTTTGATCTATGCAATCTTTCCCCATCACCAATGTTAATGGAGCTACCAGTGAATACTGGCTCTGCGTGTGTGTCTGGTCAGTCCTAACTGCTGCCAACAATCTCTGACTTTGAAGTAGACTGCTAATATGCTCATTTGGAACACTTACACGTTAGTAAAACCTTTTCTCTCTGCTATTCATAAATTAATGATATCCGTCAGTTATCTGCTTCCCACTTGTCTCAGAGTGCTCCTAGCCATGGCAGAGACTGGCGGAGTGGAGACCCTGCTTTCCTGCAGGGCGGCGAAGACCTTATTTCCACAGAAGCCTGCTAATGTGAGGGCAGGTTCTTGGTTCAGTTTGAGATGTTTTATTGCAGTTATTTTGGTAAATCTCACCCTAGTGATTTGTATTTTCTTCGGCCTTTACACCAAAGTGCAAAGATTACAAAAACTTTACTCAGCTAATTGGAATTCATGGCATTGTCCTAAAATTTATTATAGAGATACGAAGTATTTTTGCTGTTTCAGCTGACGTCAGAAGAACCTGTTTTCACCAAATGAATGATGGAACATTGTATCCAAAATCGAGTTATTGTATTAAGAAGTTTCTTAGACTAAAGCAGCTAGATGCCCAAACCACCCATTCATGATCTTGGTCGATCCATGCAGTAAGTGCATACAGTATTAGCATGTATTAGTGCCCTGGATTAAATGGGTGACACTGGAAATGAGCTAAGTGCCTTGGCTCTTTGTCTCTCTGGTACAAACTTAGCTTCAATTTTGCTGAGGACACTTTCTCTACCCCCTTTTCCCCAGCCCCTCAAGCTCACAAATCGTTAGTGTAGAAACCAGCAATTGAAATGCAGCAATTTTCTTCTGAATGCCGCAGACTTAATTTCAGTTTAGGGAATACGTGCATCTGTGTGAACCTCAGTCGTGATCCCAGGGATTTCAACTTTGTAACTGCAGTACAAGGAAGCTGATACTAGCATTATTCAAGTTGCATCTGAAACCCATAAAAGAGGACATACCGCTCACTTTATTTGCTACAGATTTCCATGCATCCTGTGAAGTGAACATACCTGGCTATTTCTTTCTCTCTGACTTGCAATTAACAGTAGAGACTTCGGTTACACGCTTCTGATAGTTTCGTTGAAGAGAGGGATAATTTTTCTGTGCTCAGGGATGATTTTTCCTCTTCAGCTAGATGTTTGGGAACTGGGCCTGTACAATGGAATAACTGTGCAGTCAATTTTCTGATGTCTCAGCTCATAAAGGGCTGGGATAATAGGAAAAACACAAATAATATAGTGCTGTTGGGAAAACTGTGGGAGTATGATGGAGAAGCACTGACCACAGGGAGTCAAACTCGGATCCATCTGTGCTTATTAGCTCCAACAAAGCGTCAAGACTGGAGTGGAGCCGTTCAGATGTGCCTGCACCATGATTCCCAGCACTTCGTCAGCCACCAGTGGATTTCTTCTTCTTTTCAAAGGATGAGAAAAAATTCCTTTGCCCTAATTTCTTTCTTAGGCTTTCACAAAAGAAAAGCTCTTTATGTTCTGTTTCCTTGTCAATTGTGTAAGAAAGACTGTTGCAGGCTTGGAGACTTAAAGCACTACAGGCTAAATTCTCTGGAGATCAGAAGTGAGCTTTAATTTTTTTTTCTTTCGTCATCCCTCCTTTTTTTACAGGAACTTTCTGCAGCACTCAAGTCTGCTCTGTCAGGTCATTTGGAGACAGTGATCTTGGGCTTGCTGAAGACACCAGCACAGTATGATGCCTCTGAATTGAAAGGTGCCATGAAGGTAAATGAGCTTTGAAATTTAAGTATATTAGTCTGACGTTGCTGTCTCAAGAAGGAGTATGGACTTCATATCCAACGCTACAGTTTTCAAACATGTCCACTGATTTTTATTATTATTTTTTTTAGTACTGCAGTTTAAGTATCCAGCTGCAAGGCATCTAAAATGAGAGAAATTCTGGAACCATGCGATTTTAGACTGTTATAATTAAGTCCTCTCTCTATGGAAAAATAATATTTTTCATCAGGTCAGGAATAACCGAGAGGCTGCTCTGGCTGGTTGCTGCTTTGCTGATGGCTCTTAAAAACAATGCACAGGTTCATAGTATAAAAAAAAAAAAGCATTAAAGCATTAAGAGAGCAGCTGTTAGCTGGAGCCATTAAATCCTCAGCTAGCATTTATAGGCTTAAACAGTAGTTTCCAGTTACTGGGTCATATCATTGATCTTGAAAGAACATGATCTTGAAAGGTCTACCAGACCTGCCTCTGTAGAACACAAGGAGGACGAGGATGGGGCATCAAAAGCAGTCTTTGGAGAAGCAGCGCAGCAGTGAGTCACTGTGCTCAGTCCTCTACATTCGCAGGCAAGCACGGAATAGATTGCTGCTTTAGAAATACCCGCTCTGCAGGCCACTGAAACAAGACTTTGAGAGGTGCTCATACCACTGCATTTACCTTTCCAAGTAAACTAAGGTTTAGGAATTTGTGTTTATAATTATCACTTAAATTCTTGGTCAGGTTAATAATTAAAACCCAAGTATATATGTCCGTTGAAATTCAGAACAAGACAAAAAAACCCCAATTAACTAATTTCTCCAGACTATGAAAAAGGAGTTAAAAAACAGACAAGGAAACAAAACTACGCTCCCCGCCCCACCCCACCCCCCCAAAAAAAAAAAATCCAAACCCAAAAACCCAACCCAGTACGGAGATGGTAACTCTTTAATGATGGGCCAAATCCCTTCTTTGAGTAATCAGATGCTGCCATCTTCTGGTTTAAGGAGAGGCTGTCTGTAATTTACTGTGAATCAGATTTGTTTGCTTTTGGTTTTTTTGTTGTGGGTTGGGGTTTTTTATTTGAATGTCTTACATCTGACGTTTTACGTTTAGGATGACCATATGTAGCAATTTAGCTGTATTTACAGCCCAAAGTTACCTCAGAGTAGCCACAAATGTAGAATAATCTGTCCATATGTTGGCTGTTCCCAAATTCCAAGTACCTAGACTAATGTTCTGAATTTGCCTGAGCTTAAGTTTGGCTTGATCCATAGAGCATAATAAGCTATGACATGGGAATCAAAGTTCGGTAAAGTAAAGTTATCATTGAGGAGTTAATTATTTTGCTGGTACACATTCTTATGAAATACTTTAAAAAGTATTTAGAAAATCTTAAATTTTATTAGCCTTCAATACCTATTAGAACCACTCAGTGGAAAGCTTTCCTAATTCTCTTAGCTGTGAGCCATTTTTATAAAATTGCTTGGGTTTAGTCCTCTTTCCTCCCCGCCCCCCCCCCCCCTTCAATAGAGACACTTTTTCCAAGAGGGTAGTTTTCCACATAATTACCTCCGTTTCCAGATGTGTAAGACTGAGAAGCTTTGCCAAGATGTTACCCAGCAGACTTCTCTTGGAGTCCTGTGCAAACCATGCCCATTTTTGACACATACGAAATGACATTCTGTCACAAATGGGCTTAACAAGCAGCGTCCTAACAGGAGGCATAAGAGTGTTTTTTCTGTCTGCTAGTGATGCTGGGATATGAGGCTAATGACATTAATGTGAACACAGTTCTTTGGTAGGTAAGAAACAAAGCAGAATGAAAAAATCGTTTGTGAAGTCTATTGTCTTTTAAAAAAAAGTTTCTCTTCAAAATACTGAGGCATGTGACTGCCAGATGGCTTTACCAACTAGTAACCTGGGCATCCTCAGTGGTTACTGGAGGGAGAAGCATCTTTAGCTCATCCAAGTTAGTCTTTTGTTCTAAGCCTGTCCTTCAGAGTTTCCTGTCTTTCTCCAGGAGCAAGAATATTGCAGTGGTGTTATCAATTTTCAATTTTTTAATTCTGTTTTTAAATTTTGTGATTTATCTATATAAAACAACTGTCGAGGCTTAGAGTACATTGATCAAGCCACATTATTTTCGAGTATCTGAGTTACTGTAAAGTTTAATTGGTAGCTGATACATTTTGATGTGGTTTATGATTTTGTTATAGTGCAAATACTTACATTACTTTTTAAACAGTAGTAATGCAGCTTAGTTCAAAGTACTGATTCTTCATTGACCTTGGCCACAAAAGTGGCTTTGAAATATTATATAAGACCTCTCACTTCATTCAGCTTTTTCAAAATAATATAACATCTGAATATCATACCAAATAGATTTTTATTTCCTAATATTAATATAGCTAATAGTAATGTTTTGTCTGTATTTGGGCCTTGTGAAGTACATGGAAAATACGGACAATCCAAGACGTCTATTTATTAGCTAGAAATTCAGAACATACTTAATAAATCTTTGCTGACTTGGAGACAAGGCCAAGGCTAATGATGGTGTCATCCTTGGCTTTGTGCTTACAGTGGAGGAGTTGTGTGGAGGGAGGTGGGGAAGAAAAGCAGGGAAGAACAAGTTGACTGCTGCCCAGTTGCATGCTGAGAATCAGATTTTCTCCCGGTGTAGAAGAATGGACAGAAAACAATCATACATGGACCGTGATGGGTTGGCCTTATCCAGTTATGCAGGTGGAGAGGCCACTGAGTGTTACAGACACCCACGGCAAATGCACGTTGCCTAGACATAATACCCACAGGATCTCAAAGCTATTGGAGTAGTATTTTGCAACTAAAAATATTCCATCTAGGGTTTCTCAGGTGCAGTTAGCAAAAAATATCCCTGAACGGTTGTGAAACTGATAGAGTGGGAGAAAGGAGATGAGATGTCTGGAGAATATTTTTAAACCATGCAAGCAAGCCTGTTCATTTCTAGCACCGAACTGAATCATGTGTGTGTTGTAGGGTCTGGGAACTGATGAAGACACGCTCATTGAAATCGTCTGCTCACGAACAAATCAGGAGCTTAGTGAAATTAACAGAGTCTACAGGGAAAGTAAGTTTACTTTGAAACTTTCAATGTACTATGTTTTTGTGCTTAATTACTTGGATAAGTTCCCCTCAGTGTGAATTTGATTATTAATCTCTTACACAACACCTGCTTCAATTCTCTGGCAGTTTGACATAAGATACTATTTTGTACTGGTGTCCTGGATAGTTGTGTGTGTTTATATAGTTTCATCTTTGGTAGCAAACAAATTGAAGAACATCTACTACTCATATAAGTTGTGTCTAAATGAGGTTTTTTGGTAAGCAATATGCATTCTGTGCGTAGTGATGGAATGAATGATGTTAGATTATGGATTCTAGGATCAGTTATGTAATAAGTAGGTGAATCTGAAATCTATTGAAGCATGCTTGTAAGCTTATTTGGTAGACCTGACAGAAAAGACATGAAATAAAACTTCCTAAGAGCTTATAGTCTGTTTTTCAACTTTTCTAAAGCATGTTATCTGATTGAAGCTATAATTCTTAGTTTATTATAAGTAGATGTAAGAGTGATCTAAAATCCATCCTCAAAAAATACTACTTTTCCTTTAATATTCCTTATATTTTTATATTGGCCATTCTGGTTGGGTTTATTGCAGTTCAGTAGTGCAGCTGTCTAGTGCCTTTTTGTTTCCCTGAGCTTCAGAGTTGAGCTTCACCAGAAATAGGCTGAAATGTAGAAAATTGCTGTGTGCTACTGCTTAGTAGTTGTCAAGCAATTCTAGTAAGGTGCTGGCTAAGTCAAAAAGCACAAGCAAAACCAATGTAGTCTTAATGGTGGGTATTGAAAAAAATAGTATGTATCAGCAAAGAGAATGTTACTGCTGTAGATTATGTTGCTGTTGAAAAGAAGAAAGAATGCGATTTTGTAGTGATATAGAGTATTACCGCTTGGAAAGCAATGAAAATGTTTAGACACCAGACCAGAATAACACACAGCATTCCTTTGGTTCATTGTAACAGCTTTTGTCTTTTGCATTAAACTTGTAATTGCAGTTGTCTAGTCATAAATCCACGAGTGGAGAAGGCCTAAATGCTGTCTTTATCAAACAAGCAGACATTCATTGGGAGCTAAGAATGATCTAACAGGATATTGAGCTTAAAACAGTATTCCCTTCCTTGTAATAGTCTTAGGCTTTCCTGTTATCTTTCCATGACGGACTTCGATTGCATAGGAACTCTCATGACTGGCTGGTAGCAATGTTGTTTTTCTTGTATGCCAGCATGCATTTGTTTTCATTGTCTTCCACATGTGACTTAGATGGTAGCTGTTTGCTTATGTGCATAAAACACAGTAATTAGCAGCTGTTCTTCTTGTAATGAAGTATTTGTAGGACAGTGTTTACTTGAAAAGAATCTTTTGTTTTCTAGTGTACAAGACAGAACTGGAAAAGGACATTATATCAGACACATCTGGTGACTTCCGCAAGCTAATGGTTGCCCTGGCCAAGGTAGGTCTGTTCATATTTTTCCACTTTTCCTAATGTGCCTGGCCTTTGGTAACAGTAAAACACAAAAAAAAAATGGCTGCCAGTAAAACAGTTGGATTTCTGATATTTTTTTTTCTAAATTTCCTTGTATTTTCACTGTCTTTTGGGGAAAAAAATATTCAAATGTTGAAGGGCAAAGTATTTTGACAGAAATGTATCATTCATAGCAGCAGCTTCATAATGGGGATGGACCATTGTGTTACTTACCTTTAAATTCAGATTTAAAAAGTCAAAGAGAAAAGAATATGCATTTAATAAACTGCTTACTGTCTATTAAACCACTTCTAAATAGTGTTATATTCTTGTTTGAAGGGCAAAAGGTGTGAAGATACTTCTGTGATTGATTATGAGCTGATTGACCTAGATGCTAGGGTAAGTGCTGGTAATGACCATTAAATGTCTTAAGTTAATCAAGCTTTAGAGGGTATTGAAAGTACAAATTTTATGAGAGTGAGAAGCATTTATGAAAGTAGGTGTGTATATTCCAGACTGTCTTGCACAGTTACGTTTGCAGGCTGTCAAGTTATCTGCCACTTGAAATCTCGATACCTTCTGTTATCAGTTTTCCCGGGCTACTTACCCACTAGTACCTATACAGAAACCCCCTGGTATTGCCCTTGGGCATATTGAAAAGAGAGCCTTTAACAAAAGGAAACACGTACATTGTGAAGATAAAGACTGGTTGCAACCAAATAATTTTGTAAGATTGAGAGAAGTATCATTGAACTTAGTGGCTGGTAATGCTTTCTGTCAAGAGCAGTTCTGCTGAGGTAAACAGCTAAATATAGAGTAAAACCTGTAGATAAAGGTAAATACAAAATATCTGGTCTTAGTTTCAGATTAGATCCATAGATCTTGTCTTTGGTGGTCTGGCCAACCATGTGTCCTTTTGTGTTTCTCCCACTGACACAGTTCCAGTAGTGCTTGTTTTCCAGTAAGGAAATTGTATATATTTGCAATGACTTCTTGCGTAACTTCTGATTCTCATGATTTTGCTTTTCATTCTAACCCCAGGAGCTCTATGATGCTGGTGTGAAGAGAAAGGGAACTGATGTCCCCAAGTGGATCAACATTATGACTGAAAGAAGTGTCCCCCACTTGCAGAAAGGTACTAATCAAGAGACGGATTTAATTTTTTCCTATGAGAGAAAATTATAGCGAAGTGGTAACTATTTTGTCCCAGATTTGATTGAAATGGGCGTGAAATGCACTCAAAACATAGAAGATATCATAAATCTTAATTCATGTCCAAGCTTTTAATTTATTTTTTTTTTTCAAAAAAATATAGTTACTTCTGTGGATGTGTTAATCTCAGTTCGAATGTGTAGAGCTCTCTTTTACACAGGTGTAACAATGCTCAATTATATGTCGCGTACACTGAGAACAAAAATGTTACAAATCTAGAAAACACAGCTGCAGGAGACCTTGAGAAGTCCTTTATATTTTCCCTCTGTCCTAGGGTAGCTTAGCTATATCATGTGTTTAAATCTGACAGTGAAGAGTCTCAAAAGCAGCTCTGGTATCGCTCTAAGAACCACATGGGAAAGTCATTTGAAGAGTTTTTCTTTTCGGGGCCTAAATCACTGTCATTTCAAAAAATACTAGTATAAGACTAAGATAGTATTTCACCAGATTATGGAGGTGTTCAAGGCAAACAGAAAGGCCATCGCATGGGAACTTTACTATCAACTGACAAACATTGGCTGTATTTAAGATAAAGTTCTCAGAAGGACTTGGACAGAGATTTTTTTAATCGTATGTCTCTGCATTGCACTCTCTGTGTTTTTTATTTGAGTGGTTACTTTTACCAGTTCTTGGTCTGGTTTTGATTTCACCTGTTTTCTTTCTTGTGATAGTGTTTGACAGGTACAAGAGCTACAGCCCATATGATATGTTGGAGAGCATCAAGAAGGAGGTTAAGGGAGATTTGGAGAATGCATTCCTTAATCTTGGTGAGTTACCCTGAAGTAAAGCGTATCTTTAGATAGGATCTTTTCAGTGCTTTTGCAGTGTATCTTGATAAGGATAGGGCCCAGCTTCCTCTGTTGCTAGACGAGAAAGAAACTGGAAACCAGTGTATTTTAGGATACTACAGGTATTGAGAAGTAGCATATTTTTGCCCTCTGCAAAATATAAACCTTGCTTTCTAGATGAGGATAAAAGTGTATGTGTTTTGTGATCTGTTGTTAGTTCCACTTTTGTCTGATGCAGAGGCTTAATGTTTGTTTCCCCAAACAGACAAAAAAGTTGGAACTATAGCTGAGCACATTAAGTGTTCAATAGAGACACAGGCTGGAGAGAGAATAGTGTGTGTGTGAGAGAAGACGGCAGTGAAGAATGCTAGAGGCTAATAAAAGCTGATTTGGCACAGAATTCTCTGAAATGGGGAGGCGGGGCGTAAGGCTGGTACTCTGGCATGAGATGAAGATGACAAGGATGTTTAAGAGGAAATTCTTTAAAAGGAAAACCCATTTCAGACTAAGGATGAACTGAGAGTTCTGTAATGCAAATGGAGAATAAACAGAGCTCAACCTTGAAAGGGAGAATTCTCGTGGATTAGCATACAATGAGTGTTTTCAGAAAAGACGTTGCTTATAGAAGTGGAAGAATGAATTGTGGTGTGTGTGGAGGAGGACTAGCATTCTGAGATGTTATTAGTGATGGAGGGAAACGCTTCCTCAGATTGTAAGCATCTGTGGTTCAATCACAAGCTTAGCCAAGCAACTTCTAAGTAACAACTCAGGTAAAAATAATTTCTCTGTGTCCCCTGTTGGAGAAACTTTTGCTGAAAACCTTGTTTTGACTACTTACCATGTCTTTAAAAATGGTTCCAAGATTCTGTGTTCTGCTATTCCGTGTATGGGCAGGATGTTTAGCTATTCTTTTCTCTCTTTTCAGTCCAGTGTATTCAGAACAAGCAGCTGTATTTTGCGGACAGACTGTATGATTCCATGAAGGTAGGGAAGACTGTTCTTTCTTTCTGCTCTTTTTTCTCTTGACATTGTTTGATCAGATTTTGACTCCTTAGGCTCTTTTATTCATATGATGTGTGACTGGCATGTGAATAAATTAACTCTAGTATTGTTCAAAAGCATTCTTTAACAGTTACGAGCCTAGACCATCTATTCAGATGTATCTGGTATAGGGAAATACAGGGAAGGATCCCATTATAATGATCAGTATTAGATCAGTTGGTTAAAATTAGCAAAGCTAGACACATCTTTTGCAGGTAACCAAGAGCTAATAGCAGAAAACGCTGTTTATTGAAGTGCCAAAATAAGACACTAAATTTGCCTCAAAACATTTTCTCAAGAAAAAGGAATGAAAGAGAAATGCTTGGTGACAGGCATTAGGCAATACCAGGAAGACCTCCCGGTGAACCAGAGCTGCTGCTTACAGTCTGAGTAGTTAGATTTGTGACTGCAAATTAGTTAAACTGCTGATGAGAAAGGTATGTTCATACTCAAATTCCTGGATTATAATAAAGACCTTAGTTAGAAGGTTTAATTCATTGTATCTCTTGTTGCTACATCTCAGTTGCCTGTAGTTTGCTACCTTACCCTTGGGTATGGTGGCTTTTTTTGCATTTCAGCTATTGCAGTTGTAAATGTGCATCTGCTTGTAGGGCAAGGGAACCCGCGACAAGGTTCTCATCAGGATTATGGTCTCCCGCTGCGAGGTTGACATGCTGAAAATTAAGAGTGAATTCAAGAGGAAATATGGAAAATCTCTTTATTATTTCATTCAGGTAAGTTTTTCAGCTTTCTCTTCATATCAATTGTATGATATGAAATTCATATCGTACAGCAGCCTCCATTGGATTAATCATACCATTAGAATTTATGGGAGGTGTTTTACAGGCTGCAGTGAGAAAAATATATTATCCATGCACTATCGAAAATCCTACAGCTGGTACAACTCCTGGCAGACACTTGACAGTATATGTAGGCTTTGTGCAATCAACTGATGTGTTACAAAGGAAAATTCTGTTCACTTGTCCCTATCTTCAGACCGAAAGAAAAGAAAAAACGGAATTTCTCTGCGATTGGTGAAATAGAGCATCTAAATTGCTGCTTCCATTGATTTCAGTGTCCATTTTAGCTAGAGTGATTTTTGTCCATTTCTGTGATTGGGCAGGAGCTATAGGTTTTATTTAACTTGGGGCATAAGTAAAGAGCTTGTGCATCTTGTTTAAAAACTAGTCTTCTAACCACCCTCACAACAGCATATGATACATTTTTCCTTGCGTAGATGAAGTTGTGTCAAAATCTTAAGCCAAAATCTTCTCATGAAGATGTCAATTTTAGATTATAAGCAAATTTTCAAAATATTGAACTTGATACATGATTTTTTGCAGTGATCGGTGAGAAGGAACAGAATCAAGTCCTTCAGCTTTCCTTTGTTGTGTTGCTCTTTCCCGTACCAAAATTTCTCTCCCTTCATGGCCTTGCATTTATATTGCAAAAATGATAAATAATTTCAATTCACACATGAGTAAAACTCAGTCTAGATAGTCTTCTCCAGTCTGACAGGGCTTCAACTGCAAAACACAGTCTGTCCCACAGGTTTAGAATATAGTGCATATACTTTCATATTATGTGATGTTTCCTCATATGTATTTTGTATTTTTCTTCCCTCGCTTTACAGCAAGACACAAAAGGGGATTACCAGAGGGCGCTGCTGAACCTGTGTGGTGGAGAGGACTGAAAACTGATGGAAGACGCCCAACTCCAGAGACATGCCATTTTTGCTCTTCATTTTACTGTAATCCTAGAAAAAATTGACTTGCCTAGCTAACCCTGGCTTGCCTTTATATCTGCAAGGCCACTGATGTAGTACGCTTTCTGGTGCTGCGTGCACTCCTCTCAGCAGCTTGGCTCTGCCAAAGGTCCCTAACAGCGTATAGCCAGAGAAACTAACCTTCCAAAGATAAATGAGGTTACAAGTGCTTGTGAAAGACTCTGCCTCTCTGTGCGATGTTTCTAATAAAACATAAATAAAACTGAAGTTTTACTTGACGAACAGGGGTGTCTTTCAGACCTTTAATTTGAAAGCTGTGTGAATAATTGATATGTATTTAGCCTTTGCTGTCCATTTTCTGTGTTGGTTTTTTCTTCCCAGGGTTCACTATTTGTGGCTGAAACGTTATCTTACTCCCTCAAAGGCCTTCCCCTGTTTAATGATTCAATTTCTGAGCAGAAGCAAAACCATTTTCTTATTTTTTTCCTTCCCCCCCTCCCCTAAATAAGTGATGCTAAAACCTTTCTCTGCCTGTGTGTGAGGGGCAAACATTTCTGAATCCCTCTCAAACCTTTAAACATTTTCTGTGCCTGTGGCCAAGGGGTAAGTAGTTTTGAATCCCTCTTAAACACATAAGACAGCCTGTCTGTACCATAATGTGGTGGTTTGGGCCTGACTGAAACGAAGGACAGATGCTCTCCTGGAAGGGGGAAGAGGAAAAGAGAAAAAGAGACGTGATTTTAGAAAAAACTATTTAATGAAATATTAATAATAAAATAATGAAATGTATACAAAACTGTATCAAGCTCCCAGATGATGATCACATCACCTTCAGGCACTGGGGAAGTCCCAGACTGGACTTAGCAATGGACGGGAACCGGATTCTGCATTTGGATTCGGGAACGCATGGATTGGGATCAAAGGCAGATGAACAGAGCCCCCCTTGGTCACCCGCCATTGAAGGAAGGGGCTGACCCTTTGATCCCTCAGCTTTTATACCGAGCGTGATGCCGATGGGATGGAACACCCTGGGGTTGGTTTGGGGTCCCCTCTCCTGTCCGCTCCTTCCCGCTGCTGCCACCCCTCAGAGCTTTTCCACTTCCCACCCTCCAACGGGGCAAATAACAAAGTTATCTGACCTTGGTGGTTATAGCAGTAAGTATAAGCAGGAGTCTCTCTGCATACCCTTCCTTGGCATAAACTGGAAACAGTCAGGTCTTCTCTCTCTGGGAGAGAACAGTGTCTCCACACTATGCTGTTAATTTCAGAGTTCAGCTCGTTAGAAGGGGCTTTGCTGCAAAGAAAATTGGTTCTGTTTTATCTCAAACCCCAGGCCTCCTAAGTGTTTACTTCAGAAGACCGGGTGTGCGGGCGCCTCTGACCCGGCCGGGAAGCGAGGAGGGAGTTGCTCCCCGCCCCCGGGAGTGTCTCTGGGTGCGGGGAGATGGCGGCCGGGCAGCCCCCGCGCCTCTCAGGGAAGGAGCGGGCCGGGCTCCGGCTGTGAGGGGGGACACGGAACGGGCCGGGCTCCGGCTGTGAGGGGGCTGCGGACCGCCCTCAACTCCGCGAAGAGCCGCGTTTCCCCCCTGTGGTGACAGGTATTCCAGTCTTCGCTTGTAGCCGCGGTGAAGTAAGCTCACTCGGTGGAATGCACTTTTCTTGTCTCACTGTGACATTATCTCCTACTACTGTGTGAAAGTCACATGCAAATGTGAAGAAAAAGGTGTAAGAGCAAAGCTTTCTCTCCAGCTGTGAGTGTTGCACTTGGGCCCTCAGGCGGAAGGCTGAGGGGAGCAGCCATCTTGGTGCAAGGGCCAAGCCTGAGGGCTCTTCGGGTGCTTGTGTGTCCACACACTGCCTACCACAGAGGCCTTGGGTACAGCTGTAATATAAATATTAATTGTCATAAGAGAAAATAATTTCCTCCTTTCCCAGCTGTTGTTCCTTTGGAAATAAAAAACTGCCTGCAAGTATCAGCTGTTTTCCCTCAGGCATTACCTGCTTTGTAGCCCCGTTTCAAAGGCTGATATACTCCTCAGAGATAATTTTGAGACTTGTTAAATCAACCTTTCAGAAAAGGCATGAGAAGCACAGAGTAGCCTGTTTCATGCTGCTATTAAAAGGGTGAGAGTTCTTGCTGAAATATCATTGGCTGTACACCACAAGGAATATTTGGTGTAAAAACACTGCAGTTGATAAAATACTGGTAACTTAAATGCACAAACGATACTATTTTTCAGGAGCAGCTCCAATTTAATGCCTGATGGAGCAGTGTCATTCACACCTGTTTACAAAATGCCTCAGTCCAGATTTGTACATTTGAAAACTATTGCTGACATAGCAAATCATTCTCTGAATCTAATTAGGTAAGTCATCTCTATAAACTTTGCTTGCTCAAATGTGGCCCTATAAAAGAAATCAAACGGCAGGCATTTTTCCAGTCAGTGGAATGAACAACTAGAATTTGATGGCTAGCATGCTCTGCCTCACTGCTGCAGGATGTTCAAAATTGCAGGCAGTCTTTCTTTGGGAGCAAGGCGATGTTAAATAAACCGGCATGATTTCAAAGGCCAGGACCATTTTTGCTGACTGTAGACTAGAAAGCAAATTAGTCTCCTGTGAGATCTAGAAGCTTTCTAGAATGTAATTAAAGTTGTTTGTTGGTGTTGTTGATGATTTCTCTTTCTTTTTAACTTTCGCTTTTTTTTTGTATTATTGGCTTACTGATATTCCAGATAGGAACAAATTTGCAAGCTCCGGTGTTGATGCTGACATTTGGTTGCAGGCTCACTAATATGCAAGGTAGGTCCCTGTCCATGGAGATGTATTGCAAAAATCAGGTCTCTGGGACTTTGAAAGTCAGGAATACCTTGAAGAATGCTGCTTAGCGGTATTGCAGTGTTTTACTAATAATTCCTCAGCTGGCAAATCGAACACATGATAAAAAGAAAAAAAAAATCAAACTTTCAGTTGCTGATTATATAATTTAGACTGTTACTCTGTCTAAGATCTATTTACCTTCAGAAGAAAAAAAAAAAAAGTATTTAAAATTTGCCATTTGCCTCCCCAGATCTGTGCTGTCCCAAGAATGTGTGGAAGAAGGGTCTGATTTCAGGTTTTTCCAGGTCAGATCTTGATTTAGTTTATTGTGTTTGCTCTTTGGAGTTCCCATTCCAATAACACTGCAACAACAAAAAGTTTCCTTTTGATATTTTGCACTTCATTAGCACTGTTTCTTTGACTGTCCCAAATTACACAACAAATAGCAGTGGTAGGATTTAATTGGATTTCTACTAGTCTCTTATCATCAGACCTGCTGTGTAACACCGATGTTGGAACATGGGGGCTAAAGAAGTGTACCTTTGGGCAAGTATTGACTTAAATACCTACTAAGAAAGTAATGATGTTTCTAGAATGGCTGTAGGTGGTTTCCTTGGTGTGGTTTCCAGTTGTATGCATAAGGGTGACTTTTACTGTTCCTTATACAGAATTATCTTCTTCAGATTTCAGAGGAGTTTGTCTAAGTCAGAGTCTAAACAGCCTAATTCAGAGTACGATAAAGTCACTAAATGCTTGCAAATATGGAACAGCTGTCAGGCCTGTACCAGACTGTGCTAGTTCCTTGGTGCAAAAATCCTTATTTCTGCAATTTGTAACTCTATTAGCGCAGCATCTGAACATCTTATAAAAACAAGCAGTTTATTGTTGCAGTGCATTGATACAGAATAATGCAAGATGTTTTACAAGTGAGAAACAGATTTAGAATGGATTAATTAAAATAAATTGTAGCTCAGCCAAAACTTAAGCCAATGATTACACGCTGGTAAAAGGTTCCTTGCAACATAGAAGCTTTTAAAGTGCTTGCTTTTAAAATACCTTTTCCATTAATATTAGAAAGGTATGTATTGTTTTACTTCTGAAATGGGTAATGCTTGCTCTCTGAACACTGCTATGACTGTTTATGAAGATTCTTCCTCAAGTGTAATTTTTTCTCACTGCAGTGGGGGATTGTGAGCTCTTTGGAAGCACCACATAGAGAAGCTGATTTGGGATTTTGGTTGGGAGCGGGGTAGGATGTCTTTCTATTTATAGCCTTTTCCTTCTAGTGAAAGATAACTGTGTATGGATAATATCTTTGGAACCAAAAATTTCTATGTGCAAGGCCCTTTGGGGCATGATGCATTAAGAAACAACTTAATATGAAATTGCAACTCATACGTTATTCGAGTCCTGCTGTTGGTGATGTTTTTGGTGCACTGTCACCAACTGCTCACGAGAGGGAGCTCCGAGAAAGCGTCAAGCGTTGCTGCAGTCAAAACAAAACAAAACAAAAAAAATCCTAATGTGTCTGCCTATATATTATAAACCCTGCTCTCTCCAAACATTTACATTCCCCGACTCTAAGCCTTCATGTCAAAAATTCAGTTTCATCTTCCAGTATTTTTTCTGTATCTAGAAATTGGTTATGTTCTCTGGAATACTTAACCAAGTTTTATAATTGCTCTCTTTTAGGCGTAGGCAACCCAAATGATTTCTTGTATTCTAATCATGTTAAGATTTTCAAAACTGAAGCGTTTTCTCTAAATAACCTTTCAAAGAGTGGATTAATAATGACAGTAACTGTAAAGGAATTTTCTCCCCTTTCTTTAACAGGAAGTGGGTTTGATCTTGAAATTATCTGCTGCTTCCTGATTTAAAACAGGTACTCATTCTTATTTTCTCTGTAGAAAATTAAATACATCACCATATCTTTTGCTATATTCATGTTAGCACTTTAGAATTTAATTACTAGGAATTGCACACTCTTTGTATTTTTCACTATCTTTACTACTAATAAAATACATGTGCCATTAAAGTAGCTTTTCTAAATGAGATACTTCCATTTATTCGTGTATATTACTCTTCCTTTCCTTCTTACTCTGACTGTTGTGATCACACCAGGGAATGTTTTTAAAATTTTAATACAGAAAGAATTTGTTCAATTATGTGAGGTGAATTTGTTTATGTTCAGCTTATGCATTTTTAGTGTCTTAAGAAAATAAGATATTAATTGAACTTCTTTTTTAGTATGGCTTATTTAAGGTCCTGTTTAATGCTTAATAGAAAAAAAATTATTTTGCTGTTTAAGAAGGTTGATCGGAAGGAATATATCCAGGTCTGTTAGTTATGGAACAGAATATATTGCTTGTGAATTCCTGATTGAATAGCTACTAAGTAATTTGGACAATATTCTTCTTTCCTCTGCTAAGTGTCCTTTTCTGTCTGGTTTGTACCTACTTATTTTACTCGTAAGGTGAAAACAAGCTTTAAGACTTGTGGAGGCTATTTCTAAGCGTACACAGAACTTATCTGAAAATCTACTTTTATTAATATTATTGAAATAATAATTATTAAATCTTACTTACGTGTAGAAATTAGGATAAATTATGTGATCCAAAATGGTCATCTTATGAAATGTTGATTTTATGAAATGTTTTGAAATTTTTTGACATTATGTTCCATGGAAGAGAAATGTTTATTTAAAGCAGCTTTAGTACTATTTGATTTTAAAAAAGGTGCAAAAAAACCAATCTTTCTAAAATCTTTTTAGATTTATGAAGCACTAAAGATGGGTAAATATTTTGGAAAAATATTTTTTAAAAGATTTTGTAATAAAAACATTAAATGAGTATTACTTTGTAGGCTTTCTGTGATTATATAATAAATTAAATTTTGTTTCTGAGGCAGTTCTGCAATCAACTTATTACAAATATAGTAACAATGATGTACTTAAATACATCAGTAAAGCAACAGTTGGCATTGTACAATAAATACATTAATAATAGGGGATCTAAATTCTTTCACACTTCTATTTTATCCTCCTCATTAAAAAAAAATGGTATCAGGAGCCTTTTAGATGTGCTTTAGGTTTTACTGTGAGCTCTTAAGTTCTGAATTTCCTTCCTCATTGTAAGAAGGTTTTTTCCCTGTTACTTACAGGAAAGCAGAAAAGGGATTGTACTACACAGTGGTTCTGGACTGTGACTATGTCATAATGCTATTATTACAAATGATGGATTACAGGAGGATTTTTTTCTACTCTCTTGCAAATTTGTGTATTGCAAATGCACCCGATATTAGAACGTTTTAATAGTTTGTTTTTAAACCCTTTAATATAAAAGGTTTTTATTTAGTAAATCTTTGAGGTAA
This sequence comes from Chroicocephalus ridibundus, assembly GCF_963924245.1. Taxonomy (NCBI): domain Eukaryota; kingdom Metazoa; phylum Chordata; class Aves; order Charadriiformes; family Laridae; genus Chroicocephalus; species Chroicocephalus ridibundus. The sequence goes on from NC_086292.1 coordinate 32,084,623, forward strand.
ATCAACGTGAGAAGAGACCGATGCAAGCTATAATTACGTCTGGGACAGTGGCAGACTGGGGGTTTTTTTCCTTTTTTTTTTTTTTTAATGGAGAAAATCTTACTAAAGCAACTGCTTTTTATTTTCTGGTTACATTCAGGTCTCACAAGCTACGTGTTCGATATGTGTAAATGGGACAATTTTCTTCCTTTTTCTGTTCACCTTCTGTCTTGTGCTAATGTATTTTACTTTGAGATAATGGGCTTGGCCTGTCAGTTCAAAACCTGCCTGCATGTGAGCTGTGTAAGTTTATGTGTGTCATGTAGAAGAAAATAAAAAAAACTAATAAGGTGGGATTTGACTTTTTCAGTTATTTCCTCCCTCCACCATTTATTGCCATACACACAAGGCAGGATTGTGGAGAGAAATCAGAAGTGCCGTTATTTCAGAAATAAGCTGCTCTATCTGTAATCAGTGGTGATGCTAATGCAGCGTTTTAAAACAAGTATTTGGAACTGGGTAGGAGCCAAAAGGCTCAAAATAATGAACTCCAGCAAGGTAACTGATGAACTGACAAAATATGCAGAGGCTGACCACGGATGCATGAGTCGAGCTGAGACTCAGCAGCACAGAACCTCGGAAGAGAAGCTGCAATCTAATTGTCTCTCTTTTGTGTTAAAGAATTGTGTTGCCGGTATTTTGGATTAGTGTAGGTCGTAGCTCAGAAAACACCTTAATGTTAGATGAATAAGCTGCAGAGATGCCTCTCTTGGTTCTGTGTGTAAGAAATGTATTTTAAAAGGATATGAAGTTGGGTAAGTAGTTGATAATTCACATATACAGATTGATTTGCTCTGATTAAATATTAGGAAGAAAAGAAGGGAATGTTGTGTGTTATTTATCAAACGAAACCTGTGAGATGGGAAAGTAATACTGTGACCCCCAGTGTGATTTGTCTGTTAAGCTGTAAGAGCCTGTCTGAGCTGTCCAAGAAAGTGAAATGCTCGGCTTGAGTCTTGAGTCATCTATAAATTCAGGTCTGTATCTTCAGTCTTCAGTGCAGAGTATTAGGCACTCCAGTGTCTTTGAAGATCTAAACCTGTCGTTTTTAGCAATGAGAATTAGGTGTCTACGTACCTTTCAGCGTCTGAGTCTCATATTGTATGACTGTTTCCTAATATCAGGTATTTACCAGGTTTTGAAGCATTGCAGGCCCTTCAGCCAGGACAGTGCTTCTTTGACCTTGTTCAGAATTTCTCTTAAATAGGGCTGATATTGGACTTGCAGACGTGCTGGCTGTTTGATCCCAGACTTTCTTTGTCTCTTAGGTTAATCTTCGTCATCATGTATTCTTATGCCACTAGAAAATCTCATTGTTTTAGAAAACGATCATAGCTGTGAGGATCGTATGAGTTATCACCAATTATAAATAGACATAAACTGGATTGTGAAAATGCTCATGTTTCAGGATTAATATGGTAGCTAATGTGTTTTATAAGTATAGCTGTCCTCTTCTGCCCCCCAAACAAGATGCTAGCTAACATTTTCTACATTTTCCCAGTCTAGTCATGACTGCATGTTTTAAAACAGTCTTACTAAGGTATATTGTTCTCAATTTAATTAGCTTGGCAGCAGTTTGGAGTCATTGATAGAAGAAAAAAAGAAACACTGTGTGGGACAGAATTACCTGATTGTGGTTCCCTGTTGTTCTTCATCTATTTTGTGACATTATCGAAGTGATTTAGCTTATCTGTGCCTCAGTTTCCCTTTTAAATTAGAGATTAATTTCTTCTTTTTGAATTAAAAAAATACTCTTAAGTAATTCCTGATGTAGCAAACCTACTACAACAGGTGATGAGCTATTTTCATTAATATTTTCAGCTCCCAAGTTAAGTTCTTCAGGAACGATGGCCATTAACGATTGTGTTTCAGCTCAAATGCTGCCTGGGAAATGTGTTTTGAAGCTTTGATCCAATTTTCTTAGCCTGTGTATCTGAGCTTAGTTTTCCAGGTGGGTAAGTACTTTCACAGTTGTCTGACGTGCAGGTCTTGGTCTTACATTGCACTAGGACTATACTGAGTCTCTGCAAACTTGGGACCAGGTGTCTGAGATGAGAATGCACAGTTCAAAAAACAATGCTTCATATAATAAACGGAACAGATGGTGACTGAGGGAACCCTTTAGGCTGAAACATTTGGGGAAAGTTTGTGTTGTGGTAGGAGAACTGTTCTCTCTCTCCTGCGATGTCTGTCCTGCCAGTGCTCTTTGTCCTATCTTCAGTCTTTTGGGAGTCTACTGGCCAGTGGTTCTGAGTGGTTTTTATCTGTATCCAGTCCAAAATGACTGCATGCTCTGCCATTCTCTTACAAACCAATGGACCATAAAACGTGTATAGTTTTTTGGACCCATTTTCCACTTTGCCTGCCTTTTGTACACATATAGTCTAGCTAACTGGAGTAGTTACTTTTGCAGCAGATTAAAGATTTAGTCTGCTCCCTTCCTGATCCTTCTGAAGTCCCTTCATCTCTCTCCTTTTTCCCCCCCTACAATTCTTTTAATTTTTCCCTCTTAAATCACGTGGAATAAAATGAGGACAACTCTAGAGCCTTGATCTCAGGGAGATCAGCTAAGACGACTGATACTGATTTTGGTATTTGGGGTGTTCAAAAAGGCAGGGTGAGGGAAGGAATTTTACTTTCCACAGTAAATACTATACCAGGTCATTGGAAAAGAGCTCAGCTTTGTATTAGTATATAGATTTGCCATTAAATCATTAAGAGGGTCATTAGACTGATTCAAATTCAGTGTCGGATTTTCCAGATGGGCTTTCTTGGTATTAGTGGCGCTAGTGTATTCAGAGTGAATTGCAGGAAAGCATCAGACAACTGTCAGGATAGCTGCTGCGGAAACCTCTGCTTGGCTCAACTTGGAATTTATTGTCATTTAGTGAAAATATTGGTGAGAACATAACCTTTTGTAATGTTTAATGTTTTATTGGCTATAAAAGATAAAATATAGAGTAAAGGGAAGTAAAATAGTATTTTGTTAGGTCAGGAGCTGGATTTATGCATCTACTTACTGATAGAATAATCAGTGGGTCATAAAGATCAGACCGCCTGCCTCCTATCTCTTCCTTTTTTTTATGTGTGTATTCAACAATCCCTTCTTTGTGATAGTTAGGCCCATGGGAGCTTACCAAAACACCAGGCCCCTTTTGTCCAAGGGTATTAAATTAGCTGTTTAGATCAAGAAGAATGTAGTGGATGCTTCTGTTTCAGACATTAAGCAGTTGGGATAGGACTAAATAGACTAGGATCCTTGACATGTGCAAATGGAGCACTTGCTCACAAGGGACACTCAGCTGCGTAGTAAGCTAATTCAGCACACAAAAACTAGGCATTAAATAAATTGTGCATTAACATTTGGTGGGGAGTGTTTAGCAAAGAGATCTCAACTCTTCAGCTTAAAAGGAGCAGTAGTGCATATTTCACACTGGTTCATGATATATCTAGTGTGCTCTTATTCAAATAGATCAATAGTGGAAATAGCGTTTGAAGGCTTCTCTGAAAAATGCCAACACACTGAGATTTTTCATTAGCTTGATAATCCCTATGCTGCTGAAATTGGTAAAATCTCATGATCAGTCTTAGAGGAAGCAAAAACTGAGTGGCACCATGAGGGAATTCTCTTTGGCAAAGCAGGCTGCTGTGGCAAAAGAGCGTGAGGGCAGCATCTTTGTCACAGTTTAATTGTCCAGTAGAGGTACAGAGAATTTCATAGTCTATCGAAATGACAGAGGTCTTTTATTTTTTTTCCCCCATTAAGTAGCAGACTGAGGTGGGCTTGCAGCTACGAGTTACTGTAAAAACTTTTGGAATTCCGTTAGTGTCTTTTGGAAGGAGCTGCTCAGGAAACATGATGTCTTGTTGGATTAAGGCTTCACTGCCAATTGTCCTGTGAAACCAACTTTCTCAGGGTAGAATTAATCCCAAGGATTTATTCCAAATAACTTAATTTGGTAAAACCTGCAAGAAAATGCCACTCTCAGTAATGCCTAGTGTAGACAGTGCTTGGTATCAGTGCTATGCATTTTGTTTTGTTAATTAGGTGAAGTTTGCATGCTTTTCCTCTTGAAACAAGGGATTTGGTTTTGCTTCTGATCACTTTTCCCCTCCTCCTTTTTCTACTTTAGCCCCTTCTTTCTACCCCTGAGTGTGGAAAAAACCCACCCAAACCTCTCTTTTTTGCCCTCACAAAATGCATAGTGTTGTGCAATTCAAAATATGAAGTGAAAAAAACCCGGAACATGTGTGCCATTCTTTCCATATGCATATGGTTGTGCGTTCTTACATTTCTAGGAATGCAGAAAGAGTGTTTTTTATTCAAGTCATACTCCTGCTTACTTGCAGTGAAACAGTCCCTTCAAGGAAAAACAGCTGAAATCCTTGCAGTGGCAGGACGATACCGGTTATGCACCTTTCACTAAATCCTTTATGCTCCAAAGGAAGGCCTGGCTGAGTTGTCAGCCACTAGTGTGGACAGTGACACAGATTCAGGATCACGCTTGATCTGGGCTGTGAAATGTGACTGTTCTTCAGGGCTTTCTTTAAAATCAAGGAATGCCCTGTGTGCATAGCTCACAAGACTGGCAGTACGGGGAAAAATATATGAAGAACAATACTTTACGCATTTCTATTCTGGCTTTTATCCCAAGAGATCCCAGAGAGCTTCAATAACTACTATGGAACTTGCCTTTAACGAAGAGGAGTGACAGGCCTCAATTGTTTCAGCACATTTCCATGAGGGTTTCTTTCCCCTCATACAGTGATTCATTTTTCTGTCTCTGATGGCAATGTGGGGGGAAGATAGCTGTGTTTAGGGACGTTTGTATCTTTGCAAATCTGCTGGTATCCCCATGAGACAGAAGTAAAGGATTTTTTTGTCTGTAGCTTCAGGATAGTAGCAGACAAGAAGCATGCTCACTGTGGCTGTGCTGTTCTGAAAGGACTTTATCTCTGCAAAACTTCCTTACTTCTGCAGGGGTGATATGACCTGCTACTGCTCTCAGGGTGAAGTGAACTGGTTAAACGAGAACCTGAGTCACAGGAAAGAAAAGAGATCTTAGAAGGGAACCAGCCGAGTGCTGCTCTGTTTGGCTCTCAACACTTTCAGTTGCTCCTAAGTAGCACAAGATGCTTTTTAAAGTCCCGTTCTGCTAATTAAATATGACACTTTTATTAAATATGTAAAACCACCCAATTGTCAAGTACATACAATGTACAGCAAGGACAGCTGAGCAGTACTGCTTGGCTGCAGGCAGGGATTTGCAAAGTCTGCAAAAAAAATCCCGCAAGGAATGGTGACAGACCTGCATTGCAATACACCAACTCCTGCAGAAGTGTACTGTACTTTTCATCTTCCTTCATTGTACCTACATGAAAGGATCATCTGGAGGGGCAGATGTTGGCCTCACACCAATTCTAAATAATGGATGGTACCAGCATTTGTATTCTTCTTTTGTGGAGCCAGTTTACATGTCGTTTTACTGTCTCCTAGAGCCCAAGGAAATATGATTTGGAGCCAACTCTGGTTCCATGGCTCTGGTTTGCCTAGCTCAGGAAAAAGCCAGGGCTGTTTCAGATAGGCCATCTGGCTCTCTCGAATGGGCTTATTAGTAATAGTGGAGGTGGGTCTATTAGCTTGGGACAGGAACTCAGAAACAGATGCTTTGTTTATGTGTAAAATATGGCTTCAAGCCAAAGCGCTAATCATGATTGCCTCTGAAGTGGTTCTAATCATCTGTATGAGACTGCATCGGCTCTTGTGTTGTTTGTACAAGCTGGTAGTTTAGAGGTGTTGTGTACAAGATATTTGTAGTCATAATTTCTCCAAACAGGTTAAGGCAAACATTATGAGAATCAGCATATTAATGTGCTGTGTTTCAAATTAGAATTATAAATACACTTTCCTCATTGGAGGCCTAATCTGCTAGGAAGAAGCCAGATGTTTACTGATGACACCATTATTTAGAAGGACCTATCAAACTAAAACAAATTATTGTTGTTTAACTGGAGGAAAGCCTGGTTTTATGTATCAACCTAGTAAAACAGCTCTGTGTTGAGACTGACTGAAGTAGTTTTTGTTCTTCAGGCAGCAGGCCAAACGTGAATCCCAGCAGATTTGCAGGTTCCCCTTCTGGCCTTAGGAAAGCAAAACGAGGTGTTGCCTACGTTTTCATAGCATATGTGAAATAAGTGAAAATAGGAAATGAATGGTCCTGGCTTATTTTCAGCAGAAAATTATTCTGAGGCTAAGCAACAGACTAAATTACTTTTAAATATTTCAGTTAGCATTAAAAAAGACCACAATAAGGGTAGAAAATTTTGTGAAAAATGGAAAATTTAGACAGATTCTGTTTAATTTTTTTTTTCCCCTGTGTCTACTTTGGATGCATTTCTAAGGAGGGGAAACTATAACTGGCTAATGCACATGAATGGTTAAAGTCATGGTTTTATTCATAAATTCTTTAATGTGTTTTGAAATTGTATTTTGTGATTAAAAAATGTGACAGCAGGGTGGCTTTATCCAATTATTTTTATTATTATTATTTTTCCTTTCGAATGTCTGATTCCATACCTGCTTTCCTCACAGAACTTTGAAATAGAGGCAACTATCTGAATCTGTCTCGTGATCGTCAGTAAATTTTTGCTTCAATTAGTCTCTTGATAAAGTATACTCTCATCTTGTACAGCTTTGCATCAAAGCAGCTTTCCTTTTTTCTTTTATTAGTCTTTCTCATTTTGATAAGCTGAAAAACTGACACTGTACATCAATCTTGCCTGTAACACCAGGTTCTAAAAAATCATGTAAGCACATGCTTATAATACCATGCTTCTATATTATCATGAAGTTTACTTTTTTTGCTAAAGCATCTGAACTTCAGAATATGCTTAAAATTTCAGCCAAAATGTTGCTATGCCAAATAAGGGTCTTCACTCTATAGAAGGAAAAAAGTAAGGTAATACCTGGATTGCCTTATGATCCTAGTCCTCTAAAGAGGAGCTGGAATATTCAAGATAGCTGCCACACATGTGTAATTTATATTATACTCTCTGTGGATACATAAATTGGTACCTTTGGTATGGTCTGGTGGACTTGTCAAATGAAAACTACCTTTGTTGAATCCTGGGTACATGTGTGTGGCTATGAATTGTCTATCTACAAAGTGGGGTATTCATAATACTGTGAAATACAGACTCAAAATTAGTTTACTCGATTGTTTCCTGAATTGATGTTTCCTGAAGCAACTGTATGATAGAGATACCCGAAATACTATGGTTATTTGCATGTAGAACAGATATAAACAGTGCCTTTGATTTATTTAAAAAAAAAAAAACCAAACAAGTGGTCATCTGAAAGCTCTTTTTTAGCTGTAGATATTAACAGACCATGAGTTGTAGCTTCTTGGACTGCTAGGTGGCACGTAGGAGAAAATTCTATGCAGTGGAACAAAATCTGGCATCATCTAGCTGTATGCATTGTTAATTAAACCTTGTAATCTTTTTTTTTTCGTTTCTCCTTGATTGCAAAAATGTAAAGCTTGGGTAGGTAAAAGCACTCCTCTCATCCTTTTGATAGTATTATAGAACTGAACGTTCTCAGTTCTCTCACTGAAATCTTCTTAGAGGTTTGGACTTGCAGGAAAGCATGATAGCGCTGAGCAAAGCCTGTAATATTGCTCTTAATGTAGCCTTTTTGTGGCTAGGCACTGCAGCCCATGATACGTGCAAAAATAACTCATTGTTCAAAAAACATCTCTACCCCCCCAGAGTGTAGAAGCTTAATTGGTAGAAATCCCTGCTGGACCTATCACTCTCCTATCTGTAATCTTACTGGGCATGGTTCTTAAAGCATAGAGACAAAATGAAAAGTTATTTAATTTCTCTTCTGTGCGTCAGAACTTCCTGAGTGCACATAAGACCATAAAATAAATAGACATTCCTTTTTTAATTAGCCAGTTCCTCATTTTTGCAGCTACTTTCTTTGACAAGTGCATCATCGGTTTCCCTTGATTTTCAAACTGAGTACAATGATACCAGGGTATCAAAGTGGGGATCTTTTGCATGCACCAAGAGGCAGCTTTCGTGTTCCTGGCATTGTCTAGACTGTGAGTGCTGTGGTTTGTATGAGGAGTTTTATTAATAGCTATGTGGAGTTCTCTGTGTATTAGGTGTATTAATGGCTGCAGTGAGTTCTCAGTGTATTCGGTTCATAAAGAGTTCAATGACATTTATGTCTCCATAATGAAATGAGGATGTAAAATATTCCTTTACTTAGCAATAGCATCAAACAGAAGATAGTTGAAAAATTAAAAACATAATTGAGGCCTTTATTAAGACTACTTCAGAACTGTGCATTCTTAAATAGCCTGTGCTCTTTAGTTAGATATTTGGTTAGGTGGTGTGTCTTTTGTTCAGGAGTGAAGAGAGTATCAGGAAGTAACTGTGAGGTCCTTCCCAGAGAAGAGCTCCCACCGGCTCATGTTCAATAGAGACCACAGAATTTGTCCGAGAAGGAAGGAATTTTACTTTCATAGGCTGAAAATGTCTAATTAAGGGCCCAAGTAGGATTTCTTTGAAGTCAGTTGGGGCTACTCGTGGAGGGAACAACCGTTCAGCGTAAGTAAAGGTGTCTGGCCCAAAAAACTTTTAACAAATGTTGCACTGTGTGAAAATAATCTGAGAATCAACCATAGAACAAATGTAACATTTCAGTTAATGAGTCTATTATGCCATGTTTCCCTAGGAAACTTGTAATTATAATTAATTACCTCAAATCTGCTGCTAATCCACTTGAGCTTAGAAAAGACATGAATTTTAAAAAAGTTAATTTTCTGCTGCTATGTTACTGTCTTTGAACATTTGAATATTTGAAGTAACATTGCTACTGAATGACTTTGATTTTACTTACATCTTCAGTTCTCCTCAAGCTCTCTCAATTCTACATTCAGCTGCTGTTGAGGAGATGCTTGTAAAAATGTATTGGGGGCAGGATGAAGTAGGGAGACTGTGTATTTGCATTGGCTCAAAAATATACTTTTAGTTATATTTTCAAACTGTATTAAACAGTGATAAAGTTCCTGCATTTTTATATATGAAAGGGGCATACGAAAGTGAAAATGGTACCACTTCACTAACTCTTGAAGAAGATATTTGTGGACTGAATTTTAGAACCTCCAGCTGTGATGTCATTTTTCTATCCAGCTACTTGCTTGCAGATCTAGGTGAGATAATGTTTTTAAGAGCACTTGAAAAAATTTTTTTTTAAATAAAGGAATATTATAGCAAGCAAATTATTATACCAAATCCAGGATGGGTGTAAATCTGTACGACTGCAGGGTGTAGTGATTTACATTAGCTGGAAAAACATCCATTATTGTGTAACAGCATGACCAATTACTTGACTTGCTTTCAGTGACAAGGATGGTAGGTAGTTTAGGAACTCGGTGGTATTTAAAAGCTATCAGAGAACTGACCAGTCCTAGCAATTGCAAACTGCACAGGAAGAAATCTGTTCAGTACTGAAAACAAAGAATTGTCTGAGATAAGCCTGAACAGAGAGTTATCATAGGACTTAACCTTGTCTATTGGGTATGCTCTTTTGTAGCTAATATATTTAGTGTAGTTTTCTACCAACTTTTTCAAAAGGATCTTCAATGATTAAGAAGCCGTAGTTCCATTTTCATAAAGGCTCTAAAAAAAAGAATTAGTATTTCTGAAGGTATACCCTATAATATATAACTGCAATGGTACTCAGTAGCCCCATTTTCAAAGAAGAGTTAAATTTTTTAGGTGATTGTTTTGCCTAGTTTCCTGTAGCTGCTAAACCAACGATTGCCTTAATCACTGCAGGTTGCCCCTGGCTAGGAAGGGTGAAGTAATTGTTGTTCTCTTCCTTGAAGGACTGGCTGGAAAAGGCACAACAGTGACACCCATAGCAAACCAAGGGAGGTGTTGCCTATACGCAGTCTTTCAGGATGTACTTTCTCCTGCAGCTTGTTCTCTAGCTCAGATTTCCTGTAAAGGAAGCAATCCACTGATAGCAAGAAGTGGGTTACTTGCAACTGAGCTAAGTTGCCTCTAAATATTGTCTGTTTTGTGACAGCATACATCCAAAGGTATGACTTGTGACACTTGCACAATTTTACCATCTGGCCCTATGATCTATCCTTTATCCTAAACAAATGCTAACTATTTGTGGAGCAAGGGTTATATATATGCTCTTTGCTTATCTTTTCCCTGCAGAACAGCCTGTTTTGAGACTTGAGTATTCTTGTCAAAGATTCACTGCTGAATTTTTTTCCTCTGCCATTTAATGTGAGTCTTTTAATACCTAGAAAGTCATAATACTTATGAAAGGGACGGAGTAAGAATAGAGCTTAGACCTTTCCCAGATGACTTAGAAGATGCTTCGAAGTCATTTCATAGGTTTAAAAACCAGTTACGATAATAATATGAATTTTAGTTTTGCTGCTCTTGAATGTATTGTAGGATTGCAAAGTAGTGCCCTTGTTAGACTTTAGTTTCTACCTTGCTTTCCAACTAGTTACAGGAGCTAGAGGCCACGTGCTGCACTTCTAGCAGCTGCTATCATGAAGACACGAAATAGATAAGGGGAATCCAGTCTGGGCACCCGGGGAGGAATCTCGCTTCAGTCACGCCAACTCTGTGGAGCTTCTAAGAGAGAACAGGTTAATTTTAGTACTGTATTAATAGTTAATGTGCCATGTGAGAAATGCCGTTATGAGAAGAAATGTGGCGTTGTATAAATAGGTGAGGAAAAGCTTGAGCTGGTCAAAGTTTCTACGCTGTTCTGCTGCAGTTTCTCATTCTCTTGCACCCATGCATCTGCCAGCCTTTAACTCTTTGTGGCAACAGAAAGGTCAGAGAAGGTATCACTGCTGCTTTACTTGCCAGCTAATGTATCATACAGCAAAATTCTCATCTTATGTTGACATTAATATTTGTGGCAGTAGTAGTATGTCTTTGCATATAGGAAAGCATGAAAATTGTGTGCCAGGCCGTGAGTACCTATGACTCTTGTTTCTGTGGATCCCTGAGTATTTGGTGGTGGTTTTCTTTCTTTCCTTCAGCTTCTGTCCCATATGGATTGGTTATTTTGAGACGCTCTTGCAGGTTTTGTTTGGTTTTGTGTTGGGGCTATTTTTAATACAGTTCTTCGGAACTCCTATTATACAGAAATACTTGAAAAGTGTGGCCTAACACTCTATTAAACCCCAAAATACAGATTAAAAGAAATAAATGGATTTGTTTAAAAAAAAAAAAAAAAGTCAAACTGATTCGGGAATTGCCTTACATAACTCTACTGCTCTAACTTTTGAATTGTGGTGTATGTTTTGTTCTTCAACAGATCCTGGTTTTTACCACAGTAACCTCTGTTTTCATATTTGATAATTTAATACAAGTTTGCTGCAGTTACACTGTGGCCTTTAATTTTAGTCTGGTTTTTTTTTGTTATTGTTAAGGGTAAAATCTATCTCTGAAAATCTGGGATCGTCACCTATGTGCAAAGTTTGTATATTCAAATAAAGCTGATATTCTGTTACCATGTTGCAGAGAGACAGCAATGTGTGGTGACATACTAAGGTAAAATCTAGTGTATCAGATGCAGAGACTGTTTAGTGTGACGCTTTTTAATTTGAGGTAGTTCCTGAAGGGGGAGAGAGCTGGGCATAATTGCTTCAGGTTCTCAGCGTGCATTGTTTATGTCTATTTATGTCTGAAAAATAGTTGTGTACAGAGAAAGCATAAGAAAACCGGCTTGCGTACCCTCCACAACTGAAAAAGTCAGGGCACACTGGCTCTTTGGGTTGAACAAAAAGACTAGAACTAAAAGCATGACTATTCTGATTGTCTATATGTTAGCACACTCTCTATACTTAAAGGCATTCTGTATATTAGGAAATGAAGTGCATTTGGCCTCTAGAAACTGATTTTTCTAATTTGCTCTAAGTATTTTGAAAGTGTAATATTCTCCTTCAGGTGTAGCAATAGGCATTAAAACCTCACTTGAAATAGTTTTTGAAATGGATTTTGTACCTGTCTAGTACCATTTAGCTCAAACGTGGAAGCCATTGCCAGTGTGACTAGTGCAGCTGAGCACACCAATGTGGTGCAAGTGGAGACGTGTTCTAGATGTCAGGAAGTGGTCAACACTCACGAAACCTGCACTTGAACCGCTGAATTCCTAAATCTATGAGAAACGTTGACAACATGGGTAAAGATATTAAATTCACATCCCATTTTAGAGAATTTAAATTCCTCACTTTTTTTTAGAAAATATGTATAAATAAATAAATGGAATATGAATTCTCTAATGTACAATATGGATACGACTAGGTCTAATGGTTTCAATGAAGTGTTTAATGGTACTGATAAATGTCCAGGAAAATTGGTTACATCCACAACCATTCTTCTAAATCAAACAAATCACACGTTAGAAGCTTTAGGCTCAGGACTTTGATTTTTAGTTACTGAAACAAATTTTGGCTTTGTATATTACTTTTTGCTAAGTACTGTTCTGTATCGTGCTGTTTCATGGTATGTTGTGAGAGATTTTTTTGTTTTTTCTTTGAGCAGTTGAGTGGTGTTTCAGGTCTAGGCTAAGATAGTTGTTGATAATATTTATAAAATCAAGAACCAATTATGGTACACATTGTCTTCTGTTGAAGTTTTAAAAGCTATTCAGTATGGGTAATGGACGAGTATCAGGACCTTAGGGTTTTTGGCCTGTGTATTGTGGAATGAAATTCTGCTATTTTTATTCAGGTTTAATAGCACCTTGATTTGCCAGAGTACACCTATGCCATTATAGGTGACAGCTTTTTGCATTAAAAATTGCTTTTGTGAGCAAGTATGGCAAAAACAAGCCCAAAAGTAGCTCTGTATTAGATTAAAGCAAGTGTGTGTGTGAAATGGGTTACATGACAGGAGAAGGGATTAGCAGCTAATTAGCTGGTAACTCTTCTTAGTCAGTAAAAGTACTGAACATATACATTGTCTCTATAGCATTGTGTATGTTGCATATTCTCAATAAAATGTTAACTTTAACTTTAATATATTTGTATTAATTGTGATTTTCGTGAGAGCATTTCTAAAAGTAATTTCTGTAATCACTGTGTCGACATGTGATCCATTAATTCCAGTGGTACATCTGTAGGAAGACAAGCATTGTGATTAGGGATTGACTGTACTGGGATTTTACCCCTGCTGGTGGCATTTTTCCAGTATTTCCAAATAGTAGGTAGTAATGGTAGAGTCAATGCATAATGTACCCACCATGGTGGCTTTATATCTGTGTCTTTGGATTTTATTTTTTTTTCTATCACCAAACTGTAGTTAAGGTACAAGACTGCGGAAACAGTAACCCACACTGTGTCGCAGGCTGGCTTCTCCATGATCCTTGATTCCTGTGTGCAGAGTAGTTGTTTTGTATTAAGATATAGACAGAAACAGCATGGATGCCAATCTGAAGTTCTTGTGCCAAGTTGCTGTCTGTGAAGTTTCTTTAATAAGGATATTTGGAAATTCCATTATGTATAAAATGTCTTTTTTCAAGAAAGAAATTCTTGAATGGGAGTTCTTTCCCCTGCACAAAGTTTTGTGATTATTTTATATTTTTTTTTCAGTAGTTACTTGGATCTTTTTCGGAGTTTCCTTATTTTGCTTCACTCCCTGATGTGTTCTTGTGGAAAAAAATCAGACTCCAAATGCCTTCTCTGCCTCGGGTGGCCTTGGATATGCAAATCTGTCTTGAATAGCAGAGGAGTTGATAACTCTGGCCTACAGCTTTCACACAAAGGAGACAGATTTGTCTTCTTTACCCCCTGTTTGTCTCCTCAGGAACTCTGTTCTTGGTTGACAATATAAAGCAAAATGAAGAAAAAAATAAAAAGCCTGCTCTAAGCAAAGTAAGAGAAAGGGGAGCAGGGAAAGAAAAAGCAGTGCTTGTGTTTCAACCAAATAAATTGCTTACTGCAATTTTTTGATAGGTGTCTCTCTTACTGTTTTATTCTCATTAGTGGAAACGAGGAGTAAAGTATTTCTGTCAGATTTCCCACATTTCCCCATTATCACTGGATTTGTCACAATATGTCACTTTGCAGAACAAATGCTTCAGAAGGGCCCCGAACCACTGTTACTGGAAAAGGGTATGAATTGTGTTGTCTACAATAAACTCGTTATGTTAAAGAAAAGGGAAACTCTTCTGTCGATGTCTGGTGAAGGAAAGGTGGCTATTGTAAACATGTAAGAAGAAAACCAAATCTGTCTTGTTTTTCAGAGATGTTTTGTCAATTGCAGACTTTTATTAGTCATTTAGAGTTGGTTTGCTATTTAAAGCTTTAAATGTTCAGTTAGTGGGTTAATCCTTCTTGTAGGTTTTTACCCTTGATTTGTTGGTAATTGAGGTATTTGTTTATCTTAATTTTCTTAAAGTATGTGGTTAAAAGAAATGAGTATTACACTTTGAATAGCAATTGAAGATTAAAGCATTTACACTGTTGTTTGTCACAGAAGGTGCTGTAATACACATTTCACAGCAATACACCGAGAAACAATTTGCTAAGCTGGTTACTGACCAGCTATTGCACACCTTTGATGTATCACTGGGTAAATGCAGTAGCTAGTAAAACCAGTACTACCAACAGCTGTAAATAACGACTTTTTTTTTTTTTAATCTGATCAGGTTTACAGTACAAATGAGAACTGCAATATCATAATTAGGAAACTGAAATTGCAAAGGACTGGTGCTTGTCTAACACAAAAACCTCTACAAAAGTTCAGCAGAGGGAATTTTTGATGTAGCAGGAGTGTTAGCAGCAGCACTAAATTAGAAGCTGCCTATGGAATCCATAATAAAACAGACACTGAAGCTTCAAACAGAATTTCCATGACTGAGTATGTCTATGTTCCAGACCCATCTCTGGTTTTTTGCTTTATAACCTTCACTCTTTCCAATTTCCTTTTTCTGAGTTTGTGTTTTAATAAACAATAATGCAATAAAAGAGTTCTCTGATGTTAATGATGTATATGCATTGCTCAACAACAAGGGCTTTTTAAAATTAATTAATAGCTTAGTAGGAAAAGTGAATTAATTGCTGCGGCAGGAGGCCAGTGAGTCTGTAGGAGTTTTGGACTTACCCAGAAAATTGATGAATTGTGAGCAGCAGAAATAAAGTTTCATTATGCTGCCCTATATAGGTGCTTCAGATGTGATTCCAGGGAGTGCCCACTGGACAGAATGTACTTCATTTCATTCCAGTAGCTCTTTTGTATCTAAAAAGCAATTCTCTGGGCTTAAAGAAAATGTTCAGAGTGAGGTTTCCACTTTGTATGTGTGTTAGTTCAGTATTTCCTATTTGTGTAGAGACCTTGTCACCAGGGTCCATTCACTCCATTTTCAGTCTCTTCCTTTTGGTGCTTGTTTTGGTGTCTCTTGCCAGACTCCAGCCAACTCTTTGTCAGAAGTCTATTGTCTTTGACCCAGCCAGAGGTGGCTGAAGCGTTATTTTTATTTCTGTAAAATTTATCCCTAGGGACTGCAATTTTCTTCATTGAATGTCACATCCCTTTCTGTTTATCTCATTGGTGTGTACCTGTTCAGCAGAGGCATGTACGTTCCTTATTGATGCATAAATAAGGATCTAATACACAAATTCCTTTTCCATCCAAAGTTACCATTCTGAGAGCCTCAACTCAGCAGCTATCAACTCCACAGCACTGTTCCACTTCCTGCCTTCTCCTTAGAGTTTCAGAGTATCCTTATCTTAAATAATATAATCAATCAATCCCAAGAACAGCAACAGGAGCGCAGCCCTGCTGCCTGTGGACACCAGTTGCCTGTGAACCTGTCTGCACTGAAGGATGGAGTATGGTAGAAAGAGCCCTCTGTGCCCCAGAGTCAGGAGCAGCAGAGCTGTGAAGGGTGATGTGCTGTCACCAAGCAAATGAGGCTTTAAGACGGATTTCTTGAAAGGCTTGAGATTTCGTCTTGAAAATTTCTTGAATCTTTTCAAGAAAAAATTGCTATTCAAAGGTTTGGTGCTGTGACTTCAGACATAAGCAGAAAAGCATTGATCAGAAAAATTAAGAAGACAGGAGCTTTAATTGTCTTCAGCATGTGTTTCACTTGGATTTAATAGGATGTGTATTTTATGTTAGTGCAATGCTAGTTTTTTAGATAAACATCTATTGCTGTTTAACAGCTTTCTAATAGATATGTGAGTATCTAACAGGAATGCGTTACATAGCTGTTATTTCTTAATAAATATATTTTAGGTAATCAATGAATACTTAACGTGCAATTACTGTCTTATCAAATCTAAATTAAATGTGTGGTTTAGGAAATGGAGAACTGGCTCCTCCAGTCACATATGTCTGCATGTTTTGCTGCAGATGCTATAAAGCTGAGTATACCAACAGTGACATTGCCCAGAAATTAATGATTTTTAAAAAGCTGCTTCATTTTCCTACTGAAGTTTGCCATGAGTTTCTTGCTCTGTCTTTAGCTACTAGTGGGAGTTTGGTTAATTGTTCTGGGTAGTCAGATGCATAAAAGTGCTACTGTGTTGGCAGAATGAGAAATACCAATGTGATGATCAATGGGCGCTCTTGCAAAAATGGTGCTGCTTTGGAATGTTGAAGGCAGGTAATAGCTCCTGGCAGGTAATAGCTCCTGACAGATGGGACAAGGAGCTATGAAGAGAAAAGTTAAATGTTTTTTTACAGTGGTGGTAGTGTGGGGGAGTTTGCTTACACGATTCTTCCTTCTCTCCCCCCCTTCTTGAAGACATAGTGTTTTTACAGAGAAGGCTACGTACCAAGGAGAGGGATTAAGCAAGATTTGTTTATGGAAATATTTCAGCACAAGGCCATTGCAATAGCATTACTTTACATTTGTTGTCCTACTACTTGTGTTGTCAAACATAGTGAATCAAGCCATAAGTTGCAGATAAGTGTGGTTCACAATCTCTAGAACTTCCCTGAAAAGACGGACGGAAGATCCCATGAAGGCTTCCTAGGATACGTGAACTTCCCCTGTGTGCCTTTAGTGAGCTGCAAACTCTTTTTGAGCATGTAGACTTTCTGTCTTCAAGCTTTAGATAGCATGGAGACCAAGCAGCTGGGATGGGTATGAACCTAACACTGAAATACCATTAGATAGGAATGGCTATCTATTCAAATACGAACCACCTGGAAAAGCAGCTGACTCTTATTCAACAAAGGCAGTTTCTGCTTTCACTGAAGAGTCCCTTATTAAGGAGCCCCCTGATAAAAGGAGTGGAAAGTTGTAAAAGGGCAAGAGATTGGTAAGTTTATTTCATAAATGCAAGTTGGGCTTGTGGATCCTTCTAGGGAAAAGCCACCTAGGGTAAAGGGTAACTTCCAGGTAACTTTTTTTTCTAAAGATTTATTATTTCTTATGTTTAAAAACTTGGGCAAGGATGAGGTGCTTACATCTACTGTACATCTCCTAAAAAGTTTGTTTGTAAACCAAAATCTCCTGGCTGAGATATTGTGAATGGTAGTCGTGAGCTGCAGAGGTAGCCTGAAGACTCCAATCAGGAGAGCTGGGCTGCTAGTTCATGCCGCACTACAGTAGCATCCCTCAGAGTGTGAAAAGAGGGTTTTTTAGTGCCCTTATCTCTGGGCTGTAGAGACTTAAAATAGGGAATAGATTCAGGTAGAGAGTGGTGAATGGCTAGTGGGCTAGTGAGGTACACTATAAAATCAATGTGTAGTATGCTACCATGGCTAGAAAGGTAAGGCTGACTTGTTCCAAGACCTATGACTATTTTGGTTAATTACTCCTCTCTGACTTTATTGTACTTATCTTCTTGTTCTGTACTATCTCCCTTTTATTTCTGGTTTCATAATTAGGTTGCTGCCTATTCTTATATATTCAGATTAAAGCTCTCATGTATTGTAGTATCATTCTTGACCTTTTGAATGACCTCTCTTAACAATGTGGCAGTGAATGAGTAAACAGTGATGAGTTTACTATGCCTCTTTCCTTGTGCTCAACTTCATCTGATGCACTGTGGCATAGTCAAGAAGGCTAATTATTTTTGAAACCATGCTAATTAGTGAAAAGGCCATGCCCTCATGGCTAGTGAGCTGAGTTAGGTATTGTTCCTTGTCTCCCTCACCACTCCATGCACTGCCCTCTTTCTAGAGATGAGATGTGTATTGTGAACACTGGGCTAAACATGGTAGACTTACACTGAGGTCATGGGGGTGGCAGTTGAGATAAATTTCCAGATGACAAAGATATATGAATAAAATTGAGCAGAGGTAACTCTTCTGGAGGACTGTGACGTTGTAAATATGTGTATGTCGCTGAGTAATGACACAGCTGTTTAGCTCGCTAGACAAAGGTCCGTAACTCCTGCAGGAACTAGGTAGTCAGACTGTTGTAATTCAAGAAAAACTGTTGAAATATACAAAAACTGGGAATTTTGAAATGAGTCATTTTGATCCTTGATCAGAAATATTTTCATTTGGAAGATGTACAGTTGAAATGCTTCACCAGTTTCTAAGCTGTATGGAGCTCTCAATGCTTACGTTGTTCCTGCAGTTGTCTCTTGTTTAGATCAGTTAGCATGGTTGTGATAGAAAAAGTATCTCATTGAAAAATCGATTGTTTCATCTTCCATTATGTGTAGGGGAGTGAACAGGGAAAATTTGAAAGGCTGAAATTAGGTAGCTGTAACATTTCATAGCGTCATAGAATAGTTTGGGTTGGAAGGGGCCTTTAAAGGCCATCAAGTCCGACCACCCTGCAGTGAGCAGGGACATCTTCAACTAGATCAGGTTGCTCAGAGCCGCATCCAACCTGACCTTGAATGTTTCCAGGGATGGGGCATCTGCCACCTCTCTGGGCAACCTGGGACAGTGTTTCACCATCCTCATCATAAAAAAATTTCTTCCTTCTATCTAGTCTAAATCTTCCCTCTTTTAGTTTAAAGCCATTACCTCTTGCCCTATTGCAACAGGCCCTGCTAAAAAGTTTGTCCCTATCTTTCTTATATGCCCCTTTTAAGTATTGAAAGGCTGCAATAAGGTTTCCCCAGAGCCTTCTCATCTCCAGGCTGAACAACCCCAACAAATTTCAAAGGCACAAATCTTTCAAATATATTGGAGGTAAAGCCGTTCGTTTTTTCTGACACATTTGCAAACAATGCATTGAGTGAACTAGATTTCAAAGGAAGGTTCTGCTTGACCTGTCTGCAATGCTGGCTTACATATCCCAGTAGAGAATATTCCCTCTGTGGGTAAACCACCCACAGTAGCATCCTTCCCCTTGTGTCATTTACAGTAAATCCAAGCAGTATAACACCAGTGTAAAGGCAAAACTGCTGGCTCCCAGAGACAGTACTATGACTTTCCTGTCCTCTGAGGTGGGATAACCTGAGCTATAAGGGTAACAGAAAAACCTAGCCTAGGCTGAGGTGGTCTGAAATTTTATCCATCTTTTCTCCTTCCAACAAAAGACACACAAGGGTACGTGTGTGTGTTGGCAAAATCAGTTGAGATAGGCCTTGCCCATTTCCTTTCATAGCATAGAGGGATCTTTCACAGAAAGGAAAATGTCTGCAGTTGCACCAAGGAAGTGGGTCCTTTGTTGCCACTATTAGAAAGGGCTATTCCAGCCTTTCCAGAAAGACTATTCCATTCTACAGAAGTTGTTATGGATAATGTGAATTTATTCACAAAAAATGTTTTTTCAGTCTGTGTAGAATTATATAGAGAGCCTACAAAGTTGCTGCAAGTTTTAACTGAGCTCAATTTGTCACTGCTATCTGCTTTATTGCTTTGTAAAGCTCAGAAACTTTTCTCTGCAATCTGTAAACTGGTTGGTGGTAACTTGCATATTCTGCCACACCCACACCCACTGGAGTGACACCTCTGTACACAGGTCAGTTGCTCTAGATTGCCTGTAAGGGTGGCCTCTCTTTACGGAATGGGGTAGCTGGTCATCAATGCTCTGAAGGAAACACATGGATCCGTTGTATCCCTGTTCCCTTCTGTGTAAGATTTTGGTTACCTTGTATGCTGAACTAGTTATGCTAGTTCTGTCTCACTGTTTTTTAAAGGGTTGTCTTGTGCACGTGTGATTTGAAATAAATATGCTAGTAGCATAGTGGATTTGGCACCCTAGCAGTTGTTTTAAAATGTTACCACTTAATGTATTTTTCCTTCTGCTTCGTTGTTACCATTTTGTTGACACTTTAAATACAGTTTTGAAGGTCTCTTTAAAGTGTTATCCTGCTAATATAAAAATAGTTCGTTCCCAGTGTACATAACTATTCCAGCCTTTGAAGGCAAGGTGATGGAAAGCCCATTTTCATTAAAGGTGGAATAAATAAATAATTTTGTTCCCTTTCATTACTTAAAGGTACACTTTCCATAGCAGTTGCAGATAGAGAGACTGGATCACTTCGAAGGGACACATTGTCTCAGACGGTGACTGGTGGCTCCACTACCCAGGTGAGTCTGTCAGCAGTTCTGATGTACGCATGTTGTCTGCTTGTGACTTCTGAACCCTGGAACTGTTCTGTCATGAAAGTAAATACCAGTAAGGGAACTCTGGAGAGAGGATCCCATGTCAGTTCCTCCAATTGAGAAAGTTCATCCCAGCATCTTGCTCAAACTCTGTATGGGATGATTCTGTACTTTGTTATTCCTGCCTCAAAATGCCCCTATAGCTTTCTTGAGATATAACATTCAGCATTATTGCTTCCTGCCTTAAGCAGCTTGCTGTCTGCAAACAGCTTCATGATTCTTCTCAGGAGGGCGGTAACTTATAAGATTTGTGTATCTCTTTTGCCTAGACAGACCTCTCAAAACATGAGGCAAGGCTGTAATGTTAGTCAGCCTCAAGAAAGTACCAGTGCTTATCTTTCTGCAACTAGCTGGCTGCTTGGACTAGCATGGACTCCTTCGTTTCACTTTCTTTCTTGCCTGCTTGTTTGTTGTGGGCAGCTGATGCCTACCCTTTCCAGCAGTCAGTCATAGGTAAGCAAGGCAGAACAGAGGGACAAAGAAGGCCTTGTTTTCTTTTAGTCCCTTGTGTGATTAAAAATAACCAACTATCACAGCCTAGCCCCAAGCCCCTAGTTCTTATCGAGTGCTCAGAGATGCATCGAAGCTCTACAGCAGGCAAATCCAGCTCATGATCCTATTGTAAGCCGTTTCCTGTTTGTTTGAAGGCTTTCCCCACATTTGTCAGTGTTTTAAATACCAATACAGGCCCCAAAGTGAAACAGTAAGCCAGAATTGTTTGCTGGGTCAGTCTTATCCCTTGTTCTAGATTCCTCCTGAGTTGAAGTTCAATGACCTAGAAGTTATATTGCTCACAACCTCTCATCATTCCAGCTCCAAAATGTGATTTAAGTTTTGTGGTGTGTGTTATACCTTGATGCAGCAGTCAGAAGATAAAACAGATGCTTCTTAGGACATGCTGAAATGTAAATGAACAGGAGTATGGGGGGGGATCTAAGTTCTTGCCTCTTTAAATTTTTATTATTTCCCATCCAAGCTTACTGTTTTTGTTTAATCTTGCCATTCCTTTTCTTCTTCATTGTGTGCTCTTGTTCTTAGGGATATGCAAACTTTATTAGTCAGCTCAGCTTTCAAGCTCTGTGCGCTTTTGTGTTTGAGAATTGGGAATCAGGTACTTTTACAGTTAGCCTAAGGGGAGAGCTGGGCAGGAGGAGCCTTTATGAATAATCAGGGTTGACATCTCCAACGTTGTTCCTTCATTATAAATATTGTTAAAGGAGCTGTGACCACCATGGGCTCAAACAGAACAGAGCATG
This sequence comes from Chroicocephalus ridibundus, assembly GCF_963924245.1. NCBI lineage: Eukaryota > Metazoa > Chordata > Aves > Charadriiformes > Laridae > Chroicocephalus > Chroicocephalus ridibundus. Next base: position 32,106,504 of record NC_086292.1, read on the forward strand.
GAGGGGAAGAAAAAGACAGCCTTTGATATCCGCTCTTTACTAGTTATCACTCGACTGATGACACTGGCATTGACAGGTCTCTTAGATTTGGCTGCCTTTTTTTTGGAAAGTTTTTCTTCTATTAGCATAATTATTCTGTCTGTTGAAGGCTGAGTTCATTGTACCAATTGTAAAGGCTGGGAACACTAGTTAATGTTGGTGCTTGTAAATTTTCTTAAATGTTGTATGCCTAATAGATAGGTAGAGCATTCTGATTGCATCAGCTGGTTTTGGCTGCCTTTCTTAACTGGATTTACTGAATACCACTACCATTAATGAATCGTGTGCTGTCTATGAGATACATAATCTAAATGATTGTTTTGCTTCCCTCTTACAAGTATACATTTTTTTCACAAATATGGAAGTAAGCAATGCTATTTAAATAGAACCTTGCTCTAAGCTTTATTCTCTGTCTTTTTAATTTAATTGTGTAGGAAAGCAGTTGCTCAAGTCTGGACTCTGAGTTTTTCCTCTTTTAGGAAACGAAAATGTATTTCTGCTATCACAATCGAGCTCTCTACTGTATTAAATATTACTGAGAGGGAAAATTCTGTTTAGTGGGATGATTAGTTCTCCAAAGGGTTAGCACAGCTTCATGGGACATGTAGCATAAATTTTCTGTTCATAAAATACTTTGAAGTTTTAATGGGTATAAAAGTTATAAATACAATCAGATTATATATTCAGAATGATCTTGCTTTTGGAATATAATACAAAATGTTTGCTAGTATGAGCATAGTAATTGCTTTATTAGATTCCTTCATTCTGGCACATCTATTTTCCTTTCTTAAATCATGGACAGCTGGAATGCTTGTTGTGCTTGAAGTGCCCTGGGCAGTTGTTCAGAAGAGTGTTTCTGCTCTGCTCAGATCCTCATCTGGCCTGGGTGTCTTCCTGGAAAAATATCTGAAAGAGTACTTCCATAGCTGAACTGAGAATTTTCTTTGATGCTCAGCATTGCTACCAGAGCATGAGCAGAGGAGACAGAGAATGCTGAGAAGAAACCAGGTTTTTCAACTGAGCTGGGGAGGAGGTGAGAGGAAATATAGATGCTGAGATGGCCTTGGACCCTTTTTTAATCAGAATATCCTTCCAAATAGCAATATATGTGTCTTCAGGGGTGGGAGGGGATGGGAACACCGCCTCCTAGCCAAATATGTCGTCAATCAGTCAATATGATTACAGAGAAAATGGTGATGAGCTGAAGTTCATAGCTTGCAGCATGTGGTTTATAGGCGTGTTTGGAGCCTATGGATTTACCTCTAAACAGGCTCAAAAGGTAACCAGGAGAATCAAGCCTATTGTGAGAAAGATTAAATCCTCTTTAAGTATTTGTTCTTACTCAGAAAAATGTTTTGGGATCTACATATTAGAAAGGAATGTGTGTGTGTCCTTTACTTGTATACAAGTGAATTTGATTTGCATCCTGATTCAGCACTTCCTACGCATGGGGGAAGTCCTTAGGCTGGTCACAGTGATGATGGGGCATTATGCACAGCTTGCTTGGGATAAAGTTTGTTGACAGCTTTCTGCAGAATTTTTTTTTCTTCCTTCAACATTTTTATAGCAATTTTTTTCAATGGGCAGCTACAGCTGAACAAAGTTTATACTGAGTTTAAACTAAATTATAGAAAATGTATGTTAGATATTACAGTGAGAGCATGTGTAACTGTGACAATGTGTGGGAAAGGAATAGGATATCTAAGTAGGCTGGAAAAGAGCGATTGCTGGAGAATACTTACGGGTAGCCTGGGTAGCAATCTGCTATCACTTATTATAACAGATAATTACCTCTTTCTGTGACGTGGGGAACAGATAAGGTGGCTCTGTAAGCCTCTCCCATCTGAAAGTAATATGAAATGGCATAGAACCTTCACTGGAAATCAATAACAGTTCCATGTGCTTACATTTCTTTAGTCTTTAACTGTACTCCTGGAAAAGTCTGAAGATAGCTTGCTACTTATTCATGAACACACACATATTCTGGGGTAAGCGGGTACAGCTCCATTAAAGTATTGCACCCCATACCTACCTTCATGTTACGTAAGATTTTAGACCCTAAGCACTGGAATTAACTGGCACTAGTTAGAGTAGCTTACCATGTTGTGTCATTAAACAAGGCTGACCATCAGGAGCGTAAAATGAATTATGTTTTCTTTCCTGAGACTCCTGGCACATATTGACAAATATTTTCCCATTAAGAAAATGGAACATCAGTTTGGGCTTTTGTTTTGCATATCATTGAGATGTTGTGAAGTGTGGTGAGATCCCATGAACTCTATTCAAAGTGTCTATGCTATGACTGTGTGAAAGTTATACTGGATGGATTTTGTCTTTTATCCTCATCTTGCAATGCACTATAGAACCAAACTCGTATGACAGAATTCTATGTTGGCTTTGTATTGATGAGAATGTAAAACCAAGAGAAAATGTAATAGGGAGTAAAACTGTATGTCAGGCAAATCTACTAAATAAATCTGGAGAATCTGGTTAGCTGTGTGAACCTGTAAAATATGTGTATATACAGGCAGATTTCTCCCAGAATGGTGTGCATGGAATTTCAACAGTATTACTGACCTTGTTAGTTTTTGAAATACTGTTCAAAATCCAAATGTCACACTTTCAAGTTTTCATTTCCATTTTTCTTTAGCCTTTGCCCTGCCACAAGCAATCTGATGTTCCATAGCTCTTTGCAGCTCCTTTATTTATTTTTATTGATGTTAGAGTCTGTTCTGCAGATTCATGCAAGAAAACACTTTATTTTACTAATTTGAAGGCATCTAGTACATTCTTAATGCAGTATACATAGTAGAAAGTATTATGCATGTTTTCATTCTCTTTATTAACTTTTTATGGAAAAGTACTTTTGAATTGATCAGTAGCTCCACTTTTATGATACTCTGTGGGAATAACTAGTATGCAGTTGCTTTTAATAAAAATGATTCAGTTAGGTAAATGCAATTATTTTACCAGGTTATGGACAATTTTAATACATACTCTTTGTTCCTTTTAAATGAGTAAAAATCAAAATTGTGGTGTTGTGTACAGAAGAGTAAAGAGACTCTTACAAAAAGGCAGGTATTTGCTTTTCTTTTAGTAAATCACCAACAGTGGCAGGACCCAGTTTAGATGTGTTTAAAGCTTGATACGTAGTGTTCATTTTCTGTAGCTCCTGAGTTTTTGCTTGAAAAACAGTCTGAATATGGATGAGAATCTGGAAGTGGAATTTTATGTGGCTGTGGGGGTTTTTTAGTTTTTATCAGGCTATTTATTTATCTGTCGTGTGATTCTAAATGTAGCTATTGTCTTTTTTCTCTCAGTGGGGTTGGAGGAGAGACAAAACCCACTGATGGTCTGGCAGTTCTTCTTATATGAGAAAACAATTACAGAGGTGGAATCTTAAAGAGACTTTAGTAGCTCTTACATAATTATATCCTCTATATTCTCAATTTCAAAGTTACAGACAACCTCCTCCCTCAATTTTACAATTATTTTTTATTTATAAGACCAAGGTTGGATACTTTCATAACTCTATTATTTTGTCTGAAGATAAATGGATGTAAACATAGGAGCTTGCATTTGCTAAAAGACAGTGAGTTATTTGGAGTTTTAGGTTTTGGTTTGAGCTATTTGGAGCCAGAGTACATGCAAGATAGTGTTCCTTGAAATTTTAGTTTTTGAAGTGCTAGGTTGTCTTGTGCTCTTTACAGGGAAAGTCTCTGGTATGATTTATGAGGGACTTATGGATTGGATTTTTACCTATGTTTGCCTGTCATTAATTAGTATATTCGCACCCATGAATCTTACAAGACTAGTATAATGTTAAATGGGTAAAAAAATCCCCTGCTCTAGAATTTTTAAAATACTACTGCTGCTTTATGAACTGGGATTTCTGGCTTGCATTTTCTAATGTCAGTATATTATTTGCTGTGCTAAGCGTCTATAAAAACAGTGCCAAACATAGTTGTTTTGCCTTACTGTCTGGTTTTCTTTCCTGGCTTGAAGAGTTTGCCCTGTCCTCATTTATAAAACAGGGAGCTGTTGACTATGGGACTAGTTATATCGTAGCTTGATAAACCTTTGTAAAGCAACGTGCTGTTGCGAGTAATGGCCTCCATTCATTATTAGCCCAGTTGATTTTCATTTACACTTGGCTCTAACAATTAGCTTGAGCAGGTGTGAAGGTGATGGAGGGCCAGGGACGCACAGAGGTCAGCCACTGCTCTGTGTGATAAATTAACCATTATTATCTGCAGTGAAAGTGGCTCTTTACGCTTGTCAGCAGCAAACAAAGGGACAACATATCTCACATGAAGTGGAATCAGGGCCACAACTGCAAATGTGATGTGTCTGTAATTTTGTCTGGTAAATAAAGGCAAATCCTTTTGAAGTGCCACACCTGTGTGTTTCACTTCAAGGAGGTAAATCTATCCTATCTTAGAGATGTACATGTATAAATGCATGGATATTGAGTTTCAAAGCTGTAGTAAGTGGCATTTTATATTAATACATTCTAATCTGCATTATAAACTAACCAGAAAACTATTAGTTAAGGGCTTGAAACGTGGTGATTTTCAGCAGACTGTAATAAGGAAATTATTGAGACTACTGACTTTTAAATTCCTGTGTTACTACTTCAAAACCACACACGATTTCTCTGCATTGCATTGGTTTTTCTCTAACATTTATCTGTGTTTATCCTTCAAAAGAACAGTAATCTTCCACAAATCTAAAAGATGTGCTCTTCTAAAAAGTGTGGAATTTGGGAGTGGATCATGAATGGTACCTCTGCCAACCCCACTATGAGATATTGATGGGTTGCAGACTCAACCCATGTTTGGGTTTAGACAACTGCAAGTGTAGTACTGCTGCTCTACTATTAAGAACTATTTGGTCAGCTGAACTGCTTATCTTCTACTTGTCATTAATAAGTTACAGAGGATCTGCAGGCCTTCGCCTGTGTGGAACTGAGAGAAAGTATAAAAGGGAGAATGTGGATGCCTGCCTTCCCAGTAGAAGTATTACAGTGGACTGAAGTGCTTAAATTGTCTTTTCTACCCATTTCCCACCCCCCGCCTGCCCCAATTTGTTCTGTTCTTGGAAGGAAAGGCCTTACATGGTGAATACCCAAAGCAATGTTTTCATTCTTTGGCTAGCAAAATAGTCCACTAATTTTCGATGTTTAAAGTGTATGACCTCCCTCCACACACACACAGTGTGTTTTACAAATCAATAGGAAGAATATACAGATTTCTTGTTACTTTAAGTTGTAACCACTGTAGTGTTTATAAAGAATTTTCAAAGGAACTCAAGGCTTTGTTTCAATATTATCTCTGATTATCTGTGATGGGAGCAAATATTTCCTTGTTTAGTTTGGTGGACAAGAGAGAGTTGTACCCTAGCACTCCTCCTAGCACTTATGTTTGTTGCTCACAGTATCTGCATTGTTAGCTCAAGCACCAGCCCGTAAGCTTGATCCCAGTGGGCAATATTGGTTTAGTTTGAAGTGGCATTTAATTTGCTATTGACACTCTTTTATTTATAGCATGATGGTGGGTTTTCTTGAAAAGCTTTTTGTTCCAAACATGGAATACTTGCACAACTCATCTGTAGAATACATTTATTTACAGAAGCACCACTGACTTGGAATCCAAGTACTCTATTTGACCTAGCAGTCAAATGGCCGCTTGAGCTAGTGATCTTCTTTGTCAGAAAATCAAAGAATTAGTAACCAATCTTAAGGAAACTTGAACTGAAATCCACAAAAACATACTGGGTTATGAGCAGGAAGTTTTGTCATTAACCTGCCATCATACTACTTAATCAAAACCTCTGATGCTGCCTATCCTATCTGCTGTCTGTGATTTGGAATCTGCAGAGATGCCTTGTCTAGTAAGGTAAGGCCTTTCCAATGGCAACGGTTTCCTTTGTGCTATGGTTTTTCTACAAGTATGGTAATTACTTCTCAGCCTTCCCTGTGTTTAGTTAGGGATGTCTGCATAACCCTCAAAATGTTGGTGTAATTTCCTCATAAGCAATCAGTTGTCCGCCTGCTGCCACACAAGTTACACTGCTGATTGAAGGGTAATGCTCTCTCTGTAGGAAGCAGAATGCTGTCTGTTTAGAGCTGCTGCTTATCAGAGCATGAGCGAAAGTTTTGGGTGGGGGGAAAGGTGGACATTTGGTTGTTTTTAAGAAAGCAATGGGTTTATAATAGAAAGTAAAGCTTTTGCAACTAAGCGGCAGCATAGAGTCTTGTTAGAAGTAAAGTATATGTTTAATCATTGGATTTGTCAAAAGGGAGGGTTGAACTCATGGGAATAAATATAATACACATGGGTTTAATTACCATGAATGGGTAGGCAAAAACAACGCATGCAAAACAGTACATTTGCTCCTCACATATATGTGTATATACATATATAATTAGAGTTGCACAGAGAATGCATTTTTTGCCACCCACACTTTCTTTGGTTTTTTTATCAAAATAAATATTTTGATAGAAAAGCATGCACCAATTCTACCATATATAGCAATTGCTTGTCAGAGACAAAGACAAAAAAAATCTTTTAAGTTAAACTGAAAGCAAAGACAGCTGATTTTACTCATTAGAAATACGTAATACCCTAATTGGGAAGGGTGTAGGAAGGAACACAAACATTTGCTGCATCTGTATGGTAGAGAAATAAACATCCTTTAGTCAAATATGTCTCTTGAGTTTCACTTGGTGGCTTATAGCACATCATCAACACACAGGATCAGTAAGATACAAAGATACCTTTCAGTAATTCATCCAAGACTGTGCTCTAAATCAGCATCAGGGTGGACAGTACTTTTCTGCTCCTACTGTTATGGAAGCTAGAAAGAGATTGTCCTATCTGTTATGTATCCCATAAAAGGTGATGTGGTGGATTTTGGTTTTGTATTTTTTTTTTCATTTTTTTTCATTTTCATTGAGCTCAGGAAGATTAAATAAAAATATAGTTTTTTGTCTGAGATGTGCAACAACATTCCTGTTCATTTACAAATTAGGGAAACTAACAAATGTGCTTTCCACTTCCCTTGGAAATGGGAACAAACAAAAAGTGTCATATGATAGGAAGTTAGATGTGTTTGCTTTCTTGAGAGGATGTTCAGATAGCGAAAGGTCAATAAAAAGCTGTTAAAATGTACTTGTCTCTTTGATCTGTATTTATAAGGACCATTTTTTTCAGTTAACACACAGGTTCAATGAATTAAAACAGCCTGCTATGGCTGAAGATTTATCCTCTTCCCAACATCTTTGCACAAGGAAGCATTAGTTTAGGAAGTTTATGATTTGGAGAAGATATATAAGTTAGACTGGGCATGATGCCAAATTTGATCTGCTGCAGATTCATCACAAGCCGAGAATGTAAAGAGGGTGCAGATTGCTAATGCTCAGTGATGTGCAAATATCTAGAAGTTCAGCTCAGGCACCTTTCCTGTAGCTTGAAGCCATTTTAAATCTCTGTACTCTGGTCCCCTAGTCAGAAGATCTCATGGTGTGGTTTGTTGTTTGTTTGGGTTTTTTCTCCTGCTGAAGAAAAGTAAGAAGTACAAAAGCAATTGGGAAGAAAAAGGATTGGGTCAGGTGAGTTGGGTGGTTTGTTTTCTTTGTTTATTTCAACTTGTCATGCTGAAGTGAATTTTGCTGAGTTGTATTCAATCTGAAATTTCAGAAGTTACTTAGTCTAGTTAACATCACAGGACAAATGTTTCCTTCTAAAACAATTCCCGACATGATCTGCAATACATTTTCATGTGAAGAACCTTATCTGCACCTAAAGCTGTATGTATGAAGCAGGCAACTGTACACGTAAACGCAGTGTACTTTCCTGGAGGAGGCAGACATTGATGATGAGGTCATTCATCTCTCTTAACATTCAGATTCTGTCTTCAAATCTGGGAGCTTTTAGCATGTTATCTCTAATCAATCAAAAGAATGTTTTTTTTTATTTTGAGTCATCAAAACCTTCACATACTTGCTTGGAGCCAGTGAAACTTTAAGACATAAGTGTAAGCTTTAGTATATCTTCAAGTGTTATGTTGAAACCCTGCCTAAAGGCAGGGGTGCACATACACATTGACAAGTCAGTACAGCAAAAATTTTGCCATATGGTTCCCAGAATTGACCGATTGTGTGTGTTTTGTGGCTTTGTGATTATTTTTTTTAATGGATGTGATGTAAGGTGACAGAAGTTTGAATTCTTTTGCATGAAGTTTGTGTAGTGCATTAAGATGTTGAAAGCTACTGTATGCTATTGAGAAGTAAGTTGTATTTGTTCACTTTAAAAAAAAAAAAAAGCTCTCCCCTCCCCCTCAGACCTTGAATGAGCTAATTATGCAGTGCTGGTGTGAAGTAATACTTTTGACTGTTGGCATTTGTAAAATTGGCACAAAAAGGCGTTGTGTGTTCTTTCCTCAGCACTAGAGAATGAAAGTGCAGAAGTACAAATGCTATAGGTGAAAGCTAGCCTCCTCTGAAGCTGGTGCAAGTTCTGCCCTAGAAAGTATAAAGAATAAATTTTACCTTGTTTTGAAATATAAACAAGAAAAGGAAATGCGTAAGGACATTGATAGTTCTAGTTATTCTGAAACCATCTGTTAACGAAATGACGTGGCATTTAAAATACTGAGAGGCTTTATTGCTCTGAGGAGAGCAAATTTAATTTTTCCCGGAATTATTAGAATTTATGATAATTATAATGTGATGAATTCATAATTAGGTTTTTAATATGGTTTGGGATTTTTTTCCCCCTCCTTTTTCCCTGTTTGTGTAAGTTTTGAGGTAATTAATCATGTCTCCCTTTCATTTATTTACTAATGCAAATGTGTACCTTAAAGTACATGAACAGCATTAGCTAATGATTACCTGAGTCTTTCAAGTCAGCCACACGCTGAAATTCCATAGTGGATTGCACCATTGCAGTGTTGTAAAGGAAATCCCTTGGTTTCCAGTTCTTTGGGTACCTGGTTCAAAGCCTGGTGCTTTAAAGTTTTTAGCAATTGTTCCTAAAGATGCAAACTGCTTTTAAATTGCTTCAATGCTTTATGCACTCTGTTTATATATAGCTCATAATACATTTATATTTATATACTGCAAATTGTTATATATGCTCTGTGTATGAACTATGCAGAGTTTTACTGATGCTTTTAGGCCAAATTGAGGTTGCAAAGCTGTGTCTCTGAAAGCTTATTTTTAAAGTGAGGTTTTTTTTCATTTTTCTCACTTAAGCAAAATTCTATTGCTGCGAAGTAAAAATTCTATTGCTGTAAAGTAATTGTATGAGTGAGTGCCCCTGTTTAAGTGAACAGTTTATGGTTACTGTATTAAAGCGAGCATTTCAACTTGGCTAACACAACCACTGAATAAACACATATTGATATTATAGAACAAAATAATATATTAGTGCATTGCTCATTTGTGCTCTGATAGTCACCCTGATACTATTAGTCATGCGGGGAGTGACAAACACAATTACACTCGAGTGCTAATAGAGTGGAAGGGCAAAACTGCCTGACCTCGGCATCCTGGGTCGATTTAAATGTTTGATGTCTCATTGAATTAGTATCACAGTGTGAAAGACAAAGCTCAAACTAATGGAAATGAGCCTGGACATGCAATACTGCTGATTGGGCTGACATAATTAGAATAATATTCTTCACACAGCTAATAACAAGCAGAAGAAATAAATAACCAAGAGATAACTTAATGACTGCATGCTAAAATGCTCCTTTGAATATGCTAAGGTTAGCATTTTCTATTTACTTACGGAGCACTAGGGGAATTTTTTTCCCTGTGTAATCATTAGCTGTGGTGATCAGCTCCATACTGGTCACTAAGGCCATATGAAACTATGCAGGTTGACCTAACTTTTCCCCCCCTCAACATCATTATTTAACCCTCATGGCTTTGTTACAAATATCTGTCTCTCTAGAAAACCTGCCCAATCCCTCACAAAAAGAGAGGAGAAAAAGAAAAAAAAAAAAAAAAAAAAAGAAAAAAAGAAAAAAGCTGACACATGATAGATTCATAAATAGCCTTGTATATTCTTATACTCATGCCCTTAAACTCTGAGGTACAGGATGATAAAGGGTAAGTGTACAGGGCATTTGAAAAATTTACCTTTCTGTGGGCATGAAGTGGGATTTTGATATGTTTGATACAAAATACAGGACAATTTTTAGAATGCTTTCTACAGTAGCTTATCTTAAAATTTGTCTTTGGCAATCTCTTATGTACTTTCTCAGCTTGAGGTGAAGTGACGTAGACACAGACTTAGGAAAGATGAAGGTGAGATAGGAACATGCAGAAAACCTCTTGGTATTACTCACCAGTTCCATCTAGATCTCTTTCTTCATCAGTTGTTCCTGATAATGATGTATGCACCAGAAATCCAATCTAACAAAGCACATCGGCTTAACTTTAGGTGGAAATTCTTTGCCATCAGTGGAACTAGTCACATGTTCAACCATAAGCATGTACTTTCAGGATTTTGTAGGAGATGGACTTTTGATTCTTAACCAGGACCTACTGAAATCAAAGCCAAAGGAATTTGCTGTGTAGGTATCAAGAAGTGTGAATTTGAGACCCTGATAAAAAAATTCATTCAATGGATTGAGTTGATGAAAAGCTTTTTTTCTTTTTCTTCCTGCCTAGAAAGGTTCACAACTTCAATTTCAACATTTTTCTCATGTGAATAATTCCTTGGACTAAAAAATGAGAAAGCAACAGCTTCCTGGAGAGGCTGACGATTATTTTCAACTAAAATTAGTGATGTGCCTTTAGAAAGTATCGTCAAACAAAATAGTTTTAGCTTTGAGCTTAATGTGGTAACTTTGACTTAGAATTTGCTAAGAGAGATCTTTCGGGCCAAGTACTCAAGAAAGCAGGTCCTTGACAGGTTTCAGTCAAGTCAGGAAGTTTTGTAGTGTCTTTGAAAGCTGATGTAGGAAAATTCCATTTCTTAATGCGGGATCTGGCAGTGAACTTCGTTCTACTTCTGGAGCTATGGCCTCATTCGCAAGAGGATATCTCTGCAGAAAGAAATTGCTAATAAGATCTGATTCATTAAAATTGTGCTTGTTAGTGATAACTAAAACTTTCCAGTCTTAAAAAACTGAAGACAATGTACATGGGTTTTTTTATGCCCAGCTGGCCCATAAATTTATATAATGACAAGCCTTCTATCATGAACGCACTGAAGTGGAACCCATAGTCTTAAATGAGTAAGATGTTGCATGTTGCAAACTTGCAGGTAGAAGAGTCCCAACAGAGTATTTTAGCTTTGACCAGCGCGAGGCAGTGAAATGCTGTTCATGTGTAATGTTCGTAAGCTGACCTACATCTGTTACTTCTTTTCAAATAATAATAATAAAAAGAAGGCCCAGCATTTTCAGCAAATCGCATTATTTCACTTCATTAAGGGTTAAGGATTTTATGTCAGTCTATTACCAGTTCAGACTGATGTAGCACTGCTGAGCCAGCACCTGCCACAGCATCAAGGGCTGGTACAGAGGTGGATCTCTCCTCTGCTGTCAGCACAATTGCCCTCTGCGCTGGGGGGGTCTGCTCAAGTGAGGGTTTAGGAAAGGGCTTGGTGCTTATGTTGTAAACCAGTGCCATTAGCAAGTACAGTTGGCATGCAAGTAGTAAGAAATATATACCTGGTTCCATGCCCCACATTTATGATTCTCACAGTTAGCGACACAAAATGATGCCCTCCTCATCCAAACACCTCTGCCTTCTGAATGCTACTGTTGGATCGTTTACCTTTGTTGGCAGTTCAGGCCTTGGGGAGCTGCCGGTGTTGGCTTTGTGCTTGCCTGCTCTGGGCTGTTTCTGCAGCCTTATGGAAGAAGTCCTGGCTCCCTTTAGTAACACATTCAGTATGGTGTAAAAGGAGCAGGAATAACTCTCTTCCTCCATAACGTGGAGAAGACAGAAACAATACATATAATAAGCTAATTCCTGTTCCCTGTGATTATGCAGAGACATTATCTGTGGGGAACTCCTCTTTTTCCTCGATCCTCCTCTTTTGCTGAGAATCCTGAACAGTGAGATTAATTGTGGGATGACAGGTTGACGCTGGAGGTAGTTTGAATTTAAAGGTGAGGGATTATTTTTCTCTCTCTGTTAAGCTCATCTGAAATTATACTGCTGAGCCAGTACAACCCCTCCACTCCATCCCTTTAGGTAACCTCCCAGAGCTTCTGTGCAAAATGACTGCTTTAAAATAGGAAACAGAGATAACAGTGGCCACTGAAAACAAAAGGTGGATATACAAGCAGACAAAAGATACTCTTGTTTTTGCAGGGAGCTTTCTTTAAGTGAATCCTTTGGCTTTTGTTCAGCCTAGGTATGGGTTTTTGGTAGTTTAACTGAACATTTTGACGTTGAAGTCTGAGGCGTGCAAGTACTGCAATAGACCAGGTATTAACAGGAGTTTTAGTGATTCGGGTAGCTGAGCCTGACAGAGCAGGAATTTTCCCCCTCCCTGAGTTGTTTCAAAGCTGAATATATTGAGTAACTCGCTTTTTATGTGTTCATCATGTTGATGGTGGTATTTTTTTGGTGGCAGACCTATTTCCCAGTACATGTAAGTGCTTCTGTTAGTATGCCTATGTTCTCAGCTAGTAAAAAAGAAGAGTGTCAGCAAAGACTGTTGTCCCTTACTTAGCTTAGTTTCCAATTACAAATCTGTTGATGTCACAGCTCAGCATAACTTGCACATCATTTGGCTTATTAGAGCTGGCTAAAATTTTTGGAAATTTAGTTCCATTTTTAATAGAATCGTGGGAAAAACCTGTAAAAAAATAACAGTGGATCTTCTGGCTTTTCTGCAGCTCCTAAGGTAGTTAACATTTTGGTGAGGTCTGAGTTCTGAATTTCTGATCATTCTTTGACTTAGTGAACCAGCAAGCTGGGAAAACCTTTTTCCTTTAAAAAAACTGCCTCAAACAATGACAAGAAGATATCAGCTGTTGTGAAGGTATCGTGCTGATGAATTAGAAGTAGAATATGAACAGTTTTAGGCTGAACACTGGGTTCCATCAGAATCAGTCAAATCAGAATAATGGATCCCAATTCTTCTGTATGTCCTTCTATAATTTGTGCCTGTTGATATTTCAGCCCCTGAACTATGGGTTTAGGTATGTTCCCAAGAAGCTTTTCATAGATTATTCATTCATGTCTTCCATGTTTCCTTCATCCTCTGATTGAATGCAAAATATTTATTATTTTGTTTAGTTTTATGCTAAGTAAGAATTTAAATGTAAAAAATAACTATGGGATTAGTTAAATCTTTCTTTAGAAGGACTGTTCTAACAAGTTAAGCTTAATTAATTAAAATTACTCTTTGGCACCCCTTAATGTGTCATTATCCACTGCCTTGTATGCTGAATGGTCTTTTTTATATGGTGGGAAAGGATAGAAGATGTCACTGTGCTTATTTCTATTCTTATCTACAACCAGTCAGCTTTTTCTGTGTTCTAATTTTCTACAGCATTCTTCTCCTGTGATCTTAAAAGATCTGAGTCAAGGCTATCAAGGTAAACTGGAATATTTTGAATAAATTTAAAGTCCTCTGGATTTGAACCAGAATGTTCCTAGTAAGCAAATGTGTGTATCTGTTGGTCTATTACTAAGGAACAGCAACAATAAAAAAAAATAAGGGTGTTTTTCAGTAATTCTTGGTGCTCATAGGCTAGTTAATGCCCTGAACTAAAGGTCTATTTCCTTCCTAATTTTACTAGTTGGATATTGTTATATTCTATTCCCTTTTTGTATTTTCTGGGGTTTTTTTCCTCCAGTGGCCTTAGTCTCGATGACATCTTGTGACAGTCAGTTCCACCGACTAGTACTGCGTATTTTCAAAGCAATGGTTCTCTAATGAAAGAAGATTGCTTCACTCACAATACTATGCATCCATTTTGAACAGCAAACCCAAATATTGTCAGGACAGGTACCACTGGTGTTATTTACTAATAACACTCAAGCTGGCATTTGAGGTGGCACACTTGGGGCGTTCCTACACAAAACATTGACAACCTTTCTGGACTGCTGAACTGTAGCCTTTGCACTTCATTCAGAAAAGGCAGAAACTTGAATAATAATTTGAAATAAAGTCCTTTGTGTGTTCAACTCTCCTGGTACAAACCCTTCACTAGCAAGGAATGTATTGAAATTGGTGGTATATCCAGTACTAGTTGAACAAAACAGCCTTTGGCAATCTGGGCTAATAAGAATGAAGAATACTTGCAGACAAAAAAAACCAAGATTTTGTTTTGTTTTGAGCCAATGTAGAAATATCACATGTAGCTGCAGACTTGATTTACTTTCATGCCATTTGACAATCTGATAATTTTTACAAAGATGTACTTAAAATGCTGTTTCATGCAAAGTTCACTTTTTTCCTTGTTTAAAAAACACTACATCTTTAATTTGCAAGGCTGTGTATTAATTTTGCTGAGAGCACCGTTTATTTCCCTTTCCTTCTACTTTATTTAGTCAGTTGTTGACAACTCTCAGGCGTGTCAAACTCTCACCGCTAATAATTGCTTAAGGATCCCTAACTTCTATAAATGTTGGTTCCAGCTAAAAACCCTGCGCAATAGCCCTGTTTGAGGGAAGGGGGAGAAAAAAGGGGTGGGGAAAAAAAGGAAAAAAAACCTGAGAACTTCTTCTGATGAATTTTTGATTTTCCTTCTTAACAAAGAAACGTCTGTGATTCAAAGAAATAGCTTAAAGTGATATTATAAAATAGAATATGGAGTGCACTGTTCTGAATGACTCTTTGCTTTTAATGTGAGGCTGAAAAATTGTCAGTGCCTTTTTTGATTAGATGAGATTTTTTTTTTTTGTTCTTGATCTAAGAATTGAGGAGAAAAACATGCTACTTGCATTTGAATATGGTATGAGCTAGATGTAATGTGTTGAAGATAAAGCAATACCAGTACTGCCTCAAGGCGGCACCTGTATCTGTGGGTCAATGCCATTTCTCTTTAGATCGCTGCTGAGCCCCTCTCTTGGCTGCTGCTTTATTAGGCCTAATTAGGCAGGCTGTCACTTTTATTGGTGATGGAAAAGGAAGATAAGTAGATTACTTGTGTCATCTATCTCTATCCGGACGTGTCTAAAAAGTCTAAAGTGATTGCTGTGGGCCACAAATATATTTCACAAGAGGGAGAAAAAGAAAAAAAATCCTCAGAAATGTATTAAACCTCTAGAAATGACTTACCTTTGGCACTACTGTGTGTAATTTCAAACCCGCAGAGAAAAGAGTTACAGTATATACGTAAAGTCCTTTTGTTCAGAGGGAGAAGGTTGTCTGTAATGGTTTTTGTGATATCAAAATAATAAAAAAAAAAAAGCTGTTTTCTACTTAAAATTCTAGTAGTGCTTATATATATATTTTTTAAAGTTAATCCAAGTTATAAGAGTGCAGCATCTGTGGCTGGTGGAATGGGCTATTTTGATGACAGGCTTGTTGACGTCCTCTGATAGGCTTACCGTTTGGATCATCGCTCAGGGCATCTCCAGATCATGCAGCATGTGTATATTTTTAATGATTGTTTAGGATAGGATAGGAATAATTAATTACTTTCTAAATAAAGTATCAGATATCTTCTCTGATAAATTAATTATTGACAACTAATACTATCAACAGCCAATCAGCACTTGCAATTCTTTAATATCTGAGACATCTTTTGCTTTGGAAGATGGTATTCCCCAGAATGTTCCTCAGCAGAAAGAACTTATAACATTGTTTTAGGAAATGAAACTACCTCTATATGTACTCTTATGAAAATGAAATATGATCTTCATTGAAGGGTGTTGGCAGGGTCAGATACTAATCCTCATGAAACTTAAAGCTCAAGGATAAAACCACGTAGTTTTTATATTTTTAAAAATTCTTAAAGCTACCACATCACAACCAGGCAGGTGATAATACCGTTTTAGAAATTTAGACCTTTTCTTTTAGATATGTGCTCTTATTTCAAATGTTGGTACATGCAGTCATGTGGGATACAAATATTGATCTTTCAAAATCTGATTGCAGCCCCAGCACAAGTAGCAGAGTGTGAGCATAGGCACCTATAATTAATATGCCAAAGATGTCTCTGTGAAGATTCTTAAAATCTAATGGGCTAGTGTCTTTGACGATTAACTAGAAGAAATAATTTATAGGTGTCAATAAAACTACTTGCAGACTTAAAATCAAACTCGGTCACATCACAAGGGCAACAGGAAAAGTTTTTCTTGGTGAGGGCTTTTACTAGAGGCAGATTAAGGAGCAGTAGGGCTGATGCTTACTAATAACAACTCACTGACTCGCTAGGGCCCTATTCAGCATTCCTTACCCAGAAACACTCCTGTAGGCTTGAGCAATATAATTTCAATAGACTTTTTTGTGTGTAATGAGTGCTGTGTAAGGTCTTTAAATGATAGATTCTGACTGCTGCACCAATGGCATCTTTATTGAAGATTCTGCTTTCCACAGGCAGTCAGCCATTCTGTTTGCTTGGAAGCTTCAAAACTTCTCATTCATTATTCAGTTCAGGCTGTTTAGGGTTTATTTTCTTTGCCTTAAAGACTCTTCTTCACAGATGTTGCCTAATTGTATCCATACATATTGAGATAGCTGGAAGTACAGGCTCATGGAAATCCACCATTAGGACACACAATTTCATAGCCTGCTGTACGAGCCTTTTTGTGTAAGCAGGCTTTTCTTGAGCCATATTATGTTAGAAAAAATTCTAAACATAGGACAGAGGCACTTAATGTCAGGACCTTTCAATTGAGTTTGTCTTGAAGAACTTGCAGATCATTATTAAGCTGACGAAATTCCGAAATGCGATGCTACTATATCATTCAACCTTTTAATATTAATCTTCAGGGTTTTTTTTCTGCCTACTACTGTAAACTACAACTCTTACTCAATGCTCAGTTTTTGATTATTTATCTTAATTACAGTATCTACTCAGAGTGGGAGTCTTTTAAGTTCAAGATTTGAGGTGTCTGGGTCTCTGAATTGCTAAGGAAATATTTTGATGTGTGACAAGCATTTGTTTTCTAAAGTTCAAAGGTTGAAACTACTTTTCTTCATGATATGCCACAGTCAACCTTAGTGTATAAAAAAATGTGTGTCTAGTTATCTATTTGGTAGAAATTCCCTTTGGACACGGAGTGCTGCTGTTGGTCAGGGGCTCAACAGCAGCCTCCCGGGAGGTGGTGATCTCTTGTCAGGAACTTGGTACAACTTTTGAGAAGCCCAGTGAATTGTCTGAGAAACAAAACCTTTTTACTGTACGGCAATGCTGTAGTCTGTCTCCAGTTCATTTATTCAGAATGGATGACTGTGTTTATATCTACATTCTCCCTGATTAAATCATAGTAAACACTGGAGGAGTCACTTTGCAGTGGGCTGCCAAGAGAAGCATCATCCATCCTTCCTGCTTGGGGGATGTGGCACACCTTTCCTGAACTTGGGTTTGTGCTCTAATTCTTATTTCTAATTCTTGTAAGCATGCTTACCCAAGGACAATAACAGAATAGAGCTACTATTCCAGCACTTCATCACATAGAGAACTAGGTCTCAGCCTACCAAACGTGGCTGATTGGGCATTTTCATCCAGCAGTTGCTAGAAGGTGGGGAAATCTGAGGCCTGAAGTCAGCAAGTGTGGTAGTTATTTGCTGTCACTGTGTCTCCTAGCAGGAAAGGACAGAGGTCTGATCTACTTTGAGAGATGTTTGATTCTGTAAGTTTCCCTTAATTAGTTAAGAAAAAGGCAGTCTCTATATAGATATTTTTACTGTCACATTGTTTACTGGGTGTGTCCATGTTTTGTGGTTTCTTGCTGACATTCAAGGTCTTAGTACCACAGTAGACATAGTATATCTGAGTGATAAAAGTTTGAGTTCCTAAAAAAACGTTCTTCATCATTTTGAAATATTTGGGGGGGGGGGGGGGGGGAGCCAAACCAGCTACAATGTGATTTTGTGATTTCAGTATTAACATACCTGATTCCATGATTTCCTCACAGCATCTAGCTTTTGGCTTATCCAACTCAAGTTACTTTATAAAATCAGAAACTAGATCTCTTGCTTGAAAGATACAGAACAACTGTGTCCTTGCTTATAGGAAGTGCTCTTTCTTTGGAATGAGTGGTGCTTGCTTTTTTCATGGATATGTCAGAGTAAAAGCCTTTTAGAACAGTTAGGGCTTGCATATTGATATGACCCCAGGTTCATATGATTACTTGCTGCTGCAGAAAGGACAATATATGTTGATCAGTGGAAGAATAAATCGGTAATGTCTTGTACAAACTTTTTCCCTTTTTATGTTTGCATTCTTGCAGGGAATGCATGTGAGGTTTTTGTATTCCATGTGCGTTTATCTAGGCAAGATTGACCTTATAATTATTGCAACTCTTAAAATTAATAAATGTAGCCCCGGTTAGGCTGTTAGGCCCCTGTAACTCAAAGGCACTGGACTAGCTAACCGGATCCAATTCAAGATTCAAGGAGGTTCCTGATTTCAAAAGACAGCTTGCTTTTCTCTAATTGTGTTTGTTCCTTCTCTTCAGGCAGCAAACCAATTAGACACCAAGAAATACAGCCTAAAAGGCCAAAGTTCAGTCCACAAAATTCTTACAGAGCTGTTGAGATCAGTTTTAAAGACTCTTTAATTTTTCAATTAAAAGCACCATGTTTATCCTTTTCGTATTTCTGTGTTTCCTATAAAGCCAGAACTGAGCTCTCTGCCAGCTACACTGGGCTTTGGTGGAGTAGTTACCTTCCATATTTATTTCTGATTACTTCATTTTTGTCTTTTGATATTAGTGTATCTTTTTTTCTTTTGTTTCAAAATGATGACAGCTGTTTTGGCAATGTAGGGATATCTGTGAGCAGAGTCAGGTGACAAAGATGATTTTACTGAATAACTGCAGATACCGAACAGCTCTGTTCATGTGGCCTTTGCACACCTGTGTTGATCAGACAGGAGTAGTTAGGAATTTCCTGCATTTTGCCTACCACTTTCTTACACAGCACTTTGACATGTCTTCTACTTTGTAAGGCCATCTGGCAAAAGTCCAACGTGGAATCCAATGCATTGGCGGACCCCTAGTATGGCAGCACCATTGAAGGGTAACGTCTAGTATAAGTTGCATTAATGTTTTTCCTTGTTTCTGTCAAATCTAATTAGCATTGGGTTTTGCTTTTAGAACATAAAAAGCCAGTACTAGAGTGCACAAATATTATTGTTCTTTATTAATGACTTCTATATCCAATTAGTGAAGATCATTATTGCAATATGTTATGACTTGCATTGCACACAAGAGACAATACACAAGATTCCCAAGAAGCAGCTTTATAAATAGCTTCTCTGCAGTATTCCTTGACTGTATCAAGTCCTTTGGTCTGTCATTTTGCCACACAGCAGACTGAGTTGAATGGCAGTAGTGAAAAGCATTTGTCACAGGGTTAAGATTTCGAATCAGAATAGAGTGCAGGAAGTACAAAGTTTCCCTGATGTACCTATCTAGTTTTCTTGTAGGATGTGAGTATTTCAGTTTTGCGGCTGAAACAATTCACATTTCATTGCAGGTGATCTAACCTGTTTGTTAAGCACATTTTAAGGAGAGTTCCTGTATTTTAATGGACATTTAGTAGCTGGCTATCAACAGTCTATGCTCCCTGCCTGGGGACAGCATGCAAGGTTGATTAAATATTAAGAAGCTGTTCATTACTTTATGGAACTATGACAACAGAATATCTGCATATTTAGAAAACAGTAAGTTAACATTCTTTAGAATAGCTGCTTCATTTAGGGAAAAGGACTAATGTTTGTCTGGCTAAAGATGCATAAAAATGTGGTGTCTTCTTTGAAGTTTGCTCTTTGCTTCTGCTACTTGAGAATGTTGAAATTAACCTATGCTGTTTAATTTAGAACACAAATGAAAGCACTGTCTCCTTCTAGAGAATGCAGAAAATCAGGCATCTCGGATAAACACGGGTTTTGCAGTGTCTTTAAAAATCCCAATAATGTAAGAAAATCCATAGAGGTACACTCTTTAGAGGTTTGTCTGTCACCAGTAATTTGGAGAGGTGACATTTACCCCTGGATGCGGCATATAGAGGCTATTCAAATTCCATTGCAAATGTCAAGGAAAAGATTAGGTCTTTGCAAAGAGACTATACCTTACTGACAAAAAGTCCACAGACTTTTTTGAAGAACTTCCTTCACTTCAATCAGAGTTTGAGGCAAGGTGAAAGCTCTTGGTATATGAATTCTTTGAAAAACAGAGGATCTCTTTAACAGTGATGAAGCCAATTACATATTGTATTTGTACCCACTCTTGCTTATATGGGGCGAATCAGAAAAGAACTAAAAAAAAAAACAAAACAACCCAGAGCTCTCTTTGGTCCTGATCTTGCCAGTCATGCTGAGCAAGCAATCTTGTTTCCATGTAGGGTAGTTTGCAGAAAAATTCCCTCAGTGGTTACCATGGGACACAAGATCTTTTTAAGTGGATCCCTTGTGAAGTATAACAGGACAGACGACAGAATTATTTAACATTAGGCATGATTTTATCTTAAACGTATAGAGTTCCAAGGGTCCCAAATGTATTACCAATCGGTGATATGCAGCTAATCTTTTAAAAGAGTCCGGGGAGCGTGGGGGGGGGGGCACGGCAACTTTTAGTCTCCTATGTGGGCTGTAAAGGAGTTTTTCCAGGCTTTAGAGTATGGAACTAGGAGACCTATTTGTATGTTTTCCCAGTTCATCCCTAAAAATACTGACAAAAGAGAAAACAATATTAGCTGGCAATAAACTTACAACAATGATGATGTCTGAATATTATTAGGCATTGGTACCGAGACACATACTCGGACAGGTACCGTGCTGAATGCAAGAATAATAGAAGGTGAGGATGGACTGAGGTAGCCTTAAGTCATTTTTCTGCCTGGTATGCCAAGCTGGATCCTGAATCTGACTTGTTTGTGCTCTTGCGGCAGTGGATAGACTGAGCAATGCGTAGAGACTGCAGTGGGACATGTGGAGGCTGAAGATGTTTTAGGAGGCTATAGGGTTATTTTGTCACAGAAGACACTACAGGCTGAAGAATGGTTTGCCAAACAGTCAAGAGCGCTTAAGCAGCCATGAGAAGTGTGTACTAAAGCCAGTAAAATTACCCTTGTTTAACTGGAATGTCTAATTTGATCAACAGCACTGTAGGTAGTACTGAGATCAACTGAGATTGAACAGACTGGCCTTTAGGGATTTTAGAGGAAGCTTATTTTATTTTTAAGATAGTCCTGCTGTCCTGGCTTCAGTGTGCACTCCCTATGGCTGTTTAAGCACTTTTCTCATTTATGTTGACTGTTCTTTTTATCTTTTAAAACTCATCTCCTTTTTCTTTCCTAAATCTCCTTATTCTTCTCTTATGAGCATCTTTACTTTGTTTCTTTTCGAATCTCTTTGGCCTTACCATTTCTGTTTGATTCCACTTCTCATCCCCTTTGTTTTTATTACCAGGTATCCCTTTTCTTCCTGTGCTCCTCTTGTGTGTGCTCTCTTTTGCTTTCTCCCCTACTCTCTCTCTCTTTCCCAATTAATATCCTTTCCTTTTCTACACATTGCAAGTGTGCTTGTAGTTCAGTGTTGAGTCTAGGCGATGACATATATATGTCAGCATATATGAAAGTAAAGTTTTATAATGCAGTACATAAGTTGCCCTTTTTTTTTTATGCTACTTTGTCAAAAATCCTAAACAAACAGGTAGAAAGCAAAATGTGGATCTTCCCTTAAATTTAACTGTGATTTTTAAAGAAAGATTGCAAAAGGTAGGGGTTCCTAGGGATTTTAGTAGTGCTTGGTAGTTTCTTGTTCTTTTTCAAGTTGCTTTTACTGATTTTGGTGCAAATCTGTTTCATGGGAAGTTATAACTCCTTGACTGCAAACTATTACTATCAAAGCACAGGTGGTGTTTCTATAGAGCAGTTTAGATGTGCTACGTAACATTGTATGGCAAAGCCATGAGCTGAATTTGAACCATCAGACTTGTATCCCAGTGCTGTAACACAAGCACAGTTCATTTCAGTACGTTCTTCTAGGTGATTATTCTGCTCTTTCTTTAGTATTTCTTTTCTCTTTGTTCACCTGAACTGGGAAGATATGTTCATATCTGTTATTAAGCATGGGTATAAGGATGTCTGCTTCTACTGGATTTGCACCTGTGTTTTCGTTGCTGTCTTTCTGTTCTGTTTCTCAGATGTTCTATTTGCTCTCTTCCCCTACAGACACTTCTCTTCACACCCTCTTCAAGCAACTTTAATTGTTCTTGGCCTATACATCTTTCTTAAAAGCTCCTTGCAGCCTTCACTTTCACTGTCCTCTGTATTCACTGCCTTCCAAACCCTCAGGCTTTCTAAGCTCCCTGGCTCTTTGTGACTGTTTCTCTTCTGGCTGTGCATCTCTGTCTCCCTGGCTTTCTGGAGGAGCAGGGCTCTCGGTGTCTTCCCTTGAATCAGAGAAGGGTGAGGACCAAGTGGCCTGGGCACAAAATACCTGGCAACAAGAAGAGTCAGAGTGTGTGTGAACTCGCTCTCGTCATACTAAGTCGCCACTCCACAGCCAGTGCATGAAGACTGAGCACACATTAATCTGAATGAGTACTGGCTGTGCTAACAGATTTCCATGGTTTGATAGTAGGAAGATTTTAAGAGCTACTCTAGTGGGATTTCTGGCAACTGTGGGTTCTTTTTTAATTTGACAATTCCATCAACAGGTTGCAAATCTTGTCAGTTAGGGAAGGGTGGAAGTAAGTCTACCCAATCAGCCAGAAAAGGCAAGGAAAGGCTATTTAATTTCTTTCATTTGCTGCATGAAAAAAATGATGTATGAGTGTTGTAAGTGAATGGAATAGAAAAGGGGAAGAAAAACCTCTGTGGGGAGCCAGATTTCTCATGCAATGCTTGAAGATTAACTGGGGTGGGAGGGGGGAAACCCTAGAAACTTTTCAAAAAGGAAGACCTATGATGGTGCAAACTGAGGCAAATTTCTGCTTTTTCAAGTCTCCTTGAACTCAGATTTTTCTCATCTGCGTGTGAAGTAAAGTTTAGAGCAATTTCTCTTTTTCTGATACTGCTTTCTACTAAGTTTGCAAGTCTCCAACTTCTCTCTGAGCCTTTACAGTATTCTTCTCTAGTGGGAGCCATCCCTTGGGTTCTTCCCCCACAAACAGCTCTTTGGTTTATAAAGGAAGCGTTTTTATTTTGTTTTTGTTGCTGCCGTCCAAGACTGACAAATGGGTTTAGTCCCAGGCTCTTCCTTCAATTATTAATGAAAAATATTGTATTACCTGAGGCTAACCCAACATTGCGTTCCATTTTCAAGCCTTTGGCAACCAGCAATCTCATTGCTGTCTAAAATGCAGAGAAGAAAATATTTTGCCTGTTCCTTTTTCCTCCTCTGTTTCTGCCTCCCCTTCCTCCCTTAAGAAATACTTAACTGCACGAATTGCAGGATGACTCCGATGAGTTTGCTAAGAAAGCATTGTGATAAATAAAAGTGAACATTATGCAGTCTGATTGTCACTTGTTTAGGATTTAAAGTATCGATTTCTGAACATTACAGAGATTTAGACATGGGTTAATTAAACATTTACATACATGTGTAGAACAATATATTGTATGGTGCAATAATATGCACTTTAATCAGAATCTGTGGGTGTTGTGTGTTTGCTTGTTCCATGTTAATTGGTATCGTGCTGGCTCCTAGCTTAGGTCTTTGGCTAGATAGAACAGAATAGACGTGGTGTTTTAAATATTTTAATTAGGACCAGCAGTTCCCGGCTCACTCATTTCTCATTGGATTGTTTTTCATGCATGAATAAATTAGCTAGCATGGAAGTACTTTGCAGAAAGTAGTTGCCCTCTAGCCATAAAATGAGTCCTGTTCATTAATACTTTAATGAAATTAGCTGTGAGCAAAATATCATTCCTTTTAACTGTGTTCTAATTTCTTAATTTTAATTAGGCACATAATTGTAGTATACTGAAATTATCTTAATGTACAGCAAGAAAAGTTCTATCACCGTGGGCCTGTGGCTGAAACTTGAGCATACTTGCAGCATATTTCAGCTTGCAATTTTTCTCTTCAACTTTTCCTAGCTAATCAAAATCTTTTCCTTACTTCGTGTTATTGCAACATGATATCAGGAACTGACTAATGCTTTTGAATACTTGGAAAATTAAAAGAACCACTCATGCTGTGTTTTGTTGCTGGCAACGTTTATTTGACAACCCCAATTTTAGGGTCCAACATAACCCAGGAGCATTTCTAGGAATACACAGAACACATTTTTTGACTTTTTCCCCTGAGATTTTTCATGCTTCGCTAACCTCGAGTTGCTACATTTCCTTTATAATTTTACAAACTGAGATATGAAGCAGTGAGGTTGTATGAAAGCTAAGAAATTTAGATTTTGGCAGCTCTAGCATAAATTGTCTCTAGTATTAAGTTTAGCTAGTATAAGTTAGTCTAGGTCGTTTTATAGATGCAACTTCTTTCCACTTTGGCAGATACAGTTGTGCTGGATGCAATTTCTTTACTGGAAAGACAAATATGTTCTGGCAAAAACACTGGTTATGCTATCTGGCAGTAAGTTTGACCATGAGTATTTTGAGTGAATGTCCTTACCCTGATAGAGAGCTGGGGGTAGAAACACTAAACTAGTTAATTTATTTTTTTTATGAGAGCTAAGTGTCTTCAGTCCAAATTTATCTAATTGGGGATTTAAACTTCAGCCTTTACTACTTTGCTTAATACTGCAGAGAACTGGGATAAGAAGCTAGAAATTAATCTTGAAAGTTTTAAAGTACTGAAAGTGGAGCGTGTAAGTACTTAGCGCTAGAGTCTTTGCATCCAAATCCATTGAAAACTGTTTTGTATTTATCATATTCTTAAGCAAAGAGAATTTCAAACAGTAGTGACTGTACAGATATGAAATGTAGACTTTGACCCAAGTAATTTTAAGATCAAGTAAGAGTACACTAGCATCTTGAACCTAGTGGTTTTATGTAGCAATCTCTCTCTCCTGTACCGTGCTGTATCAACCTGTTCTGCAGAAGCCTGCAGTTGTGTCTGTAACGTGCCTTTCCTGAACTCCTGTGAAATCCATAGTGCAACATGCAGGTGAACGCCAAGGTAGCCTCCCTTCCCCCACAGAGGTGATGGCATTGGTGCTGTTACCCATTTTACCAGTGTGACGGGGACCTTTGTCTTTGCTGAAATTGAATTTCTAATTGAAATCCTTTTTGGTAGCATATTTCACTGCCTGCCATAATTGGCACCTGCTCTAAATAATATTGATATTTCTTATTTAAATAATATATTATGGCTAATTGTAATACTTCATTATGCCCACAATTAAGTGAACTGAGGTTAGTTTACAATTAATACTAATAGTAGTTGATGTGCAATTTGAATGTAATTTGCTGCTGTTAGCAGATTGCCAGTGGAAAGAAGAAAGCTAAGGGATTTCTTGTTTCCAGTGGCAATCTTGTTTTTCTAGACAAACAATTTGAAATAAAATGTGAGTTATATTCAGACAACCAACAAAGTAATTAGACTAAACATTCTGGTTTTATTTCTGATCAATCATTGTCATTCTTCTGTTGGTAAACACGTACTCAAACCTTCCCTTTGGAGACCTAATTCCAATTATCATCTATTAAAGATTAGTAAAATTAATGCAGCACATCTTTAATTGTTTCATGTTATGGGACACACGAGAAGTTCAGAAAACTCAGGCTTCACATGAGGCAATTCTCAGTATGATGTATTTGTATCAGAATGATTAGCCTGTATTTGATTACAGATTGCTCTAATAGTGATAACAGAAGCTCTAAAAAGGGAAAAGAGGGTGGGCTGGAAGTGTGGTGTGGAACTTCAGCTACTGATAAATGCTACAGACAGTGATTATTCTGAAGAAAGGAAATCCCAAGGTATTTCTTTCTTGTAATAAAATCTCTTTGGGTGTAAGCATTCAATGCCTCCCAAGTTATCTGTACCTTGGAAATTATTTGCTGTAGCGTCAAATGACCTAGGCAGATGGACAATAATTGGCTTGGTCTGCTTCACCAGTCAAAATTCTTCAGGTGCTTCCAGCATCAGAAAAGGCCTATAAAATGTGCTTGAGCAGCAAATTCAAAATGCATCATCACCATACTCAGTTTCCTGACTGGAAACCATCATATTAGAAAAAATGACCTACCTGTACTTCTTATAGACTCCTCTGTAATAAGACTTAAAGAGAAGTTAAATTTAAAACTGCTTCAGTCTTTTGTTTATACAATCAGACACCTTTGAATCAGAGCTGAACTGATGTTATGTGAACTAAGGAATCTCAATCTAAAACCTGCCTTGAAGTTGAAATAAAAACCAAAACAACAAAAAAATAAGGGTAAGCCCTAAGGGAATTTGAGAAACCAGCAACATAAAAAGGTGGATCAAAAGCCTGTTGCAACATCCAAGTGCTCATACAATTGTAATTGGGATCCCTTTCTCATTTCTGTGACAGTACATTTACTTACTCTGCATTTTGGAGTAAGGTAGTGGACGCTCAGACGGTATTCAGCTACCAAAAAGGAATTTAGGCAGTGGGAATTAAATTGCTTACGTTCAAATTGGTTGAGGAAAGAAGAGATACATAAATGAGGAGGGGAATTCACGTTATGATAAGCATTACAAACATTTTTCTGGCATGATTAAAATCTGTGTGTCTGTGAACAAACAGAGAGTGAGATTCATTTCCCATGCCCATGGCCCAAATCAAACAGCTTAGGACATAAGGAAGGGAGAATGACGTGTTCAGTGTTGCTTGGAAGCAGGACGTGGAGTGGAACATGTCACATGTGACGTGGAGTGCCACCTGAGTGGTGTATCTCAGTGTTTTGTGATCTTAGGCTTGTGTTCTGTAGCTGTGGTGTTCAGTCCCTTGTTTTCAAAATAGTAAATTAATGGATAAGTTGTTTGTTTGGGTTTTTTCCCCCGTTAGTCTACAGAGGACTTATGTTTGGATTAAACATGGTATCTAAAAACTTGTAGTTATATTTGTTTTAAAGTTTAGTTACTGGTATTTTTTTAAAATGTGGAATTTGGACATACAAAGGGCCAGAACTACAAAAATGTTGATGTCTTTAAAAGTTCATGCTACAATGTTGCTAGTTTTAGTGATTTTCCTGCCACATAATTCTAGTCTAGGATTTCGTTTGGTTTCTTTTGTTTGGTTATTTTTTTAAAGAATGCTACCACTTCAAAAAGCTAATTTGGGAGAAACTAGATTTCCTTTACCAGGTCAGAAAACATCCCAGAAATGTCAAGTGATCTTGATAAAAGACCTGGTTGGAGTGATTTGGAAAGAGAGGTAGCCAAAACATTTTAATAAGGAAAATAATTTCCTGAATTTTCCTTCATCTGTGAGACTTCAGATGAATTAAGAGACTCTGTGCCAAAAAACTCCACCTCAGTCTTGTTTCCCTGGATCTTTCCAAATAGCTGTATGTCATAGGATTTAATTATCAACTGTAGCATTAGTATTAAAAATCCTTTTAGGTTCCCTGTTGTTATTCCAAGAATGCCATTTTTAAGGCACCAATCACTCTCTTCAGATTGCGTCTGCCTTCAATCAGTGGTGCAACTGATTTCATTATAATTATGTTATCATTTAGATTAATCAGTATTTTGCGGTTTCAGTTGATTAGAAAATTACAAGTTGAACACAGTATTCATAATAAAAACACAAACTAGATGGTAAGTAAAAGAATGCTGGAGAACAGTGGGTGTTTAACAGCCTGTCTTTAATTTTGAAGACTGAAAATTGCTGCTTACGGTTGCCACAACTTAGAAAAATCCTGCATAATAATACAGCATCAACGTGTCAAAAGCTAACAGCATATTACCTTTTGGAGGGTGGATGCTATTCATTTATACAATTATGGAAAATTTCCTTTTACACTTGGTTTTCCAGTGTGCAGAAATTCTAGCTCTACCAGTGAACCAGCTGCTTTGAAATTCTGTATGTTGTCTTACCATAGTGTTTTTCTTGGAAATTCAGAAGAACTTTAAGCCTTCTGTAATGTTTTCTGATGTGGTTAGCATTTTTGACTGATTCTTTTTTGTGGTCAGCTTTGTACACTTTGAGGTGACTTGTATTTCAAAAAGTACTGAACACCCTTTCAGTCCGCAAATTATGGAATTGTTTAATAGAATCAGAGAAGCGTGTTCTGGAGTCAGGCCTGGTGAGTCACGTGGCAGAGGATCGGAGACTTTAATTTTAACTGCTCGTTGCCATTCCTTCTTAAATATTGTTGTTAATCCTTCCTTTATAAAAGGAAATAGCAAATATTAATATTTCTAATAACATAAGTGTTAGCTGGACTTTTTGGAATGTCTCTGCTATATATAGTTTTTATAAATAAGGGGGCAAGCTGTCTGGGCAACAGATCAGAAGTATTTAGTGTATGCGATGAGCGTAATTAGATAATCATAATGGTCTGGGACAAAATGAATCAAACTGCTGGCTGTGCTACTCTGTCCATTTGCACCTTTATCATCTGTGGTGTAACTGGTTATCTCCAGTTCCAAAAAAGCTCATGTGTAATTTTCCTTTTTCTTCCTGCTTGTGCATCCTCTTTCAAAGTGCTTTCTGCAATCTTTCATGAAGAGGTACTGTATTTTCTGAAGGAAGAGAGCATCAGTCATACCTTCTGCAAGCTCTGAGTTCTCTATGACCTTTTTTATTTCCATGCAAGAGCATAAACAATCTCGTGCTATTGTATATCTGTATACTTCTAATGCCAAAGGGCTTGACTGTGATACTTGCCATCAAATGCTTGGAAAAGAATTCTAGCTCATAGATAACTTTCCAGTAACTTAACTGTGTCTAAGCAGATAATACAAGGATCCAGTGCCGAGAAATTAAACAAAATCAAGGAGAATATTTTTCTGTTTCATATTTTTGCCAAAATGTGAAAGATGACACTAGACATCAAGGAAAGGTATTTGACAAATTTGCATCCTGGAATCTAATTTCCTTTTAAATACATTCAATTTTAGAAGGTTGTGCTTTTATGAAAGAAAAGCTTTGGCTCTTTTAGTAGCTTTTTTACAGGCTAATATTCCATTGCAGAATAGAATTTTTTTTTAAAAAAACCAAACCCAACAAAACACAACATATGATTCTGGAGGGAAAAGTGAAGTGAGCTTCCATTGGCTTTGAACATCCAGCCTTATAAAATGGAAAAGAGCAATGTCTGTGTTACCACTCTCTGAAGGTTAGGTATGTTTCTTCTCTAATCATGAGCATATTTTGTTGTTCTGTGGAGCTTGTAAAAATAATTTGAGAAACCACAATCCCGTCAGTATTTTTCTACCAAATATTGTCAGACTTCACAAGAGAGAGAGTGGCATGAGTGTGCTACCACAATACCACTGTATTAAAGTACTCATTAAATTTATGCAGATGGTAGTTTCTTCCTGAGGAAGATGTATTGTTGTTTACCATTATGAATATGAAATTGTTAATTGTGGATTTTGAAACTTCAGGAGACATTTTGAGCATGCAATTTATCTTATGACAAAATTTATCCTAATAGAGTTGTGTTGAGCTCTCAGAATGACAAAACCAGCAGGGCAGTCAGGCAGACTGTCCCTGGGGAAAAAGAACTGTTTTGACATCTGTCTGAATATAATATTTCTGCTGGGGTTTTTTCCCAGCCTAATACTAAAGATGCTTTGTTTGGAGCTACTAAGGGCATGATGCTGCAAGCCGGTGACTGTAAGGGGGCTCCAGGTCTGTGAAGAACATAAGTTCTATGTTTTAAAAAATCTGTTGTTGTTATTGAGAAGTATAGAGATTCCTGATGTCTGCGATATCCCTTCAAATGAGGTGTCTTTAGGTTAATATTCTGCAGCTCAGCTTTCCCAGGTAAAGCGGGTGCATGCTCTGATGTGAGTGTTGTGTCCATGCCCTCACGTCCCAGCCAGCAGAAGGATCGGCAGTGTGAGCCTCCTGAGGAAGTGCTAACAGCCACCTCTCCTGCAGGGCGATCAATTGTTGTCTCTCTGCTGTGAAAAGGGTGGTTTTGTGGCTGGGGATAAACTGGTCTCTTGATGGTGGCTGAATTCAGTTTTGTTTGATCAGACCCTTCCTGAGGTCAGTCTCCTATCTTCCTGATCTGCCTTCCCCAAGTGCCTAGCTCTTGCCACGCTACAATACAAGGCACACACAACAAGACCGGTTAGCTCATGACATAATCTGTTTCTATTGTGTTTCAAGAGGCATGTGCCTTGCTGCCTGGGGAAAAATGGTCATGAGGCAATGACTTGATGTAGAAGGGAAGATTAGACTGATGGGAGAAAGAGTGGAAGGTTGTATTTTGGAGGAGGAAGGTGTGTAAAGTTTGGGAGAGATCTTGTCTGGAGAAAGACAAAATTTGTGTGTGTGGAGAATCAGTGGGGAGAGTTCAGATGCACAACTTCACAAAGGGACAGAAGCCCTGCTTTTCATGGCTACTAGGGATGCAGCTGTGTTCAAAAGGGGTTATAAATGAACATTTTCAAACACATGAATGGAATTAAGCCTATCTTTTGTAAAATTAGTGGATGTGGACTGCAAATTTCACTGCTTCAAAACCTCAGTCAGAGGGTAAAACAGAAAAATTAAGGATTTAAAGCAATATTAACTCTGTTGTATGTAGAATTTAATTTACACTTCCACTTTTACTTTAAAGGTTACCTTTCTAAGATTACCTGCAATATTTTGGAGTCTTGAGATTTAGATTAATATTAACTCTTTACATTTTACATAAATTTTAAATTTTTAACTACAAATTTTCAGGATTGAGGATGTTCTCTGCCTTTTTTAAATCTTCTTTTCTTATGATGTTGGAATAAATGAGAAAAATCGAATTTTTGTGAGTACCCATAGAAAGACATACTGTCATTATGACAAAGATCACCAGGTGGTGCTGTTTCACATAGACTTCCAAACTGTTTTTCAGCTGTGCGAGCTGATGTCCAGTTATGGGAAGATGCACTACCTTGTTAGTTTTTGCCGTGAAGTCTCTGAAACTAAGCAGCAAAAGCTTGCATACAGCCTTATTCTTTGACTTGAACAAATGCTTGAGGCAAGGCTGCTCTGTGTGAACAGGCACTATTAATGAATGAGCCCACAGAAAAAATACTGCCCACGTAACCACCTGTATTGTAGAGATAAAACTGTATAAAGAAAATGTGGAGTTGAAGCACCTGTACTACCTTGTCAAAATGCTATATATGAAATGTTTCCTCTCCACACACACACAGACAGAATAGAGATCTTGAAAATTTCCTCTATTTCTCTATTTTAATCAAGAGCTGGATTAAGTATGTGAAGCATTATTTTAGACTGACGTAGTTGAGTGTTTCTATTTAATTTTTTGGAGGAGCCCCTAAGAGATCCACTTAGGTCCTACACTCATTGAAGTAAGACCAGACATTTACTGAGGGCTTCTTTTCTGCTTTACGTGACTGCTTTTGTACATTATTAATCAATTCATTGTATGAGGAAACTAAACTAGAATAAATAACACACATGTTTTAATAGTGTAGTTAACCATGGGAATAAAGTCTGTAACTCAGCGTTTTGCAAGAAGCGTATAAAAATTCAGCATTGGACATAGTTAAATACAATATATAGCCTATGAAGTTTGATAATATCCATGACTTGTAAGCTGTCCTAGCTTCTCCACACAACTGACTGAGAAGAGTGTGCAGTGCATGCTCATTTCTCCATGCTTCTCATTGAAATTGCTGATAAAATCCTAGAGATTACTATTTCACTGTCACATCATACTCCCTTTTTCAGATGCTGGTTGTTAGTACATGAAGACCCATGTTGTGCTCAGCTGTTCTGAGTGGTTGCAAAAGAGAAGGGTGGCATGGAGGATCCCAGCTTCTCTTTCTTAGGAAGCTAGTCAGAGACTAGGTTCCCACTGACTCTAAGAGCACTTTAAAATTAACATCTTTTTCACTTGGATAGCATTTTGTGGCAGATCATTCTCTTAATAAGAATCAATTACCTGCTCTTTTTTTTTTCTTTTCTTTGAGAATCCAGTTGCATGGAACAAATCTCAGGGGAAGTGTAAGATTATGTTTTTAAACCATTAATTTCTTCTGATTATCATACTGCTTTCCTCATGCTAATTGCTAAACCCTATGGGATCTCACTAACATGAGATACAGCCAGGAACAGACAACAAAATCGGAAGACAGCAGAGGTGGTGATTTTAAACCCCACTCATAAACTTATGGCATAGCACTTAGAAATGGAAAAGACCAGTCCATCTCTCTTCCAGATCAGTATTGTCCCCACAGCACATCGTGAATGTGTTTCATCTCCTGTGTTTTATGTCGTTCAGATGATGTAGGGAGTTTCCACACGCTTCCCTGAAGAGACTGTTCCATAAACTTGTGCAATTTATTGTGAGGGGCTTTGCTGGTGTTCTACTGTAATTTCCTCATTACTGAGATATAATTATCAGTAATGTAATTATACATACTGTAAGGGATTTCTTTTCTCTCTGTGGTATTTACACCTTCTTTTAGAATCATAACCATGTTTCTTTACAGCCCGTTTAGGTAATACATGCATTTATCGTGTATTCTCTAAATGGTTCAGTATTCTTTAATCAAATTTTTCCTCTTACGAAAAAAATAATGATTCCTAGCAACATGTGACTTTTTTTGAATAAAAAATTTGCATTTGGCCAAAACCTTGCCATCAAAAAGGCTTTTTAAAGGGAAAACAAACAATCAAACAAAAAACCTACTCTGAAAATGCTTGCTTCCCTCCAAATCATAAATTTTTTGTTATTGTTGAAGAATGGGAAATCCCCTAGTCACTGAAAGGTCAATAGTAAGGATACCTATAAATTGCTTTCTTGGAAATATTTACATATAGGTGCTCATTGTTAGGTGTTATAGATATTGTATTATGCAAGTAAAAATACATATTCAGATGGACTATCATTCACTTGCTGCTCTTAGGGTAATCATGCTCTGTATCTTCTTTGAGCACACGGATAGCATTAGGTCCAAACTTGGATGCTGTGAATCTCTCTTTTGTCCCCGCCCTCCTGCCCCTGTCTGCAATAGTATATGTGCTTGTTTGTATTACTAGCTTTTAAAGCTCTTTTTACTTCACTAATGAGAAACTTGTTCCTCTCTTTTGTGGAGGTCATCATGTGATTATCCAGCAAAAAAGCAATTGACAAAACAAAAGTTTCCCTATGACTTGGAGTGTTCCAAGTGGAGGATATTAGTGTAAAGAACTGCAGGCTTGATGTAATGAAAGAGAGAGTATTCCTCCAGGATTTGATCATCAGGGAAGGGAATTCAGTGTCTGTTGCCAAGAAACTGTCACACTTGCCTTAATTATGATTAACAACATACACACGTACCTGAGAAGACTTTTTTTTCTCATTGACTTTTATAGAATGTCCATGTCATTGCTAAATATTATTTCACTGACATCTGCTATTGTAGTTTTTATGATAAGAGCTGGTCTCTGGTTCATCATCTGTCTATGCAGAAAAATTATTTGTGGTGCCTGCATCTATTGCCAGTTTCAGATGTCTTTCTCAGCAGCTTTCTGGCTTAGGTAGCACCAAACTGCATTTATTTGTATAGCTCTGGGCAGTTGTGTAGTCTAATCCTGCCCAAGAAGTGAAAATTGCTTTGAACGGTGAAGAATAACGCAGTTGCTGTTCATGGTCAAGGGATTTGCCAGTGTATTTAGCTACTGGCTCTAAAGCCCAATCCGAATAGTTCATAATCTGCATTGATGAACTGTTCAGACTTGCAATGAATCCACTAAGTTTGCATTGTAGAGTTTATTATTCTGCTTTTTCTCTATCTCATTTATTGAGAGAGGAATATCAATAATGCATAATACATTATTTTTAAAGGAAAAATATAGTCTGGTCCATACATTATTTGTTTACAAGGGTGCTTCCAAATACATACCAGGACCATGAATATGTTAGATTACTATAATAGAAAAAATGACTATGGATAGAAGTGTTATAGGATCTTATTTTACAGTTACTTTATATTTAAAAATGACTGTATTTTCTAGGAGAAGCCAATAAAAATAAATCAAGCAGAAATCAGTAGAAACCAGTTTCTAGGAGAAACTATGTCTTGAGAAATAAGCCAGGAGAATTTAAACCCATGCGCTATATATATGTTTATATATATACACATTAATGCTGTCCAGACATTTCTAAACTCATCTCATTTCTGCTTTCTCCCTCTCTTCATCTCATTGTGTTGTAAAGGCAGAGTTATTGGTCATAGTCCTCCAAAGTCAACAGTGGAGAACTCTGTCTATTTCTTGTTAATTAGACACTTAAGTTCTAATTGGCAACAGTTAAGACAATCAGTTAGTGAATGTATATAGCATTCACTCAGGGGGAATTGCAAAGGCAATTGATCTAATCAAGGGTTTGTACACCAGAAGCATTTACTTATTCACAGCTGAGTGGCTCTGATACCAAAGGACAACTGGTTTAGTTATTCAGATATCCAGAGGGTGCAGAAGAGCATGGCTACCATTTGGGCATCTTGCTGGTTTACAGTGGGAGATATGTATATGGGCACATTTTGATTTATAGTGTACATAAAATATTCTCAGTGGAAATGGTTTTGTAAATGAATCTCAGTGCATGAGGAAAATTAAAGAGGCGTTTCACTGAGAATGCGATCCAGGTCCTAGGAAACCTGTTAGCTAGTATTTCTGTTTGGAGGGGAGTGAGTGAGGAGGGGGAGTTTCATTGAGACTGAAGCAGAGAATACAGAACCAAATGCAAGGTATTTTGGAAAAAGAAGGGAAACTTTGTAAATCTCTTCTCTTTGGAATTACTGGAAATCTGTAATCCTTCAGTCGTCTTTACTGTATTTCTGTATTTTGCTCAAAGTTATTTGGAAGTCAGTCTTGTATGCTGTTTATCTGTCACTTGAATTACCTGGGATCTAGTACGGTTTCTATGTAGGATATTCTGCATTGCCATAGATTGCTCCCACATACACAGTAGCAAAGTAAAATAGAAGTGCCACGGCATCTTGGCAGTGTGGTACAACTGTGGAAAGATGTCTGGCATGTGTTCTTGCTGCTTGGTGCTTGTATTGCTGAACAGCTGAGCTGATTTGACCCAGTCATTGCATTTCCTGTTGCTGTGCTACAGGTTTTTCACATCTAAGTGATAATTCTGAGGCATTTTGCCCACTACATCTGACATGTAGTTACTCAGGAACCAGCATTGGGTTCATATCCATAAAAATGCTGAGTCTGGTCAATGCACCTGAAGCTGTGATTGCAGCAAGGCAGGCACAGCTCACTGAGCTTCACTCCACAAACCCGAGGTAAAGCCTGGCCTGCAGCCGCAGTGGGGAGCCCAGACCCCTTTGGGCTGGTACCGTCTGCACCATAATGTCGGCCAGCCCGGCTCTGCTTCTCTTCCCTGAGCCACTGACCCGCCTCCTTCTCACTAGAATATGGGAAGGAAATGAAACCCTTAGCCGCTGAGCTCACAGTTTAGCCAGCACACTTGGCAAGCTTATTTTGATTTCTTTCTTGTAATCAGGAACGTCTGCTACTTCTGTATACAAAAGAAGAGGAACCTTTGTGTTGAGGTGAATCTTAATTTCTTTCTGTGGTGTTGCTGTTAAAGGCTTTGTCACAGGTACCAACTGAATAGTAACTTCACAAAGTCACAAAATTTCTGATATGGCATTTAACCTCTGAGCTGGGAGTTGATGGTTCCTGATCGTGAAAAGACTTTATTCCTGTGGTTCCTGCTGAGCCTCATAGCAATGTGCTAGATACTCTGGAGAGCTGGGCTTGAGATGAATTAGCAGGTTAGAGGAAAGGTGCTTGTGTGTGTTATCACCCTACCTGAGAGCAGGCTGCTCTAATTCAGAGAGTTGTGCATCTGTGGGAGTGAACTAAAGCAAGCTCTATTCTATGTGAATGGGCTCATACTGAGTTGCATCTTGCCTTTGCCAGTGGGCTATATCTGCACCTTTTGCCACTAACACTTCTTCAAAAAGCTGCGGGCGAGTAGCTGAGCAGAAATAAACCTCCCCGGACAGATTCGTAAAAAAATGTTTGTGAAAGCACTCTCAACACTTCTCTTGGTGGGCTTTGCAAGCTGAATGAAAATGCTGAACAATGGGTAACAATTTTGAATATAGTAATGTGCATTTTTTAAAAAAAGTTCACATAAGTTTAGTGTTAAAAGCATCCCAGCTGAGGTAGATTATGTCAGTTTAAGAGTTAACTATAAAGCTTGTCAAGTAGTGCTAGTTTGGACAGTATTTGTAGAAACTAGACTATTTTATTGCATATGAAACATCTATTGTATAGCACTGTAAAAATGCTATTAAATCCACCAGGGATGGTCTTGCTGGGCCACGTGTGCTCTCATACTAGCAATGAAACCAACAGGGAATTTGTTGGTATGATTCAGATGAGGCCAGATCAGAGGCAGAAGTCCTATCGATTTCAGCAGGAAAAGAGATTATACATGAGGAGGTGAGGGGGAAGAAAAATGACTGCATAATGCTGCTGAGATTTCGCTTCAGTCCGAAACAGCTGTATAGACATGCTTAGAAGGCAGAGAGGTAATCTTATTTTAAGATAAGCGTATTTTACCTCTTTTAAGTTTGAAGACAAAGGGAAATTTAACTTGTGAAGTGGATACTGTCTTTTGTCACAGTTCAGTTTTTAGTGCAAGGCTAACTCCTATGAATATCTAGAATTTGAAATGTGTTAATATCAGAGAGATTTTCGTAAATTAATATGCTTAGGTGACTATATCAAGAAAGCTGCCCTGGAGGGATTTTCTGCATTCTAACAATTTTAGACCTCCAAAGACTTTCATTTTATATTGCTGCATTTTATATTGCTGCGCTCTCAGTCTGGTTGAATGTTCTGTGCATCCAAATGTTCTGTGCATCCAAAATAGGAATCATCTTCACATGTGGTACTTCTTTTTACAGCTGTACAGTTGCAAAAACAGAAACATTTGTTTCTGCCATACAATTGGTTTAGAGATGTGAAAATCTGAGATACCACCATGATTGTGATGTGATTGTAACACGTATATTGTGCTACTTTAGCAGCTGGAGTGCCACAAGTGAGCTTTCCTTCAACCCAACTAGATTTGTACTAAGAACAAACTAGAAAAACTAATGTTAGTAACAAGGGGGAAAAGGCGTGCCTCACCTTAGCTAAACTTGCATAGCACTTCAAGCCCTGTGGCTTTTGTATAGTATGTTTACCTGCAGGTTCCTATCTGTTCATTTAACAGCTTAATTCAAAGCTCTTTTTTTCATCTCTGTGATTACATTGCTATTATTTATTCCTACTGGTACATCCCCAAAGTGCTAAAAACTACCTATGGAGCTGTAGCTGCACCTCTCAAAGAATCTGCAGTCAGCTAACAAACACTTAGAGGAAAGTGGGATAATACAGGAGACAAAAGAATGGAGCTGTTTGAGAACTATTTGCTCCAAGTAAGAATTTGTTTGTTGAGCTTAGACATTTCCCCTCTCAGGGTTCACCTGACTAGCTTAAGGTTTCTTTTTTGAGATGTATTTTGAACTTTAGAATTACTGACAATTTGTTTTTAAAGTTGGGAACGAATTCTGAGCAATTGACGGTGCTTTGCTCTTCATATGGTGACTGTGATCTGCGCCCATTTAACTTAACTGCCATATCCTTGGAATTATCGTAGCTGGATGTTGGTAGTAAGATGGGTGCACGTGTAGATGTCTGCAAAATTGGTTCTTGTATGTGGTAGTTCCAGCTACAAACACATCCCAGGATATGACGGTGTTTTTCTAATTGGAGGTGTCCAAATGGCTGCCGCAGTGAATGTTCCAGAATGCAATTTCTACATTTCTCAGCTGTGAACATTTATGCTAGCTTCCCAACAGCCAAGCTCTGTTTTACAGACTGGAGCTACAGAATTCATTCATTTAGTGTGTTTAAAATTCAAGTGGAAGAAGCAATTCATCATCTTCTAGGAAAAGTAAATTTTGCTGTTCGCTTTCCATGGTCTCAGTTGCTTGTGCCAAGAGAGTGACATGACCTACTGTAGATAAGCGTTGGTGTATACACGTGGCTGTACTTAAATCTGTCACTACACTCCCTTCCAGTAACCCGCTATTTCTATTATCACTCTCCTGAAAATTTGCCTGACAGGTCCTGCATGATTAGTTTTGGCGGTGATTTAATTTATACCACTTAGCATTTAAAAATAACTTCTATTCTTAAAAGTTCTGGTGGTTTGAGATGCATTTTCTGCACTTGGACTTGGGAAACTGGTATCGGACTTTGGAATGCGACACTGAATGACAACAGGTATTAGCAATTCATCTCATCGTGTTCAGTGACAGGGTGGTGTTTGTGTTTATGTGTGTAGACTAGGTATGATTTTTTTTTAATTATTATTTTTTTTTCCATACCCACTCAAAGCAATGTAAATTTGATTTTATTTTTTTTCCTAGAATTTACTTACTCATGTTACTTTTGAACTCAGTTCTAAGCTTCAAGAGTTCAAGAAGTTGCGCAGTGTAGGCAAGTTCTCCTATAGCTCTGCAAAAAGCTGCATATTTTTCACTATGTGAGTGCATACGCTACTTTTTCATATAATAATCACTGAAGTAGATGACTAAGCTCCAAGGAATTCAATTGCAAGTAATTTCAACCATGCTTAAGTAGTGGCTTGAGTAACCTTACACGGTTTTGCAGTAAGAAAGTAACTTGCAGCTACCATTTTTTTTCAGGTTGGTTTTCTTGAAAGAAGTCTGCTTGTGGCCATATCATTGGCATTAGTCCCCATGTCCCTGACCCAAAGCCTTTTTTAAAGCTAATCTTCAGAGAAACCCATGCTACATTTAACTTTGGTATCTCTCCTGTGGGTCTCAAATCTAACCAGACACGGCCGATCTGAATATTTCCTGCATGTTAAACAGACCATTGTAAGCCTTTTCCTCCAGGCTAGATTGTTATAAATGCTGTTTATGATCCTGCTATGACAACTGTGAAGGACATGGCGAAGAATTTATCACAGGATTATTCATCCACCATCAGAATACCTAATAAGATTCTAAATGACCCAAGATGATAATAAGATCTAGCTTGTAGCAATAAGGTATTAATAAACTGCTTTTTTCAATAAGGAATTGTCCTGGCGTCATTACCCTGACATATTTGTTTTCCTTATATTTTGCTGGCAACGTAGCTCTGGTGCTTTATACAGCAAATTTATAAAAACCCATGATGTATGAAAAATACACCACATATGAAGTGGAACCCATAGGTTAAAGTCAAGAGCATTCTGTTTGCCTATGCCATAAGAGGACTAGACTCTTAAGTCATATTTTCTAATTTTTCCATGCCGTTTCTCTTTGTATTTAAAAATTATATATAGAATAATACATACCCTAGTGTTGAATACAAGGCCATAATTCAAATGAAGGGATTTTGTCAAAATCATAAACCCAGAAAGTGCAGCTCAAGTGATTAATGACTGACACTGGAACCCTGAAGTCATACGGAGCTGGAATTACACCTTATTTGCAGTGTCTCAAACTAAAACCATTAACTTCCTGGGGAAAAGAACTTATATAACGGCATAAAAAGCTGCTTGTTTCTGTGGCTGTGAAAATGACAGACAAGAAAATACATAAATGTCAATGAAACCTGTTGCTATGTGCAGCTGACCCTCTGCCTCCTGGTCACCTGGATGTGCCCTGCTAGGGAACTTGCTGGCCCCAAGGGAAAGGCTGGTAATAAGCAGAAAGACCATCTCAACATGGAGCTTCTGAGGAGGTGAGAGGTCCCGGGTATAGGAAAGAATAGACATGCAAAACTACTACTTATCTATGAAACCTGGTAATAAATAACTAAATTACCCTTTCCAAACGCAGAGCTGTTATAGCTTGTTTCAACACAAGTTTGCACTGGATGATCTCAATATCTTACAAGATGTTTCCCCGCTGCATTTGTAGTAAAGTAAAGTATGAAACGGGTGAATTGGCTTGCTCAGAGCTGTGACCTGAGGCAGGGACAGAATTTGTAAATTCCTGGTTTCACTCAGCTGCTTTGACCATCAATCTACATTGTGACCAAGGCGGTTTCCTTTGAGAAGCCAAAATGGGTATATATTTCATTATCGTTTAAACTTTTATCAGAAGTTTATTCAAGCTGGAGGGAAATGAGATTTAATGCAGAGCGACATGAATTCTAAGGCATAAAAGAGATTTGGATTATTTTGGCTGTTTGCTTTCACTCATGTTCCTATCTGGAGAACTGGCTGGTTGTATTTACGTTCACATGACCTGGTCACTTTGAAGAGTTGGTTCATGATAAAGTATGCCAGCATGGGACACGAAAGACTTGGGTCCCCTTTTCCTTTACAAACTTCCTTTGTGAACGTGGGAAGATTGCTCTGCCTTGCTTCTTTATCTGCAAGAAAGAAAATAAACATATTTTCTACCTTATGGGGAGGTTGTGAAGACAGCTACCAAATATTATGGTAACGGAAGCGCTCAGATATTACTAGAATGGGAGCCATTTCAAAGCCTTACATAGACAAGGTCTAATTTCTGACCCAGTACCGGGTGCTGCATATTTGACTTTTCTTTCTGATGCAGCAAAAATATCACTCATGCACCTATTTCCTATGTGGAAAATTAAGTTGATGTGTTCCTGTGAGTGCTGTGGGTACAAAGTGAGCGTATGCTGAAGGGTGCAAGTGTGAAATTAAAGGATAGATCTAAACATATAATGCTGAATGGAAAAGGAGTGGGATCAAACGTTTGATCACATCTCTCTTTCTTTTTTTTACTTCTATTTCTTTAAGAGGTTATTCACTGAAAGTTTCTGCTTTGTAACAGTCCTGTTTATAGAGAATAAGTAGGTCATTAAAATAGTTTGGGAAATAAGTAGCAAAAAAGTACTATAGTACAGTCTAGTAAAATACCTTTCTTGGATTTGGTGCCTTCTTATTGGACTGTCCTTAAAACATGTTTGGAAAGGGGGTATTTTGTGAAAGCAAATTGTGAGAGTGCAGGGTGGTCCCCAGTTTTCTAGGAAGTAGAAGTTAGTTTTTCCTTTCAACTAAAAAATATTTCAACTAAAAAATGTTATGTCAAAGCTGCAGAGGGAGATAAAAGCAAACACTACCAAAGAAAGTGACTAGCTGTGAAGAGTAGGCTTCGACCAGTACCTTAGACCAGTAAGAAACAGTGTCCTGTCAAGCTGATCAACAACACAGGAAATAAGAATCACAATTTCACTTTTCCTCTCCTTTGGGGAGATGTGAACTGTAGGTGGAAAAAGACTAAGGCTGTTCGTATCTCACAATCTATAAGATGAACGCCACAGTTCCACAGTGTGTTGTGTGGAGAGCAGAAGTATCTTTCTCAGTGCTGCAGCCATGGGATTTAGGAGTTCCTTTGCACAGACCAGCTCAGAGCCATGCCCTTCAGGCAGAACCAGGAGGCAGTGGGCTGTGAGGGGTAAGAACCCAGTTAGAAATATTTGAAATGGAGATAGAGAGCTGTAAATGTTGGAGGGGCAGGTCAAAAAACAGGTTCACCTGCGCTCCCTCGTGCATTAATCTATCGTTGATACCCTGAAGATTTTGCAGGACTGGGGTAAAGCACAGTTTTGTATGCTAGAACAGAAATGTCTTCCAGTCCCCAGAGCCTTGTATTATAGACTGTTTAGACTAGTTCTCTGCTACTGTATTTGCAAGGAGTCTTCAGATGTCATGCTTAATTTTCTCCAA
Source organism: Chroicocephalus ridibundus (assembly GCF_963924245.1). Classification (NCBI taxonomy): domain Eukaryota; kingdom Metazoa; phylum Chordata; class Aves; order Charadriiformes; family Laridae; genus Chroicocephalus; species Chroicocephalus ridibundus. The sequence continues at coordinate 32,148,479 of NC_086292.1, forward strand.
TACTGTGTGTCTTGCTGTCAGCGATACCATCACAATAGAGAAAGAAGGTTAAGAAAGGCATGTTGACTTTTTTTTCCTTTAAGTTCTCAAAATAAATTAAGGAGAAATATTTATCTCTGTAGTATTTCAGACCCACTCTATTGCTTCATCTGAGTATGTCTGTTTTCTCTTTAGTGTCGTATTTAGCTCTAGTAAGTCACAAGCATATTGAGGGCAGATAGTGGGTACAAATCTGACAGAAAGCTAATGAGCTCTCCTGTGATTATCAGTAAGGACTATGACTCATTAAATCTCATTTCCTGAGAAAGTCCACATAGGGAGAAGAAATTATCTGGAATAAAGGCCTGAAAACCTAATTCGATCAGATTTATAGGTGTTCTTGTAGTCACTACATAATAATCAGTGAAAACAGAGAAACCTTTTAATGAGATCTTTTGAAATGGTTAATGTTTCAGAGAGGGGGGTCTGCTTCACTTCCATTTAAGATGCAGATAAAATAGCTGCCCTTCTCCCAAACAGGCTGGTACATGTTGTGGGGTTTTTTTCACTTTTCATTTTTGAGGTGTGATTACAACTCAGATGCTTGTGTGCGAATGACTTTCTTCTTTCAAAACTATGCTTAAAAATGAACCTGGCTTGTCCGATTTAGGGTAGGTTGTGATTGCCTTGATACAGTGTTTCCTATTTGTGACCCATGTCTTTTTGTGGTATGTTTTTCATACATTATTTAGAGAGGAAATGTCTCTCCCCTGTTGCAGTGAAGACAGACCTTCATTGATTTTAATGAGCTTTGGTTCGCCCCCTAATAGAGTAGCATTGCAAAAAGTTTTTGACGGTTTTATCTCTGTGCAGAGATGTGTGGACACAATCTCACGCTATGTTGTGTACTAACAATATGTGGGTGGTGACAAAGAAAGAGTTAGTGTGGTCTCACAGTCCAATAGATAGAGACCCATCGCTGCCTGACAGAGAGCTGAGGAACATAGGACAGTTATTCACATTCGTAACTCACAGAGTGTGATCTGGAGACTTCAGGAATTGAGCTGGCTTGCCTTTGTAATTAAGCTCTTCTTGCTTTTGGGAAGGACCTCACACTCGCTGCTACAAGCTCTGGTTTTGAACTGGTTAAATTATGGATGTTTCCCTTGGATCAGGTCAAGCTGGCCACTTAGAAGCTTGGAGTTTTTTGTTAATATGTTTTGTAATTTCACCTTCCTCAAGCATCTCCTTTGCACTCTATTTGTGAGGAGCTTTCTCTTCTTTTCCTTCATGACAAGGCGATAATATTACCACTGAAGTTAATGAGGACTTATGTGGGCATTGCAGGATGGCAGGAACAGAGTAACGTATTGATTTTTATTATTATTTTTTTTCCCTATTCTTACTGCATGTGAATTGCATGGGACACATGGGACTGCTCACATGCAGGTTGACAGTTGCTCTTGGTTCTTTGCAAACATCTGAACTTATTGAGGATTTCAGCTTGAAATATCTCCATAGTAGGACGTAATGCAGCAGTTTGAGTCTTTTCTTTTCTGGGGTTTTGTGGGGTCGGAGATTTTTGTGGGGTTTTGGTTGGGCTTTTTTTTTCCTGTTTGTTTGTTTTGTTGTTTGTTTTTTGTTTTTGTTTTCCTTGTGGGTTTTGTGTATGTATTTGGGAGGATGTGGTGTGTATTTTTTTTGGGTTTGGTTGGTTTGGGTTCTTTTCATATTTAAGTATCCCTAAAACTGCTAGATCAGTAAGAAAGCATTAATGTGGAGAAAACCTTCGTGGGATGGGATCTTTGAAAGATGTAGAACTTCATTAAACATAAAAGCATATTAAATACTTACGTATTCATCAAGACCCTCCAGATATGCTTTTGGTGAGGATAGGAATATTTCAAAGGATCAGCTTTTGAATGAAGATAACATGGAACCAAGGAAAGGAAGGACTGCAAAATGGAGCAGCTCTCAGACTCAAGATAATTTAGGAAAGCAGCTCACTTCAGATGTATAAACTGTGCTAGGCCGTATTGTGTGCTTTATATGAATAGGAATCAGAATTGCTAAAAATTGAAATAGCACATCTTTAGTTTACTGTGGTGCAATGATACAGTCGATCCTGCTGGTGTTTAATTATCTTGGAACAGGGAGATGAAAGTAATCTGATTATTAAAATAACAAACAGGAGCGTATAGTTTAGTTTGATCTCACGAGCTTGGATTAGAAGTGAGCTAAAGTTCAACATCTGGGGAACAAGAGCATAGGTGCCTTTCTGAACACCTCAGTTTCTTTCAATGTTTTTATCTGAGCTTTTAGGTATATAAAAATGTTATTTGCTCAATTCAAATCCAGTTCTCCTGGTATGAGAATGAGGGATATTGATGTTTTATCCAGATGCAGTTTAAAGTACATGGAATAAAAATAAATGTAGGACATGCTTTTCATGTGGGCATATTAGCAACTGTATGTTTGGAACTTATCGGTAGAAGAAAACTGATCTCTGAATATATGCATGAAGGCAAATAAGCTTTGCAGCAACAGTTGTTACTTTCCTTTGATCCTACAAGTTAGTCCAGACTCATCAGCTATAGCAGACCCAGGCTGGGCTGTGTGGGTGCATCCTCTGCCCTGGCAGAGCCGTGTTCCCAGCTCCAGCCTGTCTTGGGGCCTGCAGCAGCTTCTGTTGGGCACCACCAGCCTGACCACAAGCACTGGAGAAAAGCTCTGCTGTTTGGGCAGTGTGCAGCACCTGAGTGGCTGGCTGTGCCCTACCTCTTCTGAAGACAAGGCAATAAGATCCATTTGTGACTTGGATCAGGCCCTTTCTCTGCTATTTATCCTATAGTCCTCGAGAAAAATTTCCAGAGCATTTGTTTTTTGTTGAAGGGGGTATTTACCTCCACCTTAGCTGTTGCTCAATTCCAACTGGCACGTTACATGTCATCTGTGGGATGTTACTCAAGAATTCAACAAAGACCTTAGAAAAATATGCTGCAGTTTATAATTTGAAAAAGCATTTATTAATGTGAATATATAAGGTAGAAGTTAGGGAGGAGCAGTTGTACTATATGCAATGCGAAGATGAGAAAAATGATGAATTCTTACTCTACTGGGAAGCATAGCCAAAGAAACAAAGGAGCTAAAGAGAAGTGTAAATATTCCTCTAGTAATATCACCCAAAATGATGCTTTCCTATGTTAGTCAAAAAGAGCCATTTTTTACCATGTGGTAGGGAAGACTTAGGAACACCACCAGCAAGTGATCTTCCCTATCTAGCGCATGTGAAAATCTGCAGCTTTATATGATAGTTTCAGTTAAAAATGAGTGAAGGATGGAAAGATTAGAAGACTGTCTTGGGATTTTTGACATTTTGGTAATGGGATTGCTGCTTTTTACATTGGAAATCAAAGCTTAATATCCAAAAGACTAAAATTATAAAGCAATACAAAGAAATAATGTTGGGTCATTCAGTGTTACAATGCTGCAGCCTGAAGGAGGCTCTTTAAACTTTGGTGTCTTAGCTATCTCACAGTGTAAAGCCTCTTCCCTAAACCGCCCTTCAGTTTACTTCTGGTAAGTAAAGGTGTTCACACTCAGGCCATTGTATTAATTTGTCATTTCCCAAATTTTGTGTCAGTAGGTAAAAATGAAATGAAATAGCAGTTGTTCTGGTACTGCCTTCCCTATCTGAAATTAGTTACAAAGCCACTATACTGTCAAAGCACTGTTTCCTGTGAAAAGAAAGCTGCAATCGTGGCATTGATTTCACATATGCGGTGTAGAACTTGAGTGGTTTTTAAACTATGTTAAAAGTACATTCCGCAACCGAACTAGTGTCAAGGATTGGGAGCAGAGTTTTTTATAAAGCACATTACCAGGTGTATTTCAGCTGCGCTCCCACTGGTGACGAGCAGGTGCATGCTGAGCTGAATTAAGCCACTGTTAGGATTCCACCCAGCTGTTCTCACTGCTTAAATTAAATTAAAAGATTATTTATGTCAAACAGGTAAAGATTGCTTATATGTAGAGCCTGAATGTAACTTTACTTTCTTTAAAGGTGAATGCTGGAATTAATATAAGGCAATGAACAGGCTTTTCAGGGTGGTTTGAAAAATTAAGCCTCTCCTGGTTTGTCCAAGCTGATGTGGTAGTTGCAGAGGGGAAAAGAAGCTCTGGCTCTGACTTGTAATGGTGGGGAACATGGTGGGAGGAGTTAGAGCCGGCAGTCAGCCGGATGAGGAGACAAGAGAAGGTCTCAGAAAGGGATTAGGTAGGAGGGCTGTGGAGGTGGGTAGAAGAGTGTATAGATTAAATTGATGAGGTTTGAATTTTGAGACTTCATTTAAATGCAGTTAAGTGGAAAACAGGGAGACTTCTTTTTTCTTCTGTGAATGTATCTTTGGGCAGGTGTAGGACACTTTGTATAGATCACCCTGGGATTATTGCAAGGAGTGGTGTTAAAAGATGTAACCAAAAATCTGTATTTGTTCTTAAAAGCCTATCCATTGTCTAGTCTCATGTCTTTTGGTCTATGTAAGGTATCTGGATTTTTTCCTATCTTACTGATATTGGACAACAATGTCTAAGAGGGTCAAAGTTGTTGCAGGTACTTGGGGGGTAAGGGGGAAATATGTGATATCATATTAGTGAACAAAAGGTTCTTGTGGGCCTGTTCTCTGTGATGATCCTCTGAAGGCCTCTGTGGGTTTGTTTTGAAGTGCTCAGGAACCACAGTGATGAGAGCTATATTAATGCCTAGATAAACTGATTAGTTATGTGACGTGCGTAACTCCATTTAATGCACGCATCAAATTGAAACTAGACCCCTGAAGGCTAATGCACTGCCTCATTAGAAGCCACTGAAATTCCTTCAGCATCAAGTAACGTGTTTAGATGTGCTGGCTTTGGCAGGCACTCTATTTCTGCATAAAATGTAGAATTTTAAGGAATGTCTAGAAAAAAGGGGCCTGCAAGAGAACAATCCAAAGGTGACAGAATCATGGGCTAATGTCAGCCACGTGGAAGCATGATATTGGTCAAAACTAAAGAACGTGTGATGAAGGGAAGGCATTTCGAGATATTAATAATATTCAATCATAATCAATTTATACACTATCTACAATTTACATAGACTTAGATAAGCCTGAAATCCAACAGATTAACGTGTCAAAAGCACATACTGTATATTTATTCTGCCTAATTCGTACTGGTAGTTCAGGCTCTCCAGAAGGGATAAATCAGGAGCAAACTATCCACATCAGGTTACTTGATTACTACCTCAAAACTAAAACTGTTCCTAAGCTAAAAATGAGACATCTTGTGCATTAGTCAACCTGTCTGCCTGTCATTTTTTCCCACCCTGTCATTGTGCAAGAGGACTGGCTTTTTGGCAAAGTGATAATAAAATTAACAAGGTCCAATTTTTCAAATCAAAAGCTAGACCTCTGCTTTGGGACTCCATTTTCTTTCTAAGAGTCTAATGAGGAGGGACAGGCAATTATTATTATTTATTTCACTAATTAGCTGGATAATCATTCATTGTAAAACTCTTCTGTGTTAGAAATATGTTCCTTGTACACTTTGTTTAACACAGTTTCCTTTTTATCAGACTGAGCCATTGCACGACATCTTTTATTAGTGGGGCAATAGGGGACACTTGGAAAAAAAAAAAAAAGAAAAAAGAAAAAAGGGATGATTTTTGATCTGTGAAGATAATGCAACAAGAAGCAACAGTCCATAAAAACATCACCTTTCAGTCTCTGAAGACATAATGCTTTATGATAACCATAAAACATTTTAGTGCAAAATAAATTGCTGTCCTATTCAAATCCTTAAATGTACTACAGTGGATGTCACTGAAGACATACAGCTATTTTTTCCAATACTGAGATATATTTTATCATAATTTGTAGTGTAGGTGACAACCTTGCACACATGATTGCCTTTTCTTGCTTAGTTAACTTGCCAAGGTCAGAGTCCTTTGGCCTTTTATGGATGTAGAACTATTAGGAAATAAACAGGATAACCGAGTAGTGTAAAAAGAAAACTTGTTTCCTTGACTTCTTAGTCATATACCCTTTAAAGATTTCATAGTGTTCTGAGTATGTACTTACTGAAAATGACTTCTTTATAAGTGCTTTAACAAATTCTTCTCACTTGTAAAACATACAGGTGATTTTCCTCATTTTCTTTTCCTATCTTTTAAATTAATTTTAGTTTTGTTTTCTTTTTTCTTTTTCTAGTTAACTAACAGCATATTGGTTTTGGAGCTGCTGTGAGAAGAATGATGAACAGCAGTTAGTGGAGAATACTGCACTTACAATTCAGCTAAGAAGTCTTGAGCCAGGTAAGCACCTCAGTTTCCCCATAATTGAACTCTTCAGGTGTCATTTCATATTGTGCCACTGGCAAGGTCCTTGGAACGGGCGTTCTCAGAGAGTTTCTGGAATTTCATACTAACTTTTTGCGTCAAAACAGTGGAGAAGAGGTTTTGTTCTGAAGTATTTTTGTGCTCCTGCTGCTGCTGATTATGCCAAAGTAGGACAGCATGGAAAGAGTACAGCAAAAATGCTAATAATGGTGACTTATTTGGCAACATCATTTAGGAGATAAACCCCTACTCCATAATAGTATTTGCTTTGGCTGATTTGTTTAAATTTGATATGAAATATGATAGGTCATTGAATGGAATGAAAAAAATAATGTTGATAAAATCTATATGGAAACGTAGGAAATGTGGTAAGACCTGGTAGGTGACATTTCTATACAAGTGTGAAGGAAAATAAATTTAAAATGCATCTTATTTTTGCCTTTAAAATGCACTGAAGTTTTGAAATGGAAAATTGGTCACAATAAAACTTTACCATCTGTCTTGAATTGTTGGGATGAAACCGTGCCTCAAAGGAAACCAATGTAATTAGAAATTCAGCCATGAGTGTTCATTTGTATGTTGATTGGTGGTACTGTATTTGAAAATTATTATTTTTCCACTCTGTTTTGGAAGACCCTTTATTCCATGGTCAGTGAACAAATGTTGCTAGCATTCAACATTTGTCCAGATATCCTTAAGGATGGATGTAAAATTGCCTGGTAGTTTGCTTCAAATAAACTTTTCCCCAGATAAAGGGTCCAATTTGAAATGTTCAGGATTTGAGGATTTACAAGAACAATATTTGGGTTTGTAGACCTGTGCATGAGCCAGCTCCTGTGAAATTATTGGCGGGACAAGAATTCTTCCTTTAATTTTTACTTCCAATCAGTCATATTCACTTAAAAATGGCTTATAAAAGATTTTAAATTATTTACTGTGTTACAGATGTGGCAAAGGTTGTGCATTTGAAATAAGGGGTATTAGCCTGTAACCGATGGATAAGAGAGGGTTATGAGCAACCTTTTAGCCTTTTGGACTCTCAGCCGTATATTACAGCATCTATAATGTATAGATCCCTTATTAAACTATTTAGAAATGTGCAATTAATATAACATGACTTTCTTGATGTGTACATCATATGATTGGCAACCCATACCATGTAAGAAAATGATTGCCCAGGGAAATGGGGATATTGGGGCTTTTATTCTCTCTTTTTTAATGTTTTCCCAGTTGTTGCTCATTGCTCGTTGGCAGTTTATTTTAGATTTTACAAATAATAAAATCAGCAGCAGTAGTAGTGTTTGGCTTTTGGATTCAACAGACATATATATTTTAATCTAAATGACAATATTTAGCAACAAAATTGCTTCATTTTAACTTTACTGCATTTCTTAATCTGTGGAAACTCTAATTTAAAAATAATGAATGCAACAGGGTGAATATATGGCTTCCATTAATTCCAAATACTGCTTATTTCCAGCACTTTTTAATTATTTGAATATACTTCTCAATATATTTAACTGAAGTGGAAAAATCATTCAAACCTCAGACCATTTACAATTACCAGTGTATCTGTGACTTTTCCATCCAAATTACTGAACTTCAAAGTAACATTTCATTTTGACTACGTATTTTTCCTGCATATTAGAAAACACAGCAATACTCGAGAAAAATGTTTTGAAAGATGCAGGTTTCATAGACAATGAACATTATAGAATGCCAATTAATATATTACAAGTTCTGCGTGGAAATAGTGTTAGAGGGCTGACTTGAACCCAAGGACACTGTGTGGTAACTGAGAATTTGTGCTGCATCCTGCATTCCTCTGTTATCTTAAAATGACACCTTCTCAGAGCAGCAGGGATCCACAGGCTGTGAGGATTTCTTCATCACCCAGAACCGTTAACTTTAATGTCTTGTTTCCACATCATATATGCAGGCACAGTAAGAGCTGTAAGGGCAGGTCCTCACATTCTGTGAATTTTCATTACCTGCTTTGTGGATCTGGTGTGAAATTTTGTTTTCTCATAGAATATTATTTTCTTCTGATTGTTGTGACTAAACACTGCGTTCCTTCCTTGTTTTTAACATAGTCATTTATGACATTTCATACTGGCATGAAGTAGTGACAAAACCATATGCTTGTTTATATCATGAGGCTTACAGATGCTGGACACAGAAAAAGCACATAGCAGAAAACATGTAACATTCCCAAATTTTCCTGACTGTACACAAAATGTATCAATAAGCAGCTGTATATGACTCAAAGCTATGTTTTGTTCTGGTGATAGGACTCCATGATGTGGCGTGCATTTTAGAGTACACAATCTGTATCCCATGACTGCATTTTCCCGGCCTTATGATGAGCGGAAACTGAGCATGAAGACTGACAACTACACAAACAGATTAATATATTAATGTTTCCTTTTTTTGGCATTCTTGTGCACTTGTTTATGTTCAAATAGACCTGGGCCATCACGAAGAATTAGTTCAGATGTTACAATGTGTTGGATAATAAGCATTTGCGCAAATAAACCGTACTCCCCTTGCTGCTTACAAAGAAAAAATGAAACAAAAATGTCTAATGGATTCCTATCGATTCTGGTCAGTAGCTGCGTTTTACAGCATGAATATGGAGTATCTATTCTTAGACTGTGATCTTTCAGTAGAAATCAAAATACCATACTGTTATGGCATCCATTGGTTTTTCGTGAGACCAAAATTAATGAACTTCTGAAGACGCTCAGGGCAACCTGATACTGGCTGTGGCAGGGCAGTATGTATCTGTAGTGTTAAAGGGCTGGCTTGAACCCAAGGACGTTAAGTGTGGTAACTGAGAATCTGTGCTGCATCTTGCATCTTTCTATTATCTTAAAGTGACACTTCCTCGGAGCAGCAGGGATCCAGCTGGTGTTTAGCCAGCAGCTTAGTGAGCTTGCTCATGGTTTTGCCTGCCACAGTTGCAGGTGGTGAGAGAAGGCAAGCCTTGGGCCAAAGTCTTTGAGTTCACAACTCAGGAAGCTATGTGGTGGTTCTTCTTTGCTGCTGTGCCATCTGAGCAAATTTCGTCAGCGTGGGAAAGGGTAATGAGAGCTGGGAGAAATTACCTTGTTGAGGTTATTTCAAGAGCTGTACCTTATAACTGACAGGTCCCAACTGTTGAATTCCTTCAGTGACTCCAAGGTTAGTTTTCATATTTTTCTTCAAGGAGCTGTGCACTCTGACTTCTTTTGCATTTGCACATAAACTCTCACTTTCTCTCTTCTTAAGCTACTACACCAGCTCTTCTTACCTTTGTGCTGACTTCTTTATACCTGTGATAGTTTTTTGGTTACCTTGTGTGCCAGATCATTGGTTTTCCTCCATTGAAGGCCCTCCAACATAGGAATTCTGTTTTGGAAGGGCACTCAGAGTTAATCTCTCACAGGAACTCCACTCCAAGAGAAGTATGTGTTTGTGATTGAGCTTTCTAATTCCCTGTTAGCTGGTATTTTATTCCAGAAATATTCCTGTGGTTGCAAGTCCATGATTCATCTCCAAACAAGCAGCAGCTGTTGCTGACAGTAGTCAGTAGGGGGCTGAGTGATGACCGTGGATCAAGTACTAAATTCTTTGCTCAGTTTCCAGGTACTATGAAAAATGCCCATTTCAGAGTTTTAAAAGGCAAATAAACCACGAAGAAATTGGCGTGTGTTTATAAAGAAACATTTCACAGTGGGTACTGGCTCTCACAGAGGACGTCTGACCAACATGATCTCCCAGAGAGAGAGAATAAACACTGATCTTCTTTTATCTCTTAGCAGGCCACAGTTTCTCATTCTGTGTTTCACACACTCCACTATGGGCAACTGGTAGGTAGGATACATGTTGTGGCTCTCTTTTCTGAGAGCTGTGAAGACTTCTAAGGTGATAGGAAGTATGCAGTAGTTCAAATCAATGCGTAGCCACGCTTAAAAGGTTCAGTTATGTTCAGTTGAAACAGCCAGGAGCCCAAATGATTTACCCAGATTTTCTTAATTGGATACCTAGCAATCGCTCCAACTGAAGACTATATATGTAAAATTAGAAGCACGGGCATTGTCAGAAGCTTGTGGAGGTATGAGAATTGTTCATTTGTATGAAATCTCCTTATTTGATTAAAGTTAGGGTTGCTAAAAATTGCAGGTCAGTTACTGAGAGTTTGTCTTCTGTCTTCAAAGCGTTCTACCCAATTTACAGGCAACTGTGTGGTTATTTGCAGGCTCAGGGCCTCAAAGCTGAGGAACTCAATAAATAAGAAATGTGTATAACTGTAAATACAGCACCTCAGCTTAATCATTGTGTTCCTTTCCACCTGCTTCCAAAGAACAAAGTTTCAGGCAAAAATCCCACATGTCAAGTTTCATCTCTGTTCACATATTTCTGAGTGAATTGCTGCTCCCCACTGCCCCTCCCAACAGGAGTTCATAGAACTGCGGCAAGACCTTATTATTCTGTTTATGATAGGATGGTCTATTCTAGTACAATGTGGTCCATAGTAAATCCATCTACAGAATTAATTCTGGGGTTGTGAGAGAGATGCAAGTGAAAGCTCTAATGATTTACAGTTTTTAGACACAGCTGATATGAAAATAAACATTGAATCAGTTTCTTCTATATGTCGTCTTAGTTCCATTAGAATAATGACAGTAGGTGACATTTTTCACATTTTAATTGGTGTTTTGCTGATTTTATCGGAATTTCTGCTGATCAAAGCAAATTGGCTATTTATTTATTTTGCAGTGATGCTAACTAATCAGTGGAAGTTTAATGTACTGTAATGAATTTTAAATATCCTCCTAGTCATTACAAGTGTGTGAATCTAGATTCTCTCTCTTTCTTGTAACAGTTTAAATAATTAATTACTTGAGTAGCAGAAAAAGGTAACATTTAATATAATAAAATTTTCTTTGAAATATTTCACCGCTTGTTTTATAGTACTATTTCAAATTAGTAAAGGATAATTCTGACCAGTGCATCCCCCACCATGCACACAGCTCACTTAACCCAATCCTGACTGCGTTGTTTTAGACTGATGGTAAATATCTTAATTATTAGTTTATTTCAGTAGCTTGCTGAGTGACAATTTTTTATATTATTTATACTTCAGTGACTTTCTTTTAATTGGTTTCTTTTATGTTATTTATACATACAGATGTATCATACAGGTTTTTAAAACATTAATGATGCGGTTTATGTAATAGCATTGTTTCCTACCAATCATGGCATGCCATAAATCAACCTCACGAGTACAAAAGAAGAAGGAAAGTTTAAAAAAAAAAAAAAGTAATAGACTAATTGAAATAATTGGTTAAGTCTATGATACAATTCTTCACGTATCTTCTTGTTCAGGAAAGAACTTTAGCATTCAGTCAGATGTTCAGGAGTGGGGTGTATGCCCTGAATTAGAGTCTCAGTATTTGAGGACATAATGCCAAGATGTAAAGAGTTTGGCATCACTTTACTTCTAATGCACATCTGTAGTCAGGCCCCGATATAATTTTTTTTTTTTTTTTTTTTTTTTTAGATACTACATTGTATGTTTCCATGCTTTGCTCTGAACTGGAGTTGGTTCAAATATATTGGTAACTGCATGTGAAATGTGAGATTAATGCCTGGGATTTAATGTGTATGTATTTCTGGATGTTAGTTCAGGCAAGACAAACAAACCAACTTCCTCATTCTTCTCATTGTGGTAAGAGTTAGTCCAGTTCTGGACTCAAAATAGGCATATTCCATTCCCAGAATGCTGGAGTTTTTGAAGGGACTTGATGTAATTTTAACTTTAGTACCTACATACATTTTTCTAATACAGTACTTAACATTTTCAATGTACTTTTTCAGCGTGATATATAAAAAGACACAAAGGAATTCCACATTAGATGATATGGTGTTCATTCTTTGAACTCAGGAGAGATCATGTTTTGTGCATGTACAAGGAAAATAATGTGCAAACAGTCAATAGAAGGAAGGCTATTTCACACTAATTACAAGGGGGGAGCAGTGTGAGGTGCCTTTAAGAGAGAGCACAATTTGAGGTCTTGTGAAATGAGAGAATCAATAGGAACTTTGTGCTGCTCAAAAAAGTATTTCAGGTACATTATTAAATACTCTTCAAAGCTGTGTATCAGTAGATAAGTAGTAGGTAGATCTACTAAATCAGTAGATCAGATCAGATATATATCCTGTGTATAGGGAACAGAGGGAGTTTTTTTCATGTCTTTATCAATTTGAGTGTCCAAATAAGAGATTTTTAACCTTCCTAGAGAGCATCTAAATATGAAATTTTAGACTGATTTCAAAGTGCAAAGTGTAAATACTTAAATTACAGCTCAAGTAAGAATTCTCTTAAGGCATTTTTTAATCTTCTTTTTAAATTTTGGCCTCTTAGTAATATGTGGAGGCAGCTCATGAATTTTGAGGGGGAATTCTGCAATGATGTTTTAATAAACAGTGATGTTTTAATAAAAAAGTAAAGTAACGGGTTGGCTGTTATGTCAGTGATTAGATTCTGAACTATGCTTGTTAAAATTCATCTCGCACTGTATATAATATAGACAACTTAAGAGCAATATAGTTACTGATGGAGTAACAGAAAGCATCCGAGCTCATGCAGAAATGATACCTTCCATTGAGAAGTTGTCAAGAGAGTCAGCTTAATTCCAGTAAGTTTTAGGTCTAGTTTGAGAAACAAATTTAGTCTGTCTGCAACTATTCTGGATTTGAATGAAAAAACACTAATGGGAATGACAACATAAATATCAAATGAACTTAAAGGCAGATGGTTTCACTTGGTCTTTGTCTTTGACCATTCTAAAAATCTTTAGGTGGGCATGGCTGATCTTTAGAGGAGCCTGGAAAGGCTTATCCTTGAACATGCGGAGAGAGTCCAAACCCTGGCTGACAGCAGGCAGCAAGCTCTGCAGTGATTTAGCCTGATGTGTGCTCTGATTCTGGTGACCGGTTGATTCCTTTCATCTTACACAACCATTGGCCAAGCTAGTAACCTGTTATTTTTAAAATAACCTCCAGAGCTTGAGTTGGACACCCATTTGGGAATGCCCTGAAAGGGTTGAGTTTCAGAAATCGCCATGTGTCCAATCTCCAAAAAATAAAGCACCTCCACTTGGGCATTCTAAAACTTATGAATGCCCAGATCATTCATCACTGAGAAGTTTTGATCTTCATTTAACAAATAAAAATAAAGCATGGAATCTGAATAGGTTTCTTGTCTTTAAGCTAGACAGTCATCCTGGTGTGCTGCTGAGAAGTATGTGATTATCATGTGCCAGTTTGTATCTGATGGACAAGTGTCTTTCCTGCAGTTGCTATGATGATAGGAAGCCAGTAGAGCTTCTTCCATTATAAAAAAAAAAAAAAAAAAAAAAGAACAGTTAAATAAGCAGAACATGTTTTGATTATTATTTATCTCCAGAATATGTTGAGTTTTACCGTTGCTACCAAGTAAAATGGATATAATATTCTCAAAATAATGCTAATAAAAAGCTTTCTCGAGGGCATTATACAAAAAGACACTTAAAAAGTAAAAGGAAAAACACTGATGTAATCTGGTGTTGTTTGTTCTTCTGTTGTTTCTTGCAGTGCATTTTACATGTGAAAAAGACAGAGCTGTGATTTGTGGAATGAGCCTGATTTTGTACCAAACATTTTCCATACTTATCTGTAGCTATGCTGGAATCTGTCTGGTCTGTTGGGGTTTGGTAGCTTGAGGAATTAATGAATATTCATTCCTTTTCCCTGGGTACAAAGTAAAATAACTAGTAATTAGTATAATATTTAATACTCCTATTCAAAATAAATAAATCTTTTGTGAAAAAAAATCTAATTATTATAATGTAGCAACTTCTGCGTGTGTAACTGAAATTGGATGTGCTGTTTTGAAAATGCTTTTAAGCCCTCATTTACATGTTTCCAGATCAGTTAATTATTCCCCTTGTATGCATAAAACAGAACTCTGGATTGTACTTGCATATATTATTCATTTTCCTATCTATCTTCTAAGTTTAGCTGATTCTAATATTTTAATTTTGCATTATTATTATACCAGTGATATTTGTCTTCTGATATGAAAGTTATTCTTGTCTGCACTTAGTTTTATGCTCATTTTTAAATGAAATGGCTTGGATGGTAGAGAATGTGACTATTATAACTCGAATCTTGTATTTTGCTTGTAATACTAAATTAGTCAAGTTCAAGCCAGAACAAAACGCAACTGATAAAATGAAGGGCAGGAGCCTTGAAACTGGTCGCCAAAGTCAGAGATTGGGGGTAGCTCTAATAGGGCCTGATCCAAAGCTTGCTGAAATCTGCCAGAAGATTCACGATCACTTTCAATGAGACCTTTCATGTTTATCTCAACATTAGTTGCTGAATTTAGCATTTCCCTGATACACATTAGGTCATCATTGCCACAGTCACTAGATCTGTCTCATTCTTCCTGGCTGCGAAGGTGTAAACAGGGAGATGTTTGAGACCAATGAGCCCTATTGCAGTTCTACTTTTCCCTTCTGGGCATTGGTACATACAAACCATCACGGTCTCATTGTACACCACTAGCAGCCTATTTACTAAGGATGCTTGGGAGTTCATATGTGGTAGTCAGACAAATACATAACCTGGAAATTGTCCTACCTTCTGACCTACCAATCCCATCAAACTTGACCCATCCCGTTTAGTAATGATTTTCTTCTTCAAGAAGGAAATCTTAAAGGCGCAGGAGTGGGCCATCCCAATGTACCAAAAGATGAGCCGGCAGGGAAGACGACCAGCCTGGCTGAACAGAAAGCTTTGGCTGGAACTCAGGAAAAAAAAAAAAAGTGAGCTTGTGACCTTTGGAAGAAGCGGGAAGGTAACTCAGGAGGACTACAACAATGTCATGAGGTAATGCAGGGAGAAAACTAGAAGGGCTAAAGCCCGACTAGAACTTAATCCAGCTACTGCTGTAAAAGACAACAAAAAATATTTCTATAAAAACGTTAGCAACAAAAGGAGGGCTAAGGATAATCTCCGCCCTTCATTTGATGTGGGGGGAAACACAGTGACAAAGGATAAGGAAAAGGCTGAGGTACTTAATGCCTTCTTTGCCTCAGTCTTTAATAGTAAGATCAGTTGTTCTCCAGGTACCCAGCCCCCCTGAGCTGGAAGACAGAGACAGGGCAGAATGAAGCCCCCATAATCCAAGGGGAAATGGTTAGCCACCTGCTACACCACTAAGAGAGACAAAAGTCTACGGGGCTGGACGCGGATCCACCTGAGGGTACTGTGGGAGCTGGTGAAGGTGCTCATCAAACCACTTTCCATCATTTATCAGCAGTCCTGGCTAACCAGGGAGGTCCCAGTTGACAGGAGACTAGCAAATGTGACGCCCACCTACAGGAAGGGCCAGAAGGAGGATATGGGGAACTACAGGCCTGTCAGTGTGACCTTGGTGCCTGGGATGGTTACGGAGCAGATCATCTTGAGTGCCATCATGTGACACATACAGGACAACCAGGGGAACAGGACCGGTCAGCATGGGTTTATGAAAGGCAGGTCCTGCCTGACTAACCTGATCTCCTTCTATGACAAGATGACTTGCTTAGTGGATGAGGGAAAGGCTGTGGATGTTGTCCACCTAGGCTTTAGTAAAGCCTTTGACACCGTTTCCCACAGAGTTCTCCTGGAGAAACTGGCTGCTCGTGGCTTGGATGAGCCACAGGAAGCTACATTAAAAGCCCATAACCAAGCTTGCTAAGTCAAACCCCAAGTGCTGACTTCCCTTACTTTTATGGTAGGTAGTGCTAGCTTTGTATGTGTGTAAGTATCATGATAGTATTTATTTTTCCACAAGATCCTGGCCATTTGCAGAGCCCAGAATATATGATGTTTGCACTTTAGTAGCTTATTTTCCTTATTCAAACATGACACACTTATTTAGTACGTGCTTTTCAAACTTTGCTTTGAAGAGCGAATGACTAATTTACCCAGGGGGCTATTCAGTTTTTCAAACATTATTAAAATTGCTTTCACCTTTATGAAGTGAATGAATAGGATTATCCCCATTACAGAGATTACTGGTTGAGGTACAGAGTGTTAAAAAGTAATCTCTAAGTTTGCATGCACAATTCAAAATGCAAAGACCTTCTTTTTTATCCCCTTTAGCATTAAATATTATGCTTGCATTCAGACACAACTCCCATTGATTTTTGGGCACAAATTAAGATTTCGGCAAATAAGACTTTGAAATCTCAAATGATGAATCTAGAAGTGAAGGATGTCTTCAATGTTTGATTCAGTCTTACTTTGCCAAGGAAACCAGTGGTGGTTGGGGATAGAATCCCTTTTCCCAAAGCAAATTCAGATTCATTAATCAATAATTGTTCATTTTTTCCAATGCCCTTCTTTTAATGCTTTCCAACTTCAGCAAGAAATGATACTACAACTTCTATAGCTAGTCTAGCGGACAAGAATACTCTCAAAGCATAAGCCAGATGTTTTTAAGGAAGAGAAATACAGATCATATACTTTAAAAAAAAAAATATTCAAATGCATATACGTAGGAGGAATTAAATTGGTTCTGTATGGGCAGTGTTTATACCAGTGCTAAACAACCTCTGAAGGCTTGGTTTTTGTAAGCCTGAAAGATTTCACCAGCACCACTTTTTGTATATCGTGTCTTTCTGATATGTCATCTCATCTCTGATTTTTCTACTTTTTCTCTAGTGGCATCCTGAGATAGCAGCAATTCTTTAAGCCTACTTCACCAATGGTCAATCTGCAATCTGCGTGTCATGTTTATATCAGCATACAGGACTCTGCTAACTATGTTAGCACGGTAGCTGATGGCACTAGTAAATTGTCTCTCTGTGGCAGGAGAGTGAGAGGCACTGGTGCCAAAGCAGCATAAAGCAGAGAAATGGTAACATTTGAGGAATCTTTGATTCCATGTGAGGGTTGTGAAATGCCCACATCCTGTGAATTGCTGCCTCCTTTCTAACCTCTCCGGTCTATTCCTGTCCCATCTCACTACCTCCGTAGCTCCTTTTACTCCAGTCTCATTCTCTCTATCCTATCCCAAGGCTTCCTTCTCATTTTTCTCCCACGAGATGAACTCCACTCATGTACAGACCAGTCAAGTGGGTTAATGGCATGTTCGCGGCATGATTGCATTTGCTCTAGCTTTCCTGTGGAATTTTCTCTGATGTGGATCTTCCTCTTTGTCTTCCATATTTTCATGGTCAACAAAATATTTAACAAAGTCAGCATTGACAGCGCCCTTACAAACAGCCTGTACAGGCCACTCCTCTCAGAGCCATGTGTTAGGCTTTGCCAGATGCTGGCAGATCTTACCGTCTTCTGCTCTTGGCTCATGTTTTCAAGGCTGTCACATCAACTGTCATGACTTTGTTTTTAAATGAAATAGTAAATTGAAAAGAACAAGAAGCTAGCATGAAGGATGTGCCAGCCTGCTGTTTTTCATGTGCTGGCCCAGAGTCCTGCCTGCATACAAGGAGCTAAAGAATTGCCGGGGGGAGGAAGAGGGGCTTTATTCATAAGAGTAAATTTGAGAAACCCTTTTTCTTTCTTTTCAGTGCTGAGATGACAGAATGCCAGTTCTCTGTGTGGATGGTTTGAAACTCTTTGTTTTAGTTGTACTGCACTACACATTTTGCTCCAGGTGCTGTGAACTTTGATATCAGTAAATTATGGCTGAACTAAAGGTAATGATGCTTTAGATATTCCTTGAAAACTAAGGATTTTTGGACACTATTGTCAGAACAAACTGGTCTTTTATTCTTATTTAGGATCTGTAAGTAGGTGTTTCTTGATAATTCGTTTCATTTTGATCTTTCTTAATAATTCATTTTAAAAAAGCTGCATTAAAGTGTATTAGTGTAATAAATATAAAGACTTTGATAACTAAAACAGGCCCCTGGGGCAGGAACTTGCCTTATCCGTTCTGTAAACTGTGTGCATATTTACAATGATACAGAAAGAATTATTGATGGTAATACTATAAATTGTTTCCTAATAAATTTATATGGAAAGGTTGTGCTAGAAAGGCTGGAGAGAGAGGAGCAACAAAGACGAACAGGCTTAGAAGGTGATGTTATAAAACCCTTCTACAAAGCACTTTATTGAGTGGAAAGAAAGAGAATTTACTGTGCTGCTTCTAGGTAGGATAGAACTATAGTTAGGGACAAATAAATTGTGACTTCTTACGTTTTAAGTTCATGCTGTTGTCCTTCAGCTCAGCTCCGTCCCGGCCTGTGCTGTTTCAGAGGTATAGTGCTGAATTAAATAGGAGTAATTCAGCTGTGCTTGTGTTCATTCTCTCTAAGTGAATAAACACTGTATTGCTGAAGTCTGAAGTAGGTAGACTCCTTTTATTCCTCTTGTGCTGTACCCTTGACTGTAGAGCAGGTAGTTGTATCTCTCATGACTTAGCCAGTCATTTGCCAGCGGTTCCCAGAAAATCAGACTCTTATTCAAACCTTCTTCACCAGATGACCTGATTCATCTCTTTTTTTCCTCTTCTGACTGAAATGAAATTGCGGTAAATGATGAGTAAAACAGAAATCTTTTATTCTGCTCAGATATTTTGACAGGTATAGCCTTTCTCATTTTGGTAACATGATTATGATTTGGTTTCATAAAGTATATTGTTGACATGAACACATTCATTTAAAATGGTTCAATTTCTATTAAATCTATTTCTTGATAGGGAGCACTTCTATGAAAAACTATCAGACTAGATATGATCTTACTTTATAATTGCTTTGCATTGGTCATTTGTATATCTGCATTTCACAGGGGCACGCCAAGATTTATCAGTGCATTTCTGTGTTTAAAAAATGTTAGCAGAGAAAATTGCATAGTATTTTACATATGAAGCCCATTGCAATCTCCATAGATTTTTACCTCCTTCCATTTGGTAGAGGAAAAATAAATAAATAAATAAAACCCCCCAGCCAAATAAAATATTTGGGATTAAGAATTTTCGGAAAGTTTCTACATTCTCGTTGGCCTTTAAGGGGAAGACACCCACGAGGAAGAAAGTTGAAACTACAATGCTAAGTATCGAGCATTCTTCGGGCTTTCAATATTCCAGAAGGCTTCTCTAGAGATAGGAACTATTTGCCATTTGCATTACATGCCAAAAGACTGGTGTATATTACTGCTCTTGCTCGTGATACGTTTTTTCAGTGCTTTGTTTCCTAATAAGTCCAAAGCTGCTTGAGGTATCTATTCCTTTGTTTTTGAAGTAGCCAGTTCTTTGAAAAATCAGTTTGAAGTGAGTGCCTTTACATCTCGAGAGAATTTTGGTGGAACTAAAGCCACTTCCCTGATATACACTTACGGTTGCATATTGAATTAAATTTAAATTCATGTCCTATTGGAATATGGAAACTATTAGGTCATCTCTGAATGTTTTAAAATCAGTGAAGCCATATATTTTTGACTTCTGCTTTTATGCACCCAAACCTTTCACACCAGGGAATTGCCAATACTATCTGAGTTTGTTCCATAAAAACAGTTCAGGTGCTCAATAATGTAGAGAGCAAAAGCTTCTGGGAATTGTTTTGCTGCTGGGCATGATTGCAAACCTTTTCCTTCTCCTTCCAAACACCCACTAGTCAGGTAACTGAGATGTACTATTATTGATCTGCAGATGTACCACTGGGCTAGTCACTTGTCATATAAAATGTGTCAAAATTTGCACATCAGTTGCAGTAGTTACTTCAAAACTCATACTTCTCTGAAAATAAAACAGAAAATCACATGCCACTTAAACACCTCAGCAATAATTCTGTTGCTTCAGGCACCTGAGCTGTAATAACTGTTGGCATTTTCATTCCAAACCTATTTTTTGACGAATTTAAGAGAGCACTGTCAATGCATGCCATTTTGAAACAACCATAGCGTGCATGAATGGGACAGAAAGCTGGCAATTAGGCCAGTCAGCTGACCATTGCTTGCTTTCTGCTTGCTCTTGTCATCCTGCTTCTCTTTTCTGCTCTGTTAACACAATTTTGCAAGGTACGGTGTTTTCTTTCTCAGCTGCATACATAAAATTGCTTTAGAAATCTACTTTGGCATGAAGGTATTGTATCCCATTATATGCCCAAATCCAAATCAAGATATGAATCTTTCTTGCGGTTTGGAGATATGTTATTGATTTATTTTATTTTATTGGTTCTAGTGAAATCCCCTCTTCAGCAATATGATTCCTTGGCTGAACTCACCCACCCCACTTTACTTCCTGGGAATTTCTAGTTGAAACATCATCTTGCTCTGATGTAAAGATGCCTTCTTTTTTTTTTCACCCTCTAAGATCTCTTCGGTGTGGCATGCAAAATTTCACTTGGAAGAGAACTTAGTTTAAATTCTTAGATAAAACAAGTTGGTTTTTTTTATTATTATTTCTTGTTCTAAGATATTAGGTGACCTAAAAATCTTCAACTACTTCATATTTATTTTAGATCAATGTTTCATCAGTACCATAAAAATACTTCTTTTTTTCATTTGCAATTACAAGTCTGTGCAAGATTTCAGATGTTCCTCAGAGGAACTATTTTGGCTACTAGGTAGCTGGAATACTGGACAAAGCACAAAAGGTAAGTGAAATATTTGCACATATTGTTGATGTGCGCCTTACAAATCAAAAGGAAGACTCTTGAGTCTTACTGTAATTAGAGTTCAGGTTTCCTGAAACTAATGCAGTGGTTGCTTTATTAGCAATACAGATTCTATTGGAATAACTCATTTACTTCTACATATGTTGAACCTAAATCAAGCTAATCTTACTGTAAAATCTTCTGAATGCAGCGGTGGCCCAACCTACCGCCTGATATAAAAGCTTTACTGATAGTAATGGGTGGGTTGTTGCAGTTGTGACAGATGAGAGATTTACACTCAGATACTAATATTGAGTTACATCAATCAGCAAGGCTGCAGAACGTGGATGGAGGATGCATGCTGACTGGAGAAGAGAGCACTTTCAGCATAACCTCTGATTTGCTATCTTTTCTTCTTTTAGTCTGGTTTCCTAAGGAAATAAGGATTTTTTTCGCCTGTGATTATATGTCATTCTCTCCTCTTCTGTCAGTGTATTAATCTTCCCTTGTAAACTTTGAATCTGTGGGTCAATGTCCATCAAATCTGAAGCGTTCTTAAAGACACTGAAGCCTTGTAAGCTTTTTTGAAAACAGGAAACAAACCCTAATAACACCGTCAGTAAGCTCCAAACTCCGAGTAGGAACTTGCAGTAAACTCCAAACATTATTAGACAGCAGCAAATCCAGAGGGATGTCTCTGGGAGACGGATTAATTTTTGGCCAAGCTTTGTTGGCTCTGCTGCTCCCATCTTCTGAGTTCAGCCGGGGACTTTGCGTCACTGAGCAGCTGCAGGGATCAAATTCTGTCCCTTTCTTCTCCCCACCCCCCAGGTTTTCTTTGATTCTCTTTTCCTCGGTTAAAGGAGCCAGGGAAGTCTAGCCAGGTGTGGTCCTCTCTTTCACATTTTACGCTCTTGAACTTTGGCAGTGAGGTGCTTTATCGATGCTTGGAGGAAGCGATAAGGAAACAGGAGGCCCCAGTGCTCAAAATGGCATGCATGGACGTAACTGTGAGACTAAATTATCTGTGTGGAATTGCGGTAATTTCACGGGAAATTGTCTGCTAAACAATTTTCAAAATTTGGGTCTGTACCAAGCAATTCATATGGTAAATCTTTTTATGGTTTCACTTTAATATATTTAGCTAGCTTAACATTTAAACAATGCTTTTCTTAAGTGAAAAAAATTCTTGTCTGTTCATGCAACTGTACGGCCTGTGCTTTCTGAATGCACAGCTCTCGGTGTCAGCAGGAATTCCCTCAAGTGGGCTTGATTCATGGGATCAGGGACTGACCTTGGAAGGGAATCTGAGAGTACAGATTATTGCCATGCTGCTTCTCACTAAATACTTCCACACAGTAGTTTTCTATCACAGCTCTGTAATGTAATGCTTTATTTGCCCAGTTTACTGTGCTGAGTTTTCTCCTGCCATGGAAATGCACTTTCTAAGCTATTTGTTAGTATGTGCGGCTGTCCTGCTGTCTTGGGACAGAGAAATTCCCATTTCAGTTTGTCCATGCAAAAAACACAATCTGAATGGAATGTGCTAAAATACAGACAGTAAATGCAGAAAGACTCCATTACTGAGCCCATGGAGATAAGACCTCTGCTAGCATGAGCTGTAGTTATCTCAATAGACTTACACCATCCAGGAACTCGCTCACGGCTTTTCTCCTAAAGCGCATGTTAAATCTTAGTTTCCTTTTCTGAGTAACAGCATTCAGTGTCTGATAGCCTGCATTACAGTAAAACTCGGAATTTAATAGTCACAGTCCTTTGCATAGCGGCTAATGGCAAAATTTTATGAAAAGGTCTCTCGTGACTTGCTGCAGAGTTGCACGTTCATACAGCTGGCTGTGAGAACTGGCTGTGTATTAAGAAAGAATTCAAATATCCAGATCCCATGCTGGTGAAGGATGAGTTTGTTACGGAAATGATGCCATTACAGTACCTACTGGGGAGGGGGATGATTGCTACTTTGTTCATAGTGTGCCCCACGTTGGCTGATTAAACCACAAATGAAATGCCACATTGACAGGCCGATATTGCATGACATGTTATGAGAATCACAGAGTGAATAACTTGTGGGTTAGTTTTGCTCCATCACTGACTTTATTAGGAGAATGGGTTCCAGTTGTGCCATTTTCTGGTTTTGTTATCGTCTGCACTCTGAAACTGAATTATCAGGCCCTGGTGTGCTTGTAAGAATTTGATCTTCTCAAGATCTTTTTTTCAGTCTTTTGGCTGCTTGGCTGACCTTGTTTTTATGTTAGTGGGATTATTGATGGGAGTAGCCAATGAAATGGGTAGTGAACATGGGGAAGTGTTTCCAGAATGAGTTATTAAACTCCTGCCAGAGCTTGCATTGATTATAATTACCACAAAACTGTTATGTGGCCCCATAAACTTGCATGGTGATTTATAAACTTAGGCTTAAATTTTGCTAACACGTATGTGCAAATTTTTTTACTTGTATGAAGGAAGTTAAACCTATGCTTGCTATAGATAGGGTAGGTTCTGTATGCCAAGATATGCAGAAGGTGTTTATTTAGACTGGAATTGTGGCACTGGGGATAAAACCCAAACTAGCTTACTCACATTTCTAAAGCCTCAGTGAAGTTTACTTGAAAAAATGGTAATGGTCTAATCCTGCAGCATTCTGAATCCTTTTCATGCTTTTTAATGCCAGTGGGAAAACAAGATACTTGTCTTCTTGCACAGTGTATTCTAAAGCAAGAAACACGAAACTGGGCCTACAGAAAGTTTCTTTCCTGTTTTCTTAGCTTGTTAGCTAGAAGCAATAGCAACAGAAGTTGCTTGTAGTGGCAGATGGTTGGATGCTGCATGTCTCTGTGTTGTTTAAAATTCTTGCAGCTTTTCGAGCTTCTGGAGTTCAGCTAGAACAGCTCTTAGTAGCCTGATTTGTTTTTTATTAAATTGGATTTACAGTTACAGTTTGGGTTTTTTCGTATCACATCTAATTTGATTTGATATTCTTAACTTAAATCCTTGAGTTTCCAGATGTGTTTGCCCAAGGCCAGGACCTGCGGTGGAGGTGAAGGAGGCTGAGTGACCATGATTATCAGGTGTCCAAGCTGCCTGTGCCCAGCTGAGACTCTAAATGTAGTGGGGAAATTGGGTTAAGAGAAAGTGAGTGCATCATTAGTTGCTCTCCTCCCTCCTTGAAACACCTGCAGTCCTGGTTTTGGCAGATGTAGTAATCTCAATTGCTAAGTGTGTTACTTGCACTGCTTGTCAGCACATTAATAATTCAACAGGCTTAAGTGAAAATAATATTCTAAGAACAGGTTTAGAGCCTATGTCCCATCTGCACCCAGCACCAACAAGTGTCTGAGGTAAAATGGTGTTTTAAATATGCTTGAATGATTCTCAGACCTGGATTAAATGTCATGTATTCAGACATCAAACTGGGAATCATATACTGCATCCAGATATAAACAGCTAAGATGATACTTTCCAGTAGGGTAAAAACAGAGCAGTATAAAAGGAGACTTTTTTAGGTTATGACTTTGAATAATTTGACCTGAACCAATTCAACTTTTCTCACAACAGCACTTTTAAATTCAGGGACAGGCATGAGGAGATGTCTATTTTCTGCATAAGGATAAATGTTGAATTCATCGTTAATACACTTGGTTTTGCAGATTATTACAGCTTTAGGAACACAGTAAGTTGGCTATAACCATTTTGACTACACCATGCCAAAATCATTTGTGTCTTCTGAAAAGGATATGTTTTTTATTCTAGTTATTTTTCAAACTCTACTTCGAAAGATAGTATATATTTATGGGAGGCTCTGCTTAAATTATACAAAGGGAATTTGCGGGAAAATAGCTCCATAAATCTTAGGAAATGCAAAACTAACAGACATATGAAGGATTTGTATTTAGAAAAGAATCTCCCAGTGGGTTGCTCTCAGCAGAAAATGAAAAGGTCTTCTTTGCATTCAATTGAACTATTAGTGCATTTTTTGCTGATATAAGCAGCTGTACAGGTACGGCCACTGTCACAGTCCCAGATCTCAGTACTGCAAATTAGCAAGGTTTTAACTTCGCTCCAAATATCATGCTAGCTCATTTTCATTATGAAAAAGGTGGGGGGAGGAGAATGGGACAAAGCACCTATTGGCAAAGCACATTATAATTGTTTAAGCAGGCCCCACAAGTCATGCATTTCAATTATTTGTTCAAAGCTGCCTGCAATTAAGAGTTGCAAACAAGGTTTTTGAATGCAAAGTCAGACAATTAAAATGTTTCATGAGTGCCTTAGAGAGAGAAGTTCTGAATTAGCACTTTGAATACACAAGACCTCTTGTTTTCTAATCTCCTTTCCCTTTTACTCTGTGAAAGAGAGAGGAGATGTATATTTTTCCCAGAATTTTTCGTTTCTTTAAGCCAGGCTGATCCTAGGGAAGATTGAATCATCCTAGTCTTTGACTTGTACATTTGAATGTCTTCTGCTCCTTGAGAGATCATCCTTGTTGCCTCATAATGGTCCAGGTGCAAAAAAACTTCGCTCACGTCTGGCTTGTTCTCGAAGGGGGGTCGTAAATCACTTCAAGCATCTCTCCTCCCTCTTGGGCACAGCTCCCCCCCCCTCCTTCCCCAAATCTTCTTCCTTCCCCTTTGAAGAGGCAGAACTATTTTAGATGGTGATTTGTGGCACTTAGAGTGCAAGCCCTGTGCTCGGTAAGCTAACAGACAAGATGTGGGAAGCAGTGATGCATTGCGTTGTTAATGGGAGTTCTGTGGATGTTGGTATTATATCTGTTGGTGGTGATCAGATCACAGCTGCTCCCAGGGGAAGGCCTTCCTTCTTTCTCTTTAACCATGAAAAACAGACTTATCTTCCCTACTCCTTTCAGGAGAACCGTGCTGCTCAGGGTTGATTTTTTCCTTGCTAATGCCATTTGAATGCTGGCTGTTTGCATTTAGAACTTGCAGTTTGGGAGTTTGTCAGGCTTCTTTTCTCTTTTTTTCTATTTTTATTTTTTTTTTCTCCTTTATATGCTCAGAAGTTCACCGCTTGAAAGCATTTGACAGGCTTGCCCCCTTCATTTCTCTGGTAGTGTCTGCCATACAATAATTTTTAACGGTAATCTTTTTGATGCAAAGCAGTGCAAATTGCTGCATAGTATTAGATGCATTTTGTTTTGTGTAGGTAAAGGTGAGAACCTGTATCAATTTAAAAAAAAAAAAAAAACACAAAAAAACTGTATACTGAACTGCAAAAGAAAACATCAGGTTATCTAATGACTCTGTAAGAAAAGCAAAGACTACATGGCTTGTGATATGACACAAAAATTCATTTGTCATTGAACTTCCCTGGGATTTGCTGGCTTGTTTAAAGTTTTAGTCTCTTAGGAAAGGATCGTACCAGATGTATTGCTAAAAGCAAAACATTTCGCTGGTTAATGAAATAATCCATTTTTTGGTGTAAAGCCAGTGATGTTCAAGGGCATTTCATCTCGGAGTAGACTAAACCGTAGTTTATGGAATTTCCTTCTAGATGAAGCATGGTATGAGGGTGAGAGGCTGTACTGGCTTGTTTGGAGTCTTTCTGCTCATAGGCTTGAGCATTCATGGAGAGTTTTCGAAGGCAGGGATTAGTGAGTTGCAGCATAAGGCAGCAAACTGTGCATGCCTGGAGTCTCTCCTGTTGCTACTGGATCACTTGGTCTGAACAGTCTGGCAACGTGTGTCAACTTGCATGACCTTAAATATGCTGGGTTTAGCCAAAGAGCCTTCCAACAGCAGCGTGGGTGTCTTTGAGGAGATGGGATGAGCCCTCAACGGCAGGCATAGATTATCCTCTATCTCCCTGTTGTGAGATTTCTTGCTCATTGCATTAAAGCAGCTGAGGTTGGCCTGTTGTGTGGGGAAGTAGAGTCCAACATGCCCTGGAAACTGTAAATTCCTACGAGCTGTCAGTTAATGACTGATATGTTGCTTACAAGCCTTCAGTGTGTGTTGTTTCTCCTTAGGGTTTTAATCATTTAAGCTTTATTTGAGCAAAATTTTGGCTGCTGTGAAAGAAGTTTTGCCTCACTGAGAAATATAGCAACTGGATGTCACTCTAATACATAAATACTAGTTAGGAAGGACTAATGGCTACTAATATGACTTTTATACTTCTTTTTTTTTTCCAAAAAATATTGTGGCAATATATTTGGAGTCCCCAGTTTGCACATCAGTGCTCTATACACGTATGCCAGCTCAGAGTGAATTTCAGAGATGTGTGTTTATGAGAGGAACTATCTGCTGGTATGAAATGTCTTCAGTTTACTTGCATAAATAGAAAATTCTTGTATCTTTAAAATAGAACCTAGATACAAATCCAAGATTTTACACTAGAGCACATCAGAAATGAGAAGGGACTCCCTCTCCCCCCATATTGTGAGACTTGACATGCAAGGAGTATGTGTGGGGGGATAAAATCTGCTCAAAAACATTTGATGGCATTAAGCTGGGAGCAAGCTGTCTTCTGTCTGCGTATGACTGTACCTGCCCACCTTTCCTCAGCAACACTACTGAAAATGGATATTCTGCACCAAGAGTTTGATTTTGAAGTGCAAACCTAGTAAAAATCAGTTATATTTATATCATAAGCTTGGACCACTGGCAAATGACAAACAATAAATTGACAGAATGTATTATTTTTATGTCACGCTTCAGTTTTCAGGGCTCATTCATTTTATTAGTGTTAATGCTGCTGCTTCCTTTTCCCTAAAGACTTCAGAGATTGAGAGGACAGGTTGCAGGTCTCAGTTTCATTCTTTTTTACCCATGGAATGAAGAAGTGATGTTGTGGAAAAATTCAACAGGAGTAGAAGCTTCATTAAAGGCGCAATACCATCACGGTTTGGGATGATGAGTAAGACGCATGGATATTCAGTGGCTGGAGGTGGACACACAGTTATGTTGAAGCCTTTGCTTATTTTACATGCTACAAAAGGCTGATAGATGGGATGCTCTGGCCTTTGTTACACAGGAGGCCACACAGGAGCTTGGCAGAAGTTCCCCCTAGTTTCAGCATTTACAAATCTTAAATATATCCAATATTCCAGAAAAACTTGGGCAGAAATACTACAAAATCAGTACAGCTCCCATTTCCTTGGGAGGAATTTTTAGGAGGTAAGACAGGACGTTTTCCTGTGGCCTGCACAGGCCTGTAGAGGTCAAGCTCTTTGGTGGTCTCATTGTCTCTCCGAGACAGCTCTTCTTTGTAGCTTAGGGCATGCCACTTGGTCACTGTTCCTCTGGTCCCCGAACTGCTGCTACAGCTGATGCGTGCAGCTTTGGGCTGGTGGGAGGTTTAACTAATGTTTGTGAAGTGGCTAAACAGAACGGTTTGATTTGGACTGTTTCATGAATGCTTTGTAAGCTGTTGCTTTTTTTTTTTTTCATTTTCATGGATATGTTGCTTTTAATATTTTTAACCTTCATTTCAACATTTTTTCGATATTTTTCCAGACCTTTCAGTTAGGCTGTGGACACAGTGACTCTGACTTAGGTTTATATGTGAAATTCCAGGCCAGGTTCTAAATCATATAAAAGGAAGAAACAACCTTGGAAAAACAAGTAATGTAATAGAATATTGCGAACAGGGGCTGAACTTGTGGAGCAAGACACATAGTTTAGAAGTCATCTGGGGAGTGGAGTGAGCAAGGGAGAAGAGAGGACCATGGAAAGCATTTGGAACAATGTATTTGTGAAAAATCAGCCTTTAAACTACAAAATGGTGCAATCTGGTCATCTTTTGACAGACTATGGCAGGCAGGAAATTTACAGTACAAGATTTTGCTTCAGTTTTATGCCCAGTGAGATAGGTGGGACTTTTTATTCTTGAAACAATAAAAGTATTGGCTTTAGCATTTGATGGCTGATAATGAAGGCTTCTGTCCTCTTCTGAAGTGGACATAGTGTTTGTAAATGAGTCAATAGGATAAGATACAGAAATATCAGATCCAAACTGCAGTACCAGCTGGGAAAAAACTAGTTGTCTAAGAATTTAACAAATTAATGATAAATAATAAATTTTGGGGATTTTAAAATTTTGGGGAAAAAAATGCAATTCTTCTATTGTTTTGACCAGCTTTAATATTCAGTGTTCGTATCATTGTTAAAAACATAAATGCAAATAGCAATAAACATTTTCAGACTTGGAGGATGAAAAATATGAAATGTAAAGCTGACAGGATGGAACTAATTTAAGGGCATTCACTAAAACCACACTAAAACCGTGCACACACACACATATGTATGTATGTATGTATACATATATATTATCTTGGGACTAATTCATTTGTGCTAGAAATAGAGTTATCTGATAACCTAATTTTTGTGATGCTACAGTCTGTGTTCTGCATTGCTGGAGTAGGAACTGAGAGTACATAACAAGGCAGTTTATCACTCAGCCTTAGCAGCAGCAAAGATTATTCTGCTGCTTAGGGTTCTGGCATAGGGAAAGCAGAGAAAAAAAGGAAGAGTGGGGTGGCCAAAGCAGAGTGAGGACTGCTGTTACAGTTACCTGTGAGCTTTCCTTTTCTTCCAGTGTTGGGGTGTCCTACTGCAATACTGTAGGCTCAGGTGGGGAGTTAGCCTTTCAAGAAAAAGCAATGTGAGGCATACTGTGACATGGGACAGAAAAGGTGCCTTATCCTGAGGATGTGGCTGTGTTCCTGGTCTAGGTTTAGTTTTGTGGTTTGTTTTTTTTTCTTTTTGTTATTTAACTGCAGAAAAAAACCCCAAACAACCCCCAAACCAGTTCCTAGATTAATGAATCAGGGATTCTTGCTATTATTTGAAGATTGAGGGGCCAAGTCACTGTGTCTTGCTTAGACTGGCTATCGAGCAAGTATTAAAACTTCTTGGATACTGCTGAGAACAGCAGCAGTTTCCTCCTGAATGGTGTGTAGTTTAAGGACAGGTAAAAGTCATGGAGGGAAACTGAAGTTAGCAATTATTTGTGATGCAGGGAATTAGTAATTATTACTGGAATACTTGTACTCAACGTCATTCACAGCTGCCCACCACTTTGCATTTTCTCTAATGCCAGAGGTTTTTTGGCTCACTTAAAGTACAACTGGTTTTTCTTTATTTAATAAACTGTGAAGTGGGAAATTTGTGACTGAGTTCTGAGAGAGAGTAGTTGCAGATACAGCTGGCTGGTGATGAGCTGTGACTAAAAGACCAGGTCCTGCCAACTTGCAGCATGCGCACATTTTTCAAATACTCTTTTTGTTCAACACAATATCAAACATCAGAGCCATCATGCTTTTGCAGCAAACTTTGACCCCTTAAAGACAGCATTTTTTCTTGGAGAACAATGTCACTGTGACAAGCAGGAATTCCCCAGGAGCTGGCAAGGTGCCTCTCCATGAAGTCCAGCATCTTTTCTGGTAGGGTAGAGTACTATGAGTTAAACACAGGCAATCTTTACTAGAGTTTCAAGCAAAAGTGGTAGTACTTTTTCTAAAGCACATCAGAAGCAGCTGCAGAGATTAAGAGAATCAGCAAAAGATTTAAATCTGCATATCAAGGTCCTAGCAAAACTTTCATTGGCCTCAAAGTTACTTGGACATTGTCTCTAGTGTGCATCTGGTGCCAGGAAGAAAGTTTGTCCATGAATGAAGACAGTGCAAGCTTCTTTGACTACTCAGGCCAAAGAAATGTCTAAAGGACACCAGCTAATTTTGCCACTGATGTCTTAATAACTTCAACTAAAAAGACAAAGTTCTAGCATGGACAACAAGAGGGTTAAGGGCTGGTTTCCAGAACATGGAGCTTAGTAAATGCTGCTTGTACTGAACCTGTCATCCAGCCCTTCAGTCAGGATCCATCAATAATCTTATCACATATCGTATTTTTGCTAGGCATTTTTATCTGCCAGGGATACAAATCTAGTGGCCTAGATCTCGATGCAGAGAACTTAAGAGAGCACAACTCCTCCAGCCTCATCCCAGAGAGGACTGAATTTCAATCAGAAGACAGTTCTGCATGACTCTGGAATGAAAAACATGATTAATGGCCCTCAGCAGGAGAGTATCTGCTGTTCTCGGCCTGGGTTAGGGTAGTTTATGTTCTGCGGGTCGGCATTATTCAGTTGAATCCCTCCCTTTAAGCTGTGCTTATCTCCTCTGCCGGCTGCACTGTCCACTTCCTGTGCTGAGTCTCTGTTCCTCTCCTGGAGAGCACAGGCGCTGCTGGAGAGCTGGGACAGAAAAAGGCATTTGTTCTGTACCCTCACACCTTTCCACAGCAATGCCACGTTCACTTCCAATACAGGAATTAGAGGTAATTCTGGTCAGTACCCATGATCACGCTCAGCTCTTTAGATCTTCATAACGCTGTGTAAACATTACCTAATTAATCTCTCCAGAAGAGATGGAAGGGTAGGTGGGAGTTGTCAACAAGGGAGTACTTCTAAGGCACTGCTCTCTGTCAACAGCTGCTGCCCTGGCCCGCGCTGGCTGGGTGGCTAATCAGGCAGGTTGGTGGGATCCAGAACAGTTAATCACCTGGGACAGCTGCCTGCTTTCCCTGCCGCCCTTTTGTTGCTCCAGTAAAACGGGATTATTCGAGTATTGTTTCCAAATGTATGGGGCTGCGAATTGCCAGTGTGACAAGAATGACTGTCTCAAAATTGGTAGGCTTTTGTTTGAAAAGCAGTGAGTATAAATCTGGCCTTGCTTTTTTCTTTTTTTGCTTTTTTCTTTTTTTGCTTTTTTCTTTTTTTGCTTCTTTCTTTTTTTGCTTCTTTCTTTTTTGCTTCTTTCTTTTTTCTTTTTTCATTTTTTCTTTTTTCGTTTTTCTTTTCGTTTTTCTTTTCGTTTTTCTTTTCGTTTTTCGTTTTTCTTTTTTTCGTTTTCTTTTTTGTTTTTCTTTTTTTCGTTTTTCTTGCTCTTTTTTCTTTTTGCCTTTTTTTGCCTTTTTTTTGCCTTTTTTTTGCTTTTTTTGCCTTTTTTTGCCTTTTTTTGCCTTTTTTTGCCTTTTTTTGCCTTTTTTTGCCTTTTTTTCTGCTTTTTTGCTTTTTTTTTTCTGCATGCAGCACTCCCCCCAGAGGCCCCTGATCTCCCACCTTCAGGGAAGAGGTTCAGCCAAATTTAGCAGCACAGATGCAAACATATGTCCTGCTTATCCAGTGCTACAGAGAGGGCAACACTGCAACAGAAGTTTTCCAGTTGTGGATACATGTCAGTTAAAGCTGGCTGCTCTGCAGGGCTTTCATTTTGTTTTTCTTCAGGATGCAAAGCACTGACTCTTTGGGGGTTTTGTTGTTTCTTCTTGGTTTTTGCTTTACATGTCATTGTGTTCGTGGGGAGGCATCAGCTCCTAGGTAAGCATTGATAGGCTATTGAGAGAGCTTTCAAAGCTCTGCTAGTGCTGTGAGTTTTTGCACTTGAGTGAGTAAGGCTTTCCTCACCTTGTAAAAGGGAAGTAGCACATTCAGTGGTGAACTTTGCAAATAACAGGGCCAAATGCCGAGCAGCAGCTGCACCTTTAGGTGTCTTTGTCCTGTTAGCAGACCTAGAGGAGAAAACCATGAAAGTCTCACTTATCTGTTTATCTAGCTTGCAGCAGTCTGATGCCTTCTGCCACCTTTACTGATAATGGTCCCTTTGAAGTCGAGTACAAGTGTGAATTTATGGTTTTGTAAAGACTGGATTCCAGAACAGGTCATAAATTACCTTGTTAGACAAAGGCTTCTGGGGAAACAATATTGCCTTACAATCCCTCACTGTGTCATTATCCTGATGTGTTTCTAGCATGGGAAATAATTGACCAGAATGATATGCTGGCCGTTCTCCAGTCAAGCTTTGAAATTGTTTGTGTAAACTTTTCTAGCAATAAGAACAAATTACAGAGCTACAGTAAATTCTCATCGTCACTCTTAAAATTAATCTTGAGTCCAGGTGATTGTTAATATTCTGAAGCCAAAGAGAATGAGGACGTTTATTTGCTTGAAATAACATTTGCTTAATTTGCTGCTGTTTCTTCTTAAAAAGAAAAGCATTTTAAAATGCCAAATGCCTATTTCAGGCCTTCTCAGGATGTGAGCGTAAAGAGCAAAATTATGCAGGAGAATGAGCGAATACACATCTTAGCTATGCATGAATGGGCCAGATCCTGAAGACTACCTGCTTTAGGGAGAGAAGAGGCCTGATCTGCTCTTCAGTAAAGCTCTAAGCCAGGTGGTGAGGCGTTACACCATCAAGAGGTCTACGTTCAAAACTAATGTCTGTCCTTAATACTCTCTTGCTTTATAGGACTCAAGCAAAAAGTGAGTTTGCATTTGGAGTGGAAAGCAGGTGGGTTTTTTGTAATAAGTAGGGATGCTTAAAATAGTTTATGGTGTATATTTGGACGTCATACTGAAGTTTCCCTAGCAAAAAAACCCAATTACTTTCCTTGGGAAATGTTCTTTTGGTGGAGGGTGGCAGGAAACCAGAAGGATCATCATGATGCTCATGGGATTTGTAGCATAGCTGCCTCTCTGGTCTGTTAGCCAGCTTCCTCAGGAAGATCTCATCCCCCATGATTTATCACAGGGGAGACTCTTGAGACAACCCTGGGTAGTATCCATCGGGTAATTATCCATCGGTATCCATCGGTCCATCGTGATCTGAGCTTCCCAGGGCATTTCTGGTTCTACATGAAGTTGTTTATTAAATATATAGATGCATTTGTCTGTAGCCATAGCACAAAGTGATTCCTTCAAGAGAAAATTAAACTGCATCATCTTCTAATCATAGTATTTTTATTTTAGGTTATATTTCTTTAGCTTATATTCATCTATCTATATTTATTTGTAAGTATTTATAGTTATATGTCTAAAGAAATTGATTAACTTACGTTCCTGTCTTAGGCCAAAACAGAATTTAGGGCCATCTTGGGTTTCGGATGGGGTTTGGAGCTTTCTTTGTTGTTTGAAGTGTGTGTTGCTCTCACACTGTCAAAGAGCTAAAGAGCAGGCACACTGGAATCCCCTGTTTAGAAAGTGCTAAAGATTTTGTCTGAGGATTTTAAGCTGCCCCATAGCACAGGTTTGCTCTGTTCCCTCTCTTCCTTGAGTCCGCAGTGCTGGCAGGATGGCAGGATTCTCTTGTCTGTTACTAAACAAGTGGCAAAAAAAAAAAAAAAAGAGATTGGAAATTACATTTAGCTCATCCATGACAAAATACATGCTTAATTTTACTATTCCATTTTTCCTTCCGAGTTCTGTTGGCGTGCTTGTAGACTGTAAGCTCACTGGAAGTGGTGACTGCGTTAGACTGAGGGCTGCTGGACTCCATTTCTGTCTGTCATCTCTGTGAGCTGTTAATAAGTAAGCAAAAAGAAATGGGTGAACCTTTTCTGGACAACTCTTCTTACTGAGGGTTGAAAAGGAACTGCAGTATGAAAGGAAAAGCAAATAGACAAATAATGGAATAATCACTGATACAGACATACCAGGACATCTCTGAAAACACTGTGTATATCTGTTCCAGTAATTCCTATTGAATTATTCTCACTCACTGGATAATAGGTGGCTGTGCAGCATAAAAAGCTTTCAAAATCTTTCTGAGGCGTTGCATTGGATTGCTCCTGTGTGCCAACATTTTGTGATGTCCCAGAATAAGATATGTCTTGATGTATGACACACAGTCAGAAATTTGAAAATAAGAGATTAAATCAATTCCCTTTGACAGTTTGGTTTCTGTCCAATCCATACAGATTTTGACGGATAATTAGCAGGGCAGATACAGCACATTTGAGGAGCAAAGGCTCTTAGAACCTATGGACAGCTAGTTTGCCATAAAAGGCAGAATACACTGTTAAAAGAAACTGCAAAAGGTTAGATGCCTAGAACTTTGGCACTTCTGAAGAGAGATTATAGAAAAAGGTTGAATTGGCTTTAAGGCAGGCCCTAACGAATGGCTATGCAGTTGTACAGTATGTGGCATGAAGTGGTATTTTATCTAAGAAAAGGCATACTATTCAGAAACAGCGTAGGAGACTTGTCATTAGAACAATTAGAACAGGGTGACACAATTGAAAGTCAAAGATAGTAGTAAACCTTGTATTGAAATGCTTGTTTCCTTCAGCAAAGGCTCAAAAGATCCTTAAATGCTGGACCTGTGGTATCATTTGCTATTAGTTTTTATCTTGAATGCATTTTCTTATTTGTCTTACACTAATATTGTGATCCATGGTACACAAAATACAGCTCATAAATACAGTATTTGATGCACACTACAATGTGATTAACAATTCTGAGTCAACAACACTTCTGTCTTCAGAGTCTCTCTCCAGTGTGAGATACGAGGGTGGAAACTGCTGCTGAATAACAGGTGACTGCAGTCCAACTGCTGTGATCATCTACAGCCATCAGCGGAGTCACTTTTCAGCTCTGCGTAGCTTTCAACGTTTTGTCGTCTTGTACGATGAGAGAGAGTGTTGTAGGTGTAAACAGTTTTATTTGTTGTCATGTTCCTCCTGTTTTCAAAGGGAGGCCTACATTCACAAAGCAGGTTGTCCTGTTAGTGTCATTAGTCACACAAATGTAGTAGGTCTTGGTTGTATTATGTTAGAGGGGAAAGTGATGAAAAACTTCTGGAAGTAACCCAGGTCTTCTAGGATGACCTTAGAAATAAAACACAATTGCCCCAAATCTTACAATTTGCAAGTGATAGTAAAGTGTGATTATTATTTTTTAAATATTATTTTTAATTTTTGTGACTTATTTCCTCACTACCTTTAAAGTGACAGTCTTGTTTACAGTAGATAAACATAGTTTATATTAATCATCAATTTGATTAAGGTTTTTATCTGATCTGCTATAGCCATTATTTAAAAGTTAAGCAAAATTGATGATTGGTGCTTCTAGTCTGTGTGCTGCAAGTCCACCGAACTGTTGCACAAGCACACACAGAGCAATTTCAAGAAGAAAAGGAAAGAATGAAATTGTTGAGACTGTATATGTCAGGCAACGCAAGAGATTGTGCAGGCTCCTTTAATTGGGAGGCAGCATTGTTGATTAGTTAGAGCAGCGGAGAATCAGATCTCTGAGCTAATATTCTGCTCAATTAAGTTCAAACCCTAGACAGGCCTATCTAGAAAATGGCCCCAGTAACTGTGACATACCTCAAGGGGAGGGAGGCAGACTTTAACTGATGTTCAGAAGGCACTTTAAAGGGTTCATCAAGGGAGTTGCGTAGCCCTTCTATGGTGTGTTAGTGTCGATGAGCGGTTAAAGTTTTTACCCTAAAATTATTGTTCTTCAAATTTACTGTGTGTTAATGACAGGCTTAATTTCTTTCTAAGTGGTGCTACGTTGTTTGAGCTTGCAGATCACTGCAGGTATTGAGGAGGTAAAACTGAGGTCAAGTTAAGTGGCTTTACTGGTTGACAATATTTTTGCTAGAAAGTTAAGGAACTTCTAGTATGCCATCCAGATTTTTGTATGATAAATGTTCGTAATAATGAAACTGAACAGCCAAAGCCATGTAGCCTTGTCAATACATGCCAGACACATATCGTTTCGTTTATTACAGATACAGTCTTTGATCTTTCTTATGTTTGAAGACTTGATTAGGCCCATCTTGTTAAAGACATAGCACATGAAAGCTGGGAATTGGTTCCTTTAATAGCAAAGCTCTTGAGAAAGAGCTCCTCAAATTAAAGAGTAGAAAACACTTCCTAAGGGCTGTGCAAACCTTCCCACACTCAGTATGAAATGTGTTTGCAGATGTTTCTGTGCCAAAATGGTCTTTCTTCACTGGTCTTTCAGGAGTGCTCAGAATTCTGTTGTACATACTTGTCCCTTAAGTCTCTATTAGTTTATATGATTTGAATTCAAAACTTGTTAGCGCTTGGTCATGGTTATCTGGGTTAGAGAAGGAGCAACGTAGCTCCAAGTGTTTCTCCTCTGTGAGTGTAAGCCACAGCTGGCAAAACATAGCAAGAGGAACAGAGATCCTCTTACCTGCCTCCAGTGCACGTGCAAGATGTTGTTGGTGAATACAGAACAGCAGGCCACATTAGGATGGGGTATAATGCAGTTCACAACTATTCCACGTATTTAACATTAACTGCATTTCCTTCTTCGGTCCAGGCATTTCCAATATTAGACAGAAATAAATTTATGCATGGAATAAGAAATAATCTATGTCAAAAAAAGAAGGGCTTGATTATCACGCTTTTGCATTGTTACTCTTCCTGTTGCTTGGTTACCACATCATACAGAAAACTATATTCCAAAGAGAATTTAGGTTAATTACCAGCTATTCCTAAATCAGCAATTAAAACCTCACCTGCAGATTTCCTGTATGTTTTACATTCCATAAGTAGCAGCAGAAAGAGGAAAAAATACTTCATTTGTGCCCCCCACACGGCCAAGAAAATGAGCTCAAGGCAATGGTCAACCTTGCCCAAAGCAGTTCTTACAGTACTCTTGGATAAACATTTTCTAGCCAGCTGCTTGTGAAATACAGATTTAGAATGGCTTTCTTTGGGACTAGCCGAGAGCTTTCCTGCCTCATTTGTCCTCAAAGTCATATCTCATTTCAGTGTGTGTTGTGGTGGTGGCAGTCGTCGTAGAACTAGGTGAAATCTTTATCTCAGTCATGATAATTAATAACCTCTTTTATTTTTTTTTCCTGAGTAGTATTATTCTGTGATACTTCTTAATCCATTATTACTTGCTTCTAACAAGTGACCTTCAACTTGACTGAAACGTTCAGGTCACCTCTTGCTTTATTACAGCAATCTAATTATGTTGAGCCAAGTTCTATGCATCGAGTCTGGCGCTTGGTCACAGCTCTTCTGCACGTTGATGGGCTCCTTCAGCAGGTGCCCATCACCCATCCGTGGGATGTCTGTCCCTCTGTCCCCTCCCTGAAGGAGCTCATCCTGACCCATTCTGCGTGTGGGAGCTTAGGCATTGTTCCGCATTCACAAAGTTGGTCTGGTACGATTGATCACTGATGGGTTTACTTAGAATAACAGGGTAAAATTTAATTATATTACGTTGTATATTTTGCTGTATATAAATATATGACACTGTGTAGATTTATTTATTTTAATAATGCAATATGTGCTGTCCACTAGCTTAGATAGAGGAATATTTTAATTGGAAGGCTTTGAAATTGTTTACTGAGATTCGGGTTATATTCTTAATCCTACATCTGTTAATCCTGCCGCTTGAATCATTGGCTTCTTGCAGCCATAACTCCTGTGGAAATAAGAGCAAGCATTTAATTACCCTCAACCTCACATGGATGTTCTAAAAACTAAGTTGTTAATGTTTGCTGGGCACATTAATAAGGACTATTTTTGGTTTGTTCACTTGCAGTTATGAAAGAAAGTTTAGAAAAAAAAACTGTTTTGAGAAAAATCAATATTTTATTTTGCAAATTCCTTTCTTATTTTTAATTCTTCTAGAATACAATTGTGAAAATCTGAAATTAAAAGTTTCCATATAAAGGAAAGGAAACGAATGGCTCCATACTAAGAAAAGGACCCTTTATGTCAATAAAATATTGAATTTAAACCCTGAATTTTATTTTTAAATACTCTTCTCTAGGCCTACCATTTTCCAAGCTTGACATAACTTTATGAAATGTTATTGGGCTACTGAAATAATATTTTTGCTAATAATTTAGGAAAAAAAAAATCAATGTTCAGTGAAAGATATAGCATGTGGTATGACACTATAGGTTTTACACAGAAGGCATTGAGATACATTGTTGCCGACACAGGTAACTATCCATAGATAGGTAATCTATATTATGCTACAAATAGGAAAGTCAAAGTGTTAATGACCCACATGTATATTCTGGTGGAAGACAGCGGGGAAAGGTGAATTCGGTGGAATATGGAATGGCACATACTT
Source organism: Chroicocephalus ridibundus (assembly GCF_963924245.1). Lineage (NCBI taxonomy): Eukaryota > Metazoa > Chordata > Aves > Charadriiformes > Laridae > Chroicocephalus > Chroicocephalus ridibundus. Next base: position 32,187,365 of record NC_086292.1, read on the forward strand.
CCTGCACATCACTGTTTTCTTTGCCTTGTAAAATACACAGAGGTTGTAACACTTGTGTGAAGAAAAGATAACCAAGGAGAAGAAATAAACAAAGAAAGAATATTAACATCGTTTTCTAATATATTCATTATTATAGCATTCTGCACATATTCTTACATGTGAACAATATACAGCTGCCAAATAAAACCATATGAAGTATCCATGGCAAAAAACTAAAGCATTTAACATTACGGGGAGTTTTTGTTTCCTTGAAAATAAAGGAAAACCTGTTCAAAATTTTGTGGATATGAAAATTTAATTTAGACAGACCAATTTGTCCTTAGGTAAATATTCGTTAAATCTTCAGTACACACTCGTGTAAATTCAGTTAATCTGCACCTTCCTTGGATCTCTGGGGATTTCACTGCAACCTGTATTCCTTGGTTCATGCAATGTGATTTGGGATGTTCAGTTGCTTGTAGGATTCATGAATGATTACGTCAGCTCTTCATGAAAGTCTCAGATGCAGTAGTTTTAAGGTTCTTAAGGTACTACTTTTCTGGTTTTGGCTTAGGGGTAGGGGGTTAGTTTTCTGGTGTACTTTCAGAATGGATTTTTGCAGTGTTTGAAGTTGCTAGCTACATTGCATTTGAACCCTTATGTTAGACAAGAACTGATTTGTTGTGGGATTTTATTTGTAGTTTTGCGTTGAAGTTAATTTGTTTACCAAGGACACTGATATGATGGAAAATAACTCCGTATATTCTACTGAGTGGCATTTTGCTATGGTAATTCTGTGGCTTGTGGGGAATTTCTATTTTCCTTTTAGTATCAGCAGTCAGGGATGTAGTAAAATGGAAACGGAAAGAAGCAAGCTTAATGTAAACTGTGTGTTTGAATAAATGTTTGCCCACAGGAGCACAAATATTTCTTATTTTTCTAGTCTTTTTTTAATATATTAAAAACACAAGGTCTTCTTGCATCATTGGTTTTACATCTATTTACAAATAATAAAAATTTTCATTTAAAAAAGCTTGTGAGAATGAATTTTGAATGCCATGTTATTCTTTTTAATAAACAGAAATATGAAAGCTCTTGAAGTAAGGCACTGCAATAACTGCCTAATTGCAGAGGAGGGGTTGCCCTCCTGAGCACCCTGCAGCCTAGGTAGGACCCAGATTCCAGAGCCTGGCTGACTGTTCCTTTGGTAAAGGCATGCAAAGTATTAGGTATTTAATTTCATCAGTTTGGATTGCTAGCCTAGGGTTGTTTAAAAGCAGGTGCTAAGAATATGTGCATTAGTTAAATGCTTTGTGATGAGAGTGATTTATGATGGGAGGTTTAAGGAAAAAAGAAAATTATCACAAGTCAGATGAACAAAGGGTGGCTGTAATTAAGCATGCATTAAACACCAGCATTATAGACTCTCCAGCCACTGACTTTTTGTTTGCTGTCTTCTACTGATGCTGTTCTGCACTGGCTAGTTGTATTAAATCCACACAAAGGGGCATATTCTGTGTTCTTAGCTAGCTTTTTATAACGATCAAGCTGGAATGACCTTTAAAAAGCCAGATAATATTTTATTTACCTTTTTTCTCCCATTTACTGTTAAATGTTAATGAAGGTAAGAGATTCAAATCCTTGCAAATAAAACATTTTAATTGACTTAAGTGTAACCATAACAGTAAATTGGCTATTTTATATGGAAAAGCTTTTCAGTGTGGTTGAAACACACTTGTACAGTCCTTTCATCTGTCCATAGACTCAGAAATTAGTAGCAAACATTTCCTTTGTTTCCCATGACAAGGGGCTTTGAGAATGTTTTGAGGATAGATTTCCCCAAGACTGGCTGCTGTAATCTAGTGCTGGCCAAGTGTTCCCCCGAGACACCTCCACCTAAGCCCTTACTGCTTAGTTTCTGATATTAACCAGCTACAGTCGGTCCTAACAACACTTACAGTGTCCAAGATTTCTACTCCAGCTTTTCAAGCGACCTGTTAATATATGTCAAGCTTAAGTCTCATCTCTTGTCTTGCAATGTTGTGGAGTTTGGCCTGGTATTTCAGCTAGTCTGAACTTAATTGCATCAGTGCTTTAAGGTAAAAGGAGCATTTTATTGATGAATTCCTGTTAAATGGAAATAGATCAAACCCCCCATTCTCTTCCTAGGAAATTTCCTCCAAACATCTAGGGTGCCAAAGTTCACATCTCTCTGTGTGGGCTGGGGAAATGCTCCTTATGGCTACAGTAAGCCTTTTGGTTTGTATGTTAAGAGGATGGAGAGGGATGGGTGGAGGAGTTACAAGGTTTAATCTTGCCTACTAAACGAGAACTCCCTGACTGCAGTGGTGCTGAGAACCATCCTCCACTCTGCAGCCTTGTCCAAGTTTCTTTAAAAACCAAAGTGAAAAGAGCAGCAGTCCAGGTGCTGGTGAGACCTTGCGTATGTGACAGTGCAGGGGCAGAGTTGCTGTGACAGCCACAACTGCAGCTGGCCCTTCTTGACAGACCTTTCCAGGTGAACGAGCCCTTTGAGACTCACAACTTTTGCCTTTTGAGTCTTGGGGATGCTGAGGCTGTATCAGATACGTTCTGTGTTAGAAAGAGCAAGCTGCTTGGGATGAGCCTCTAAAGACTCTTGTATAGGAATATTTCTCATTCTTTTCCCATGTTCTGATGGGGGTGGGGGCAGTTCAGACTGCAATTGGTGTTGCTGGGATTAACTTGGATAACACAGCGCAATCGCACACTTAAACAGAGCCTGTATGGATTGCTACTTGACTATGCAATTACCTGCACTTAGGCGTTCGAAGTAGCGACATGCTGACTCAAGAAATAAAAGACCAAATACATTTGTAACTTTGGACCCATTTTAGTTTTGTTTTAGCCAAAAGCAAAACATATGCTGATAAAGGCAGAATCAAGTCCTTAGTTTGCTGTATAACATAAAATAAAACATACATTTGGGAGCTCACTTCTCAGCTAAGGAAAGGCAGATTAAACTGATAGCTCACGTGCATTAGGGTTGCTTGTCAGGGTCATTTGCTTCTTTTTAAAAGTAAAAAATATGTAGACATTGAGCATACCTTGTCCAAGAGCAGCTGAGCCTACTTTAGCATTAAACACATTAGCTCATGTGCCACTAGAATGAACCGACTTTACTTGTTAACAGCAGATATGGCATTCCAACAGTGATTAAAACTGATGGAAAACTGAGGAATAATTTTAGTGAATGAAATTCCCCTGGTGTCCACTTCTTCCAAAAGTTTTTAGAAGAAAAAAAAAAAGTCCATTTCAGACTTCTCTCCTGTTCTGTTTTTCTCTCTAATTCATCTTCTTTTACAGTAACAAAACAGGAAAAATACAGCAGAGGAAAATAATGGTTGAGCATGTTCTAATGTGGTTTTAAAATATGAAGTCTTTTGCTTAGGAAAAAAAAAAAGAGTTTTAACTGAATAATGCATATTCCATGTTGGGAACTTTAATTCAAAACAACAGAAACACAACTTTTGGTTTCACTTGGCATCTCCATGGTGTAATGCCCTCTCCTCACCAACCACAGACAAATCCCTCTGTCCTTGGAGTTCAGAGAACGTGTTAGGAGAGTCCCACCTCTCTGAGCCTTCCTCTGTGAATAACCTGCCTTCTCTGCAGTGTCCTTCAGAGCTTAGTGCAGAATAAGTCCTTTCCTCCTGTTGATTGAGTTGGTCCCTAACACAGCAACTACAAAGATGGAAACGTGAAAACCAGGATAAGCAGAATGTCAACATTTGTGGGGATTCAGGAATGAAGCTGGAACAGAGCCTGCAACTCCGTGCTTTATAAACTGTTACCAAGTAGATTGTGTGTGTGTCTGTATCTTTAAATACCAAGGTCCAAGACTAAGAGAGTTGTCTTTAGAAGCAACTCTTAGACACAGACTTCTCAAACAAGACTTGATACATCACGTGACAGTGATAAGTAAACACAGAAAGACTTTTTTTCCTAATATTCCACAGAGTACTAATGTTAACCAAGGAAAACTATTTTATCCCAACGTTATCTGGGCTAAAGATATAGCTAGTTTATTCACAAATTACTCTGGCCCTGATGTAACCCAGAGCCCCCTCCTCCAGCAGCTCTGATTTATGGCTTGTTATTGTAGAAGAATTGTCATAGAGAGGTAGGATCCTACGTTGCCCCCTTGTCAGACAGCCCAAGGGGCCTGGAACCAGCAAAATCCAGACTGGTGTTTTACACCACTTGTGCAGCTCCGGGTAGTACAAGAATTTGCCAGTCCCTTAAAGACTTTACTTTGCTGCCAGCCTGTGGGATGTTTGCTTAGACTGTGCGCAGCTTATCAACAGAATCTGTGCTCAGTCCTATTACTTCACTCTTTCTTTGGAGCAGTGCTCGTTCACGATGCTGAGATGACTGCTGTCAATGACATGAAAGCTTTGCTATACTTGTGGGTCATGCCTTTTCCTCATTTTCCCTGTTAATTCTTCAGAATTATTGTTACCAAAAAATAACACAACATATGGGAGGAGAGGAGGGAAGGGTGGGTTGGTTGGTTGGTGATTTTTTTTTTTTTTTCCAGTATATACGGCAGTTATTCTAGCTTTAGCTTTTGTGTAAGGCTTTCCTGACCGGAATGGGAGTTCTCTATGTGAAAGATAAATCTCTCTATACTTACTTTCCAGACAATCTGATAATTCTTTGAGGATGCAGATAAAACTCAGTTCCTGACTCAGGGGTTGATTTTTGTTATTATTGATAAATTATTGGATTATTTTGAGGTTAATAATAACATATTGGTACTAAAAGGAATAATGTTCTACGAGTTACTTTTATTAAGAGTCAAATCCAACCTATTAATTCAAATTCAGCTACAAGCTGCTTGTTTAAGGAACTTCATTTTTACCATCCTCAAAACTGTCGTGTACCTGGGTATATTTCCAAAGATAGAGTTCCAAACTCTTCTTCATTGACTTGTTACATTTTTGATTTAGAAATCCAGCAACCTGACTAGTTTAGGAGATGATTTACTGAAATGATCCCAAACCTAATTATCCTACTTTTCTTGAACAGGTTGATTCCTTTCTTGTCAGTATTTTTCTGCCTTCCAGTGGAAGGACTTCTCTATGTTTTCGTTTAAGAATGATGATTCAGATCCTCATCCTCTTGTTACATCCTTTCCTCACCTGGCTTGCCTAACTACCTTGCAAGCTCTTCAGGGGAGAGACCGTCTCTGACTTCTGCCTTTTCATAGAATAAATATGCCATGTGCCTACTTGGTAGGTATTACCCAAATAGGAACCATATAATTATGAGCAATAGTGCATTAAGTATTTCTGTGTGAACTCATCTTACCCCGTTGCATTCAGAGGAACTTGCATATTTAAATTTGCTATTGCTTTGTGTATCCCGGGCTGAAGTCTATGAATGCATTTGGGAAGCTGAGGCATATTTAAATTTGCTATTGCTTTGTGTGTCCCGGGCTGAAGTCTATGAATGCATTTGGGAAGCTGAGCCTCCTAAACAGGTCACCATTGGGTTACCTGTAGCTCAGAAACTCTGGTAACAACCTTCATTTACCTGAACTTAGGCAGCATTTCAGAAGAAGGTTCCTTCAATAAAATGTTTTCGTGCTCTTGTAAAATTCTCCCAAAATATGTTAACTGCAAATCCCTTTGGAAAAAAAAAACAAACCACCAAACAACCTCTATAAATTAATAAAAATTAGCTTTTTGAAAACTCGGGGATTTACAAGCTTAGCTAGGCCTGTCTGATACATATGACTGAGTTATGGTTAATCCATTCAAAATCACTTCTGTCACCACAGAGCCTCATGTTGCCCTTGTATTTTCAGGAGCAGCCTGGGGAACACAGACCTCACTAACATCTTGTAAGAAAAAGAAATGTATTCTGTAGAAAATAGCGTTAGCGATCCAGCGAGCAGCGTATTTGGTCAAAGCTTTGTGGTCTCTCAGGAACCTTTGAACGTGAGAGTAAGCTGAACTATCATGGCGAGTGATTTAGAAAAGCTTGGAGGATTGGAAGTTTTCTGTGTGCAGCTATTAAAAAATAAAATTTGGCAAAAGATTGGATTTCTCAGGATTTGTTCTGTAAATCAAACCAAAATCAGATTGAATCCTTAGAACAAAGACAGATATATTTTGCATTTGAATATAAAATCTATCAAGTGGGTGGTGGGGAGAGAATGGGTAAATAAATACAAAACCTCTTAAGGGTTTCTTTCTGGGTTGGTTTCAAGAATGTCCCACAAAACAGGTTTTCATGGTTGTATGGGGCAATGTGATGCCATTCAACTTTCTTTCCTTTCTTTAGAAATTCTGAAGAAACTGTTGAAAACAGCTTCTGGGCTTTTACTAAAATAGTTTCCAGAGATGAGGAAAATGAGAGAATGCATATACAATCTTAGACAAACGATCTGCTCATATATTGAAGCCTGGATTGTAAAATGACTGCTGTGCCTTCCAGTGAATGAATATTCAGTGCTTCCCTGCTGGGTTGGCTTTTCCTATTTGAACCAGCTACTGTTCTGCACTGTGATTCACTTGTTACCAAATTAAACTCTTTACACACATGGAAGATCCAACTTTATAAAGTCAAATTTTTGAAGTGCATTCTGGTCAGCCACTGTGCCTGTCACAATCTTCATAACGCACTGAATTAAGTTTAAAATATCATCCATGTGTGTTGTTTTCTCTTGGCTGTTCAGCAGCCCTTCTGTACATCACGCATTTTTCTGTTGACACTACGTATCACTTAGCAACCCAGTGAAAGGCCCTATATGCATTGATTGCACACAATTGTCTTTATGGGGTGGAAGTGTTAAGTGAATAAACCCCCACGGGTGACCAGACGGTCATTCCTCTCATGTTGATAATCTGTTTACATCAAAATATTGTTTACTCAGCTCTCTGATCTTCAGGAATTTACATGAAGCTGAAAGAATACAGTTAACTCCCCACACTCTGACACACAAGTATGAGCTGTATTTACGTTCTCAAAGATGGATAGATTAAGAAGAGGAGGATTGTTTTGTCTTTAACTTAGCTCTCCCAAATAAAGCATTAAAATGCATTTGACAGTTAACCACAGATGATAATGCAATCTTTATGCTGTGGTTCCCATCATAATGGAGAAGTTACAAGGCTGTCACTACACCATAAAGAAAGAATCTTTCCTGCAGTCTTAGTGCTGTCTTTTCTGCTTTCCTCTTTGTAAGCGCTGTTGCCAAATTACCTTTGGAGAAGTTTGATGGTTTACACTTATTTTTCTATACAGGGTGAATAGCCGAGCTTTTAAAATGAGCTACAGTTTTCTCCCCAGATATTTTTCCTCACCACAAAGCAGTCCAAAGAGACAAAAAATATTTTAAATTCCCCAGTTTGTTTTTTCTTCCCCAGTTTTGTTGTGCTTATTGTACCCTTGTTAATTACTGGGGGGGTGGAGGGGGTATGCCGTGCTAAACTGAAGAAAGACATTTCTATTGTTTTGTTTGTTTGTTGACAAAGATGTAACTTTTAATGCAGGCAGACTTTTTTTTTCCCCAAGGGCTTTGGAAGCTTAATAGAATAGTTTAATAGTTTATATCATAGAGAAAGAGAGTAAGCAATTTTGAACCTTTTCTGCCAATTTGGCCAATTCTGAAATATTTGGATCAAAAATCCTCCCCTTTGAAAAGATTCCAAAAGCATATACCCTGAAGTAGGTGAAGTGACAGGAAAATTGCAATCTGCTACTGTGAATTTTTTCCATTTTTTGTTATTATTTGTAAAGGTCGTACTGTAGCATCTGTCGCAATAAGTAAAAGAAGTTTAATTGTGTTAAGGGAGCCAGTTATAGCTGCATTTTCTGTCTGTTTTTTTCCAAGCAGCAAAATATTCTAGTCTGAATCTTAATAGTTCCTTCACATAAACTTTTTTTTTTTTTTAAAAAAAAAAGACTGTTTACTGGAAAAGCATGATAAGAACTTTACCAGGCCTTTGGAAATCACTGGTATACATGTAGTAGCTGCATTGGCAACACAATCTAAGAATTTTGAGCTTGTGAAATGAGAGCTGGGCCACACACGTGTACGTGTCTCACTACAATGTGTGTTTTCTGAAGTCAATTTAAATCAATCTTTGCAAAGTCTGAAGAATAAATGATCTGGATTTCTCATTATGTTCCCCAAGTTGCTCCCATTGAAGTCCGTGCATCCAGTCCTAGTCTGCTGAAGAGAATAGTCCTATTGAATCAAATTGATCCTTGGTGAAGTCAATGGAGTTATGCCAGTGATTAATTTGTCCCGTTAACTTCAATGAAATTTCTCAAGTGAGGAAAGCAGTGAAAATTTGACCCAGTGATGAAATTCTCGTTGCCTTCAGTGAAAGCAGCCCCAAACCTGGTGTGGTTCATTCCACTGAGCTGGGCTGTAGGCACACGTACAGGTGTGTGACTGCTCTGGAATGTGTCACACGGGGTGATGGGCAGAGGAGGCGGCTACAAGCCATTTCCCTCTAAACGGCTTTCAGATAAAGCTGATAAATTAATTTTTGGCAGAATCACTTAAAAACTCTGTCTTTCTCGACATTAACTGGGAAGCTGATAGCTGTTGCTTAGTTCTACAACTAAATGAATGGCCGCTTCTATAAACGTTTCACTGTTACAAGTTGGATTTTTCACAGCATTAACTTTAACAACATGGGTGTTTGCTATGGAGTAAAACTTTAAATTGATGTTTTGCCATTTTGGTAGTTAAAACAAGTGAGAAAATAAAACGGAGCTAGAATTATGATGGACTCTGTGGTCAAATTGTCTTCTGACACATAGAGGCTTATTGAGAATTAATTAAGAAAGCCAGAAGGAAATAACCATTATTTTTTCTAAGGATCTCTTTTCCATCTTTACAGCATGGTAAGTTTTGTGTATTTCTTTATTAATTCTCCAACAAAAACAATTACTCTTAAGTTTCCGTTATTGGTTTCAAATGTGGGGTTTTTTTTCTAAAATCTAATTCACTACAAAATATTGACTTCGCATCTCAAAAACTGTTGATCTCGTGGGAATGCACTTGAAAATGCTAGGAGCAACTTAGAAAAACTTGTTTTTCTTTCAGTATTCTAAAAAACTAATTTGTATTTCTTTTTAATTGAAAATAAGCCAGATTTAGAGCCTTATTTTCATGTGTTTAAAAGTTTGATAGCTCAAGCCAAACATTTCCAAGGCTTTCTTTATAAAAAATTAATTAGTAAATGGCACTTCTTCCCTAAAGAGGCAGTTTGTAACAACAGTACAGTGATGCTGTTTGTCACTGACATTCCATGTTCTGTTACTGTTTTTTAAAATCATTAAATGCGGGGGGGAAGGGTGTGACAAAATTTAAGGATTCTGAACTGTGTGCAGTGAAGGTGTGTGGTAAGGAGCAGTAATGACGTTGCTGAACCTTTATTTGGGTTGTGCTGCCTTGTGCTTTATCGTAAACCCTCTCTCAACCTATAATATCTTTGTTTGCCTCCGTATTTTTTTCCATTCTGACAAAATTCCAGGCCTTCTAAGTCTAATGATGTTGACATATTAAAATGGTAGGGAGAAGAATGTGAACTGAGCCCCTCCTTTTAGCTAAATGTTATCTGCTTAGACTAATATTGCAATTGCCACCCACTGACATAATTTGTTTCACAGTCACAGCCTGGCAGCATGAATCAAATGTTGACATTCTAATTTCATGCACACATGGGTGTTTGGCTGAGCAGGCCTCAGCCTCTGAGCCATTCACGCCATACCTGTGTAAATCAGGGAGACAAGGCCTTTTCACAGCCGCCCAAAGGGAAGTTGCTACCTTCTTGCAAAGTACTGGGGCCAGTTAAAGCTGCACAGCCCTTTATTCTCCCGCAGGAGCCCCTAACTTCTGTGACTATACTAGTAGGCTGGACAGGCATGTTTACAGAAAGAGCTGTCCTTAAAAAAAAAAATAAATAAAATTTTATTCAGTGTGTCTAACAGATTTTTCTCATAATTCCTGTGCAGAATAGATGGTTTCATTTTCAAAACTGTTTGAGTGTTTCAATTGTAACTGTTTCTGTCAGAGTGGCTTAAATGCAAAAGCTGTTGCAGCTTTGCTCCTAGAGACTGAAGCCCATTAATGATTCCTGAGAAGGTGTTTCACCAAAGTGCTTCAGTTTTTACTCCAAGCAGCCACCGCTCGGGCTAAAATGAAATTCTGCTTCGATATGCACCTGGTCTTTGTGCACTCTGGCCAGAGAGAAAACTCCAGCCACCTTCTGACACCCACCTGCCAGAGACTGGACAGAGGCTGTAAGGTTTAAATATCCTTCTCCTTTGTCCTTTTAGTCCTGTAACCTCTGTTCCTGGGAACAGCGCAAGGCTGTCATCCCAAAGAGGAAGAGAGGATGTGGCGTGGCTGGGGTGAGGTCGCCTTCGCTACAGAAAGGGAGAGAAAGGTGTGCAGCTGGCACAGAGCGCTTGAGGTGAGCTGTGGAGATGGCCGAGCAAGCTGCCGTTTCTGATTTCTAGCAGGGACTGCTGCCTCCTGTGGCCTCTTTCCTCTGCCACGGCAGAAAGCCTGGCTTTTCGTGACTCTTGTGTGGCCAGAGTGGGCTGCCTTAGGGACAGCTCTGGCTGTCTGCTGTGCCAGGGAAGGGCCTGCTTTGCCTGCAGCTCCCTCTGAAGAGACCTGCTTCCCACTTCAGTAAGTATCAAGTACAATCCGGAGCCTTTCTTGGGATAATCATGGCAAAGTCAGCCTCAGAAGCCTAGCTTTTGATTACAAATACAGTCAAAATCTTGCAAGTATCAAAACCATGGATTTTTCTGTCTCTGTTTTGTGGTTTTGTTCTGCTTCCATGCAAAGTACAGTTATTGTGGTGAAAGAGCAGATTTATTTTGCTTTAGAGAAAGTCTTTTGTTTTTCTTGAAAGGCACCCAAAAGTCACGGCAAAGCCAAAAGAATGGCTTTGAATAGTTATTCACAGATCTAGAGGCGCTCCACAATGGCACATCTCAGAAACGTTCCCAGAGCTTCATGGAGGAATCAGTGAGAAGGATGCCAAAGGAGTTGCTGTGGGGCTTGGTGTGACACCTGATTACTGAACAGAGCAAACTGTCCAAGATAAAAATACCTGTTTGCTGCTGCTTTCCCACTTTTGGGTGCGTTTGGAAGCTCTGAAAGATCTGTATTGTTATCGAGTCCTGATGAGAATAACGGGTAGTCATGAGCCATGTGACACTCCTCTGTTTCAATTCACTGTGGTCCAGAACAGACTGTGGCCGGAGTCCAGTGCTTCAGCTTTGGCACCCCTGGATCAGAGGAGAGTGTTTAGCCCCGGATCTGACAGGAGTGCCGTGAACTGAACTGTGTAAGGATAGTTAGAATAGTAACATATACAGATCTCTTGTCCTCTGGAAGGATTCCAGACATTTTTTCCAGACTGTATATGTACAGCCCGCTGATACGCTGCCTACACTGAACTGGAAGTCAGGATCTAGCTGGCATGTGCAGTACTGCAGTAGTGGAAAGGGAAGAGATCTTAGCCAAAACACTTGGACAAGTCCTTGTGTCTGAGATGTGCCAGATCTTTAAAGTTCATTCAGAGTAAAAAGGGACTTGTTTTTTTAGTCCAAAAGAATGACAGTCAGTAAATTGTGCAGAAGTGAATTTATCTCCCTCAGAAGGATGGAGGCTGAGTAAACCCTGCTGGTATCAGATGTGCTGTTTCAGGGACGTGCAAAGATTTCAAACTGGAAGCTTAGTGTGCAGAGCTGTTCTTAGCCCAGCTCCCGCTCAGCCAGTGGCCTTGCCAGAAGCCCTGGTTTTTCTTTCACCATTTTTGCAGCAGTTCACAGGAGTGTTTTCCTTAGTTTTGATGAACATTGTTTGCATGCCCAGAGCTGTTTAGTCCAGCCTCAGCTGGGGCTTTTTGCCTTCCATGAGTGGAAATTCCATACAAGACACCAACTACAGGCTTTTATAGGGAGCAGCTTCCCGAAGTCACATTCCCATGGATCATATGGCTCAGTCTGAGATTTTTTTGATAGTTGCATGATTTTAGTTGTGCTTGGCAGAAAAGTCTTTGTATAAAAAAGACCCAAGACATATTATTTTTTCTTTCTTAACATATGTGCAAGCTTATCTCCTTTTGAACAATGTACTCAGTGTGCAGGGCAGCTGAGAGTTTGCGTTTAAGTTTAGTCAGTGATGTGGTTTCTGCACAGTCGGGGTTACCTGAACTGGGCTCAGTTCCATGTTTTACATCATCAGGAATATAGGAAGTCAGCAAGTAATATGGGGTATTATCCAGCTTTTCTAGCACTGAAAAGATTGAGCAGAGCCTACTCTGGACAAGTTTCAAGAATTGGACAAGATTCAGTATCAGCAGTTAAAAGAAAATAAGATTTTGATAGGAAAAGGAAACAAACTGTATGGGGATGGGTCTGGCTGATAAATTATGACATTCTTTGACTGTCAGCTCCCTGCCGTTGTTTGTCAGATTCTGGACATGCTGGATGTTTTTTTGGAAACCTACAATTTTCCAACCTTTCTGTGCTCGTATGCATTTAACAAAGAAAAAAAAAATGGCTAATATTGTAGATACTCTGTCTGGAAGGCACTGTGTCAGCATTTATATTTCTCCCAAGAGGCGTTAATGGGGTTTTTTTTGGACTCCCTGTGGTCTCCCCTGTGCTCCGAAACAGCGCTCCGGCTTGCCCTCAGGACTTCCTTTTCCCAAATAAAGAAATAAAATATTGAAGGGGCCCACCCCTCTTCCCCACATCCTCTATACAGCAGCAGGCAGGACGCCTGGAGTTGAGGTTCTTTACTGACAAGCTGCCCCGTTCCTGCCCTTTCAAGGCGGGCAGGTGTCAAATGTTGTCTATGCCTGGACTTGCCCACTTGACTTTGGCCTTGGCCCTGCAGGAGATTTTATCAACAGTTTACTAAGCAAAAAATATTCAGGATTTATTTTGGTTTGGTTTTGTTTTTCTTTCTCACTGTTTTATTTATTTATTTGTTTGTTTTCAGCCATCTGGTTAGGCCACAAGGAGAGGGCTGGAAGGGAGAATTTTTTTGGTTTGGATATTTTTGAATAATGAGAACCTGGCAGTGGAGCTGTATGAGCATCTCACAGAGAAAGAAGCCTTATCACAGCTGGCAGTCTGCTGTATAGTTCCTGGTGCTGGCTGGTGTCTTACCAAACTGCAACCAAAATAATGAGGAGTGAGTTTTAGATTGAACTTTAAAATTCTTTGAGGAAACCAGGCTGTAACTTGGAGCATTTCCACCTGCTTAGGTAAGGCAAAGAGAGGGAAAGAAAGGTTAAAATAATGTGCTGCATAGTCGCATTGCTGAGTAGGCGCCAGCAGACAGCTCGCCGGGAAGACTTGCTGTAAAGAAGCTTTCAGTGGTCTATGGACCACTGTGGGTGTCATTGCGTTCCTGAGTGAGAAAGTGCACAGCAGAGAGAGATGCAGGCACACATATGAAGAATAGGGTTAGAGCAAATGAAACCTGAGAGTTGATTGAAGCATTTCAAATCTCTTCAAAGACTTTTTTTATTCCATCAGGTCGAACATACAGTGTCTGGATTAGAGAACAGTATCTGTTGGGACCAACCTCCTAAAACAATTAGGACTTGAAGGGCTTAGTAGCCCATTTGGAGGGGTTTAGTGGTAAATTCTGTCTTGTTATTTCCATTAGCAACAGACAATGAGAGAGAGGTGAAGATGATGTCTATGAAACGGAAGGAAAAAGCAGCAGAAAGCAGTAAAAAAAAAAGGTAGAGAAAATAGTTAAAATACATGCCTGAGAGTAAAAAGACATGGTCATGCTGCTTGCCCATCTCATTCACGAAAGCTTATGTCACTGGAGCAATTTGAGTGATATCTATTTGCCTCAATTTCTTTAGAATTTGGCTAAGGATATAATTACCTCCATGCAATGCTGGGTATGACTCTTTTGTTGTCTGAGAAGGGTTGTGCCATGACTGAAATGAAAAATGATTGCTATTGCTGCAGAAAATTCCATGTAACTGTGTGCTTTTCCTGTTGGCTAACAGAAGCCAAACCTTGTTTGCAGGAGTATTAGGTATGTTTGCTAAGTTGTAAGCTGCTAAGGGCAGGTTTACAGTGATGGGAAGTGATAAATGCCCTTGGCAGGCTCATTGGCTTGGCCAGCATCAACACTGCTGTATGTTTCTGGGCTTTAATTGAGTCACAAACAGCCAGCCCAAGTGCGTCTGGACTGATCCCCGAAAACCTCTGTTGCCAAAGTTAGCACTGGCAGAACCACCATCCCCAGTGTCTATAGCCTAAGTCCAGCAAGCTGGTCATTTTCTAATGCTGATACATCTCCTTTAGAAATAGAGATGCTCCCAGCCTGGCAAAGATGCACAGAGACAGAGGAGATGTTATGAAAAGTAAAATGTCACAAGGTTCAAAACAGTAAAGTCTGTATCTCCGAATGGTGGGTGTGTTGGATGTAGTAGAGAAAAAGTGAGTGTAGGACAGAGGGTTATGTTTGGCACTGTCCTTTATGCCAGCAGGGTTGCGTATTTTATTAAGCATGCCCACCTTGAGCATCTAGTGGTTTATGCAAAGAGTTGTGTTCTCAGATACCTGGGGGTGAACTTACTATATCCTTTCTAATCCTTTATTCTTAAATATTCTTAAATATTTAAGATTCCTCATGACCTACATGTGCATTAAAGTAGGCTAAGTTGCTGGTTCCTTTCCAAGTACCATGGAAGCCAAAAAACCAAATATTCAGACGGAAATACGATTCTGGATGTAGTTAGAGTATGAATGCAAATATTTCTGGTGGGAGTTTGCTGAGATTTGAGCAAGTTTACATGCTTTTGATAACGGCCTTCTGACCTTGTCTTTCGTGACTTGAACTTCATTCTTCTTACAAGCATAACTTGTAGCAATTTCAAAACCTCTTAGTAACTTGTGAGTAATGTGGCCTCTCCCTCCTCCCCTAGCTCTAGCCAAATAAATCTTTATGTTTCAAGATGAAAGATCTTGAGGTTAAAATAACTCCACCCCTCCTTTTATGTAATTTCCTGTCTGAAGAATAATTTTTATGTGCACTTTGAGTGTAGTACTTAAATTTAAGATGGTAAACAAAAATTTCAAGCGATGGATTAAAAAAAACCAAACCCTAGTTCTGTATTCTATCAATTTGTCTTCCCTTTGTCCTTAATCTTGATTTGCCCTGTAGGTTAGTCTTATCATAAAGACAGTATGAATGACTGTCTCAGCGCCTTTCCTCATTAATGCTGCAGGAAATTGATGAGTAGATCTCTGGAACTGTGGATTTTTTTGGCAAGAATTATAGCCCCTATTTATTTTGGAGGGACCCATGTGGCTTTCTAAGTAAATATATGTTAAAATTTTCCCCCAAAATAAACATTACAAGTAATTGCTTGATATATGAAGTTGACATTTTGGCTTTGTGATTTGCTACGATATGTAAAAATCTAATTTCCTCTTTGGAAGGATGCTACTGCAAAATTGTAGGTAAATTAAAATCAGTAGTTTATTCAGAAGGTGAGTAATAGACTCTGTTTTAATATATCAATATTTATTCTGCAGCTTCTCAGGTCTGCCCAGATACGTGCCATCTAATGCTAAATGTATGCTTGACTGTGATATTACCTTTGTTTGTAATTGGAATGGATAAAGATTGATGTAAGTGTCTTGCATACTCACTCTAGACAGGATTTGTAAATAGCATTGCTCCAGATACTAAAAGAACATGCAGGAGTTTCACTCTGAGCATTATACTCACTCAGTCTCTTTACTTACTTTACTTACCGTTAGGCACTCAAATAAGTGTACTTGAGTTCTAAAAATGAGAGGATGAAGTGTAATTTTTTAAGTTTAATGAAGCTGTGTCTGCTATTAGATCTCTGCCTTGAAGGAATCTGTTGTATAAGTACTATATTCATGGTTGCTTTTATTTGTGCATCTTTTTTTAATTAAACTTAAAAACAGAGCCCAAGAAAGAGAAGTATAAGGCTTAATACATTGAGCACCCTTTGACACAGTGAGGTGCCCGGTGAATTGACACCGATAAAGCTTTGGACACGTGCCACGTTATTAAAAGTAATGGGAGTGAACTGGATGGCAGTGCCGTGGTGAGGAGGAGGGGGCGACAGGTTCTGAAGGAAAGCCTTACGCTCTTTAAGGGCATAAGCACCTCAAGAGAAACCTTCCAACAGAAGATAGCTTAAAAATAGGAAAACAGCTAAGTTAACGGAATGATTCTGATCTGGCTGCAAAGCTAGAAACAATTAAAAAACCCTTAACAATAAAATTAATAAAATCTGTCATGATTTTATGTCTTACAGTTTGTAATAAGGTTCAACAGTATAATTATGACATCCATGCTGATTAATTATAGAAAACCTATTGCTCTGCTTTTGTTCTCCAGTTGCGTAATTTAGTTGACTGAAACAATTTAGTTGCTTCCCCAAAGTCTGAATGTCTGAACAGTTGGCTTTGGATCATACTCTAAATTTGGGCATTATTGAGTAATATATGTTTCAAACGTTCTTCTATTATTATATGGAAATAGGAGACAATATTTAAATTTGCCATTAGTTTTAATAGTGTTTTATGAAATTGGAACATCTGTGCTTTGAACCTTAGATCTAGTGAAATGAATTTCTCTCTGTAAAGCAGTGATCTCTTTGTATATTTTGATGGATTGAGCAGGACTCCAGTTTAGCAGCAGCAAACTAGATTCTTCTTTATAAAATTTGCTTGTCCTCTAACCATTTTTTTGGTCAAGAAAAAAATTCACAAATATGCCTGTTCAAATGCACTTAAGAATATTTATATTTTGGAAAAATAAATATAGTGTAATTATTCTAACAGACATTTGTATCCATTGTTCACTACTTACTGTTAGAAATGTGAATTTTGTTAGGTGATTGGGGTTGGTTTTAGAAGTTGTTCACTTCTGGTGTTTCTCTTTCTTGTTTGTATGGCAAAAATTCATCCAGGTGAATTCATGCAAGCATGTGCACACGTGACTGAAAATTATTTTCCTCCACCATTTTAACTTCATTAAAATTTAGTTAGTCTGAGTTATCTGAATGTTTACAGAAAAGAGAATAAAAGGTCAGAAACGTGTGGCACAAATCATAGATTTATTTTAAAATTTGCTGTACTTTTTTAGGTGGCATTTCTGTATTACCATATGTTCTAGAAGGCTTGACTAAATCTTTATATGCGCAGATTTCTGCAGCCTGTTTTTTTTACAGTGATCATGGGACCGAGCCTTAGCTGAGTGATAGTGGCAGAAGCTAGAGGAGTTTCCATGTGAACGGAGTATTCTGATCCAAAGGAAAGCAGATTTTTGTTGGCTCTACTGAGTTCATTTCAATCAACGTAGATGCAATTTCCTTAAGAGCAAAATATAGCCTGTCTTTTGCCAGCACTTTCAGTAGGATTGAGTCCTGGCCTTCCATGCTACATCAATTAGTTCTACAGGACAACTCTTATTAATTCATCTTCTTCCTACCAGTAGCGGGAGCGCGGTAGTGGGAGATGTTTAAACTAACACTTGGATTGTCATTTAAATCTGTGGAGTAGGTTCCCTAAATAATAGTTAACCCTGTAGAGAAAGTTTGCTTATTCACTACTAATACAAATAAATACAAGAGAAAGCAAATAAGGAGGATTCTTTGGTGATACGGACCCCAAAACAAACATTCAATTTAGTATCATGCATGCATTTTGCAGCAAAGATCCTACTGCAGATAATATTTCAGAATGGCTTAGTTCTGCAACTCAAAAAAAGCATATGGAGGTGATTACATGATCTTTTATATTTGAAAGCTACAAAGTCTCACGCTTGTCTGTTTAAGAAAGAAGTTGACATTTGGATAGGACAGTGCACAGAGACCTGGATTCACTTCCAGCTGCAGATTTCCTGTGTTACCTCAGACAAATGCCGTTAGGTTTTGTACTGTTGCTGGAACACAAAGATAATAACAGCCAGCAAAAATCAAATGTAAATTCAAAGGAAAGAAAAAACCTATTCAGCATTAAGCCTAATCCAAACCCCACACACTTCAAGAAGTTTTCACACTCAGGCAACAGTAGAAATGACCAAATCAACCACCGATTTTTTTCAAAGGCCGGAAATATGAAGACCTCTTAGTGTGGGTAGAAACTGGGGAGAAAAGTGAGCGTGAACAAGACAGATATGTTGACAAGACACAGACAGTTGGGAGAAATTATCTACCTGTGTAGCAGCTAACGAGTTACTGAGTAAGGGAACTCTCTCCTATCAAAGTGAAATTTGTATTTCAGGCACAGTGGTTTGGCTGGCCTTTGAGTGATGAATAGGCCACAGCCAACCCATCTGCCCTGCTGTTAGAAGAAAATGTTCAGGGGAGGAAAAGTAGCACATAGAATTTTTTTCAGAGCTTTGGACTTCAAATCTTGCAGAGCCTTACGGAGTTACTTCTGCCTCCTCTTGCTGCACGAGATCTTTCCACTCCCACCAACCCACTTGGCCTCCCTGCCACATGCCTTAAAGCTGAGCTTACGCTGCGAGTCAACGCAGATGTGAACACAGTTCCTGTGAGGCAGCTATCCCAACTTACTCCACAGAGCAATAACTACCTGCCTGTGTTCTACAGCGTTTTCTAAGTATGCTTAGCTGGCTGCTGTCTGAAAGAGGACCTGGACCTGAAAAGACCTTTGGCCAAACCTTCTTGCTCTTACCAGAAGAATTTGGGGCCTTCTCTTCTGGCACAAAACTTTACAATTCCTCTGCCAGAGTGACATATCCTTTCTAAGACATCAGACTGTCTTGCCTTGCCTGGCTTACATCTCTATCCTCAAACACTGAGATCCTGTTACCACAAATCTGCCAGGCATCCCTGTGTCTTTTCACAGGATCCACAAGCCATAGACCTGGCTTTGACATGCTTATACAAGAGCGTCACAAGGACACTATGTTGTTGTGCAGGACTTGACCTGCAGGTCCCCAGGGGCTTAGCAGGGGTGTCACTCATGAAGGAGCATAGTAGCATAGCTCCAATTTAACAATTTGTATATAAAGGAGGTGATTCACTTTGCTCTGTGGAACAGATGCTTACAGCTGCTTAATGCTCAATGGGTTGTAACAAGGTTAGTAAAGTCTTCAGTAGTAACAGCCGCTCAAGGCACTGTTGATCCTTTTGTGGACACCCTCAGTACTGGTATGAAGGCCTGTGTAGGCAGACTGTGAGCTGAATCCTACTGAAAATAGTGCATCAAAATAAGGTGTATTGTGTTGTTTTGTTTTTTCTTGGTCACATTAGATTCCTGATTTGGTTTGTAGTGAGACCATGCAACTGAAGAGGTACCAACACGGAGAGGCAGAAATTGGAAGAAGTAGGTAGTAGGAAGGCAATAGGTCAGGGTGCCATGGAAGCTGCTGACTTTGGATTGTGAAGCTATACCTTTGAGGGTTAGTTTTTTGGAGCCTTTTGCTACATTTGCTACTTGGTGAAAATTTTCAGGGAAACCTTCCTTCAAGTCAAATCCTTGCTGCAAACTGCACATACATCATCACAGACTCTGTGTTCTGGCAACTGATGAGGACAAGAGACATTTACTTGTGATCTTCCTGAAAAAAAGGAAAAAAAAAAAACTTTCTTCCTACTGGGTAGGCAGAATTTTATGAAGAAAATTTAAGAAATTAATCAACTATAACAGAATTTCACCTCTTTAACCTTAGCTCTTGAGCAAACCTGAGCTAAATAAACATCTGACCATTCAATCTCTTCCACTTAAGGTTAACTTGAGTTTATTATTCAGGCTACTGCCCTTGTGTATTAGGGAAAGCATAAATTATGCATACTAATTACCTTGGATGGGGCACGACTTTAATGAATTCTTTTAATTAAACTGCAACACAGTGGTTTTGTAGAGGATGGTCTATATTTCATCCTTAAACTGTGTAACCTTCATCTTTGTCTGGAGAGATCACACATTTGAGTTGGTTTAATTCATTTAAGTAGCATATACAAAGAGCAACCTACCCTCCCTATCACTAGGAAATTTGAAAATTGTTTGTGTTCTGTTGCACTGCTAAGAAATGAGATTCTTCAATGAAAAGTTATGATTCTGGCAGGAAGGCAAGGACCAACCCACAGGAAAAAGAAAGGCAGTCTTGAAGTAATGGAGTTAAAGAATGGCGTAGTACTGGTAATTTCCAAAACAAACACAAGTAGATCATTTCCCAGGACATTTCACTTACTTGGCATTTTACGTTAGGGGTAAACCAGCAGAATTATCTGGGTCCCTAGTATGTTCTTTTGAAGTGGCTTTGGCTTCTTAAAAATGATGAGGTCATAACAACTCAGTGTAACAGTTACACTATTACCTGGAAAAAATTCATTCACAGCGGCAGCACCAGTAGCTTACTAGCAGGAGCAGCAGCAGAGATTAAATGATTCGTTTGATTCTGATTCTTAAAAGCAAAGCATGGAAATTGCCCCCTCTCAACTACTTTGTCCTTGGCCCCACATATGAAATCTGGAAACGTATGTGCCCTTTCTCTTTTGCCTTTTGCTGGAGTTTATTATTTTGTTCTTGTTATTTACCTGTTCTTGGCAGTTTTGAGGCTTCTGTGGCTTCCCAGAGTCCAAGGAATAAAAATGGTCATTGGATGTGCATCAACTGACATAACAGCTAACTGCTTCATTAAAAAGAAGCTTGGTGGGTGTTGATAGCGTATTTATGGTGGCAAATAGCAAAGATTGCCTGTCTTGGCATCTATTCTATTCCATCTATCCAGGTCACCTTTCTCCAGGGTCCTTATAAAACATAACTGCAAGATGTTGTTCCTGGTCAGTCATGCTGGCACATTTGTGTCCTTCTCTTTCCCCATAGATCTACTATGGTATTGCATCCTTCCCTTCACAGCTCGCTGTGTGGTTGTTTGCTAATTGTGCACCAGCCAAGGTGTACGTCCCCATAAGTAAATGGGAATTTTCTATTTTAAATTCACTGTAGGCAGATAGGTTCATCCATCTCATGCTTGTCCTTTGGTCCCACCATCACTGTTTCTTTGCTGTTGTTTCTTCATTGTTTCTTCCTCTGAAAGGAATATCTGTCCCATACGGTTATTTTGGTAGTTATCTCCTACCACAGAAACCAATTCTAGTGTTATATATGGGAAGCAACTTGGTGAAAGTCCCTTCTAACCCAAACAATTCTGTGGTTCTATGAAGACAGGAATAATCATGCCCCTATGCATTCAGTGCATCTAAACTATTTTCACATGTTTACACACTGTGAGGTATGATAGGAAGAGAAATGGCCAATATACTGTATGTGTGACATCAATCTAACTTTTAAGATTTGTTTAAATGTTTGGTGCTGGACTCTGTTCTTAGTTTTCTCTGAGGTCTTCTGTGGCAACAGCTGAATTTAACATTTCGTAATAGAAAGCAAAGTCTGGTCTTCACTTGTTGTGAAAATGACTTAAAAGGCTTGTGCTCATAATATGTGATCAGTTTTATTCCATGTAGACAGCACCAGGCTTTAGAAAGTTGAAAAATACTTATTTGCTAGCATGCAAACGTTGCATCTCTACCTCCTGTTTGGGGAATGAATTTTAATATGCACTTTGGAACAGATCTAATCTCATCTGCACATCCTTGGGTGAATCTACAGTTCAGGCTTTGCTCTTCATTGCAATGATTCCTGTGTGATTTCAGTCATTCCTTGATGCCATTATTTGCCATGGGCTTGTCTTCCTCACAGTGCCTGCAGGCTGTGCTCTTAAATAGCATATGTTTTGACAAGCCATCTGGTTTCAATAGGTTTCCCAAGTGTCTGCCTTCTTGCAACCTGTCTTTTTGGCAGACACCAGTGCCTACAAACCCTCTGTCTGGCTTTCTTCATGGGTCAGAGATTGTTATTTTAGCATGGAAGTGTTAACACGTGATAAAGAATGAAGCAGCTTATGGAACCAATGGAACTTTATTGGTATAGGGAAAGGACTCGGCACAGTTCCTGTGAGTGGCCCTATCTGACATATACCGGTGAATGAAACGGGTTTAGCGTGCCTTCTGTCTGGGCACAATGCCATACTAACATAAGGTTCTCAGCACCGGCGACCAAGAACCTGTGTACAGCATGTGTATCAAAGGTATTTGAAGACAGCATTGCTACAGGGGGCTACTTCAACAGCTGCATATCTTACACTTGCATGTCTAACAGTCAGAGAAGTTTGTCATTGCTCCTGCAGCTTTTTTAACCCTCACAAAAGAACAGAGTTAGCAGAATGGAGAAAATTGCAACCAAAATGTTTCCCTTTCCTCAAACTGTCATGAAGAATCAGCTAAAAAGTTGTACTGGTAGATGACAAAATGGGTACTAAGCAAATGCAAAGATCAGAACCTACAAGCAGAAGTAAACCAAAAAGCATGGTTACATACCAAGTTATTTGGAGTTAATAAAAGATTAATTTCAGTGGTTATTGCATATCTTCAGCAGTTTGGATGGGAGAATAGTACTGGGGGAATTTTTCTCTCTGCTTTCTCTATTGCAACATAGTGAAATTACACTATTCTTAGTACTCATGTGAGCTAACTGAAAGTTAGCATAGAAATATTACTCATACCTCCATGTTGTAACATACTCTAAAACGGTGGTTTGGATCATCCTACACATTGAATATGCATTTGGGCATGTCATATGAATGAAAGAGATACACGTGCATTCTTCTGTAAACTTCCAAATTTCTAAACCTCTGCTGACCAGAAATTAGTTGGCCTATTCTTTGATTTGCGGTGATAGAGTAAGAAGATACATGTGAAAATGAGACCAATTGTCATATTAAACAAATGATTTCTGCTTTGCCAGTTCCACGGCAGACAGTACCTATGCTAGGCTCAGGAGTTATTTCAGCTTCACACAGGGAAGATGGAGAATAGCTTAGCCAAACCTGTTGATTTAGCTTCTAGACTGATCATCTAGTTCTTAGAGAGCAGCCCTTCACAGTTTCTTGATGGACTTGCCAGCTCTGGAAACAGTCACGCTAGTAATTCTAAAATTAGCCTCAAAAATCTAATTGGGGATCAAAGGATCTGTCTATCCATTTGGTTATAAACCTCAGCTATAAAATTGTACTCTAGTTACAGCAGTAGCTGGGAAATAGCCTGTAACAGGATACCTTTTTGGAGAGAACCTGAGAAGGGGACGTAAGAGTTACCTACCTAGGAATTGAAACCTAAGACTAAAGCTTTGGAATCGTCTTTGAAATTATGTTTCAAGCTTTACATAATAGTTTGGATTATGTATATAAATATAATTGATTGAATTCTTTTGATTAATATACAGCTTTTATCTACCAGCATTTATTGGTGCCTCTTTTTTCAAACAATGAACTCCCTGAAAAAATTGGCACATCTTGGAGCTGGCTGGTGTTGGCTCCATTGGACATGAGGTATCTTCTGGTATCTTCCCACAGAAGCACACACACACCCCCTCACTACCAGAACCTTGCCACGCAAACCCAATACGAGTGGTTTCCTAATTACAGGGTTGATTTAACAGAACACTTATGCACTTATTTGAATGGGGCCTAAATTATTCTAATTTATCTGGATTCTTTATTGAAAGGTCAAGAATTGCTATTGAAGGACATCACAAATGAGATAATGTAATACTTTTGAATGAACTGCACCTCTTCTTTCATGAGAGGTAATACTCACAGGGTAGGCTAACTTTGGTTATTCAGATATGATGTACAGAGCAGGAATTAGTAACCTATTATCAGGACAGTCAGTTATTCCTATTTGGAGCTGGGTTAAAGGAGGTCTACTTGTTCTCAACCTCAGACAAGTCTATAGACACAAGGGGTAGTGAATATCAACAGCTAAACAATTTACAAGTAACTCCACTTGAGATTAATTTGGGGTAAACAGAAGCAGTAGATGATAATAACCCCATCAATCACTTGGTGTTTCACAACCAGTTTCAGGCAATGCCGTTAGATTCTTTTTAAAGGCGTACAACAAGTTTTCCAGAGCCCTCCGCTGCCAAGCTTAGTAACCCCCGCAAGGCAAGTGCATCCTTTCTTGACTGATCGCTTCTATTGAAGAATACCAAGAATAAACAAATTAGGTAGCTATGAATTAGCTTGGAAGGACTAGCATTTAATTGTTACATCTCAGTGATTATTGTTTTCTCGCTCCAACCAAAAATAGTTTATGGAAATCAAAAATCCTTTGGTATTTTATTGAAATCTACAGAAAATTAAGATTTTTAAAAAATGCAGTGCTTGCCAGCCAGAAGTGTGTGTGCAATCAGTGATGGTAACAGAGACTGTAATACTCTATGATGTTGTACGCTTTATTTAGGTTATACCAGCATGCCACCAATTTTGTTAACAGCTTTCCAAACAAAAGGGAACTTATGGAGGATGTCTCATTTTAAAAAGTAAAGTTAGGAACCTGTAAATTTTTCGATGTGCTCAAATGCTTGTAGCAACAAGGAGTTTGATTTCAATGGGGATCTGCAAAGGCATGGGGTCACTTCATTTCATATTACTTGAAGGTGCAGGGAGTAATTATGTTCACTATGATTTTATTCAGGTTCTAAATTTTACAGTAAGTAATTTGCAAAACAAAACAATAAGTAGAAACTGAATTTTCTTTTGCTCTAAATATGTAAACAGGAAAAATCTGAATTACATTGTATAGGTTAGTATTCATACGTATTCATTTCTTGAAACCCTTCCGTGCCTCCTCCTAGAATTTCCATTCTTCTCTAAGTGTATGGCCATTCCAAGTCAGCTATCATGATCAAGTCTTGTATGTGGATGTGAGATAGCAATCATCTTAGCCATATAGATGTAGCTAGGGGAATTACTTATGAAGTTCTATTGCTTTCATTCAGGCCTGTCCCACTGGAGGTGAAAGAGGATCCTTGTGGCAAGATGGCTAAAAGGCAGTGTGAGTGGCAGGGATTTCCCATCTAACTTCCTGTTTTAATCTGGCTGTTCTTCCAGAATCATACATTTCTTGTATTAAGTTTTCTTTGATTTTTCTCAAAATATTATTTTTTTAATCAAATTATAATTCATATACTGAAAATTTGAACCAAAATATGAAAACTGTGTATGAGCATACGTCAACCAGAAGGTACATTCTCCTTTCTTGTAAGAAACATGGCTCATTTAATGGATTCTTGCCTATTTTTAACAACTATTCTGTCAGTGTGATGGGGATATTGAAAGCTGATGTTTTTCCTAGAACTAGTCTTTTCTGAGGAAAAACATATGTGTGAAATATGGTAAATATTGGTAAATATTTATCTTGGTGTAGTTGACTTGATGTCAAAGTGAGCAAACCAGAGGCAATTGCCAGAGCTGAGTGGGTGGGTGGCGGCTGTTGCCTGGAGCCTCTTGGTCTGGGGACCAGGTGAGAACCACCAGCTGCAGCCCAAGAGGCAAGTGGGGTCTGTGTAGGACTGGCTTATCTCCAGATGGTGATCCTGGAGATCCTCCAGGTGATCCTCCAGATCTCTTATCTTTGGTGGTAGCAAAGTGGCTGAGAGGCACTACGCTCAGGAATTAGGCAGTTAAGGAACATGCGTAACAGTATGACAAAAACGATTTGCTAATACATTGAGAGAGTTAATGTATTTAAAACATGTATAGAGAAAGAACTTGGACCTTCTGAGTTACACTGCATACTTTGAAAAGTCTCAATCACTATAGCAACATATGAATATTTTAATAGGACACCACAGAAGAGAGTTTAGACATGGAAGGATGGAAGTATATATGGCTGGAGAAAGACCTGTTGTACCCTTAAAATAAAGCTCTATTAGTTTTCAGAAGATAGAATCCTCTTCTGATATTATTAGTATGTGGTGTATGAAGCTGTAGTAGCGTGATGGCAGTTAAAATGCTTGCAAAAGATCGGTCTAAAAAAGCCACTTTCTTATTGGTGCAACTGCAGATGCTGAAGTTGGCGACAAGACTGAAAGCTACGTAGACGCTTCCCAAGTGTTATATTCTTGTGTATCAAACTCTGTTTTGGGGCTGTGACCCATTTAAAGATAACGCGTAGCCCTGCTGCAGGTTTCAGTAGGACTGCTGAGGTGTTTGAAGTGAGCTGTGTACTTCAGTGCTTCACTAAACTAAGGAACAAAATCTCTGGATAACACTGTTGTTGTAGCCATGATGTGACCTACACATACAGAGGTGCAGGCCTGTTGATGTGTTTCAATAGACCCACTGATGTACTCGGGGTAAAAACGGAGAAGTTTTAAGGTTATAAAGGTTGGGTGTATAGCTTTAATAAATTAATTAGTCATATAGCTGCATATTGATTACATTTTTTTAATTGTCTGTCAAGGTTTTTTCCGCTTTGAAATATGAAAATTCGGCTCACAGTGGACTGTATTCTCTTTAAATCTTTATTCTTAGTTGAAGTAAATAAACCAACACGGTAAAGAGAGCTGATAGCTACTCCATCTGTATTATGGCACACAATGATGGCTGGAAGTTAAAGGTTTGATATATAGATCTATTTTTTTATTGCCAGCCGCTGCCCCTGAAGAAAGTATTAAAATTTCCAGATGAGTAACCAAACAATAAATAGATGAGACAGTTGCTGTGAATATCTGATTTTTTGCATAATAATGAGATATTGCTGGATAATACACTTTGCAGTCCACAGTTTGTCTACATTATCATTTTGATTGGACAAATGCATAAGAAAGATATACAAGTAAAGCCATGCCAAGTCTTTTATTTTAAATTGTCTCCATATGAGAGTTCAGTTAAATTTCCAGGACATTTTAAAAACAAACCCAAATCTAGAAATATCCCTAGACACATACACACATGCAGAGGCATTCACTTGCACATGTACATGCACACAAAATAATACACGATGCCTGGTCTCACAACTGCCTATGCACAGCAGAAACATTGTGTGCAAACCACAAGCTCTTTTTCATGCTAGTTAGGGTAGATTTCGGGTAATTTCCAGTGAGCGTCTTCTTTCTTGCCTTGCACAAGGGTCACGGAAGGACATGCAAGGGAGCCTTTCGCCTCACAGCAGGACCTTGTCCCATAGCAGAACAGGCCAAAGCAAAGGAGGCTTTGGGGTCAGTCACGAACAGTGGGGTGGTTGGTGAATTCCGCACTGTGTTCACAGTGGCAAGAAACCTGAAGTCTATCCATGCTGATCTTAATGGAAAAAACGTTAGTCTATGCAACTCAAAAGAATCTGAAATCTAGTACCATTTTGGTGCAATTTTGAAGGGGGGGAAATACTGTGCCTGTTTGAAGTAACTGACAAATTTCTTATAGTTGCATATAAGGGTGCTGCTGACAGCACTGGAGCAACATCTCTGTCACTGCTATCACTGCTGGGAGATGACTGCAATATTGCCAATATCAATGTGTAGGTCGAAGCTTGTCCTCGGTTAGAAAGCTAATTGTCACAGATAAACTAATCCCATTTTTAATTCGTTCCAGACTTTTTTGGTTTAGAGTTCCATTAATACACATGAGATCAGAGTTTTGTTTTCTTTCTATAAAAAAAAAGCTGTATTTTATTTTATTTTTGTTTATTTGAACATAGTTAAGTGCGTTCTGCATTTGACTGCATCATCTGGAGAGGAAGATGTGTAAGCCCAAGCTTCAAGATTAGTTTCTTCTGGTATGCAAATCTCCAGCTCCTGTTGTTGGTCTGGTTTCATTCTGAGCCCTCTAAATCCTGCAGTTATGTCATCTCACTCTTGCTTTTTATGTATTCTTCTTACATCTCTCAGTCCTCTTCAAGTCTTCCCACAGATGTTTGCTTCCCCCATGTTTTGAGAGGGTATGATCCTGTGTTTCTTGCACCTCACACTCCTGATGAGTTTAGAGGGGGTTCTCGCTGTGCAAAGACCTGAAAAACCTGACTTACACAGGGCCTGGTTTCTGACCCGCGAAGCACCAGCAACTCAACTGCACACAACTGTGCACGGCATCTGCTGGTTAAACTGAGGAGCTGGCTTGTCTCAGCCTGTCTTTTTTCCCTCTGTGTGTGTCTGCGTGTGTGCACCAAATAAGAAATCCACGCACTTAAAAGAAATGGTAAAGAAACAAGCAAACCTGACAAAAATAGCTTAGATGTCATACAGCCATCAGCTAACCTTAGCAATAGAAAGATGAAAACTTGCTCGACTAAAAAAAAAATTACAGAGCTACTGTATTGCAGCTCTGCTAGCACATGTATGACTTCATTTACAGAAGGACATATATTTCCTAATGGTTCCTCCATGCCAGATTTATATAGTGGTAGATTTCCAACCCTGTTTCTTCACCAGGGCATACTTAGAGTATTGAGAAATAATGCAGGATTTTCCATGAGTTTAAAGTGTATCTATCAGCATTTCTGTCATGACGGACAACATAAGAAGAGCTTTCATTATGCACAGCCACCAGTGTTGTACCCAGAAGCCATTTAACCATAAAAAAGAAACGGGACCAGATTTTGGCATAGTTATTCATCTGCTGGTGAAATATCTCACATTGAGGAGTGACATCTGGACTGTGTCCCAGTTCAGTTCCTCATAATCCCTCAGGCTGTAACCGATAAATGGGCATTTTGTGGGTTGTTTTTCCTCAGTCATGCAGGTCCAGCCTATATTTAAGAAATGTAGGGTCAAATTCAAGCCTTAAAGCACAGACTGTTTTCATCTAGCAACATGACATTCCTTGCTCTGGCAAAATTCCTGCTTACTGCGTTTGACCTCGGAAACAAGATGCATTTTGCTCCTACTGTACTGCTGGAATTATGTAACTGACCAATTAATTATATTTTAAAGATTATAATATGGATAATGGGTAGCAAACTTGGTGAGTCATCAAGCTAAGTGTACTGCAGGTGCAACATCTTTTCTTACTGGAATCTGATTCATTCACAAAATGATTTTTCTATTCAAAACAACTGTCATGCTTCTTTGTCCACGGATAATTAAATAAGGTCTCCAATTTATTCATGTATTCTAATTTACATAGGGTACCAACCCAAAAAAACCCTCTGCTCACCCAGACAAAAGACACAAAATAGATAGAAAGATAAATCTAAATGTCAGACACAGGCCAGTAAGAACTGTTCTGGCTGGTGAGGGCACTGTTGCTGTAGCTTGGGGTCTGGCCCTGGGTGGTCTCTGGTAGGCAGGGGTAGCCGGGGCTGAACCAAAATGAGTGCTGCCGGTGAGATTTCTTGTCTTCTGCTTTTCTGAAGTCATATTAGGAAAGATATTGAAACTGTCCTGGGCAGGGCTTTTGTACCCTCTTTACTCCCAGCTTCTTTAGCTGAGCTTTCTAGAGTACAGTCAGGTACTCGGAGGAAAAGTCTCCCCTTTTATTGCACTTCTTCCAGGCACTGGTCTTTGTACAGGGCCTCTGTGGTAAGGGAATTCCATCCAAAGCTTATCAGCTCTGTGCTGCTGTTCTGAGCCTGCAGGCTTCCTACAGCTGAGGTCCACATTTCCCAGAGGTTGCTTATTTTCAGTTTTAGATACTCCTGTGATTCCTCGTACCATAGTATTCGAATTCTTCACAAGCATTTGTGTACGCAATTGCACAATATCACTGTGAGTTTGGCAAATGGCATTGGTTTCTTTATGGGGAACAGGCACAAAGGGACCCAACATATGTTTGCAGCAAAGAATATATAGGTCAGGTCTCAGAAATACTGCCTATGAAGATACTTAGATGCTGGAGCAAGTAACATAGGTTGTTGTGAAATGCTTCGCAAGTTTAGAGAAGAGGGCATACAAGCGCTTTCAAGGCAGTCTTCACCTGTTTCATACTGTCTGGGCACAGGAGGATGATTGTGTGATCTCCTGAGACCCCATCTGCTTTTTTTTGTTGTTTTCTGTAAGACCTTGTAAGGTCTTCTGTACCTTCTGTAAGACCAACTCCAATGAGTTGGAAATATTAACCTAGTTTTCCTAGGTCATAGGCGAGTGCAGTAATGTTTGGACTGTCCAGTCTCATATCCACAAAGGCCAGAGATCTGGTAGCTAAGGGCAGACTGACGTTCTGGCCACCACTGCTGGGCCTCGGGCTCCCCAGCAGCTGATCCTGTTTAGGCTCCGTGATCGCACATGGTACAATATGCAGGACTGTGTCCACAGCTGGGGCAGTGCTCCAGTTGGTGACTTCAGGGATTGTGTATGTGGGCTGATTTACGATTCTCAAGTGTGTTGTGTAGGAGCTCTTTTTTTCCTCAGACAAGGCAATTCAGCTTCAGACATGTCTGTCTTATTTATAAGCAGTTTAAACTTTACGCTCAAGTTTTTTTTCTTCTTTCCCCAAGCTCGTAATTTAAGGGGAAAACCATCAAAAATAAGTACATAAGATAGCAAAATACAAACCCTTAAAAAACTAGCAGAACCTTCAGTCTCTGCTTGTTTTCCTTTATGGTATTTTGTTTTATTAATAAGGCCGCTTCTATATTCATGACAAAATAAGAAAGCTATTTCCAATGAAACAGACAAGTCTTTGTTAGACATCAAATATAACTAATATTTGATGTCATAAATATTAATGACTTTCATGTCTTTAGATAGTTTAGAATCAATTCCAAACATTTTTGTTTTGATTCACTCTTATTTATTTTTTCACATTGAACTGGTATAAGGAATTTTCCCCTATTTTTCTGGGAAAAAACTATCACGCTCTATAACCTGACTTAATCTTTTGAAGCCTCTTTTCAAACTATCTGAATTAATATGTTGTTCAATGTATTTTACATGGCTAAATCTGTATACCCAGGCGAAATTAGCAGTTAGTGCCGCATGATGGAAATTAGTGTGTGATGGCCACCAGTTCATCTGTCACTTAGGACTGATTCTGGGATTTCCTGGTAAAACAGACAGGATTGAAAGAGGCAGGCTTTTAACTGGAAACATTCAACAGACTGCATTTTCTGTGGGCACAGCACACAACATAATCTGTCATTTGACATCCAATTTCTTGGCCAGTTCTCTCTACAGGTGCTGAACAATAATTGGTATTGCTCAATGATGTGAGTGGTCTCAGTAACTATAAATTAATGTTTGTTGTTCCTTAAAAGCAGGGAATTCCTCTTTCTGAGTGGAATAGTTCCGTATATTCTCACAAGTGTACAAACTCAAATTTTAATGTCCTATAAATAAATAATGAATAATGTTATCAGTCAAATAACTGTTGATGCAGAGAGCAGAGTCTTCCAGAGATTAGATATCTGAACCTGGTATGTCTATAATAATTGTGAGCCAAGATAAAATATCCATCTACATGTGGAGGAGAGAGGATTCTTTGCCTATGGAGGGTTAAAGATAGAATAGGGTATGTGCCAATACAAGAGACAGAATTATTCCACCAAGAGTT
The DNA here is from genome assembly GCF_963924245.1 of Chroicocephalus ridibundus. NCBI lineage: Eukaryota > Metazoa > Chordata > Aves > Charadriiformes > Laridae > Chroicocephalus > Chroicocephalus ridibundus. The sequence continues at coordinate 32,218,758 of NC_086292.1, forward strand.
TCAAGTTGTTCTATGTATTTGTGCATGTTTGTTTCTAGGGGATTTATTTATTTTATGTATTTTTTTTATATATACTAAGATTGTAGAAAAAATCTCTACAAATCCAACGTTGCACTCTGCTTTTGGCCTAGAATCTTTGTTCTTAAGTAATCCTAGCAATAACCAATAACTTGCTGACTACTGCAGCAATAAAATATGGTGACCGTATTGCAGTCTCCACTGGTGACATATTTAAGTCCTTTTTTTAAGACACATTTAGAAGTGATCGAGCACAAACACAGTGTGATACTGACATGGCTCTTGTAACCCAGTCCCTCCTCTTGCTGCTGTAGCAGAGTGCTGTGCTGTCTCTGGAGTAGTCAGACTTTTGCTGACAAGGTGTAGTCACCCTGCTGCCTTTCCTCTCCAGCTCCAGGTACTCTTTGTCATCTCCTAAAAGAGCCAGTTTCCTTTGCAGCTCTCCCTCGTCATACCATCGGTCATACATGTCATTGAGGGAGGCAGCAGATCAGTAAATAAAAGTAACCACAAAGTCCAGATCCTCCAGCCAGCCAGTCTGTTTGGACACCAGTCACAGGAGTCCTTATTTCTAAACACTTTTCGGTACTAAGACTCGGGTAGGATGAAGGCAGCTTTGGGTCTGAGGGACTCTGTCCAGTGGTAATTTGCCTTCAAGAGAGCTGTAGCCAAGGAGCAGGACAAGGCTGGAGTCTGCATTTGCCAAGCCATTGAGTTTACAGAGCTTGCCTTAAAAGTGAATGTGCAGAGAAAATACAAAGGGGGGATGGGAGGAGAAGACAGAAACTCTATGTCCAGAAGGTTAGCTTTATATTAACTGAGTTGCCATCAACACAAGAAAAGCAATTCCTGTAGAAGCTGTTCTTTTGTCACAAGATAAATCTTGAAAGGCTCGATTTATACTCAGATCAAAGGAGAAAATAGATGCAAGCCTGTGATGGGAAATAAAAGTAAAAAAAAAGTAAGTAAAAAAAAAAAATAAAATCGTACCTTAAAAAAATATCTCTGAATGCTTTCAGAGCATGAAGGAAAGAAATCCCATGTTCTTTCCAAGCCTGTGGAACATCATAGCTGTTGTAAATAGGACAGTCCCAAAGAGACCACACATGTTCCAAATGGGAGGAGATTATTTGCTGCATCATTTTAGCATGTTTGATTTATCAGTAACTAATTGAAAGTTGACAGGGACTTTGAGCAAAATAACTCAGTGTGTCATAAGCCCAAGATTTGGCATTGAAAATGTTTTACTTGTGGTATATTCATATGGTGAGAACTTAGCCAAGTTGTTAGCATTAATGAAATCCATCCTAATTCCTCTTTGTAAGATGCATTATTAGTCTGCTGTTATTAAACAAGGGATTTAAAGCAGTTAGGGCAAAGAGTCAGGCAAGGAGACAAAATACATTTGAAAATTGCACCATTCAGAGTAAGAACTTAAAGGTTGAACAGAATGACTTTAGTTTAGTGATGAGGCTGATGTACTCGCTTGGGTTTTTACATAATTTCAGGTGTAGAGAATATTGTCTAGGCAGACCTAGTGACTAACTGGGTTTTGGTGGTGTTAACTAAATTTGCAATGTTTTATCCTGGTTTGCTGATGAAGTGAGGCTAACAAGACTGTGTTTTGTGCCTGTCTTTTTCTCTCAACCCACCCCAGCAATGTTGAATGTTTTGGCTAGCTTCAGTCAAACTTGAGAGGAGTAAAAGTCCTCTTTCTACTGAGTTCCTTGTTTTTTAAAGTGTTTTCTTAAATATTTCTTAAAAAGTTGGCTGTATAGAAAAGACAGGCTCAATGGAAAGGCAGTCTGAACTCAAGCCCTGTTCATTTTGTGTGGCAGCAGCAAGCCAGTCAGTCCCTGGGTGCATGCTCTGACAAGCCAGCGGGCAGCTCGCTATTTTGCCTGCCCTTGTTGGGTAGACTATCATACGGGAAATAGGAAGGGAGGGCTGTTCAGGCAGGTATAGTTTACGGAACAAAGGACATTATCCATAGGGAATCAGGTAAACTTATTCCGGTGCTTATGCTACAGTATGCTTTTCAATACTGTTCCGTGTTAGCCATCCCCACTGAGATCAATGGGAGTTGTATTGTGGACTGAAAGGATAACAGCATAAAGAACAGTGATGTACAATCTTGAAAAGCCTCTGTGTCCAGAGAGAGCTCCCTGAGTGCTCGCACTAATAGCTCCTTACAGAATTTAGAGAATAAAATCCTAGGACTGCCACCACCAAGGTCATGGAGAGGGCTTATAAGAACAGATTAAAGTTTTCATTGTGTCAGGGTCTGGATGTTTGAGAAAACACTTGATAGCAATATTTTGACAGATCTTTCTCTAGCTGTTGATTTTCCAGTGATTGTGTGTTAATTACACAGTTTCAGCAAGTAAAAGTTGAAATGGAAACATCCAAGAATAGTCCGAATCGTTCTTTTTACACAATTGTACTTGCTGCTTTGCATTGTGTGGTGACTTCCAAGGAACAGATAAGTAGATGGCACCGCATTACCTAGAGTTTTGAATTGTCCACAGAGACTGAGAAATGTGATTCTATTTTGAAAATAAAACAAAATTGATGGCATTTCCATGCCCATTTTCTTGAGCCTAATGTGCATGATGCTTTCTGTGCACATAGTAGATACTTGCATACATAATTTAGCAGTGTAGGAACTTTGTATATGAACTTCTGTTTGACCGTCTTGCTCTGCATGACTAAAATGAGGCCAATTCTGCTGGGTTGAAATAAGGAGCACACAAAGGAGATTTTGGTAGGTTGCTAAAGAGATTAGTGTTTGTTCAATCAATTTATTATAGTTAATGCAATAATTTAGGGGGCTTTCTCTCCATACAGACAATGTGAGTCAATTATAATTCCTTCAGAGTCAAGAAAAGGTTTAGACAGAATGAATAAATATTTGTACGAAAGAAGTTTTCTCTTTTCAAATTTACAATTAATATTTACTATTGCAAACGGAGAAAGTGTGAGGCATATGGTGTAGCATGCTTGGAAGAGTGGAACATTTTCTAAGGCCCAGAGAGAGGCCAGGGTCTGGAGCTTCTGTGAGACAAATTAGCCTCTCTGAAGGCTTGTGCTGCTACAGCACAGGCGTTTCTGTTGTGTGAATTACCTGAGCTAACACAAAACAAATGACCAAAACGCTGCTCCAAGGTTTGCAGCGCAAGGGACAGCTCAGGCTTCCCTCTCAGCTGATGCTGTGAATAAGTGGACAGGCATGATTTGCATCCCCCAGTCCCGGGAGAAAGGCTTTTACCATTGCTGTTCTGAGAGATACAAGGAATTCCACCTCATGTCAGGATACTCTGAGAATCCAGGCTTATGTAATGATGCTTGCTGGTTTTCTATGAGATCAGTTCCCAGCCTTCCTAATAGGTAATTCCAGAGCTAAAGTGGATGAATACTGACAGCTTCTGCTTTGTATCCTCAAAAGCTGAAGGAGAAGACAATGCTGAAAATAGTACTTAACTCTGTGCTGTTGACCTCCTACCCAACTGTGCCACATCCACATTCACAGAACCATAACCTCCCTGACTCGCATTGAGAACTAAGGAACGCATTGTTACTGACCCAAATTCATCCCATTGAGTTTCTTTGCAGCGGCATTTGACCCCAAAACTGTCCTTTTAAGCAGTATCTCTACTTCGAAAGGAAAACAAAAAATCACCCAGAGCTTGATCATGGAGAAACAGTTTGGGGTTGCTTTATCTAGTTGTAGGAACTGACAAAGGAAAATGCTTAGGAAAATAGAAAAATGTTGAGCGACTTCCAATATTTTGAACAAAAGAAAAAGCAGCACTTAGGTGTATACATACAGCCCTTACTGCAAAGGGAGGGCTAACGAATGATCAAGAGTGCTAGATGTCTCATGTGTATTCTTCTCTAATGTTCTGGGTGCCTGTATGCTCTGATGTCTCAGTTGGAGACTCTGTGCTCTGACAAGGCTTTACTTCACTTTAGAAAATATTTTTGGTTTATAATTTATGCCTGGGACCAGTTAGGAGAATAACGTTGTTCTCTGATACACAACTCAAACACATCAATTGCAGATAAAGTGGACCAGTTTGATAGAATTTGAGTGCTACAGACAGAACTGAGTTTATTTTCCAATGGAGAGCCTTCATCTGAACATGCAGTAGGTGCCCCTGGTGATTCCTGTATGATGACTTCAAAACAGCCTGATCTTGAGCTCCTGCAAAAATTTCAGAGTGATGCCAAGCTGATAAAAAGACAGCAGATCTTTGTATATCTTGTGACAGGGCAGAGGGAAGTAAACAACAAAACCCTACCCCAAATTACTCAAAAGCAAGGCTTTGGAAGGTGAGCCAGGGGCTTCAAAAGGCATGTTCCAAACCATCTTACAGTGATGGGATTTATAATAAGTAACTATATATAGGCAGTAATAGAATTTGTAATATGTAACTATGTATAGACAATGGAGTTTACTGTTAATTGTCCTTCACTGAGTTCTCTGAATGGGTGAGGAAGAGAATAAGGTCATTTCCAGAGCAGTCAACCCCTGCCTGATTCCAGCTGGTGGTGTCCATTCTCTGGATTGTACTGACCAGCGCTGGCTGTATGGGGGCAGAGCAGGAGGTTCAGCCCTGTTGCTGTCTATCCCATGGGGACACGACCAGGCCTATGGCTCCGATTTAGATAAATCCTCTCTGGATTGTTTGGGGCTGCTGGCATCCGTGGGTGAGTGCCAACACCATCACCAGGGCACCAACTGGGAAAAAAGTCTCTGTGTGTATGTTCTCCATGGCAGCTGGGCCAGCAAGCCTCTTCCTACTGAAACAGATTATACAAACAAAATGGGCTTTCATTCGTATGACGGATGGCATAAGTTCCCTGCAACGCACCAACAGCTTTAGTACCAGCATAACTATGCTTTCTTGGGATTTTGCCTGTATAGAAATGCTACAGAAAATTAACAAATCCCTCAGTCCAATACAACAAATCTAACACACATTGCTATGATACAGACATGACCTAATACTGTCAGGTTTGATGTCATTCGTGAAATTCCGTCATGGGAATTCATCCACCAACTCTTCTAGTGCTGCTTTCAGAAGAAAATCCAGTATTAGTAACTCTGATGGTTTTATCAAAAGTCTCACAGTGCCTGATGCTTTATTTGCCAGTCCTGGAGAACTGAGTTCCGGAGAATCTCCAGTGTTTGATATGTTGTTTGAAAAGGAGGGGGGGAGTACGTTTGAGGTCTTACTGATGAGATGAAAACTGGATAATGGGGTTTTGATGCAAAAGGAATTGAAAAGTTCCTCACCATCAAGAGAGTGGAGTCAAAGCACAGAAAAGAGAGAATTTCTCAAAACTTTCTGGCTTTATTTCAGAAGTATATAGGACTGTGATTTTGTTAATGTTCAGATAGATTAGTCCACAGCTTGAAGAAAGTATCCTAGCAGTCCTAAGAATGGATTCTGAGCTGTCCTTTCTTCCTCCAAGCACTCAACAAACAAAAACACAAAAGACTGTTGAAGGCAGAGAGGAACATAGGACCCAATATTCTGCGTTTAGTCCTTCCTTGGCCAGTTCTTTTGTGGCTAGGAAAAAAAATATTTCTGGCTTATGGTCTGAAAGTACTAGACTAACAGTTGAGAGAAAAATGAAAAAGAATGTAGACACTTTCCAAAGTTTTCAGAGTTGCCCATGCATGAGGCATTAAGGCACTTGTGTATGTACTGTATATGACCTACCATATCCACTGACTGATTGTGACACCAAGCTGAGAGAAAGGCAAATTACTTACCTACACAGAAAACCATCTGAATGTTCTGAAAAACCTTCATGGTGAAACCCTTGCGCTATTTAATTCACTAGAAGGTTTCTGTGGATTTTAATGCAATTAAAATTTTACTCTGAAACCCACACCTACTGTATAAGGCATTTGGAAGCATGACTGAGGTGAGCCAAGCTGTGACTAGAGGACTGTGTGACTGATAGATGAGAAAGCGCAGCAGTGATAAGGCAAGCAAGAAGGGACAAGCTTTTCCCTCCCTGTAGAATTGTCTGTTACAGGAGTTGTGTGTGTCATCCCCTGACATACACAGTGCCTGTCATTTTCCAGGAGAAAATACTGGTTTCAGTCTTGCAAATCATGAATGGTTGAAAATTACTTACTTAAAAAATACATCCTTTGGCTAGCAGGGGAGGCAGCTCGATGCGGTCCAGCTTGTCCCTGTGTAAGTTCAGGAGTATGCCTGCTTCTCAGAGCCCCCGGATATACCTGTCCCTTTGAGGTCTAGCAAAGATGAGGAAGGTGTAGCTCAATAAAGAAATTAACATGGCTATTAACAACTTTCTCCAGATGAAGAAATCATAAACATCTGCTTTCATATCTGTTAGAATTCTAGCTCTGTTAGAGTTCTCATAGACACCAACAAAACAGCAATTTGGAGCCAAATTACATGCCACAGGGATCGACCCTCTCTTGATCCTCTTCCCTATTCTCCAGAGAACTCCCTTAACCTGGAAATTATGAGGGTTAATTATGGAATTATCTTCAGCAAGTGCTCGAGTACATCAAGCACAAATTGAGAGGAAACACAAACTGTTTGTGTGTTTGTGGTCTCCTTCGGCATTTCCTAATCCCATCCTTCTGCTCTGTGTGTGAGCAGTTTTGTCACTGGTCTGAACAGCCCGACCCTGTGAAAAGCTAAGGAGGGGCGAGAGCACAGGCAGAGAGGATGCAAGCTGTGTTTTCACCCGTCCAGCACTCCAGTGGGAAAGGCCAGGGAACTATCCATGCCCCATTACCCCGACGGGAGGGATGTCTCCAGGGGATGAGGCAATAACATTGTTTAAAGGCTCCGGGATGCCGACTGCACCTTTCAGCTTTTCAGTACTCTGCTGCCAGGAACCCGCAGCATTAAGCTGAGGAGTTACAAATGAAATCTGCCAGCCAGAGCCACAAAGACTCCACAGGAGAGAAATACAGGAAGAGGTGGGAGAGAATTGGAAGGTGGTGTTGCTTTAGTTGGTAGAAAAATGCACATCTGTGGCGTGGAATAGGTGGGCTTGCAATTGTTTGAAGAGATGGTTGCCATCTGCAGCTGGCAGTGGCTCATTGTCCTCCCTGCTCCAAAATGGGTGTGTCATCCACCTTGATATCCTGCAGCGGAGTTTCCTGTCTGGCCTAACATTGACCTAACATTTAAAGCAGATACTTTTGCCTGGAGCTGGATGGCATGGTATGCTTTCATGTTCAGGTATTCCCAGACAGAGGCTTTGGTGTCTTTTTGCTTATTTCATTTGAGTTTATATTTGTTTCAGGTTTAATCAGTGGTGCAGCAGCACTGCTGAACGCAGGAAATAGAAGTGCCCTGTAATTAATAGCTTAGATTGTTAAAACATGGAACTAATGTGTGGGCCTGCTCAGGGAAGCAGCCTTGGGAGCAAGAGTTCCAGAATCCTGCAGCTGGCACTGAACATAGTAGTGGTTTTTAAAGGCTGAGAAGGCACCTCGTGCTGCCGAGGGCAGGGCAGCTGGGCAGGCCTAGGAGTAGAACCAGGTCCAAGTTTTGGGCTCAGTCCTTGCTTATCTGGTCTCTATCCAGTAGCCATCAAAGCAAGGAAGGAGGGTGGACGCTGCAGCCCCCCAAAGTGCCTTGATTCCATCATTGGGAAAATGGAATCATTGGGAATGATTCCATCATTCTATCATTGCCTACAGGTGAATGTTTACAAGCAGCCCAGTACGTGTGAGTGGTGTGTGCTGTCTGTGGCTCCGGTGGTTACGGCAGTGGAAATGCCGAGCATTTTCCTGTGGTGTAAGATTAGTCTTGGCTGTAACGTCTCTCTAAGGAGCTGCTCTAATTAATGCAAAATACTCCAGTTACTACTTAATAAATACTGAGGCCCTTCTAAATAGCACAAAATTAAGAGCCTTTATTTAGTAGTGCCTACAGTTGAGGTACAAGTTAACCTTTCTAACACGTCGGTGCTTTCTGGCAGTGGCCATGTTGGGCACATGGGAGGGAGTGGAAGGCAAGGCCTTCCCTGGGTGCCGGGGTGCTCTGCCCCGCTCGGGCTGCCTCGGTGCTGAGGGTCCCAGCAGAGGAAGGATGACAGAAAAGGTACTAAAAATGCTGCCAAAGACAGGGCAGGGTCACCTAGTGCGTATGCAGCAGCCAGCGCTCCTCCGGGCTGGCCTCTGCAAACGGCTGCCCTTTCTCTGCGGTCTTCGTTGCTTGCTCCCAGTTAGGCACCGGCACGGGAGAGCGGGAGGGAAACGCTGACTGTCCCCGGGCCTCGGCGGGTCCCAGCGCCCTGGGGCAGCCGGCGGAGCCGGGTCGCTGTTTCGGGGGTCTCTTAGTCCCAAGAGCCCGGCGGAGCCCCGCGCTTAGCCCGGGGGCGGAGCGGGGCTTAGCGCTGTGCGGGGCGGTGTGCGGGGCCCGGCCTTGCCTACGGGCGTCGCCGGGGCGAGCACGGGGTGAAGCGGAGGGTCTCCCCCGCTCTCCCTCCGCCTGCGGGCGCGGCCCCGGGCAGCACGGCAGCCGCCCTCCGCATGTGCGCAGCGCCCTTAGCGCGGCGGGACGGCAGGCCGCGGGGTGCGGCCGGGCGGGAGCGCTTCGCCCAGGCGTCCCGCGAAGGGGCTGCCGTTCTCAGGGCAGCTTGGGCAAAGGGCGCATGATTCCTCATTTTCTCTTTGTAAATAAAAACGTTACCTTCCAAACAGTGCTGTGGCTCGGCTTGATAAATCTGGAACCTTTTTTTTGTTGTTGTTGTTGTTGTATTGTATTTTTTCCAAGCAAGAGTGCCAGTGCAACTCGCCCTGTAGTGCAAACGGACCCAAAAAGAGAGGAAGATAAAATGAATTTAAATTCCAAAGGGGTTTCAGTGCTGGTTTCCTAGTCCCCGAGTCAGCAATGTGTTTGTGAAAATTCAGCCTTTTTGTCTCTTAGAAAAAAAGGGCTAAATCTACATCGGTGGCCCAGTCTAGGTTTGCTATTCTTTGCATTTTCTATTCAAGTGAATGAGAGTGAATGAAGTGGCCTGGGACCCTTTATTTGATCTACTCAATTGCATAAAGTGACAGAATTCTAATATATTTGTTTAATGCTCTTCAATGGGGCTTTCACTTTCTAGCTTGCAAATGAAGCCTCGATCTGCAAAGTTTTGTCCTTTTTTTCTTTCCACCTTTTTTTTTTTCCTGGCAGAGAGACCATATTTCATAACTTGGGCCACGGTTTGAAGTGATTTCGAGAGGAGTTTTAGACTCGAAAAGTGGGAAATAAAGAAACAGATGTGAAGTTATTGTAAATTCTTATAGTGGGCTCTGGGGCTATTGTAAACCCACTGCAGGCGGTCCAAAGCCTCTCTTTTTCATGCTGTAATTGAAACATATTAATTAGATAATTTGTTGTTAGTTTAAAAGAAACAAATACAGCCCCTCCAAGGCTTCACAGCCTCGGTTTCTTTTTGTTAATAAAAACAAAAAAAACAAAACAAAACAAAAAAAACCACAAAGTGACATTTATATTAAGATTCCGAGATAATTCGGCACTGAAGTTGATGAAGCTGCTAAGTTTTTTCTCCCTTTCCCAAGGACCACTTTTGAAGAAAGGCTGGCTCATAAAACTCCCTCTCAGGGGTCGCCGGGGAGTTCTTTTCTCCCTACCTGGCACAGACCGCCCTTCCCCGCAAGGCGCGGTCCGAGGGAAAATAAATATTCTGAGTGAGAAAGAGCTGGCTTTTTTCAATAGAGGATTCAGTCTTGTGGCGTGGTGTCTTGTCACACGTCGAGGGGGAAGAAAACAAAAAAAAAAAAAAGAAAAGGAAAAAAGAGAGAGAGAGAAAAAAAAAAAAAGGAAATATCCCGACGAGAAAGGATTCACATACCATGCACTGACATGAAGGAGAAACCCGCGTCGCCAAGCACGACGGGGTTGGCGGGCTTACCTTGCACAGCCGGGCTCAAACTCATCCTCCGGAAGAAAAGAGCTTTTGCCTAGAATGAACGCTCTCTTTGCATCAAGTACGCCCAGCTTATAATGTCTTGCTGGCAAATAAAATTAAAAAGAAAGAAAGAAATCCCCCCACCCCCCTCCGACCCCCACGAAATGTCTAAACGCGCGGAGAGCTCGGCCGTGGCTGATTCACTCGCCCCCCCCCCTCCCCCTTCGCCCCTTCCCTCCGCGCTGTTGTCTCTTGCTGTTCTATTTCAGATCTGTGTTTATTGACATTGGACTTGAGCCATTAGGGAGATTTAACAAGTCAAAGCAGTAAATTCAAGCGACGCGCCGAGCTGCGTATTTGTTTGCGCTTAGCGCGGCCGCGTTGCGGGGCGCGGGCAGAGGTGCGGTAGGTGCGCGGCCCCGGCCCCTCGGGCTGCGCGCTGGCGGCGGCGGCGAGGGGGGTCCTCGGGCTTGGGCAGTCCCGGGCCATCGCGGAGATAAAGAGGAAAATGGCACTTTAAAAGTTCGGTTGCGGGTCTTACTGTCGGATTATGCTATTGCACCTTTTGAAAATATTTTGCTTTGGGGCATAATCTTTTCAGGTCATTATCTCCGCTGATTACTATATAGTTTAAAAAAGACCCTGAAAGTGCAGCTTCGTCTTCTTAGCTGAGCTCGGATTTCATCTTTGAGGATTTGTTCCGACTGCTACATCTTAAAAGAAAAAAAAAAGGGGGGGGGGGAAGAGAAAAAGAGTCCTCGTCGTCTAAAAATGTAGGTCATCGCTTGTTTAGGAAAAGTTTGTCGAGTTATGTGTCCATTGATCTGGTGATAAGTTTTGAATGCTTTCTTTAGCTGATCGTGTTGATATAATCGTGGGTTGGACTTGATGAATGAGTTCAGTTGTCCCCCATCTGACAAGCTTTAGCAGCTTCATGCATTTTAATCAGCCCAATGATTCATGTATTTTCCACCTTTTTTCTGTGTGTGGGATCCGTTCTCTTTAAAAAAAAATGGTCGCAACTGGATTAATTACCCTCTACATTAATCTTAAAACTTTTGCAAGGACCTTGCGGTATGTAGTAAGGAAATGGGGATGTCACTTGCACTGTTTATGGTCCAGAAATTCTGAGAGAGATCAGGCAGAGACAAAACCTCTGTAACATCATTGCCGTAGAATTAGTGAATCCTGTCTGTTCATTAGAATACAATGTCGTTTTCTTGCTAATAAGCCTTTAAGTATTCGGTTGTCTCTTAACTGCGCTCTTGGCTGAGACTGCCTCATCTCTGAGACACTTATTTACTAATTTCACTAGAATCTTTGCAAAATCCCTAAAAGAATTGGAGAACCCCATTGGAAGGTGCCCGGAATCCAGTTTTTATTGTAACTACGTTGCCCTTACTTTTTAAAAGGGACTGTATACTGGCTTACAAAAAAACGTGTACAATTTTAAGTGTTACAGCTTGCAGCCTATCGGTTTTGGAAAGTGTGATCGATAGAGATGGAGAAATTATAGCAGTGGTTGGAGTAACTGCAATGCCTGAGGAGGTTTAAACGACAGGTAAAAGGCTACGATAGCTCACTTTTCCTCGAAAAAGATTTGTAAGAAAAAACACAACTGAAAAAAAATCAGTATTCTCAGTCTTAAAAAGTAACTAATTCTTTAAAGATTTTTATCTTTGCTCTGTATTGTAGAAGCTCACTAATCTTTATACTATTTAGAGAAAATTTAACTAGGAGTATGTAGATGATAAATATACATACACACAGGTGTAAACGTAATACATGTTTATATTCGGTATAAGTGTATAGGACACAAATGCATATATATGTGTGTATGCATATACGTGTATGTATAGATATATAGATATAAAAACCACAGAACACTTACATATGTTACCTCTTTGGTAAACCGGCAATAATGACAATTTTATCTGACGTTATGGTATGTTAATAACCATGTTTATAGTAACCTCCCATGAAAAGGCTGTTTAGATTATCTAAATATTGGAATAACGTCATTCTTTTTTTCATGAACTAATGCTTTTACTTTTCTCGTGTAAACTCTTTAAAAAGACAAATAAGAAACTAAATCTGCATTTACATATTTTAATGAGAAAATATTATTTGGACGACTTGGTTCATAATTTAACGTTGACACTTTTTCAACCTTTGTCTTAAAACACACATGCCGGGAACAAGAACACCAATATTTAAAATGCCATGCTTATTCTGTACAGGGAAAAAAAAAGTTAAAAACAAATGTCTTTACAGTTTCAATAGACACTAATGCCGTTTGTGGGGTTTTTTTTCTTTTTTTTTTCTTAACTTAAGCAGTTCACAACAGAACAACAGTTCAGTTTCCAGCAAACTACCTAAAACTAGAAAGGAGTATATCAAACAAAAGTGCATTTTACACATTTTATAATCATTCCTATGCACAAACATTTACAGTTTCCCTAGCCCCCCTCTCTCTTGTCTGCAAAGCTCCAACAGAAATCAGGATGACCTCCGCAGTTTGTACCTGCTGTTGTGTTACTTCTCCACGTTTTACCAGTGACTTCAGCAGCTTTTCTTAAGCTGTGCTGGGTTGTGTGCTTGTTGACAGGTTTATTTTTATTATTATCATTGTTTGTTTTTAAGCTATGAAATAAATAGCTACAAAATTTAAAAAACAAAGAAACTCTCAGCTCCCTAAACCTTCAGGTTAGTCAGAAATTGACAGACAAATCAACTTCTCTCTCTCTTCCACCTGAAAACTACAGTACACATCCACGTTACAACAGGTACTGCAAAGGGGACCTCATCTGATTTACAGTACAGATACCAGTTCAGTATTTACATTAAAAGAGGCGCTTTGTAAACAATATAGGTATGGAGTGAGTGAACGGGTGCCTTTCCGTTGCACGGCGTCCTGCTCCCGCGGCGCTGCCCGCGCTGCCCCGCACCGCCCCGCGCCCCCGGCCGCCCCGCACCTGCGGGGCTCTGCCCGCCGGTCCACCGCTCCTCCTCGGGGCCGCTGAGCCTCCTCCCGCGGCAGTCCTGCCCTTTGCGTGGCAGCGGGACACGCAGGGGCGGACACGCACCCACACAAAGGACACGAGCGCTTTCCGGCGTTTCCAAGATCCAAGCGTTCGCTGCTCGGAGGCTGGAAACGCCGCTGCTCTCACGCAGTGAGGCTGCAGCCATTTCACACCGTTTATGGTTCTAAAGATCGGTCCTGCATAAACCCCTGCTCTTCCCCAGACAAAGGGAGGGAAAGAGGCATCGCCGGGCCGGGCTTGCCCAGTCCCCGGCAAACCGAAGATGCCTGAAGTACTTTTGGAAAACTAGTGATGCGTATGGCAGTTCCTACCGGGCGGGGAGGGGGGCGGGCCGGGCCGGGTCGGGTCGGTTCGTTTTGCTTCGGGAGAGCGGAAAACGAAGTTCAGAACCGGGAAAGAAGCCGGGGCGCGAAGGAGGGCAGGGCTGACGGGGCGAGGCAGAACGGCAGCTCACCCGAACGGCACACCTCGGCATCCCGGGGGGATTGTGCAGTTGTCTCTGCTTTCGAGGAAAAGAGAAGAGAGGAGGGAGGAAAGAAGCGGGAGGAGGGAGAGAAGGGGAGGCAGGAGAGCTCCGAGGAAACTTTGGGAGAGAGGGCACGGCGGAGTCCGAGCGGGCGGCCCGGGTCAGTGCACTGCCACGGAGTGCAGGGCGGGCGCCGGGCTGGTGAGAGTCTCGCTGGGGGTGGCCGGGCTGCTTTGGCTGGTGGCCGTCTGCGAGGACGTGGGGCTGAGGGAGGGCGGCGAGTTCGAGAGGATGGTGGGGATGGGCGCGGGCAGGGCGGGCAGGGCCGGCACCGCGGCGGGGGTAGGCTTGATGGGGACGGGGATGGCCGGCAAAGTCTGTCCCCCGTGGCAGAGCGGCTTAATGGGCACGCCGTAGGCGCCGTACTCGCTGCTGGCCATAGAGATGGGGGTGGCGGTGTCGATCATGCCGGAGCCGTACATGTGGGGCCAGCCCGTGCCAATGGAGCTGCCCACCGTAGTCAACTGGTTGGGGAGGGGGTAGGCGGCCGGCATGGGCTGCATGGTGGAAAAGGCGAGGCCGCCGGGCATCTTGTACTCTCTGGCGATGATGTTCTCGATGGCGAAGGGGTGCTTGAAGCTGGAGGGCTGGGACACGCCGAGGTTGTAGGTGGACATCTGGGGCAGGTGGGTGCCGGTGGCCGCCAGGGCGCTGAGCCGCAGCTTCGCCTGCTGCTGCAGGTACTGCGCCGCGTCCGCCGGCTTGCTGGGGGCCAGGTGGTCCGACTTGACCACCTTGAAGCGCTTGCGGCGGCGCAGGAAGCTGCCGTTCTCGAACATGTCCCCACAGCTGGGGTGCAGCGCCCAGAAGCTGCCCTTGCCCGGCTGGTCGGGGCGGCGCGGGATCTTGATGAAGCAGTCGTTGAAGGAGAGGTTGTGGCGGAGGGAGTTCTGCCAACGCTGCGTGTTCTCCCGATAGTAGGGAAAGCGGTCCATGATGAACTTGTAGATCTCGCTCAGGGGCAGCATCTTCTCCGGGGAGCTCTGGATCGCCATGGCGGTCAGCGAGATGTAGGAGTAGGGGGGCTTCTGATCACTGTAAGTGTTTCTGCCCGGGCGAGGCATCTTCGCTAGGGGACCCGCGGAGATCTGCAGAAGGGCAGCGACAAGGAGGGGGTCGGGGGTGGGGGGAGAGGGGTGAGTCCGAGAGGATTTGCACCGACACCCGGCAGCGGGTGGGTGTGGGGCCGGGCCGGAGAAAGAAGGGCACGAGGAAGGGGCACGGCGGACCTCAGCCCTCGGGGGGAGCGGGATGGGGGCAGGGGAAACCGACCCGGAGCTCTGCGTCGTCGACGGGGGAAAAGCGCTGTGCCTTTCTCCCAGCTCCGGCCTCCCTCAGCCTGGCCTCCCCGCAGCAGCCCGCGCCCGTAAAGTTACTCTAATGGTAGCTCTGCCTTCTGGTCTTGGCGAGGAGGAGAAGGGGACACCCCCCCCCCATCCCACCTCCTCCTCACCTCTCCTCTCATCTCCCACCCCACTCTGTGCCAGCCCTGCGTATGCCCACCTTAAAGTTGCTGGAAGTTGACAGTCCGCATCCGGGACGCAGCTGGGAGTCCGGGCTCTTTCCCACCCCGCTCCTCCGGCGTGTCTCTCGTTCCTTTCCCGGCCACTCTGCTCCGGTTTAGTCCTGAGGAGGCAGCGAGCTGGCTTGGTTTTGGGAATCCTCTTGTACACCCCTCCCTTCTCCTCCGCGGGCTGAATCAGCTTCTTTTACACCACCGGCAGCCGGGCTGTAGCAGAGGTTTGTTTGCTTCTCTGCAGCCGCGATGAGCTAAGTAGTTGCCTCCATGTCCTTCCTCTAACCATCTGATAGTTTTATGTGGTGACATGAGCAGAAAAGACCCCTGTAGAGGCGCTTCATTAATGTGCCACTTCTTTGCTATCATATGACAATCGCCTTGGGAGCAGGGGGAGGGGAGCAGGGAGGAGGGGGCTGGAGAGAAAGGCATAATCTGGTTTCATTTACACCTATTTACATGGACACCTTGGGCCAATGGGAATCATTTCCATTTGAAGACAAGGCGAGGGGTGAAAAGGCTCCGCCAGCGGAATTGCAGTGCGATGGTACCCGGTGGCTGGGGGTGGGGGGGAAGGTATGCACTAACCTCTCTGTGGACTTTGCAGGAAGCTTAGTCTGCAATTCACACTTACAAATGGAGGTACTGAGCAGTGGGATGTTTGACATGGAAATTGCTTGGCTGTGGTATTCTGTTTGTTCTGCATTGTTATCTGATTTGTATTGTTGGCTAACTTAAGGCGAGCCTTTTTTCCTGTAACGAGAGACTTTCTCTTTGCCAAATCCGCTCTCCTCGAGCGAAGGTTCTTTCGAGGAGAGAAAAGACCGGGGCACCTCCGTAGCCTCGCCGGGAAGTTTCCTTCCCTCCCCCGCACCCCCCCAGCCCAGGCAGCACCGTTGCTCTAGTTCCGCGGAGCTGTTGGCGCAAAGCCATGGGACTCGCCTTAAAATATACCGCAGCGGCCGGACTCCTGGTCCGGCCCCGGTGTGCTCGGTGCCGAGCTGCCCTCCGTGCCGCTATCCCGCTCCCGGGGCCGGGGGCCGCGGCGGGCCGGCCGGGCTCGGGGTGAGGTGGGTCCCGCAGAGCCGGTTTGGGGTAACCGGTCCGTGTGCTAAATGTCGTCAACCTGACGCTTTCCGCGGGATTTCCGTGCTGTGTCTCAGGCCGTTGGCGTGCCTGCGTGCCTCTCGCTGCGCACTTGTGCGGGTGTGGGAGCAGGCAGGATGCGCAAGACCCGAGTTGCGGCTCTCTGCTCCACCGTGCTGCCTCCTCCCCGGGAACCAAGGCCCGATCCTGGAGCCGCAGCCCAGGCGAGCAGCCCCACTGCCAGCCGTGTGTCCCGGGGGGGAGGATCAGGCCCGGAAGGTCCCAGGCTCGCCCTGGCATAGGAGGGAAGTTTGGATGATGTGTATTCCCGAGACTGCGGTGCATCCTGTCACCCTAGAGCCAGAATAAAAGATTGTCTCGGGAGCTGCAAGTCCTGGAAGGAAGAGCCTTTGTGGTGAATACACATCCACTCTATTAACAATATTTTCGGAGTCGGTCAATAACTCACCAAAACGTAACTTAAACACGATGAATTTAGGAGATTAAACAATTTCATTAATATTGAAATGGCTGCTGAGGCTGAGCGCTCCCGCTTGAAATGCAAGCGCACGTTTTTCAATATTAACAGAAGTACTTGAAGGAAAGAATAATGTCACCTTCTTAATTCAGCAAAAATAGCTGGGGTGGGGGAGGGAGCGCCGTGCCGGCTGCCTGTGCAGCGCGGGCTCTGCCGGCGCGGTGGAGGCTTCTCGGAGGGACAGTCCTCATCAAGCAGGGCTCCCTGAAACCTGGCAGCAGCTTGAAAACGCATTTCACACTGCAGCTACCTCCGACGTCGTGTGTGTTAAACTGCGTTCCCCTCCTTCCAACCCGCCTGCCCTCGGTCCCATCTAATCCCCCTCTCTCGGGGCAGGATGTCGTTTAGAGAATAATGGGCAAATAATTGTGTTTCTAGGAATCCGAGAAGCCGACCTCGGCCCCGCGTTGCCGAGCTAACGAGCCCTTTTGGGGGGAGACCTGCCGCATGTCACCCCCCCTTGCAGAGAACCCCCGGGGGTGCCGGTGCGGTTCAGAGCCCCGGAGCTGCCTTGCTCAGTTAACCGGCTCCGAGGTGCTCCGTGCCGTGGGCAGGGCAGGAAGGCACCCTCCAAACTTTTTTTTTTTGGGGGGGGCGGGTAAGAGGTGATGAGCCGATGGATGTTTGTTAGAGGGTAGGAAAGGCAATACTCTGAAATGAGGACAGATTCCTCCCGGCGTCCCCTAGGACACTGGGCAGAAGGCTTCTATTTTATTGAGAGCCCCCAAATATCTGGCTTTAATAGACACCTCCGACCTCCCCTCCCCAACTTCTGACACTCCTCAGTTCGAGTTTTGCCTCTCAGCCCAAGTTCGCTGCTGGGATGCCTGTCAAAAAGAGAGCTCAGAAACAGTACGGGAGTAAATAAAATTCACAGGCTGACAAATTCTTTTCTTCCTCTTTTTGCCAGTACCGTTTCTTTCCGAAGAAAAGAAAAAAACCAACCGCTGGCGCAAATGGGAACCCGCAAGCTGTAAAGTTAAAGAAAAGTCGACTTCCGTTGTCATTTGCTACTCCGAGTGCGAACGAGGTATGGCTGCAAGGCGCCCGATTTTTCTTTTTCCAGTGCAAAGGAATGTGTGAGCGGAGGGGCAGGGCAGGCAAAACCATCCCGGGAATTGATACCCAAAGTTTCACCTCGTCTTAAGCACGCAACAGATGACAGACTTGGGCAATATAGGATTTAAATGCAACTTGTAGCGTTTGCCTTTTACTTTGAAAGCCAACATTAGGGAGGGGGGGAGGGGGCAAGTGAATCCCAATCCATTGTGCAGGAACCCAAAACAAATAGACGTGTTTCTGAAGCCTAATTCAAACAAGGAGCTCAGGGGAAGTGCTGGGAAAACTGTATAAAATACACATAAGTCAATTATATCAATGTGCAAACCCAATGGAAATCTATTTCTTGCAATAGCCATTCAGCCCGTGCACGGAGCCCATCATGGACCACCTTTCTGCATGGAAGGTTCGCAATAGCCCCCTTTCCCACAAGCAAGACCACACACGTTTACAGATTTGGTAATAATTTATGCTAATTTTCCTCCATAAATCCACAATTCGCTTCAGTGGCAAGCAGGGCTGTTGAGAGAGGAAAAGGAGACAGAAAAGTGACAAATACAATATTGATTTTGAATCCTTGTGGCTGCAAGCAGGTGTGTAGCTTTGCAGAGGGGAGGAGTGGGAGAGGGGCTGTGGGGGGAAGCCAAGAAGTTTTCCAAGGATAAAAAAAAAGAAAAAAAAAATCCACTCTGTGTGAGAGAATAGCTCACAACCTTGTTAATATTTACAAACCAGTTGGGAGAAAAGAGAAGGGAGGGGGAAAGTACCAGCTTCTTAGGGTTTCCTAGGCTGCGAAACACAATGCCAGGCTCTGAGCAAGCTTCCCCCGTTTTGGGAAGTCAACTCCAGGCTGCTGGTTGTGGCTGCATTTCGGCTAAGCCTCGCTCTCTTTTTTTTTTTTTTTTTTTTTTTTGTAGTGGTTCTGCTTCTCTTTGCTTCTCGGGGGCCGGGCGGGAGAAGGAAGCGGAGAGATTCGGGCTCTCCCGCTTTTCTGGGGGCTTGAATTCCCGGTGCGGTTTGCCGAAGCGCTCCGGCCGCTCTGGGAACGGCGGGGCTTTGTCCCACCCCACATTCTTCACCAAATCTGCCACTTTGGCGTGAAACTACTTAGCGCCTTTTCAAAAGGATTTTGTTCCTTTCGCAATGAGCACTGAACAAACTCCCCCTGCCTGTCAAGGCTGGACTGAGAGCTGCTCCCCAAACCCGTATTCCTGATAGCGAACAGCCCTGCTCGGGGGTTGCAGTGCCCTTTGTGCCCGGGGGGGCTCGGCGCTCCCGGCCCCCTCCCTGCCGCCGCCCGCCGGCTCCTCGTCGCTGTCGCCCCACTCAACGCCGGCTCCCTCTGTGCGCCGCTCCCGCCCGCCCCGTCGGGGATTTCGAGCACCACCAGCCCGAGCGGGCACCCGGCCCCGCTGCGCCGCCGGCGGGGAGGGCTCGGGGGGCGGCCGGTCCCTATGTCCCAGGACACCCTCCCTTCCTCATGGCTGGAGGGACGGTGGACCCTGATCCCCGTCGGATTCAGGGAGGAAGCAGCCCTGGCACTGCCCGTCCTCTCTCTCCCCGGGGACCGCTGCGGACCTGTCCGGCGGCCCCGAGGGGGACGCGCTGGGTCTCCCGAGCTCCCCCGTGCTCGCCCCGGCCGAGCCCCGTCTGCGGGCGAGGGCGCGGGTGGCTGTGTCGTGCGTGGGGCCGTACCGTGGGCAGGCGGAGCCCAGGGGCACGAGTCCGGCGCCGAAAGTTCGTGGAAACTCCAAGGCCTCTGCCGCGGAGACGAGCGGGTCTGAGGGGGGCCGAGCGCGGTGCGGGCGCGGCGCAGGTCTCATCGCTCTCGGGCCTCAAGCTCAGCGTCCTGGGGCTGTCCCACAGCACCTAGTTCCCGACCGGAGCCGGTTTCCCAGGAGAGCTCTTTTCCCTCTCCGCTCCACCTGCCGCCGGCGGGAAATCCATAGGCGGGTAAGCGCAGCACCGCAGGTGTCCGCCCAAAACCCGCCAGGACCTCCCTGACGGCTGCGAGGTGTGCCAGGGTTACGCGGGTCTGGCACACCGGGCACGCAGCCCTGCCCACCGCGGTGCCCGCTTTCCGCCCCTCCTTGCCCGCACCCGGGCCCCCCCGCCTCGACTGTGTCCGCCCGCTCCTCTGCGGGGTGCGCAGGTGTGAGCCCGGGGCTGCGGGCTTAGCCGTCGCTTCAGCGCCTCTTCCCGAGCGTTTTGTTAAGTACTGCGCTATTAGCGCAGGTTCCAGCTGGAGTCTCGACGTTATTGCCCTGAGAGCCCGTCTTTGTGGTAAACTTCCCTTCCCTTCCCTTCCCTTCCCTTCCCTTCCCTTCCCTTCCCTTCCCTTCCCTTCCCTTCCCTTCCCTTCCCTTCCCTTCCCTTCCCTTCCCTTCCCTTCCCTTCCCTTCCCTTCCCTTCCCTTCCGCGCTGGAGTATTTATCTACACGTTTGGGATTTGTTGGTTTGTTTATTTATTTATTTGGAGAAGTATCAGGGGAGGCCTCGCAAACTTTTTCTTTTTAATCTTCCTTTTTAAATAAATGTCGCATTTCAAGCTGCCCTCTCTTCTTTTTTTCGCATTGCAGGAAATATTGAAAATGCCACCTTAGTATTGAAGGGATTAACTTGCTTTTCTCCCAGCCCCTAACTCTGGTGTAAAGGGAGCAGTAGATCAACTGTATAATGTGTGCACTGTTTGGTCATTTGTACAAGCAGAACAAAGGTTGAGCTAAGCCAAATTGCATTGCACTTGTGAACCGAGTCCCAATTTGAAGTATCTTTTACAGCAGGGGGAATGAGAACAATTTCGTGTATGTCTAAAAAGGAATAACAAAGCCACTTTCTAGAGCATCTCAAAGTGAAGTAGTGAGGCGTGACATTCCCAGGGTGAGGAGGGACAAAGGCAGGGTCAGGGGGATGAAAAAGGGAATCAAACAGCCACTTTCACATGTCTGCCCTCAACTGCTGCACCTCTCCATAATAGGAAACAACTGTTGTAAAAAGGGGGATTGCTCCCATTCATTCAAAATAGCAAATGATAGCTAAACAACATTGTCAAAACTGAATCAACTTCTGTGCAGTACCACCCAGAAAAAGGTATTGTGTTTTGGTTAATAGCTGGGTGGAGCAAACTTGATTTTCCTTTTTCTTTCTTTCTTTCTTTCTTTCTTTCTTTCTTTCTTTCTTTCTTTCTTTCTTTCTTTCTTTCTTTCTTTCTTTCTTTCTTTCTTTCTTTCTTTCTTTCTTTCTTTCTTTCTTTCTTTCTTTCTTTCTTTCTTTCTTTCTTTCTTTTTCTTTCTTTCTTTTTTTAAAGGACTCTTCTTTCCAAATCAGTCCGTTTCATAAACTTTATTTTTAATCATCAGCTTTTTTTTTTCTAAGTCATGCTCATCTCGCCCACCGCTTTCTCCGACAGTCTGCTCTTGTCTTGGTGTTCCGTACAAAACCAGAAAGAAAAAGTAAAATAAGGCTGAGTCCCCGTCCCGCTGCGGTCAGAATTGCTGTGCAAAATCCATAAGCAATGGAAATCTGCCCTGAATCGTATGTCTGCGGCGCTGGGCAAAACCACCTTTAAACAACTATGTTATTACTTAGCCAAACATCGTGAAATGGTTTTTATGACAATTGACGATGATTTTTAAATTGCATATCCACAAGAATAATGGCGCGCACGTTACGGTTATTTCCCCTCTTTAAAAGCACAGGTAATAACCGCTTGCGGAATTCAGGCTCAGGCAAACTTTAAGAGAAACGTTTTCCTCCATTGTGCGAAGTCTTTAACGAGCCGGGATTTAATTAGGGTCAGAACTTTGAATGCTCGTGTTTTTCTCCCTGTTGGCAGGGGGCATGTTTGCAAACAGACCCGTAAGTCACCGCCGTGCAGCGGCGGGGCGGTGAGGGTGTGTGGGCGCCGGGGCTCCGCGCTTTCCTTTCCTGCCGCCCGCCACCCACCGCGCTGCCCGGGGACAGCCAGGACAATTCCCCAGCCGGGGGCTCCCCGCCCACGCCGCCCGGCCGGGCCCCGGGCCCCGCTCCGCCGCCGGGCGGGACGGCACCGCCCGCACACATGCGAAGCCCGGGCCCGGCTCACGATGGGGACGGTGGGCGGCCGCCGGGATGGGGACGGCGCCTTCCTCTATCTCCAGAAAAGCAACAGGGCTGCTCGCCCCCTCCGCGGGGCGTCTGGGTGCGGGGCTGGGCGCAGAGCACCGCACGCCCGTGCGGGGAGGGGACGGGCAGGACAGGGCAGGGGTGCGACAGGACAGTCACAGACGAAGCGCCGGCTGCCTGTGCCGGGGCTGGCGGCTCCCAGCGCGTCCTTACATTTGTTGACATCCTCCGCCTGGCTCGGCTCCCCGGCTGCCACCCTCACCACGCCAGCAAAGCTCCCGTCTTCCCATCAACCCTCAGCTCTGCAGCAAAAAAACATATTAACCTTCTTTAATATTTCATTCCTGAAAGAGGTTCTTTGGATCTAACTTTAGAAAAAAATTCCCCGCAGCGCTTTCTTCTCTTATATTTTTTTTCTGTCTTTATTATCGAGTGATACTGTAGTCATACAGCATTTAATCAGCCAAAGAGGAAAGAATTTGAGAGAAGACTTTTTTTTTTCCTCCTTTAGCGAGGAAAAATTTTACATGGGAATAAAAGACATTGCGAATGGCAGAGTTTTTTGAGCTCAGAGTGAGATGTCTCTGCCATTCAGGGGAGCGCTGCATTTCTGCTGCTAGAAGTGTTTCCGTCGAAGTTTGCTGTCCCTCGGGCCGCGACCTGTAAAACCCATGTCCATGTCTCACGACCGTTTCCTCCTCGAGCCAGAATGACACTTTTCAGAAGCCCCCCCGGTGGCGGAGGGGGGCCGGGGCCACCCCGAGCCCGGCCCCCCGCTCCCCGCCCGCGGCGCGCAGCCGCCCGGCCCCGCGGACCTGTTGGTGGCCCCGCGCAGAGCTGCGCGGAGCTGGGCGGAGCTGCCTGGGTAAACTGCTTGTGTATTTCACATTATCATCCCGCTATCTGCAGGCAATGTAGATTTTCTAAAGATCTAATGAATAAACAACCAGCAAGTGCTGGCGGTGTAATTTACATTGTTAATGCCTACATGTGTATAATAAATATGCATTTGTATGTCTTCAAATAAACTCTTTTTAGTTTCTAACCTGTGGTGATTTTTTTAAAAGCTGTCTTTTCCAAGAAACCGATTTTCCTTTTCGTTTCCTGAGCTGGTAGGGAAGGAAGAGACCTAGCAAAGCGCTTGACGTCCGCCCTTCAGCGGGCGCGGGGGATGCGCGGGCCGGGGCGCAGCCTGCCCGCTGCCGCCAGCCCCCCCCGGCGCGGGAGGCGAAGGCCGCGGCCCGGCAGCGGCAGGCACTCATTTCCGGGCGCAACTTGCCACGCTTTTAACAGCAGAACAATTTAAATGTACAATATTAGCTCACAGTATTAGTCTGGAGGTGCAAAGAACAATCCATTCAGAGACTGAGCTTCAAAGGCACCGGATTCCCCTCAAGGAAAAGTTTACAAATGTGGCTGCTCCCTCCCTCCTTCCCTGCCTCCCCCTCCTCCCTCCCTCGTCGGAGGCAAACGGTTTTCCCTGAACGCCTCTGTAGAGGGCATCCCTGCCCCGATTTCTTCCGCCTCGCTGTGTAAAGCCCGCTCTCCGCGCTTTGAACTGCGGAGCTCGGGTACTCCGCGGGCAGCACCGCCGCCTGCGCGCCCGCCCCCGCGGGTCGCGCTCCGGCATCGGCAGGTGAAGGCGAAGCTCCCTCTCGCTTCCAGATCCACGGGCTGGAGAGCCTGGCGCTTCCCAGCCCCTGCTGACTTCACCTTGGGAGGGATAAAGATTTTCTCCTCATTTTTCGCTACAAACCAGGTGCCACTTTCTTACACCGCTTGATGGCAAATGTCTCATCTTCAGCGAGCTGGATCTGGCATACATTATTTTAATTAAGTCTATGGCGATTTACTTTCCTCTGAGAACCATTCCACGGTGCAATTAGGAACGTATTGGTGCTAGCACATATGAATATTCAGGAGAGTGTCAATTAATTAGCAGACAGAGGAATCTCATTATGGTGCTCAAAACCCTTTTAGTGCTAAGCAGAATTAAGGGGGCATTTGCCAATGTGCTGGATTAGTGAATATTTTACTGCGCGCTCATTTAACTTCATTATCATAGCACTTACGCTACTCTCTGATTTTATTAATTAAATTGCTCATTAATTTATCCAGAAAGGGGGATAAAAGTTTTATGACGCCACAGCACTCCCGTAGACGTCTTAAAACCCCGGCTCCTGCCCCTGCCCTGCCGCTCCGCGGGAAAGCGGCTCCCCGGGGTTGGCGGGAGCGCACGCGCTGCCCGTCGCCCTGCGCCCCTCGGCCGGGCGCGTTTTTAGCTCCCCTCACCCCCGAGACAGGTCTAATGCGGCAATTAGTGCTGCTGCAGCAAAGGGAAAAAGGGTATCGCTGGGAATTTGAAGCGCAGACTGCGGGTTTCATCGCCTTTTTTTTTTATTTCTACTTAAATCTTTTCTCAACATCTGGGGAGCGGGAAAGCTCACGATGCGATTAACCCCTTGGTCGCTGCACAAGCTGCAGAAAGAAGAGGAATAATCTCCTCTGTCCGCGTTACTCCGGACAAAATCAAATGCGATCTCTTTCCGAAAGAGACAGAGGTGTGACCTGAGCCGTTTCGCCGGGGCAGGGCGGGGGGGCGAGCGGGGGGGGCTTCCCCCGTGCCGGGAGCCGCGGAGCGCAGGAGGGGAGTTCGCCGCTTCTCAGCGCAAGCAGGAGGAGAACTGCGAGGATCAGAAGGCAGCGAGCAGGATTACGCTCATTTTCTAATTAGGCAATACTTGAATTCTCATAATTTTTCCAAGGAGCATTGTATTAAGAGCAGCTATTTAAAAAAAAATGTCCGTGGGATATTGTGCTTTGCAAAAAACAAACAAAAATTCCCTCAGAAATGTTTAATATTAAATATTAATCGGATTTAAATTCAATAGCCGTATCTTGCGACAGTTATAGATGCGCGGGAAGCTATAGATAATCAGCCCTTGTGCATCTTCACACAGGAGGGATCGACCCGGTGTCAGCAGAGGCTCCGCAGAGGAAAGGGAGACCGATGGAAATGTGTTTAAAAAGTCACCTCCATTTCAACACCGAGCGCGGGATTTGCCCAAAAAAAAGGTTAGAAAGACAAATATTAAATCTGCCTTCACAAAGGGAGCCGCTAAATAGATCCGAAATTAATATGCATGTAAAATTAATTAGCTGCATTTCATGACATCAAAATAAGTACCTGGGAAACAAGAACACCTTCTGGGCATTTGGCACCATATGCTAGAATTATAGTTAATTGACTAATTACATAAATTAGGCATTAATTTTACAACACATCAAGGATAAAAGATATCTTAATTAATTGCGGGGAGAGGAGAAGGTTAAAGGGGCGGCGGGGGCTCCGGCCGGGGCGGGCGCTGCAGCCGCGGCCGGAGCCCGCCGCTGACTTCGGGCGGTCATTAGCGCGCGGAGACAGAAAGCCGAGTTCATTAGAATCAATTACACAGCTGCAGATTGATTAGCTCGTGTCAGGGCGCGGCGGCCCCGCCGCCCGCCCTTTTCTCCCCTGCCCCGGGCGGGGGCCGCTGCCGCCCCAGCCCTGCCGAGCCCGGAGCCGGGAGCGTCGGAGCCCAACGCACGGTATGGCCCGGGGAGGGGATGCGCCATCTCTGCTTTCACCCTGCCCGCTCCGCTTGGGACTCCCGTACCGTTGAGACCCGCCCCCCCCGGTGTTTTATTTTGGGAAGAAAACGCCATTCTGTGGAGAAAAGGTGCAGAGTTGGGTCATCTTCCAGTGAAATCTGTCAGATTTTCACGTTATTTTGTAAAAGCAGGATTAAATTTCAAATAGTATTAAAAACTTGAGGTAATCAGAGCCACCGCATGCTGTTTCTGCACGTCTGAGGTATGAGGTGATGCTCTCCATAGGCCCAGCACCCTGGAGCCTCCGTGCCTGTTAGGGAGGCACCTGCAAGCTGAGGAGCCCCTCAGGAGAAAAGGAGTGTCCAATTTCACCTGATTGTACCCAAAAAGGTGCCAGGTGCTATCTGCAGTTTGCCTTGTAGCTAACAATTTAAGCATGAAGGTAGTTGTGTTAAAATGCAGCAAGGGTTTTGAGATAATGGGAATAATTACCTCTTAAAAGCTTAAAATGGCAAAATTCAAACCAGCTCTGGGGACCAAAAAAAAAAATCCGGGCCATGGAGCAAGGATTTTCTTACTACAAGTATTTGTGGAGGGACCAGTAAGTGGTTTGCTGAACACCACAAAGTAGAGAAGCAAGTCCTGCTGTGCAGCTCTTGGCAAGGTGACTAGTGGAGCTGGGGCTGGGCCTGCCCCAGCAGAGCAGGAGGCCCACAGCAGGCACCTGGCAGCCTGCGGGGAGGGGTCCCTTCTGCCTTTGTAGGCAGGTGGTGATGGTGGGGGCTCTTTGCAGGTCTCCACTAGTTTCTTCTGTGAGTCTGTCTTGCTGATGTAAATAAAATTTGGCTTCCTTCCCTCTTTGTAAATAAATATTCCATAGGAAGTGGTCTGGTTGCGTTAGTAACAATATAGCTTGGCTGCTGATGGGCTAGAAAACAGATGAAAACCTGCCACACGTCTATCTTTTTATTGAGACAAAATGTTCATTTTGATGTAGCAGTTTTGTGCTCTTGCCAGATGCTGAAGGTACTTGAGGGAGATGTTGACAAGTGGATAATTGTCAGCAGAACTAAAACAGACACTTTGTTTACAGTTGAGCATGATTAATTGAGAGTAAATAAAACAGCAGCTCTGTTCATAAACTCTCTCAGCAGCTCAAGTTCAAAACCAGGCAGCATAACTCCAGAAAGGAAGGCACCGAACCTGCCATCGTTTTTGAGGCAGGGCTCTTATGCAGGGGTCAATAACTGAGCTCGATAATTAGAATACAAGGTGCAGCATGGGGCACCAGCCTCTAGGTTTCAAGCCACATGGTTTCCTGCTTGCTTTTTCTCTCCTGGTTTATTTTATTTTTTTCTTTCGTTTTGGTTTGTATGGCTGGATCACAAAGGGTTGTGGATCACAGATTAATTTTAAAGAAAAAGTTGTGCATCTGAATACTGGACACAGTCAACATGCTCAGGTAAAATGAGGGGACAAAAGTGGCCTAGGATACTTCCTCAATAGTAAAATATTAAGTGATACAGTAAGCTTTCTTCCTGTATTGTAACTTAAGGCTGTTACAGAATATTTCATGCTTTATAACAGCAGTGAGCAGTGCAGATTAGTGCTGATGGTCAGTAAACCCTAGGTGTACTCTGAAGGTTTTTTGTAAATCAAGATCCGTTTTTATTTTTATCTCATGTAGCAGTGTGTATTTACCGAGAGTTGTACAGAAGGTGGCTTAGTTACTATCTACGTGATGCTTAGGCTGCTCAGACTAGGCAGATGCTGCAGCTCAACTGGAGGGTGGGGGGGAAATAGCGCTTACCTCTCCAGAATTGCCCAAATGTGTTGTGTATATCTTTCTCAAAACTGTCATTTACCCCCTCTCCTTTGTGCTTCGATCCACTCTGAAGCCACTTCCCGTGAATTATTCTTCCTTTAATGGACGGGAGCCCTACTAAGAGACTGTTGTAGCAGCCGGCTTAGCCTCCCTAGCACGTAGCATGCTTTTAAGCAGAGTTAATCTATATTCAAACTTCCTGCCTTGGTCCTGTCTTTGGGTGGCTAGTAGTTTAAGAACAGCACATCCATGTGTGTACCTGTTGCCAGTGGGGATTCAAATGTCTGTAAGTGGATTGCAGCTGCTCACAGCCTGTGAAGGAGACACACGTTTGCTCTGTCAGTGCTGAAGGAGAGGTAAGCTCTCTTATCGATGACTGTTGTGTATTTCTTGTTGAATCATTTTACTGCAGCACGCAGGTGTTTTCTCTTTTTGTACTAGCTCTATCCTACTGTCATTGACTTTGATTGGAAGGGGTCTGGTGATGGCAGTCTGTGCCATCTTTCAAGGAAATGCCGTTATGAGAATATCGTTCAGTCTCAGGCCCGCGGTTTAAAGGTGTGGTTTCTGGTGGCCATGTTACAAAGGGTCCTTGAGGAGTGGTCATGCACTACTCATCTATTACAGCCGTATCTGCTTTGAGAGAGGGGAAGACAGACAGGAATTCATATGAGGTTGCATACACGTATCTGCTTTTTTAACATACAAGTTTAGTTATTATTTTGCACTCTGAAGGCCAGTCATGCCACCAGCTCCTATCCAGGGATATTGTTAGCACTGAGGGTGCTGTGAGTGCAGTGTGTGGGTGTGACGTGGCTCCATCACCCACACGCAATGGATCTGATGTTTCTAGTATTGCTTCTGCTGCTCACTGGCTGCTGGGCTCTCGTCCAAGTGGGACCGTGGGTATCGGACCCGTGCCTAAGTATATTTATTCAAATTGGTCAACAGCTTGTCAGTAGGATTATTAATTAACTTACACTTAGATAGTTTACACTATCACAGCCAATATGATTGCTCTTTTTTGCTTTGAAGCCTTCTGTATCTTTAGTATTTCTCCATTTTCTTCCAAAACCTTTCCCCTTCACTTTATCTGCGATCATGACTTTGCTCATCCCTTGTCTAGAATGTGTCTCTTCCTCTGGAGTGCACGCTTGTCTAAGCTGCAGCAGTTGTTTCTTGCCTGTGCAGCTCAGAAGTGCCCCAGGATGCTCCCCAAAGGCTGCAGCACTTCAAAGGAGATGCTGCAGGCTCATAGCAGCCAGAAAACAGGCGCTTACAGTGCTCTAAGCCCCAAAGGTGGCTGCTGGCATGGATGTAAGAGGAAAAGCTCCTTTCAAGGAGCAGCTTTGGAGTTTCCTTCTGTAGGGGAGCACTGGGCACTTCAGGGACAAGGCAGCAAGCCAGGATCCTCTATGCAGGTTGTGAAGATCTTCCCAGAAGCTAGAGCAGCTGTGTGGGGAACTCCTGGGTGAGTCAAAGCACCAAGGGAGAGCTGGAGGGGAGAGATGAAGCCATTGTCTGTTCTGCTGCTGGTAAGCTTTCCAGCCCCAAAGTTACTGCTGTCTTATACTATCCTTAAGTCCACAGTGTTACTTGTTTGGATGGTGGTACGTGTCAGCTCTCCAAACACAAGGCCTTACTTATTTGCAAGACAGAAGGAAAAAAGTATTTTCCATGCGTATGTCAACTTTGCACTGTCACTCAAATGCTTGGCTAAGGACTGTCAGATGGAAAAGAATTCTGAGGTAAAATCCCTTTTGCCATGCCTATGAGCCTAACTTACCTAGCACCTTTAAAGGATAAGTACCCTAATGGAGCCACGTAACTTAAGAAACAGGCCCAAAGGCAGGAGGTTCTGCTTCAGTAGATATCAGTGGAATGTGTGTATTTTACAAATGGTAATCATCTACCTCATTCACATGTGAATTGTATGTGACTTCTGAGTGAGGGTATGTTCAGTTTCTTTATGACCCAGGCACAAGAGCCGAGCTGCTTGCACCTACAGGAATGTCTGTCAAGAATTGCCATAAATCTTACGGACTCTGTAAGTCGATAGTAAGTCTGAGAAATCTAAATGACCGTGCGATATATTGTAGTAATGCCAAAAGGTCCAAGCAAAAGTCCAGGCCTCACTGGAGAAGACAATGTACAGTCTCACACACTTCTGCTTTTTGCAGAGCTTTTCAGCTGCTGTGTCTGGCAGCTGTGTTGGGCTGGTAAGGTGGTGTGAACTGGAGGCTTCAAACTAACTGTCCCAGAGGCATGTGCCTTGGCTTTCTTGCTGCCCTGTCAATATAATGCCTCGGGGTATTAAGGACACAAGCAGCAGATGGATGTAGGATGTCCTTTTTTCATGGTCAGGTGCTAGTGGATCCTGAAGGCTGTCCTTCTCTGGGCACAAACCTCAAGGCAGCCAATCATTTGCTGCTTCTTTATCTTGAAAGACCTTGAGTTGGAGTCAAAATTGAAAGGACGAGCCAGACTCATGAAGGTGAATGTGTTCGCAGCTGACAAGTGCGGACACACGCTGGTAACCATCTGCTGGGACTTGTTGTAGGTAGCCGTGGAAGTACGCTTTCATGTGTAGACTATGAGTGCCATGTATATGATCTACTTTATATGCATATGCTGTCCAATTAAATAGGTGCACAGCTATTGAAGTCTGTTTAAGTGGTGTTTATCTTACTATGTACTCCTTGGGAAGAGAGTGTCTTATTAGCCATTAGATATTTTCTTCTGTGAAAAAGGATGCCTCTTAAGAGGTGTTTGTACACGAAAATCCTGAGAGATACGTCACAGTTTTCCTTCTGCACTCCGTGTATGTAAAGTTTGTAGGTATTTGCGAAGTAGAACTTTGTTTAACTTAGTTGTTGTTAATGGTCAGAAATGCCATGGCACTAGTACTTTACAAGTCAATTATACATAAAACATTGTAACAGGATTATTAGAAAGTATTGAATGCTTGAGAATATATGCCATACAGAACAGGGCACAAAATTGCTGTGTACTTAGCGTGTATAATGCAGCTTGCTCAATTTGTTCCTGGCCATTCATAGGAGAGTACATTTTCTCTTTTTAATTGTGCAAGATGACAAGACCTTTTAATTAAGGTGGCATCTATAGTATTCATATACTGCAAAACCCACAAATGACTAAAACTTAATAGCGTCATAAAAACTATGGTTAAAGCTTTTACCAACACTGCCATCACAGCAAAAGGTTTTAAATCAGCTACGTCAGAAGTGAACTTATGCCTGCACAAAGGCTACTGACTCTGACTGAGAGGAATAACTGGTTTCTTTTCCTACAGAAATAGTGTCTTTGTGATTTTTATGGTGTAGTAGTGAAACTGGTGAACAGCCCTTCCGTCTCTTCAGCTGTACCTGCCTTCCCGTGTCAAGAGGATAAAAATACTCTTCATGACTCAAGTTTCCCACAGGCTTCAGTGGGACAGAAGGGCAGGGAAGAGAGTGCAGAAGCAGGGGGACGGTGCTAGATGCCGTAGGAGCAGAGCAAGGCAGGAAACCTCAGTGCCACCCAGCTTTGACACCTTCTTGCTGGCAGTGAGCCACACCACCCAGTCTAGGGATCACAGGATTGCAGTAGGATCACTACTGTAACATGTGATGTTAACAATTTACAAGCGAAGTCCTTTGGCAAGGATGTATGCGTATGCGGATTATTTTGGTTTTTTTCCTCTGGAAGAAAGTGGCGGGGACGCTCCTTCACCATCCCTGTTCCATAGGATGCTATGCTGTGGCATCCCGGCAACCTCTAGGAGGTGCATCCCGCTACTGAGAGGGGATACCTGTCAGCTGAACATTCCCAGTTTTTACCTTGGTAACACTGGTAAAAATGGGAATGGTTCTCGGTTGCTTTTGTAAGAGGTTAGACTCCCCCCCCCCCCCCCCGCCTTTTTCCATGGAATGTAAAGGAATATTATGTAGATGCTTGAGGTACGGTCTTATTTTTGGCAAGAGCTTTTTGTGTTTTTCATCACATTTAGTCTATGGAAAAAGCACCTTTGTGTACATGTAACAGTTACTGCAGGGGGCTTCTGCAGGCATTTCTTTTTCCACAGGATTAGATATTTACCAGTTTTGTTTTAATCATAATGTCATGGTGCACGGAGTTCCTTGAGCACGCCTTGTTATCAATTAAAAAATAAACCAGTTTGTATAATTCAACATTTCCTTTGGGATTAGTTCAGAAAGCGACATGATTTTTACCTTATTGCTAAAAATACTGCATTGTTTACCAGATGAGTATTTAAATAATTTAAAGATGCTATTCCAAAGAGAGACCTTGTTAGAGTGAAAAGTGCTTTACCATGAGAACCTCTAGCAAAAGAGAGGAGAAGAGAGTAAACAGGAAAAGAAGGGACCTTGGGATGTATTAACATTTAGCAACACTAAAATGAATTGTGTTAATCATGTCTGGTTTGATATTAGGGAATTATGCTAATTGAGTGTATCTTCTCCATTGTCAGGTTTCGAGTGCTGATTTTTCACTTGTGGGTGTGGAAGCAGTCATTAGGGGATTGTACTACACAAAGCTTTGTGATCGCTGGGGTTGTTCAGCCGGCCGGAATCCTTGATTCTTCAGTCCCCTCTGTATCACTAGCGCAATGCCAAGGGCCCTGAACGGCAGGGTTGATGAGCTGAGTAGGCTGAAGAGTCTGCAGTCTTTCTGTTGGTATTTTCTAGACTGGCATGCGTGGCCTGGGTTTCATGGCACAGGAAAAGCTGTGTTTCCTCCTCTTCCAGCCCTTCACCTCAACCATCTACCTTCTGTCCCGCTTCCTGTTATCTAGAGAGCCGCGAAGCCGTGGTTCAGCATGTGCCTGGTTCATCCAGCGAGGGGGCTGGAGTTGGGACCACCATCATGTTCTCTTAGAAGCTGATGTGTTGTTTCCTAATGCAAGCTGATCCTGCATGCTTTAAGCAATGAAACTTTCAGCCCTAATAAAGGTTTTAGGGACACCAGTATTTACTGGTTTAGTCGGACTTGGTGGATGGTACCCTACAGGATCCAGTGACTCTCCCTGTGCCCTGGTTTCAGCTGGGAAAGAGATAACTTTCTTTCTAGTGATTGCTGTGAAACAGATGTCAATAATACTGTTGGTTTTAGTTGTTGCTAAGTGATGTTTACGTTATTCAAGGACTTTTTGCAGCTTCCGATAGAAGCATAGACAGAACAGTGGGATGGCCAATGAAATATTCCATACCATAGACATCATGCTTGGTATATAAATGGGGGTTGGCCAGGGGGCGGGAATCTGCGGTCGCTGCTCCAGAAGGTGCCAATTCATCGGGCAGTGAGGGTGACCCAGGTCATTATTATCATTGCAATTTTTTTCCTTTTTGATTATTGTTTCTATTAAACTGTCTTTATCTCAACCCACAAGTTTGTTGTTTTGTTTTTTTTCTCCCTTTCCCCTCCTTTCTTCCCCCCACCCCCCCTCTTCTCCCCACCCATCTTGTGGGGATTTAGTGAGTGGCTGCATGGTCTTAGTTGCTGACTGGGGTTAAACCACGACATCCTGTGTAATTCATGATTGGATTTTGTACCTGGGTTTTGTCTTGGTAGGAAAATGATTTGGTTGTGCTTGATGCTTTCAAATGCCGTGATAGCAGGCAGCGCTGCTGACTATCGTCCTTTTTTTATTGAAAAGAGGCTGGGGACAAGACAGTTGCAATGAGGAAAGGGATGCTTAGCTCTGGGATTAATTCCCTGTCTA
Source organism: Chroicocephalus ridibundus (assembly GCF_963924245.1). Classification (NCBI taxonomy): domain Eukaryota; kingdom Metazoa; phylum Chordata; class Aves; order Charadriiformes; family Laridae; genus Chroicocephalus; species Chroicocephalus ridibundus. The sequence continues at coordinate 32,251,738 of NC_086292.1, forward strand.
TTTGTCTCATGGAGCTTAGAGTTCAACTTCAGGGCATATTTCAAGGCGACATTTATGCTGGGGGACAGGTCTGACAGCAGCGCTACGTGCAGCACTCCTACTGACTTCAATGAGAGCTCCTCGCAGAAAGCCAGGGTAGAGTGGCCCTTGAAGTTTGTGACAGAGAGCGTGGCTGGAGGAAATGTGTACGTATTTTGTGCTTCGGGTGGGTTTTTTTCAGTGAACGTGCTGCCAATCTAGTAGTATTTTGGGCCCTGATCCTGCTGTGCAGATTCAATAGGCACATGCATGCTGGTGAATACACCACGTTGAACATTAATTTATGTGAATTTAGTAAGCAAACTTTATGTAGGTAGCAGCTGTAATAAGCATGTTTTTACAAGCTGCAAATAAAAAAAAAAGCATATAATGCCTACTTAAAGGCTTGCTGGTAGCTTTTTTTTTTTTTTGATGGTTACTACAGATGTTACTGTTTTGAGACATTTGCTTAATAGAAAAAGAAGAAAGAACAAAATGTGAGTGTTCAGTAATATCAGCACCTCTCCCAAGCTGACAGTTAGCTTTACCAGTGGACAAATTCTTAAGTCTCAATGTTTTTTGTTTTGGGGTGGATCTTGGAGGAGGGAAAAAAAAAAAAGTAAAATCTAGTACTTGCCCTTGCAAAAAGGCAGAGATGGATCCAAAGAGAAACATTATTTCCAAATATTTCCTGTAGAATTCTGATGAAACAAAGAATGAGATCAGAGGAAATCTGGAAATGTGGGCTGCCTCTGGTGCTTGGGTCCATCTCTCTGAATTCAAATGGTTGGACAGAACCTGTCAAACCTTAATTATCTGCTTCTGGTTATAGACTGTGGAAACACGGAACTGGAAGTGATGTGTGGTCTGACCCTGTATATAGTGTTTGTGTTCCTAACCTTTGTGACCATGGCTATTTCTCTTTTCTGTCCTAATGTCTGCTATTCTGTCCTTCTTGCTACCATTCTAGACACCCGTGCAGGAGTAGAGTGAGCAGTGTACTTGGTGTGTTGTCACGGGGAGCGAGCCAGTGTGTAGGAAAAAATACCCAAATGAAAAGAAATCCGAAGTCTGATCTCAAGGTGGGGACTCGTTCTTTGACTTCTGAAAGCAAGTCAAGTCGTGGCATGCATGTTCAGCACTGGGGAATAAAAGCCCGAATACTCCAGCTAGGCTGCTCCTCTGCTCAGCTTAAAAGCTAAAGTGCTGTGTTACATATGAACTTATTTGAACTGCTTTGCTGTGGGAAAACTTTTTGCATTCCAAGAAGCGTGATTGCCTCCCACTTGTGCCAGAATCCTGCCACTGATGAAACTGCCAGCATTGAAAAATGTCTCTCTTATGTAGCTGCTATGAAATGCTGCTGCAGAACTTTGTAACAAAAATATCCTGTGTGTGGTTTTTGGTTTTTTTTTTTTTTTTTTTAATTTTGAAAATAAGGTCACCTTAAACTTGTCGAAATTTCACAGCTTGAACAAGCAGGAAGCCCACGTGGAGAAAAATGTCTCTGGGGATGTAGTTTTCAGTGAGTAAGTTCACTTGAGGCATGAGTCTTGGCTAGAGTGATTTGATTCCATTTACTAATGCAAAATTTGACAACAGTAAAAATGCCTTCGCTGTTTAATCTTCCACTAGCGGGGAAAAAAAAAATCAAAATACTTTTTTCTTTCCCAGAATAGCTAGCTGGCAGAAAACTTGAAAAATGTGAATCCCCTTCTTGATACCAAGTCACTTTGTTGATGAACAATGCTCCCAGCAAAAACTGTGAATGGTACCAGACAAAGGATGCCCAACATCATTATCTGCATTATATATCAATAGTTGTGCTTCCTCGCTTATCAAGTGTATAACCTTGTGTGTCCTTAAAGTGTAAAAACAAAACACCCACCACCCTAAGGACACCTGGGACTGCAGTTCTAAGAATCCAAGAAAAATAAAAAGATTTTATTAAAATATTATGAATTATTGTTAACATATATTTACATAATTTAATTCATCCCAGGAAACATCTTAAAGAATGAGATATTATATACTTACAGTCATATATATATACTTAATCGTTTTACTGCTACAATCCATCAATACAATAGTTCTGTATTTGGGGGGAATTTGCTTATTTTATGTATTAACAAGATGTTTCCAAAGGAAATGCCATTAGATGTGATAGTTTCTGGCTCCATTAGCCAACCCTGAACTGGAAAGAGTGTGTCTCTGAAAGATCCTTGTTTTGAGTGAACAGTTTAAAACGTTACAGCTAGTAGGCTAAGCAAACTGGGTCAATGGTGTTACTCGAAAATGATTGCTGTGTTAGTAACTGACATTTAAAGCTTTGATATTTCTATTACAAGCTTCTTTTCTTTTCTTGGGAGCGCTTAACTTGGAATTAATTTTGTTAGGCTGAATGCCATTAAGATAAGAAAATTGAAGCTCATTTGTGCTTCTCATGTATATAAGCAATCTCTGTTGAAGGTCTTGTCTCTGAAATCTGTTGCTTTCTTAGTTTGAGCCAGATCCCTAGCATTTTTGCAATTAGCAGCTATTAATTCAATAAGGACTTCTGACTTTCTTGGTCAATTGTTTGCACAATTGCTATTTAAATAGAGACCTGCTAAGAGTCTGATTATGCTAATGGCAGTAAGGAGGAAAACAAGGCTGAGGAAAGCAATATGATGTTAACAACATCTTCTAGAAAAACTAATTTATGGCAGGGCCCATTACTAGAAGTAAAATCTTAGAGAATCCTGAGATGAATTGGAAGGTGGAGAGAATTAGAGCCTTGTGCGTGTGTGTGCTGTCTACAAGTGATGAGGCTTTTGGCAAAATGCCTGTGTTTAATCACAGAATAGTCTTACTTGCAAAACCATGTGCATAAACAAAATCTTCTGTTTCAGAGCAAAAACGGGGCTAATTGTGTGGCTGCCAAACAAATCTGCTTGACAGCATGTACATTAAAAGGGCATTATGCTAGTGAGGAAACGCACGGAGGAATCCTGAAAATTGCTTGTCAGGAAGCATCGCGCTGTTGGGGTGCCCAGATGCTTGTGAACCACAGGTGTACTGTTTCAACTTCTTGTGGTTTTAATCTTTGAGTTTTGAAATTCAGGAACACCTGCATTTCCCGATCACATCTGTCTGCTTTGCCATCTCCATTTTCCCCTCTGTCAGCAGTTGGCTACCAGATGAGCTTTAGATGAATAGCATTCACCTTACTTCGTAGTTGTTTTATGATGCTGCTTAGATGAAATAGTTCCAGCAGATACTCTCAATAAGCAGAGGCCTGTACTCTCTGCAGTTCATTGAACCCATATGGATGAGAACAGCTGGAAAGATGGGTTTGCTACCTGAGGCCAATGTTTGTGTTGCCAACCGCGACTCCAGCTTGCTGACCCTTGTATAATTCATTGCAGTTGAGGAAATGTTGCTCACACTATTCCATTTTGTGATGAATGGCATTACTTAAAACTGATAGTCTTGTAAAGCAGTGGTGACTTCCCATGTCTGACAGATGTGAACAAAGAATACAGTCAATAAATATTGCCATGTTCTAAAGGAAGATTCACTGCTCGCAGTTGAGGGGGAGGAATTTCAGTGCAAACAGAAAACAGGTGGAGAAGAAGCTGGTTTAAAATTACAATTTAGCGGTTATGCTTAAGGATGAACCTTTGTGGGGATTCATGCATTGCGGGTCTCTGAATCATCCAGGTATAGTCCTACAGGCACGTATTTCAATCTAGTGTCGTGGAACAGTTATTGCTTCACTGACTCTCTTACAGTAGCCAGGAAAATAATTTCAGTGACCTTGCTGAGCTTAGACTTCCATGGAATTTGCCCAGAAAGGGAAGGATGCATCAGGAAGGCCTTGTCTGGATAAAATTTTCTATTTAGTGCTATTGCTTTTGGGAATGTTCTTCATCCAGGTTTCCTGGTGTGTTTTATTGACAGTTTTTTCAAAACTAAGGCTTGTGTGAAAGAGTATCTGACCTACTAATTGGTATCTCTGAACTCCACGAGATGTCCTTGGTGGACTTTGCTGTAGGCCTTTGCCCAAGGTTCTGCTGAGGGAGAGATTAGAGCCAGATGATTGTACCTATAAGAGCAGAAAGGCAGATTCTTTGGAAGGTCAGGAATATCCACGAGAAGCCATTAAGAAAAGAGAAACTGAGACGAGAAACAAGGAGAGTTTTAGCAGGTTTCTGTGAGAGACCTGGGTAGAAATTATTATGGTCCAAGATACAAGGATGGTGCCTGGGGAGGTGGAGTTGAGTAGATCTCTGCATGGGTTGGAGGTAGTGCAAGGGGAGTAGGTGATAGGCTTTGATGATGAACAAAGTGAGGTGAGTGGTCGTAACACAGGGTGAGAAGGGAGCGAGAATCCTCATGAATATGAACACTTCATTCATGGAGCCGGTATTCCTATGCTTTTACAGTATAAAAGCAAAAATAATGTCATTGATCATATTTATATAAGGATGTACAGGGCACACAATCAGTTGATATTTGTCCACATTCACTCCATAGTAGGTGTGCAATTGTTTCACAGTCTCCTGCTTTAACCTCTTGCCACTCCGTGGGGTTATAAAGATAAATTAGGTAGTTTTTCTGTAGAATGTTATGAATATCAGGCTGATCCAATGTCCTTTTGAAACTGAGCTATGGATTGATATTTGTTTCTTGTTCTTTTGTGGTGATAACAATGCACCAGCTGTGGTATGGTGGATATTTCCCCAGAAACATTCAATATCATTAAACTGTAGCTTTTATTCAAAAGGTGAAATAATTCTTCTCCATGGTCCCCGTTCAGAAAATGCTAAGAGGCTCTTAAGAAGGTGCCTGAAGTGAAGTCCACAGAGTCAAGTAACAAGAGAAATTTACATATCTGTATAGGCAGTGGCTGAAGTGAGACCAAAAAACAGTTAAGAAATTAATATGTACTTTGTTGTTCATCCTCAGTAGATAAAGCTTGCTACACTGCAGAAATCAGTGGTAAAAGTATGTGCAATAACCTTATACTCGAGTGATGTTCGTCTTGCTTGTGATAGAAGGAAGGAGGAAGATAAAGGCTTCTCACCTACGGGCTATGAATACTACAGCAGTCTGACCCTCTGCACAAAGTTCTGAGGATGTGCTCTTCCTCACCCCTGACTTGGCCCCAGGTAGGCCAGCAGGGATGCTCCTGAAGTTGCAGGTCTAATTTAAGCAGCCCTGACAAAGTAGATCAGATGCTTGTGGGCGCAGACGGTATGTTTGGAGTTGGGTTGAGAAAAGGCAACTCATTTGATTTTTGCTTTGCTTTGTTGTCACTAATGTTACATCTACTGAAATCAAAGTTTCAGAACTGAAATGCAGTTGTAGTGATTTCTGCAGTTCTCTCGCTCTTGTTTCTTTACATTGTAGTGCATAGCCACAAGGGGCCGAATTAGGGTTGTCTAGGCAGCTTTTCTGCGCTTAACTTTGTAATTAAGCTGCTTTAAAAGATTTCCCAATTAAAATGCAAATAAATAAGCCACAATAAAAAGTGAAATTGTGTGACACTAAATCGATACTCATTGGGTAGTAGCAATTCTTTTAAACTTATTGTATAGATCTGCACACCTTGAGTTTTCCGACTAGCAAAACAATGGTTGTCTTTTATCTTGCATATGAACCAGATAGCAGAATAGAAGGAGAAACCTTATTATTATTACTGTCTCTGAATTTCACAATTATTTGCAGCAACAGAACATGGAGACTGAGGACTCCTGATCTGAATTGCAGATGCTGTGCGGAGGTGGTCTCCAAAGACTACCAGCCCTTTTGCTGGCAGTGGTGAGCCTCTGGATTTTCTTAGCTATACCATCACTTTATGTTTGCAGACTTCCCCACGATGGCCTTTTCATTTGTCTTTGCTTTCTGGAGCTGGCAGCCTCCTTGGAATTCCTGCACAATAAATCTGGAAACAATCTGGAAAACTTGGTCATTTTCCAGAGTGTATGCAGTGAGCATGGGGCTGAACAGAACTTCACCTGCCTTCAGTGCCCCCACTAACAAACCATAACTGAGATGCAGCAAACTATTCCTCCTGTGTGCAGCTGAGCCCAGAGAAGAGAGAGGAGAAAGGATGAAGGGAGAAAAGAGAATGCAAAGATGGGAAGGAGCGCACGATAGTGGAAGAGGAGTGATGGATACTTGGGGAAGTGAGGTGATGGGACCAGGTGTTTCTTTGCTTACCTCAAACAAGCTGAGGATCCTACTGCCCTTGCGTGCTGTGTTGAGTAGGGGAGTGGTAGGTGGTAGAAGTCGGTGCTGCTGTGAGGGAACAGGGAGTGGTGGTTTCTTTCTGCTTTGTGGCTCAGAGGTATATTCAGTGCAGCATCAACTGCTGCAGTTCCTTTGGTGGTGATAAGAAGCCTGCATTGGGAGCTGCAGGAGTATGGGCAAGCTGCCAAACTCTTTTTGCAGAAGCAGTGAGAAAGGGGAAACTGTGATTCTACGCTTTATATCTCTGTCAAATCTGAATGGAATTTCATGAGACAAAGAAAAGGCACTTCACCACCTGGAGGGCTGAATATCAAAGGCCTTCTGCACACAATGGAGGTGTGAGAACTTTTCAAAGGCAAGGTCACAAATTCTCTAAAATTGGAAGCATTAGGCAACCTAGATAGAAAAGTCATTTACCAGATCCTCTGGTAATATCAATATATGCAGTGAAGTGTGTGTGTGTGTGTATAGGTGTGTGCACATATCTATGTATTTAAATATAATATTGTATATGAAATAGAACTACCAAGGTGTCCACGGAGTGACTGATGTAACATTAAATGTCACAGCTCCACACCATGCTTGTTTAGACAGAAACAACAGCAGCAATGGATATGGAAACAAAAGCAATGTAATGCCATTGAGATAACTAAAAAATCTTGTATTTTTGTCTTGCATTTTGCACTTTACTTCCTTTGACTGTTTTGTCTTTTTTTTTTTTTCATGTCTCTGTTTAGATGCTAAAGTCCTTAGGGAGCGCTGCGTTTTCTTGTCTGTGTGACACAATGCACTTTTGAAAGTTAATGACTACTATGAGAAATGAATATTCAGTGAAATGACATTTTCATGATTGCAGCTTCTGTTATCAGTGATACCACCATCACATGGAAGTCTTAGGATCCAGGATGTGGTCTCGCATGCCCTAGAAATGCACCCGTAGAACCTGTGGGAAGGCACTAATTCTGCAAAGTAATGAAAATGGAAAAAAACTAAGATAAAGAGAGAGGAATTTTCAGGGATGCACATCTGTTGTTGTTGGCATGTGTACAGACTTGACACCTTGATAGAGTCTTGACCCTCACCAATATTTTACAAATCTCTCTGTATTTGACCTTTTTTCATGTATTTAAGTGCATTTAAAGTCTAACATTCACCATTTAGAAACTGTTGCGTTTAGTAATAGGTTTCCAGTGCTTATTTCTGGCATCTGATACTGAAGCATATGAGATCAAGTATAGACACTCTGATTTTATTTGAAAATAACAGATATAGACTTACTGGTTTACTTTGTTGCAGGTGTACACAATCACACAGTTCTGTGCACAGAAACATGACCTGGTACGATGTATCTGGTAGCACTGTATCTAACACTTTAACTAAAAGCAAGAATCTGTCAGTGGCCTTAAGAAACAATTTAAAATTATACTGGACACCTAGCAGAGCTCCACTGCAGCTGGAGCCAAGCAATGGAATACACTTCCTTGTAAAGTAATACGCTTCTAATTCATTTGGAGTGCAATCTTTGTGAGTAGACATGTCAAATGATTTCTCATCTTGCTGTCGATACTGGTAGAATATCTTTGCATAAATGGCCATGGACCATCGAGTGTCATTTGTAATCCTTCTTAGATCACTATTCTATGGGCTTTTAGGTTTGTTTTGTTTTGTTTTTTCATGAATCTTATAAACAGTAGGAAGAGAAACAGTCCCTGCAGACAACTACTAGATTCTGTTATTCCTGAGCTCAATGTTAATAGAGAGAAACAACTTTCCATGTCACGCATTGATGGTTTCTGGACTTGATGATTTTGTGTTCAATTGGTTGAAGAGGCAATTTTTGCTGTAAACGTTCTAACATTTTTAGAAATTTTCGATGGACAGGAGAAAAAGATTTCAGTTTTTCCAGCAGTGCGATTTCGGGTATACAGTGTGTATAAATTTCCAAAGAAGGATAATAAGGATGACCATGAAAAATAACAAGGAATAAATACAGTACATAGAAGTCAAAAAAGAATAAAATGAGGAGGGGGTGAATGGAAGGGCAAAAATGAGATGTGTGAAGACACAACATGCAAAAGGGTTATAAAGAAGTAGTGATGCACATTGCTTATGGGTTAGCGGATTTGGGTTTTTTTGTTATTGAACCTCCATGAAGAGATTTTTGCTTTCATACATTTATGAAAAATTGATGCTGCATTAATGGTGATGGACTTTCATGGATTGGCATGGAAGTTGCTGTGGTATACATAGACTCCTTAAGAGGCCTCAAACATGCAGTCTGTAGGCAAACTGTTACAGAGAAAACTGTCCTTTAACATTTTTTCTCAGTGTTATAACAATATCTTCACTCCAGCTCAAACGTGGATCACTGGAACTGACAGATGCTCTAAAGTTCAAGTTTATCGATTATCTTGATCCTCCCTCAAGATCTAAGACAAGGCCTGTATTCTGAAATACATTCATATGTTTAATACTATCATTGTTTCAGGTCTGCCCACCATGCACAGAAGAGCAACTATGAACAAATAAGAGCTGACAATGACAACAGGAATCAGGACTAAAAGTATGATGTAACTTTGCTGGTATTCAGATAAATCCTTAAACAAATCATAACTTTTCAGGTGAGAAGTGGAACTGGTAATTAGGACTTTCCTGCAATTGAACAACGATTCACAGTGCAGAGGTTTTCGACAGTCAGAAATGTGGGTATATCTCCCATGCGCTTAATATTGTTCAGGTTTGCTTTGCTTCGACTTCTCATCCCCCTCTGCTCTGCCTTCACCAGGAGACTGAGTGCTGTTTTCCAAAAGCAGCTGTGTATGTGTCGGGCAGTATGAATTCAGGCAATTCCATTCATACAGTTAGTTGCATCGGGGGCTCGTGATTTCATATGTTAATCTCCAGAACAATGTACTGACTCAAGGTAGTTTCAGTGCTAATCTTGGTGTCTCCCTGTTTTTGACATCAAATCAATGTTGTCAATTTTCTGTCTGATATTTAGAAACTGACGGGTTTTGAGGAATAAATGGCTTCAACTTATTTTTTAAATATTGGTGAGAATCTCCCTGAGTATTTAGAGACTCTGAAGACATCAAAGTGACCCTCTTCAGGAAAGTACAGTTAATCCCACAAGAGCAGAGCTAGATTTGAAATACTTTGGGTTTGGTTATTGGACATTTAAATGCAGTAATTTGCTGAGCCTGTGTTAAGCTTACCCTGACATCCTCGTGCATCCCAGGCCATTGGTTGGTGAACAGCATCACCATTTCCCCCCTGCCTTGTTTACCTCGGCTTGTCCCAGAAATGCGTAGCCATAATTCTGTGTTTAGTAACTCTTTCCCATAATATAAATGGTTGCTATACAAGTGTAATAATTGGACTAGATACGGTATCTGAGGTTTTCATATTTCAGTAGGTAAATCAAGCCTTTCGGCATGCGCATCTTGTAGAATCTGGGATTTTATGCTTTTTAAATACTCACGCTTCTGAGGTATGTGTACATTCATTTTCTCTAGTTAGTTATTTCTAAATTTGTTATGTAAATGAAACATGACAAACCTTTTTGACTTGTGTAAGAAAGAGTTTGTTCTTAAGAAGTGGAGGTTTAAGCAAAATCTTTTTGTGAGAAAAGTCATTCTCAGGAGAAAAAACAATGTTATGGCTAAAAATGTCCAAAAATCTTCTCAGGCACTGTTCACAGAGCAGTTTTTGCACTTTATGTGCCACAAATATCACTCACTGCGTCTTTACCCAAGCAGATAAAAGAGAAAACCAGCAGTAGGTTGGTATCAGAGTATCCCGAGGGTGTACCATAGTCAGCAGTGTTTGGTATCTGTTTGGCTCCCATTTGGTATCTGTTTATCACTTCTTATGTTTTGATGAGACCGACAGTTGCTTGAGATGGGCTGTTCTCTTCTGGTCTGCTTTGGAATAGGAGAGTCGTGGTCCCGTAGAGTCATAGGAAACAATTCCAGGAAATAGACAACTGTGACTGATGACAGCACAGAATGGGAGCTCAGAAGCAAATGCTACAATGAAGTGAGAACGCCTTCACTTTAAGCAGCCCTTAACCTGGGAGCTCAGTGTGTGCCATCGCATAAATCTTAGCCTAGGGTTTAGACCTAGGATAGGGTCAGGCTTCCAAGAAAGAGTAAACTGAGGAATGGGTAAGAAGCTGCTGAAGTAATCCGAGAACTGCTGGTGGGATATTCCCCTCAGCACCAGGTAACCTGGGCACGGGGCCACATTCCTGCCCTAGTGTTCAGTCAAGAGTTAAGGACAGGATTGGGATTGAAGCTCTGAGAATGAAATGTCCTAGACACTAAGTAAGGCTCAGAAGGAGTTATCAAAGAAAAGCAAGAGCTGCTATTAGTACTTTGTTCCCAAGCACTCCTTTGCCAGGGTACCAGGAGTGTCCCATGGCATAAGTCTCATCCTAGGATTAAAATTCCAAGAAGGAAAAGTTGGAGTGGTGGTAGAAATCAGAGTAGAGTTCAAGTTGGAGTTACAAAAGCGATGCGATGGCTGTAGCTGGAATCCTCCCCAAGCAGCTCTTAGGCTGAGGATTCAGCACGTGTCATGGCGTAAATCCTGGTGTTGGGTTGAGGCTCAAAGGACAAGAGATCTGAGATGTGTAGTAAGAGTGAGGTTCAGGAAGGGCAGCTGTTAGCCTTCTGCTGTGAGATGTTTGTAGTCTGGGGTACATCTATTAGGAGTTAGGCAGGGGTGGCTTTTAACAAGGGGACCATGAGGTCCAGCCCAAGCAGGACTTAAAATGTTCTAATTCTGAGACTCGCTGCCTGCCTGCAGTAAACACGGACTGTGCACTTGTTGGGAGGTGTGCTGCACCTACATGGAGGTCCTCAACAAGCAGGATCCTCACCAGCTAAAAAGCATTAGCTGTCTCTGCAAGTCAACAAAAGAAAAAAACCCTTGTTCCAACATGTCTACTGTTTCATGTGTTAAGTAGGTTGTACCCCAGCGTAGGGCAGATGAGTTCCCTATCTGTGTCTATATGTCATTAAAATGTATGAAGGGACACATACACATGCATGCAAATGATTGAACTCATTGTGGTTTAAAAAGCAGCTAATAGCTGAGAATAATCTAAGCAAGTAATGTTAGAGGAAAGGTATTGATTTTATGTCACACAAATGTAGGTAGAACATCTAAGCATTAAATAATGTTCCCAGGGCACTTTTCAGTGTGACCAGCTGAAACAGAAGAGCACAACATATTTAATGATCTGTAGAACACAGCTTCCTTGAGGTCAATAATGTATACTTAACCTTTAGGCTTTCCATGTTGTCTGCTTGTCCAGTTGGTTTATGAAGTGTATGTTAACATGATTGGGGATTTAAGGCTGTGATAACTTGATCTCTCAAACATTCACTGCTGTTGCATGTAAATGTTGAACAAATCCATTGTGAATACTGCCTAGGCTTTCCCGGTACAGCCTGCAGCGACTGCTGTTCATACACAGCCAGGCTGCTCTGAATGCAAGTCAATAGTATTTTTAACGTGAACAGGAAGATCACTATTTTACTCTGGTTTTACTTTAACTCCATTAATGGATATTAAAATCAAAATAACCTGTTCTGGCCTTCAGCCTTTGTCAATGGACTTGTGCTTATTTGGTGGCACAAATAACGGTTCGTTTGTTTTAAAGAACAAAATCAAATAAGAAACAAGGCAGAACTTTGTTAGCAGCAAGCATACCTCAGTTAAGAGAATACTAAAGATTTTTATGAAGTGGTCCATATTAGACACTAAGTTTTAAATTAAATGATTTAATTGGCAGTTGAAATTAGCCTTTCTTATATGAAATATAAAACCAGACCTTTATTCAGCCTTGATGTGCAGCAAGATTATGCCTGTCCCAGAGGAAGGGTCACTAAATGAGGTATCCCAGTGTATCATCAGTACTTGTGCAAATAAATATAGGGTGTGCTCTGACTTATAGTATGTTCCTGCAGTTTTAATATAGGTGGTTCTTACCTGTCGTCAGAGGATAAATATATAAAGTGCAATATCTAAAATGAATTTCTTCAAAGCTGATTTCAGTTTAGATTTTGCTTCAGCAGAGGGGGCCCATCAAACACTTATTCTCACTGTTACTGTCTCTTGACATTCCAGGAGATGGAGTGTTGAGCCAAGGTAACAAGTTTTTCCACTCTTTTTATCTGTTACTAATGCAAGGTAAAACTTGTTCGCTTAAATCTTAATTTGTACTCCCATGACAGAGCTTACCTTTCTGTCACCACAAGCTAAGAATGCAAACATGCACGATTACCCTGGGTCTTTAAACTGCATTATGCTCATGTAGAGCTGAAGCCTTTGCTCAAGAACTGGAACTCCTGAGGACTCCTCTTGCAATCCTGCAGGTTTCTTCAGAGCTTCATAAGAGCTTATCCCCAGATTTTAATTGTCTTGGTTGCAAATAGTGGAGAGAGAAGGAAGTGCAGCCCCTTACCTACAGTAGGCCTATGAAAGATGAGTGTACTCTCTCTGTTTCTCAGTACATGACTTTATATATACATGTATATGAAAAGAAAAAAAAAAATGTGTGTGTACAGCAAACCAACCTTTTCTTTGAGTACATCAGGCCCCTGCTTAGCTGGCATCCCTGGTCGTGCAGAGCTTGCGGGACCCAGGCTGACCTGTATAATTTCCACTGGGTGCAATTTTTGTGCTCATATAAGACTATTTTTGCTTGAGGTTTCTACAGCAGTATAAAGAGCGAGAGCAAGACTCAAATAGTTTGTATGTGTCATGTGGATCTAGCTTCCAGAATATACTTCTGTATCTTAATTAAAGGCACCCATAGTTAGCAAAATATGAGATCTTGTATAAGCATTAAATGTGTCTTAGTTCTGTGTTATTTTCTTGATATTGTGCAATACTGTCTTTGATATTCTTGACAATGTTTTTAGGCTTTTTAAACGGAAATTCCAGAGGCTGACAAATCTTTCCATTGTCTTAGTAAATTATTTTTTTTCCCCAGTACAATGTCTGGAATCATTAATTGTGTCAGTTTCCAGGCTGCTACTGTTTAAGTTATGGTACCTGACTGTCACCCATCATCACAGACACATCAGTCCATAAAAACTATAAAAACAGCTGATAAAAGATTACATCTGGGGTACAGCATCTACTACTTGTGGTCTACAAAGCAGAGGCTTAAGAAGGGAAACAGACAAGCCCAGAGTCCACTTCAGGCTTCACTTAGATTTTCCAGGTTTGCATCCTTTCAGTTGGGTGTGTGTTGCATGTTCCTATCCAGCAGATCCCTCCCCTCCTGAGGGAAGCCATGGACAGAAGTTGGGAGGAACACATGTGAATGTGTCCATCCTCTAGAGAGGCAGAATTTGTATCTCTAATATACTAGTCCTTTTTCAGCCGATGCAGGTACGGGGGAAGAGCTAATCTAGCTAGTATAAATGATGGTCTTGAGGCAATTTAATGTAATCTTAAACTGAGTTGGACCACGGTCATCTCTGTGAATCTACTTGTTCTCTCACTCCTCCTGAGCTGAGCAAAACTCATGGGAAGTTTAGGCCTCTGGGTCTTGTGTCTTCTCAGCTTCAACTTTACATTGTGTGTGGCTGGAGGTGGCTGTCCACAGCCATTACATCGTTTTATTTCTGTTACTGAAATGTGGTGAAATTGCAAAGTAATATCAGGGCTTTCTGCATGACGTATCCTACAAACTCCTAATGAGAGACCTCTTGAAGAGTCAGAACAGACAACAAACAGAAGTTGTAAAGTAGAGCAAAGGAAGAAAGAGGTGGATGGAAGCATGGTATGAAATGAGTTGGAAAAAACAAGACACTGATTGACAAATGTATTTAAGGAGAATAACTGATTCAGGCATTTGGACACCTTTGTGAGTCTGGCCGTAACTAGATGGACTGGATGGATAATCCACCTCTTAGGTGTGCCCTTTGTGGCTGGTATGCAGGATGCATTCTGCATAGCTGTGCTTTTCTGCCTGAGGAGCACACCATGCAGAACCAATGGGAATTGTAACGCTGTGTTAAGCTCCAGCTGATGCCTCCTGCTCTGAATGTTGTGTTGCAGTAGCTAAATGTACCATGATGCTCATAGTGAAGAATAAATATCATAATTCTGTAGAGTTTTACTTCTCTGGGAAAGCTTTAGGTCTTTCTTACAGGAGAGCCATAGTTCAAGTATAGAGCTTGTAGTCAACAGACTGTGAGTTGTGCTTCCATCTCCGCAAGAAGGTTGCGTGTGCCAAAAACTGGAAGGCTGTGATTCAGCAGAGCACTGATCTGCCTTCACTTAAGCAGCAAGTAGCCACCTTGATTTCCATAGAATTGTTATCTTGTTTTGGAAATGCTTGAGTTCTTTGCTGGGTAAGGGCTCATCGCTGGCATGGAACTACAAACTTCACATGTGCATTTGCTTCCCAAGTAAACTAAAGAGGATAATTTTGTATTTTCAGCAAAATATCCTCTTCTCCAAACTCCAGATGGATGTCAGGGAGGAAGAGGAAGAAATGACAATGTTATTTAAATTCCTCTTCATATCTAAAAGATTTTATAGAAGCATTGTGACTTTTAATTTTTTTCCATCCTTTCTAAATCAGAGTAGTGTCTCCCTGTCTTGCTTTCTGGAAGATTGGGATTGAAGTCAAATCTAAAATTTTAACGGTATTTCAAAACACAGATCAAACTAGCATGGCTGACAGTTTTCCTATTCCTTTTAGTTTTCTTTCTTTTCTGTATATTTTTGAGTCAGCTATTACTTATGGTTATTAGCAACTGACTATGCAAATTTTGTTTGAAAAAAATCTGAATGTAATTTCAGTGTGTGATAACTTGTTAGAAATGGGTGTGTGATCCTATGAAAACTTTTGCCTGGAGAAATGACTGTTTCCATATGAGTAGTTCTATTGATTTATCCCTATATACAAACATTTGAAAGATAGAGCCGTAAAGTTATATTGTATGTACATGATGCTGAGCCTTTCAGGGAAATTTCTCTCACAGGAAGAGAATACTTTCCCTCAGTGCCCTTTCCCCCTACAAGTAATCTGTCACTGTATAATTAAATGGGAAAGTAAATAATGTTATTATTTCTGAGCATGGACACAGTGCACACAGTAACAAATCAGATTCAAAAAATAGCTGATGAGAGGATTTGTAGAGATCCTTGATGCAAAGTTTTAAGTACAGTACAACCAGATACCTGCTCTAAATTGGCTGCCACTGTAATTAAAAGTATAAATGTTTCAAGCTGAATACATCCTATTAGTAAGATTTTAGGAAACAAAAATTTAATTTATTCACATTCGATATGGTCTGTAAATGCCACCATTATATGCCTTCCTCTGGCCTTTGATTAGCTATGGATTAATAAAACTTTTATACCTTCTTTGTCAGCCTCATTTTGAACTCTGTTTTTGCATACTGTTACTATTAAATAAATGAATTAGTGTCCAGAAATGTGTCATGCATATTACCTAGCAGCAGGAAGCATAATACAGTGGTCAGCTCCCCAGGAGCATTATAAATCCTAACACGCTCGGTAACCTGCTCATGTGGACCTATTAAAAGCTTGATGATTTAGTGAAGCAGTATTTGTGCTTAACAATGGAATTTTAGTTAATTCAAAACAAAGTAAATCATTTCCAATTACAGTATTTGAATATTCACAGTAGCTATACAAGGATGTGTAATGTTGCCAGGCAAAAAAAAAAAAAAAAAAAAAGGGAAGAAAATGGTTGACTGGAGTTTAGCGTTTCCAGTGGTTGTGGTACCTCAGCATTAAATGAACACCAGTGTTTGTAAAACATGTTTATTTGACGAAGCTGCTTCACTAGAGAGATTAAGGAGCCGGAACCTAGAATGGGCAAAACTATTCCCAGAGACTATGAAAATTTGTGTGGCCAGGAAGGCGCCTGAAGGTTGAGCAGCAGCAGCAATAACCGGAGAGCCACCCTGCCCCAGGATGGCGAGGGGTGTACTGCAGTGTGTACAAACAGGGCAGGGGTGGCCATCAGGGATTTGTGATCAGCGTAACGGTATTGTCTGAGCTGACCACACACTCCGCAGGGGGCTCGCAGGAGGCCTAAAGCTGCAGCTGCTGGAGGGAGCGAGTGAGAGCATCCGCCACGTTATCCTGAGACTCTGTTGCAGGAAGATGAGGGCTTGATAAGGAGGACCCAGATCCATGAAATGTCTTACAGCATTTCACATGTAACCAATGTACTGTGTATGTACATACGTGTGTGTACACACAAATGCACACACATGTTAGTTATAGCATGGGGAAGATCAGATGGTCCCTTCTGAAAACAGGCTAATGTTTTCCGTGTTTTCAATCCAGATTTTTAGATGTTGATATGCTTCAAGAAAGGTTTCTCAGTGCGTGTAGGAGCCCAGTGCCTCTGATTTCACTAGGAATTAAGGTCTCAGTTGCTTTCCTTAAACACCACTTTAGTGCTTATTTACAACCATGGACTATTCTGTCTGTCTGCACGTCCGTGAGGTTGGCACCTGCAGCCTCATTCAGTCATGCAGCTTAGGCTTTGAGGTGCCTAAGTCGCTTTTGAAAATAGGACTTGGGCTTCCTAAGTTCGGTAGAGCGGTTTAAAGAAAATGTGACAAATAGGCTGCCATGAAACTGTGAAACCCAGCTTTTGTGCAGTGAAAGTAGAGTGAAGCTGACAGTTTTAAAAGCATGAAAATTGCTTAAATATCTGCAGTGTTTTAAAAATGCTGTTAAGTCACAATGTATAGACTGTAATGGAGTTTGTTACAGTTTTTCTTGTGGATTAATCCCTTAATTGTGGTTGCAGATCTTGAGTAACGCTCTATGCATTTTAGCTTCCTTTCGATCAGTTGGTCACATTGAATGGTTGGATTTTAGTATTCTTAGAAGGGGAATAAGGGAACTCACAAAAGGGAAATAAATTCGGGGGGTTTATGAAAACATAATTTCTTAAGGTTGGTGGAATATAGCCAAATAAATAAACATCATAGGAAAGCACAGAACTGCATGAAGAGGTCTTATTAACCCTACCTCTGCTCAGCTGACTTGCGTTGTATAGCAGCAGACTGAAGGTGGAGAAATAGGCAAAGTGCTGACCTCCAGGTAGCTTTTATCTCTTAAGTTATTCTCATTACTTTTCACAAATTTATTCTGACAGTGTTTTCCTTCATGAGTGACATTTGCTGTCTTTAGATACAGTTACATAAACCTGTTGCTGTTAATTGCAATTACATTATTCCTACAAGCGTCTATCTGACTCTTGCAATTTTCAGGCCTTGATTCCATCAGTAATCTCAAAATTATCAGTATTTGCTCCTTGTGGCTTACTGGTTTCAGCATAATGGTTTCCATTTGAAGATGATGACAGTCATGTGATATTACCTAGTTATTAAAAAATCCTGAGGGGAGAGATTCAGGAATAGATTAATCATTAAAAACAGTGTGTTCTTGCTAAAGTCTGTAATACAAACTCTTGTACAGTAACCTCAGAAGTGTTTCTTTGTTCAGTTTGGCTGTTATGTTACGCAATTTAGCCACATACTGCATGGCAAATTAACAATCTTATAGCCACAGAAATAGATCAGTGAAGGATCACATGTGTTATAGGAAGAATAAATCAGGACAATAAAGTGTGAGTATAAGGACACCATAAATCAAAAGCTGAGGTGATGTTCACTTGTTTAAAAACCTGTTTAAATGCCAAAGAAAAGTTCTGTGCAGGTTCCTGCTGTGTCCTTGGTATCTCAAAAATAAGGACTGGCACCTGGTGCTCAGGGTTCTCAAGCAGATGGCTGCTGATGGCGTTTGCAAGTAATTGTCAGCATTTGTGAAAGCTGCTCTGGAGTGTGACCTCAGAGGCATTCAGATGAGTAAGGTGGTCTTAATTATCAGTCATTCAAAAAAAATTCTAGGAGACTTATAAAAAAGCCTTTCTCTCTTCACTATTCTTCCCACCCATTTATTTATTTATTTATTTATTAAACCTTTCTCAACCCTCAGCGCTTAAGCAGTGCAGTGACTTGGAATGGTCTTCTCTTCAGTGATGGTGATAAGGGGAAATAAAGGAGACTGTATTAATGCGTAATCACCTGTGTGGGGTACAGCTGGTGGGAGACTGCACTGGTTTGTGTGGCAGGTGTGAGTCTGTAGGCACTCTGCAGTCAAGGTGTGGTGGTAAGGAGGGTTTGCTAACCTCCCTGGAGAAAACATCCATCTCACATACAGAATGTGTGTGCGCTCGGAGTAAAGTAGACTTGGCCCATGCGGGAGGCAGCTAGCATCTAGAGGAAATGTTTGTATTGATACAGTCGTCATTTCCAAGGAGAGACTTCTTTTGTGAGAACTTTGAGGCCTTGATTGGAGGCAGAGGGTGAGTAAATTCATTTTGGAATGAATGCGATTGAAACTAAGGTGTATATCTGAAAGTGAGCCTATGGCTGTGGTTGTGTTAATTTTTTTAGTGGTCATTAAGCAATTGAATGCGACCTAAAGTGCCTCAAGTCACTTAAATTCTGCTTGGCACTGCCAGAAATTCTGACACCTGCCAGAATGTGTATGAAGTAACTGTCTTTTATTCCTTTATATTTATGGCCTGTAATGATGTCTGTTTTCTGTAATTTGTTCTTGTTCCTTCTGATCACAAGCCACAGACTATACGGAAAGGGAGGAAAAGAGTAACCCCTATCTAAGGGGGGTAGAAATCTGCTGTGACTCCAACAATAATTACTTACTAAGTTTAGCTCTATTTTTCCTGTTTAAGTGTTGTATTTATGGACCAATCTCAAGCAGTTCTAAGAGCATTCACGATTACAGCCGTGTAATGTAAGCTAATGTGATTGTTAAAGTCAAATAAGCTTTGAAGCTTCTGTTTAGGCTTGTTTGCTCTTTTGAAACAGAAAAGGATCTAAAAGCTGCTGAAGAACATGGAATATGCTTTGCAGGAATATGTACAACTCTCTTTTATTTTAATTAAACTTTACTAATGTATGGTCAAAGGAGACAAATGCAAATAGGTGAACCCTAGCCAAATGTATTAAATCAAATATAGCAAGTATGAGCATTATCCATTCATTGTTGTTTCAGAGTTACTCTTGATTGCCTAAGAAATCTTACAAATTGGAAAATGAATTATCCATCAGTATCTTACAAAAAAAGAATTTGAATAATACATATAAATAAGAATACAGAATGCATTTCAGTCACTTGATTTCTTGTTCTTGTGAGAGCAAAGCTAACTGGGTTTGCTATAAAAATAACTTAAAAAATATATAATTGCAGGTTAGTCAGAGCATGAATCCAGTCTAAATGTCTTCTCATATGTTCTGCCACCTTTGAAAGAAATGTGGTGATGGAGATCCTCACAACGTGCAAGTGATTGTGGAGCTGTAACTGGGAAATAAAGTAGAGATTCCCAGCCTCTAAACTTTCAGAAGCATTTCTATTATATGCCTGTAAAAGCTAAAACCCCTTTAAAATTCTTATAGGTCCCTCCTAATAAGCTGTCCTACTGCAGGGCGCTCTGATGTCGTCATGTGTGCAATCTGAAGTTCTTGTCCAGCTCATTCATCAAACAGATCTTTCTGTGTCTGAACCATCTGGGGACACCTTTCGCTTCTCAGGAGAGTGAAACATGCTGTAGCTTCTGCAGGAATTGGCTTTGGGAACTCTGGCATTTTCCCAGTGTTCATAGTCGTAGGAGAGATCTGTTTCAAAGCAACAGAATGCAAAGTACAAACTGCAGTTTATTTGTAAAAACTAGTTAATATGTTGCTTGTATGTACCAGCAAAGCTAGGAAGCTTCAATTATGCCTTGCATTTGGTTAAACTTAATGATCTGCGTTTCTAAGCCCACCTATGAAAGGCAACGTGCTTTTTTCCTCTCGGACTTGTGTTTAAGAAAACGGAAGCTGTCTGTTGCATCAAGATGTGCACACTTAGTACTCTCCAAACTCAATTTGTTTACGCCCATTTTTCCCTGGCTATGTAAACATAATTTTTTTTATTCATAATACCTTATGTCTATCTGTATATGTCTTTGTGTGTATGGACAAGCAACTTGTTCCCAATTGTATAAGAAACATCTGTAAAAAGGACATATTTTGCTGACAGTGGCAGCATGCCAGGAATATACTCCAACTATTGCTCTTAAGTATACGTATTTGTGCATCAACTCCGACACAGTATGTAGCGAAGGAAAATCTCGCCACAGTTTAATGCATATTTACAAGATATCCTGCTCTCTCCAGTGTGGTGTAATGAGTACCCAATGTGCAGTTTGTTTCATTGTTAAAAGAGCACTAGTGGAAAGACCAAATGAAACGAACGTGCTAAAATATTGTAATCAATTCCACAGGGTGCTGTTCTTCAAGGGCTTGGTGATTAGAGGTTTTATTTTCATCCAGCAAATGTTATTTATTCACAGAAAAGTCCTGCAGAGAGACCAGGAGACCGAAACAGACTCTGTTAGCTCAGGAGATGGGGCAGGGGTAGGGTTGTGTCTTCTATGAAGAGACCCATCACTGAAGTTACATGGAGCATTGGGGAACCTCTTCAGGCTTTCTGCCATAGCTGTGCTTTTGATCATATACATAAATAGGTCTTCTGCAGAGTGGTTGACTTAATTCAGTCATTTTGATTGATAATTAGAACTGACAAAGAACAGATCAATGCAAATCATAAGGACAAAAACATCTGGGACTCAGTTTAATGTCAATCCCCCAAATCCTCCTTAGTGGAAACCACACCACATATACAAAGCAGAATTCACAGTTGTTTTTGCAAATGCACAAATTAATACATCATAAGATATGAAAAATAGGGCTTTAAAATTATAGGAAAGAACTGGTGCAGATGTTGCAGTTCCTTCTTAGTTTAGATCTTGCAAGTTTTCACTGCTTTCTGTGATAGAAGATGGGCTGAGCAGCGACGCAGTGGGTGGAATAAAGAGTGGCTGGGTGCAAGTGTCTGCCCTGCAGCTCTCTTGGCTTCTGGGCCTGTCCAGAGGCGGAGGAATATTTTTCTAAAGCTAGAAATGCTCAGATGAGTTGCTGTTGGTTTGGGGTTTGTTTTGTTTGGTTTTCCCAAGTGGCTAAGCAAAGAAACAAAAAACCTTCCCTGTGGAATACTTGCACAAAATATTTGATAGGAAGTTGGAAACGTGAGAAATTCAAACCAGAATGAACAGAAACTTGAGTTAATTTTTAAATTTTTTTCCTAAACATATCTCTTTTCAGATGTTTTCCATTTCTTACAGTGAAGAGAACTGAGAAAAAAATGATAGTTGGATTTAATGTTTTTTTCCTTCTTTCCTTTTTCTTCTCTGAAATTGTCATATCCCTCCAGTTAGGGAGATGTGCTGCTCTCGGGAAATAATTTTTCAGACAATGGAGGAAATCTTGCAGTGTTTGAGTATGGTGGTTAAATTACATCAATTTGAAATAATTTTGAAAGGTTCAACTGGAAAAAGAGGGTGGGGAAAATGAGAGGAAAAGGAGTTGTATACGTACTTTTATATTCAGGATTGAGGTGGGAGACAGGGTAAAACTTGGTACGAAGAAAATAAAATCTTTAAATAAACTAAAATAGAATAAAAATTTCATTTAAAGCAATTTGAAAAACAAATTTTTATTTAGTGAGAAAAATAATCTGAGATAAATTTTTTTTGTTTTGCCCATAGTGTCTCTTTTTTTTTTTTTTTTTTTTGGTGGTGGGGGGGAAGGGGCTGCCTCTTCTCTGTAATGGACAGATGCAATCCCTGTCTGAGTTAGGAACAAACACTGTTTACATTTCCAGCTGATGGAGCTGTGCTAGAATAGGAAATCTTTGATTCCAGTGCTATTTCAAATTTTGTTCAACTTGTAATTTCAGGCATTATCGCTGTTTAGACACCTCCTTTGCCTTGTATGTTACTGCCCCGCTTTGCAGCCTGGCTTGCTGCTTTTCTTCTTGTGCCTTCTAAAATGTTCTGAAATAACGTTTGTTTAGGAGTAACCAGAATTGTCCTTATATTTTCTTTGTTTTCCTTTGGTCTAGCTCATTCATAAATGCCTTTTAGCACTTTTGAAACCAAAAGCAAAATAAAAAAAGGAAAAAAATTTTGCTTTTAACCTAGAGAAAGCAAAAACACTGTTCTAGTGTCAGTTGTCACAGCGTAAAAATCATTAGTCAAGAATAAAACTTGGAGAGGCAATATCCGTAGTGTTGTCACTAATATAAAATAGCATTATCTATTAAAAGTGTAAATGTGTGTCTTGCAGACTTAAAACCGCTGGATACTGCAACAAAATCATGTGTGTGTTGGTTTTTATTATTAACTCCAGCTTTGAATTAGAATTCCCTATATTACAGCTTGGAGCTAAACTCTGTTTACAAAACAGTATTTACACTTGACTAATTTTGCAGATCAAACTAATTAAATCAATTAAACTGGTGATTAACCAAATGAAGGCTGATTGCAAAAATTAGTGGGTTTATTTTGGAGGACTGGAAGTAAGCTAATTACTGCAGTGATTACTTGAACCTGGAGTACTCTAAATGTGGTATAAATTGAAACCTCATAGTGAATTAGACTGGGAATTCATTACAGTTTAAAGCACTGTTAATACTATTCAGGCTGCTACTCCTGTGGGAAAATTTCACTCGGTATTTTGTACACTGATAAACAATCATTTAGTCTGTGTCCTTTTAAATAACACCAAGCAATTTCACACAGTATTTTGTTCCTTGTAGCTGAGTCACAATTCTGTCTTATGAAAATGTAGTTACTAAAACTGTCAATCAGGTTCCTACCCATTGCATTATGGGAAATGTAGTCCAACACAATCTATCTCCATCATCGTGAAACAAAGCGTTCTCATTTCATGTGGTCACTACAAGCATTTTTGGGTTGATGTCAATCTGTGCCATCTCCGATTGCTAGGTTGGTGCACAGAAGAAATGGGAGTTGGGTCCGTTTGCCCTGCACATCACTTCACTGTCGGCAGAGCACAAAATGATTTGTACGAATTCTAATTTCTTGCATTTCACGCTCGTACTTGGAAATGTGGTGCCATAGAAGGATTTTCGAAAAGGAAACGGATCTATTAGATTACTCGCTCATTTTGTTTGCCAATGCAAGCTATTCCCTGTAGAATACTTCCTAGGCTATTTCATTCCTCCTTGCATCACCAATTAACAACGGAATATAAATGTCTACTAAAAATGACCTGTATTATAGAGTTCCTTCAAGCACATCTCCTTTCAAGGGGGTTAAAGAAATTGCACAGAATTAAAATAGAAAAACCTCAAAGACCTGGAATATTTTGTAGCTTGTGACTGTTTCATGTTATACTTATCAATATTGTAAACATGCTTTGTTTTAAGCTCATTTTTAAGATCTTCTGTTACACACCTCATTCAGCAAGGGGTTTGGTTTCAGTCCTCAGTGCCCCGATGAATGCAGCCACTTGAGATGTACATTGCATAGCAGGCTTTTATTCTGCCCATTTTTGCTGGTTTGTGTTGTTTTCTCACACACGAGTACAGCTCCCACATCCTTAAAACCAAATTTCCGTAGACCAAAATGTAGAACTCGTTACTTCATTTTGCTGTCAGTAAAGCACAGGTACCACTTACAAGCAAAGGCGTGATGCAGACCTCCTGCAGCATTCCCTTCTGAAACGGCTGGCTGGTGACAAGGAAACAGCTACTTTAAAAAAAAAATATAATTAATTTAAAGCATAATCATTTTCTCTGTAGTTGCCTATTTGGGAATTGCCCATTTAAATTTTATTTTTTATATTACTGGGTGCATTTTATCAAGAGGAACTTCAGTCATACAGGTAAAGAATCTAAGGGTGTTGGAACAGGAAGAAAGTACCAGTGAATCCATTTTGCTGGGCAAAATAGGATCAGATCAAATCAGCAAATAACCTGAAATGAGGTTTACTTATGGGAACAACGGAGGGAAAGGTCGTGGTTAGCCACGGGTGGGTGATGGGAGAGGAAACTTGTTAGGCCCTTGCAAAGGCTCGGCATGAACTGGTGGATTGAAGTCAGCAGCAGGAAGGATTTCAGTTGCTTTTTGGCTGGGATTTGGTGTGTCAGAGTGGGCAGACGCGGCCACCTGTGTGGGCACTGCACCTCTGTTCAAAGGCAGGGTCTGGCTCTATGTGGAGCATAGCACTCGGAACTTCCTTATCAAAAGACAATTAAAATGAGAAAGCAGTAAAGGGAGACAAAACTGAGGGAGAGAAGTATGACCTACAATGAAGGGATGAGGTGTGTGAAATGGGAAAAAGGAGGGTGTCCTGTGAAGGCTGAAGCTGAGATGTGTTCACAAATGTTTAGCAGCTATTAGCTGTGAGAAAGAAGAGTGCTTACTCGATGTTGTACTCCAGTGAAGTGAAACAGCAGAGCCCATCAAACCAAAGAAAAGGGAATATCCAGAGAGGCTTTCTCAGCAGAGGGCGACTCTTGGGCAGTGAGGGCAGCGGGGGCTGCACAGGCAGCACCAGCCCTTCTGGAGGGGGGCAGAGGGAAGCCAGGGCCTCTAGTGTTCCCCCCATGCTCTAGCCCAGTGTTAGAAAAATATATGACTCTTTTTTTTTTTTTTTGGTTGTTGTTGTTAGCAAATATCTCATTTTCCCTAACTGTCTTTGCAAGCCATGAATTTTCTTTCTTATAAAGAGGGACTTTTGTTAGTTTGTTTGTAGTGGAATGAAAAATAAATGTAGAAATGCAGATTACTAGCCAAATGGTTTAAGGGAGGAAGCTATGCATATGAAGTACAAGGAAATGCCAGTCTTGCTTGAACAGTGTACCAAAATAAAGCACTTTCTTATACTCTAAGATCACGTAAAATTCATTATAAAGCTGATTAAAGCAGAGCAAACTATGGTAGTTTGTTCTTATAAAATAACTCGATACAACTTGTCATTATCCGAATAGATCCAAGTGAGTCTCAAACTAAATTTTTTCTGATGCAGTTTTTTTGGAAGTTAAATTCTGCCGTATAAATCTGTTTACCAGACTTGAGTAGATTTGACTGCAATAAGTTTGCTCCACAATGTCCGTTTTCAACTATGCTCCATTATTTAATGCTATAGCAGAAACAGAATATCAGCCTGTCAGTTTCAAAGGGTTATTATTCATTTATATTGTGTTGCCACCCAGAATGCTCATCTAGATTGTATATACATGGGATTTCCACAAGAGCTTAGGAGACAAGTATCTGAAAAGACAGGAAGCTGACGGAAAGCATTCATTAACGAACACGACAAAGGCCTATGAGGTAGTTCCAGTAACCCTGCCTAGAGTAAAAGGGGTTAAGGAAGAGGTGTGCACGCTCTTAATAAATCCATCATGTTAAAAATGCATTATTTTTCTCAAGAAGATAGCAATATTATTCAAAACGTGCTAAAGTGGGCAGGATATCCCAGGAGTAATTGTGAATTATTAGGTCATAGGGACCTCATTGCAAACTATTTGCAAAACTTAATTGGTGTAATAAATAAAATATGCATGCAAATTAGACTACTTTCTGAATTAAAGGAATCTGTTATCCAGCATTGCAAAGATTCATCCTAATTTAATAGTGGTTTTATATACAGTTTGAGGTGGCCATGTTTTATATTTGTCCTGAAAAAAACAGATGGTATTTAACTAAACCTGATTCAGCCAACTAGTGGCATCTGATAAATTTCGGTCTGTGGTGCAGGATGTCACTGGCTGGCAGGGTGACGCTGGATTCTGGCAAGAGTGTAATGGTACCTTATTTAATTTAGTCCCTGGAAGAAGGTGGTTAAGCAAGGTGGAAAAAATGAACAGTCCTATTTGTTTTATTCTGTCTAAAAAGACTCCTTCAGTACGGAGGCTAAAAATATTAGTAGCCTTGGAAGTCCTGTTGCAAACCCTGTTATTTATTGATTTATTTGCTATTCATCTTAGAATTCTAGTAGTGGAAAGAAGAGCGCTAATGAGTGTAGCTGATTTCATTATCCTAGATATAAAATAGGGAGTATGTAGTCATGTAATGACTTTGTATCCTAAAGCAAAATCTGAAAGAATCAAAGTGAAGAATCTCTTAGAATAAATAAATAGATAGATATGAAGAAATAGTTAACATTCTCTGTCTAATATTATTGCTAGACTCAATAACGCTGTCTTGTCATCAACCCCAAATCAAGTATTACATCTGCTTTTTTAAAGCAATTGATTGAATGAATACAAATGTCTTGCTGTTGTCACTTGGGATAGCACTTGATATATCCCATTTTCTAGGCTCTAATTATTCCATTTGTAGACATGAATGCCATTTAGATGTAAGCTAATTCAGCATGGTAACTCAATTAGATTTGTACTGACTAGGATTTATGAAACATCAATGGATTCTTGGTGAGACCAATGGGACTACTGGTTATTTATCCCTAAGTCTTACTGATACTGCCTCTCAGGAGCTCAATTAAACACGCCAGTGATGAGAATGTTTTGTAACAGTAGTCTTTCACAATTAGACTAAGATTTTTGTAAAGCATATCACATGTAAAGCAGGGCATCATGTATTATGCAATACAAAGTTCTCATTTGGCTAGCTCATGATGTTGAAGGGTAAAAGAAATTCCCATTATTGCTTTGATAGTGTAATTATAAAAAACAAAACTCAAGATTAAGTTCATAAAAATATGATGAAAATTGTGTTTTACTGATGGAAAATGTAAAAATCAAACTATATTTATAAAATAACATATTTGTTAGTATCTGCATCTTGCTACAAACAGGTTTCTGTGCTAATGTAGATCCCCTTGGAAACCAGGAGTTCCTTGTGTGGATTTAGAGGTCTTATTGCACTTGATCCAGGGATCTTTTGTTTGTTCCTTTTTTTTGGAAAGAAATTAAATAGCAGGAATGCTCACTGAAATTGCAGGTTTTAAACAATGGCAAGAGACTATGTGAGTAAATTTTCATTCATTGTCATTAGGTGTTTCAACTTGACAGTTGATGGAGTCTTGCCTTCACCTGATTTAAAAAAAAAAAGTTAGAATAATTAAAACATCCTGTCAAAATGGCACAGATTTCCAGTGTTTGATTACTGAATCCTGACAACAAAGTGCTATGGGGTTAGTCATTAGCAGAAACTACATAGACACTCTGAAATAGTGAGCAACATTCATGTAACTTTTATTCTGTCGCTAATTATACAGCTAACTTTATGGAATACCCAAAGCCTTGATTCCTTCAGCATGCCTTGCCAATAAAATAACTAGTCTTCCTGTTTGCTGCAAATGTCTCCTAATGAAATAGGTGGATAATCAGTACAGCACTGGCACAGAGAAAAACCTCAATAAATGGATAAAAAACATCCTCCATTCCTAGTTTATTCCAAGTGAACACCAGGGCTTGAAAACTTGAGGGGAGAAAACCCAAACTGAGTGATTCTGTACTGTTTTCATCATTGGAAACACAGGTTTTCAACTACATGGTGTATGCTGTGTATCTGCTGTGTTGCTAACTTTTTTTAAACTTGAAACTCAACCTTTAGTAAGCCTTTGGTTAAACATTTTTTAGCCAGAAGCTGGCAATTTTCTTATCCCTTTTCAATAAAATCTTAATTTTCAGGGGAAAAAAGCCCATCCCAATAACAAAACCCACCGATCAACAAACCAACCCCCCAAAACAACCCTTGTCATTTCTAGTAGTCTGATACCTACAACTTAAAAACCATAATTCTTACACATTGAACAAACAAATTTGTCTTGTCTTTCCTCATCAGTAATACTCCTCATGATTGTTTGTACGGATTATGAGCTATGATGAAAGCTGAATGAAAATGGGGCAAATGCAGTGTTTTGCTAACAATCCAGTTCCCCGATATATTGGGGATTGTTCACACCTGCTGGTGTGGGCTGCCAGCAGAGATAAAGAGCTGCCGTTTCTTCGGCCCTGGAGCAGGTACCGTGCTGAGCTGGAGCAGCTCGGGAGTTTTCCAAAAGGTGCCTTTGAGTCTCTCCGCTTGGGAAGCAGTGCAGTGATGTGTCCATCTGTCATTCAGTCCTGTATTTCCCATGTGACTATCTTTTTAAAGTGTAGTTTTGCTGCAGAGAGGCATGGCTTTGGCCCAGACTTAATATCAAGAAAAACAAATATTTCCTATAGAGTAGTACAGCATTTAAACCTGATTTTTCCGTCCGCGGCCCAGAACATAGCCAGAACAGCTTGTTTTCTTGTACCATGCTTGCCGTAGTTTCAGAGCAAGTAGGATAAACTGAACGTGGAGTCAGAGTTGGGGATCACTTTGCCTTTGTGAGATTTCAGTTCAATAGGCAACAAATTCTGTACAGGGTTTGGCGTCTCGTTCCTGTCTTCAGAGTGAATCTCCTTGTAGGAAACAGCAGGTGTTCCCCGAGGCACCTTCCAGGTTCTGTTGAGATATTTGGACATTCGAGCTTCTTCTATAGTTTAGTTAGATGCATGTCACACTTAGTAATTTGCTCAATTACCTTTGTATTTGAATTCAGGTTTAAAGAGATTTAAAAGTGCCATTTTAACACTTTGTGACTCCACTGGGAATTCAGGATGACTTTACAGTAACTCTGATTGCCTTTTTTTCTTTCTAGTTCATCAAAAGTACCTTCGATGACCTGTTTTTGAATGGCTTGATGTAGATGAGACCGAGTATTAGATATTGGTGCACAACCATTGGCACTGGCATGTGCCTGCTCAATCTTGTCACCATTTTGAAAGATATTTCTTCAGTTTTTCTTTCGAGAAAAAAGTAAAGACATTTCTGGGCTTTACAGAAGCAAATGGGGTCAGGTGTTAGCAAGTTTCCAAGTAGGACATTTGCAGTAACTCCCCACTTAAACTTGGATAATCAAAGTTTCCCTGTATGGGGAAATTCTCTATATAAGATAATTTGAACAACCAGCTAGGACTTCGGCATCACTGGACATGGGGCTATTGGAAATGGTGGTTATAAAATGCTGGGAAGCTATTACTTTTTCACCTTAAGATTGTAGAAAGCTTCTAAAATTCAACATTACCAGAGTCTGAGATGAGCAGATAAGAAGACGCTGTCAGAGAGTATTAATTTGTCCTTACACAGGACCCAAATCCTGGCAGCAGAGTAGTTTGGGACATAGCGTGCCTTCCACGCTGTTTTGTGGGGTGAGAAAGTGAACCACTGTGAGATTCGGATGCCTTTGTTAGTAAGTGGGAGGAGTGGGCAGTGGCATCTGAGGGTTCGCTGATGAACCCCCTCAGTATTGCTAAATGAAGCCCCAGCATAGCTTCAGAAAAACTATCTCACTTGACTCCCGCCTAAAAGCTGAACAGAGAGTTAACTTGAAATCTGTATTAAGCCTACGTGCCTACACTGAGTGCACCCAGCTTTTGCCGAGCAGTGGATGAAGACCAGCACGGAGATTTTTGCCTGAACATTTTAATTTTAGGAGGTGGCTTACGTATTCTTCATATAGATAAGACATTGACTAATCAATGTGAATTGATAGAGTAGTCCAAGCATCTCCATAAATTACTTACGTGTATTAAAAAACCTAAACAAATTGGGCAGGATGCTCAGGCTGACGAACTCTGTAGGCTTCTGCAGGTGTGGTGTCCAGGATAATGAAGCAATACTTAAGCATTGCACTATCGCATGAAATTAGGAATTGATAGCTCACACTAATCTATTAGCTATGAAATGATACTGAATTCTATGTGCTAAAAAGCCATCTCACTTTTTCAGACTATTTGTTGCACATGTTAAATTTGAGTCTGTACATTCCTAAAAAAGCCATGCACAAGTTTTCAAGTATGCTTGTTCCCTTGCACCCTCTTATGCTTTTTATGGCACTATCAAAATTGAGGTGCTTTAGAAAGGAAGTGTATTAGGGGTCCCTCAGATTAAAATTGATTTCTTGTTCCAGGCACTCCTGGGCTCACTGAGTTGCAGCCTTTGCTTCCAGATCGGCCACAACGCTGTAGCTGCTGATGGTTAGCAAAGTGCCTGATGCTATTACTCTAGGAAATATTGACAGCTCGCAGGACTGAACACTAATATGATAGCTGAACTGACATGGCAGCTGCTGAAGAATGAACACGTTTAAAAATTCTTTTACATGGAATTATTTAGTGGAAGGGTAGTGTTTGGAGGGACTGATTGCTGAAGTGATTGTAGCTGAGTGGCATTCTTTGGATGCTGATTTTCTGTACAGTGTGTCATTTCTTTCATCAGATTTACAGTAACATGATTATCCTACTCTGTCACTCTGCAGTTCATACTGTTAACACTCCAGTTGTGCACTTCAATGCTAGTAGGCATCTATATTTTCTGCCTTTTATGAAAACTATGCAGATTTGTGCATAAAAACAGCTGGTCACCATCTTCCAAATTAAAAAACATCCTGCTACTAAAATATTTTCAGCCTATCATTCTTATTGAATTATTGTTTAAAAGAAATACAATAAAATAATTATTCACTTGCCAAAGAGTTTTTAGACAATCGTTACCTGCCGTCTTGATTCTTGCTGTTGCTTGTCAAAGAATGAATTCATTATGAAGTTAAGAACAGATTTCAGTTACAGTATTTTTTTGTGCAAAATAAAGTATTACTAATCTTAGTGCAGGGTAGTAAAACATTTCTGGTAAATCTTCAATGTGTTGGAAGATATTTTTGTGGAAATGTTTTCTTGAGAAGTGTGTTCTTTTTGATGAAAGTTTGCTTGGGAGAAGAGAGCTCTAATTAAAAAACAAAAAAAACCCCAAATCTTTTCAAAATGGAATATTTAAATTTTCTTATTTAAAAATATTTCCTTTCATGTAAACAAAATATAAGCTGGTGTATGAAATGTCAGTTGAAACATTCCTTTTTACATTAATTAAGCAAAACACTTTGAGCTAAACCTGGTTTAAAAAAAAAATCACAAGAATATTTGAAAACACATGTATTTTGTTCCTGTTGGGAATGAGCACATACTTTCAAATTTGTACAATAATCCCAAAGTAGAAATGGCAGGTTTTTTCCCCGTTTATTAGAGTTTGAATAGTTACAATTCCAAGCTCGGGCTGTAGATTCAAAGCCTTAGCTGGACCCAGCTATATCTGTTGACACACTTTGCATACTAGTGCCAAGCACTTGAGTTTAGTTTACCTCTCAGTGCTTTTGCCACGATAGACTACAGTACAGTAATTAAAATAAGCATTGTTAGGAAATGTGGCTTAGATCAGCTGGCTCAGAGCTTTTCAGATGTGGCTCAAATCTTTCGCAGTTAAATGCTGCAGAAATGTTTTCTTATAACTCAAGGGGGGCGGGAGGGTGTTGGAGGGGGAAGTGCTGGTAAATCTCAACAATACCATCTCAGTCACTATTTCTGTTGGCAAGCTCAGCAGAGGCTGGCTCCAAGGCTTGGAAACCAGAGCTACAGTGCATAGATCATGACTGAGTTTAAAGATAGATCTTTGTGCCTGTGCATAATGGTTTCTGTCACAGGGAGGACTGAGCCATGGGAGCCTACACGTGAGCTTCAGGAATGCAAGGTGGGAGCTTCTTGAAATTTTACTTTCTCTGACTCAAT
Source organism: Chroicocephalus ridibundus (assembly GCF_963924245.1). Lineage (NCBI taxonomy): Eukaryota > Metazoa > Chordata > Aves > Charadriiformes > Laridae > Chroicocephalus > Chroicocephalus ridibundus. The sequence goes on from NC_086292.1 coordinate 32,283,559, forward strand.
AAGAGTTGCACTTCCTTAGGGAAACAGCACAGAAAGAAAGGAGAGGGAATGGAGAAACCCAGCAATCCTTAGCTTTCTTTGTGTTCTATTCACCAGGAAGCTTTTGGTTTCTAGCTCCCCTCAGTCCCTTCCTTTGATTCCAATTCACTTCACAGCCTTTTCATTTCCATATCTAGTGGGGATGACCTACATTCTTCTACGCAGCACCTATAATTTTATCTTCTTAAAGAGCTGAACGTCTCATTCAAATATTGTAATACCTCTGAATCCCCAAAACTGACCTCAAGTTCCCACTAATAGTTATTTAGTCGCACTGATTCATTTTACGTGTAATATACAGGTACATACACAACCACAGCTTTTGCATAAAACTGAATTCATTCTAGAATCAGGACTGGAATAACCCTGAGAGTTTGTTGTGTAGTCTGTCTTGTCTCCTAAGTCTGGATCAGTAATACAGAAGTCATTTCTGACTCAGTTTTGTCTACACTGTTCTTAAACCTAGATAATTAAGATGCCACAATATATTCCAGAGCTAATGCTAATATGTAACTTTTGTGCTGAAGTATATTACTACTTTTTCTTCTTACATCATCATGGATGTGGGGAAAAATAATTTCCTTAGTAGCAGCCTTTATTTCTCCCCTATCAGAAACATTTTCTATGGTACAAACACAACCCCAGTTTCTTCAGTTTTCCCTAATGGGACTTGCTTGCTCTAATGTTATGTTTTCTCTGATTGTCTTCCTCTGGGCTTATCTCCACTTAGTCTGCATCTTCCTTATCTGGCAAGATTACTTTGAATTCTGCTTCTTATCCTTGAGAATATTCATAATCCTTCCAACCTTGCAATAGACTTACAGGCATACTGTCTTCTGTCCTTCATGTTGGTAGTGAAAGTACTGATTAATACTAATATAGGATTGAACCATACAGAACCCAATCTGACAACTTGCTGGTTTGACACTGGAATGATCGTAATTGCTCTCCAGGGTGGCTTTCTACCCGTTTTTGAGTTCACACACTTATGGATATTTTTTAATATTTCACTGATGAGAATGCTCTAAGAGATGACATACCTTACCAAAGTCAAGACTGAAGACATCCACTGCCTTTCCGCTACTCACAAGATTGATTATCCTGTTGCAGAAGGATACTAGATTTGTGAAAAGCAAATCACGTCAAATTGGTATTACCATTACTCTGTTATCTTCTGGTGCTTATCTGTTGCCATATTTTTTAAGCAGTAAAGCAAGGCACACTGGTCTATAATTCTCAGGTCCACCCTTTTTAATACAGTAGCTGTGTGTGCTCACCCCTTCTCCTTTATCATAACTTTAGACTTTGATGGGGTAGTTTCTAATGTTCCATTAACTTTTTTTTAAAATGATGTTTCATTTGAAGACAAGTAAAATTCAACAGCGATGCTAGCCATTGTCAGTAGTTTCATGGAAAAATGGGGATTGGGAATCATTAAATGGGTGGCCAAAAGGTCTGTCAGGAAATTTCCCAGGCTGAAAATAAACATTACCTGTAATAGGTGGGCAACATTACCTAGAATAGGGAGGCAATGAATAGAAACTAATGGTGTGGTGTGGCAGCATAACTTGCAGAACAAGGGAAGTGAAAATACATGTAAAATGCCAAAACATCTGAGAGAAAACAAGAAGTTAACTTAACCTTCTAGTAAGTTTGTTTTTACTTTAAGCTAGTGGGTATTATTTAATGGGGCTGTCTCTCGGGCAGGTTTTCGCAGACAACTCTGTTTTCTTTCCTGGAAATCTTATGCTGATAGAATTTAAGGAATTTGGACATTTTATTTTAGGATTTCTAGACATCTTATATCCAGCTAGGATAACAGTATAATTCAGACTAGGTTCTGCAATGTCCTGGACTGGACAGGACATCTAGCAGGTATACATAGGTCTGGCGCGTCCACTGTATCAGATCCCCCAGACAAGCATTGCTTCGTTCATGCCCTGTGTTATACCTTCTGCAGTGGGGGACGTAGCACGTCTTACTGCCTAGGTACAGATCATCTAAGTAGACAAGTCAGTCTGATCCATTTTGTAAGTCAGGTGTATCTGATTTTGCTGTTTATGCACACACAATATGTGCAGTCGTGCACCTTCCTGAAAAATTCCTGGTCAAAACCTTGGAGGCCTAACGCCTTAGGTCGTGTGCTCCCTGGTGGCTGGCTTCTGAGGGAAGAGTCCCACTTGGGTAGGCATCTATGGGCCCTGCAATAAGACCCTGTGTTACCGGTCTCTCCCTCTCCTCTCTCTCCCCACCTCCTTCTTCACCCCTCCCTCCCCCCATTTTGAAATCCTGATCAGAGCAAGCTCTGCATAGCTTGTGGAAACGTGGTTAAGAATCAAAGCCTGTGTGCTGTTGCTACAGCTTGTGTGTGTGTGCAAAGGTGCTGGTGATGTTCAGAGTAGCACAGCTGGAGTTGTGCTTTTCTGACTGCTATCATCAAATCCTAGTTCAGCATCCACTGAACTTCATCGAGATGCTTCGGTATGGGCCCTATATCTTTGGCCCTTAACCTGAGAACGCTTCTGATGCCTTCTGTCCTGTACACCAGATATTGTACTTTAGGGAGCACAAGCAGAGCAATGAAGAGATACTTCTTCTAGAAACAGGGAGGAGGGAAGGAAGGGAAAGAATGATGTCTCCTCACCTGCTGCATATAGTGACACCAAGTTATCTGAAAAAGTTCCTTCAATTGCTGTTCCCCCTGCGAGCCAGGCCAGCCTTGTATTGCAGCACTCCGGCGGTTTCAGGTGATTGTTGCTCCAATGAGGTGTTTCATGCCTGGAATTATTTCTTTGATGGAAGAAATAGAGAGCAGGACCAGGAACAGATGGCTGATAACGACATCTTAATTCTAGAGAGAATGAAAGTGGTATTTCATTATGGAGTGGTATATTTAAATTGCCTTCAGGTGTTAGTTTAAGAGAGTAGAGAAAAAAGAAAAGTTAAAAAGATTTTTAAGATTTAGTAAAAGGGATAGAGTGGTACAAATCAGACCTAGTAATAATGCCCTACAAACCTGTCAGATTGTAGTAATGTGACAAGCGCTAGCTAAAGGGAATCATTGCCCTGTGTATGGTGATGGACTTGTTTCACTTTGATGAATCAACTGGTTTGAATTATTAGAAAAATGAAATGTTTGCCCTGGCTTAGAATTTCCAAATGCCCCTTCAGGATAAAAGGACATGCATTATGTCTTTTTAATAACCTGAGAATCAATTTTATGCTATGCAAAATGTTCTCTCTTTAAAGCACTAACATAAATTTTAAAACAAATCCATAGTGCATCTGAGTTTGGTGACTAATAAGCTTCATTTAAATAATTTCTTTCCTCTTGCTAAACTTTCCTACAAACTGGACTTCTTTTAATAAACATGTAATCCTTAAGGTTTATTATGACACTTTCAGCAGGCAGAATCCTGGCTGATATAAATGTCGACATAAATTAGGATTAATCAGGCTAATTCCTCTGTGAATTTATGGTATTTGTGTACGAGAGATTGGAAAACTATCGTTTCAAAGACCTGTGTCATCCAGAAAACCACACACTTTCTTTTTGTGAAAGACGTCCTTGCAGTGCTGTTATTTTTGTTATATATGTAATCTAAATTGTGTAAAAGATGAATAGAGATCTGTACGCAAACACTTTCAATCTGTTTGTACGCATTTGAGGAAAAGCTCTCATAGATTTCCTAAAAACACACAAATTAATATTGCTTACTTTTCAGCAGGGGTAAATTAGGGTCTTGGAGACCTTCTTAGAATAGTCTGGAGTTAAATAATATTGCATGTTTTTCATTTTACTATGATGAATGCAAAGCTATTAAACAACCTTTTAAAGAGTTGGTGTAATTATCTGTAAACAGCAATGTTACAAAAAAAGGTCAAGTTGTCCTGCCATTAGAAGTTTATGGATATAAACTGGATTTATGTTCCCATAAAATGGGCACCGACTAACTAGATTAATTCTACACAACTAAACCAACTGTAGTAATATTTAGAAACAATAAAATGATACCAATTAAAGCAATTTTATTTTTTGTGTCATATTGATTAATGGTGCACTAAAATTAACCAAAGACCTTAAAATCAGAATGGTTGCAGGAAGGCATCCACATCTCAGCATTATTACCAACAAGAAGGAGCAGTTAAGGGAGATGGCCCTGCAATAGTATGAATATTTAATTAATAATTAGTCATGTAATTTCTCCTCAGGAATTATTATCCCTCAAACTGGTTTGTGAATTTAATTATTAGCAGCCTTTTTGTTTCCATGTCCCCTCATTACTGTCAGGATTGATGTAACATAAACTTCATTAAAAATTAAAGCAAGAGTCTTAATTACAAGGCTACCCTGACTGAAGTCAGAATTAGCCAAGTCAGTGATGTGCAAATGAGTGCATTATTTAAGAAACATGCTGGAAGTAGTTATGCTAATGTGGAAGGTTCACAGTAGCAGACCTTTTCACTTGCAGTTGCATATTCATTAAATGCACTATGCAAATTTAATGTAGCAGCCTTAGTAATGCGTTGTTAATTTATTCAGATTTATTGAGTAGGACTTAAAAAAAAAGTACAAATTTAATTACTCTATCTGCTAGAATGATATTAGGAGAGATAGTGGAGGTTTAAAATGTGTTGATCTGGATTACTGCAGTTTGATGGAGGATGTAGTATCAAAGGACACAATTTTGATAACTAGGCTTGAAAGAATATTTGATTTACTTATGGAATGATCTAAGAAATCACTAAAATTGCACATGCTACTTCCCAATAGGAAAGTAAAAAAAAAAAAAGTCTCAGTTGTATTAACTTAAGAGCTAAAGCAGTGCTGAGTCCACAGTCTAATGGATGTAATGATCCTACTGAGACCAGTAAAGGTTATGTATGGAGATCTATGGGAAGCAAACTGTCTTTGTGGAAAGTTCACCGGTTGTTCCGTGTTCCTTTGCGATGCTGCTGATCATCAGGTTTAACAACAAGAATCCTCTCAGTTTATAACATTACTGGCAGCACAAGGTAATTTGTTAGCAGTGGCTGATGTGAAGTTTAAATTCCTGGTTTTATTTTTACTTTACGGTTTGCGAAAAACCCAACAAAACCACTGTGAATTTACCATAGTGGAATAATTATTAACTGGCACCTTTTTTTCCACTATGAAGGCTATACACATGGGGAAAACCTGATATGATTGCATTGTGGTGTTTGCTTTGAAACATATTAAAGATAATTTGGACTGTTGTGGAGAGACTGATGCCAGCAGGTGTAACCTTGCTGTCATGAGGAAGAGACAAGCTGAGCTAGAACAATTCATTTCCAAATGCCTTTGCTTCTCCGCTTGTAACAGTTCCCATGTTTTTATTTCCCACCTGATGTGTGGTTTCAGAAAACTAATTGCTGCAAATGTGTCTTGTGGTTTTTCAGTAATCAGCTTCATAGCTGGGTGTCTGTAAAAGTTCAGACAATTTGTAGACGTTTGTAAGGGCTAAAGCCTGAACTGCTCGGCTGGGCGAGAAGAGCACAAAGGACCTGCTCCTTCCTAATCCTTGCACATTCTCTTCTATGTAGAATTGTGTGCTTTGCTCACTGCTGGGTTGTCTAAGCACCACCAGGCTGTATGTTAGGCTACTAGCTTGATGCTGCTAAGAAAGTGACTTCCATTCCCTTGAAAAGGTATGATCCAGCCTTCCCTGTAAGAGAACAGCAAGCGTCCACATGTTTATCTTGTTTTAAAAACTTAACAAACTTTCACTGGCCACAGGTACCTGAGTCTCCAAGTCAGGGTGTTAGCCTGTGGTAGGCAGAGGCAATTCTGCATTATGAAGCTTCTGGTAAAGCTAATCTGAGAAATTCTCGCTCTCCTGCTCTTGCCTCTTGTTCCTGCTATGGTGAGAGTGCTGTCTCCTCTGTCCTCTGAACCACGGTGCAGAAATTACCTTGACTGTTCGCTTTTCTTTTAAATCACTTAAAATTAACTGTTGCTTAAAATAATAATAATAATAACAATATGTTCTTTTTTTATTGTATTGCTGCAGCTTACAAGCACTGGAATGGACAAAACTGAGTCTAATGTGTTGATGTGCGTTCTTAAGTCTGCATGGACGTATCTTCCAAAAACAAGAAACCAAACCAGTCCCCAGTACCTTCCTCACCTTCACGCTTCCCCTGTGCGTTACTGGTATAGGCATTTCTGCAGACAAGGCCAGGGAACTTTATTTTGGGGTGAGGGAGTTGTTTTCAACCAAACCTTCTCCTGATCTAGCTAACCAATGCTCCTGTGCTGGGATATCAGCTGGCAATGCAGGTTTAACATTGAAATTGCTGGATGAGGGAGACAAGAGGCTACTCTCTGTCACACTGCCACCTTCAGTGCATGCTGTAGTGCAGTCTAAGAGGACAGTGGCCACCGGCACAACGGACGGAAACAAGTGGCTGAAGGCAGAAAGTGAGCAGGGTCCTTTTGTGGTGACTAGGCTGTCAAATTTGGAAGTGCACCTACAGCTTCTCTGTCTATGTCTTAAGCGCTTTTTACTGCTGAATATTCTAATTCAGACTCTGTCCACGTTTTTCAAACCATTCTGGGATCCATCCTGTTGTCGGCAGGTGGCTTGAGGAATCTGGAGGAATCTGTCATTCTTTCCCCCTGCCCACCTCGTAATCAACTGGATCTGTCAGGTATGGGTAAAACGCTGACTGCCTAACCTATCAGCCTTTATTTTGCCTTCCTGCAGCAAAATCTTTTCAGATAAACTCTTTTGCTCCAGAAAGTAGCTATCTTATGACTACACAAAAAGGATATATAGAAAAGTATTTGCCTTCTCTGATGTCAGACATCTCACTTTGAACATCTAAGAAAGAGTCTGTCTAGCATTGCAAGTACGTTCATGTCATAGATCTTTGAATTGTTGACTGTGGGTATGAACATACAGCTCAGGCTTTCTTAAAGTGCTCTAAGTAAAATTCACCCTCTTTGCCAAACAAGGATCTATACAGTATCCTACACGTTACAGGAGTGTTGTTTGAAAGGTGTACATGGTTGTTATAAAGCCTTTCATAGCGTGGCCTCTGTCTGCCAAAAAAAAAGCAAGAGGTGTGGGTGTGCTGCAAGGCTGTTTCCTGCTCCATACAGAGATTCTCATTTCACACACACTTTCCTGGAAACGGCTCTCTTAATAAATTCACATTCACTCTTCTTTTACCTGCTTATCCAGCCATCGGAAAAATTCTTCTGTTAAAAGCATAGGTTGGCTTATTTGAAATAGTTTGATTGCAGCCAAGTCTTAGAGCTGTGCCTTCATCATGTGGGTGGTGAGATTAAATGATATGCAGTGTATGCTTGGAATAGTTGAATGATTAGGCACTTACATCTGTTTAATTAAACAATGAGCTTCAACCTCTGTTTAATTAAGGACTAGCTCATTTCAGTTGTGATCACATGCTGGGAGTTACAACACTTTTGTGATTCAAATCCAAGGATATAAGAGAAATAGGTTGGTCTCCTTTCAATCCTTAATAGCCAGCGGTGCAGAGCGCAAAGCAAATAAATGATTTGCAGGTGGACAATGTAAGAATTTAGGCATTATCAGAGAAAAGGCATGTTTAAGGTAAGATTCGGGTCAATGTGAAGAATGAGAAATCATATGTGTTGGGTGATGGGGGAAGTGAAGGCTAACAAATATAATTCATCAACTAGCAGTATATATATTCTAGCTTTACCCCCTGGAAGGTCTTACTGCCTTAACTTCATCTCTTCAGTACTTTGCCCACACTGCTAAAGGCTGGAGACCCTTGCACTCTTCAGTATAATCCTCATAAAACCACCCCACTACAAAACCAGGAAAATGCTGTGGTTTTTTAAAAGAAAAAGGAGGAGCTGAGATATAGAGGCTGGAGCTTAGATTTTGAGAATCTTGCCGTATCCAGTTTACCAAAATTCATGAATGAATCTGGGACTGATCTGAGGTTGCATGCCAGGCAGCGGACTTCCCTTTCTCTGTTCTTATTATGAATTTGAGGCACACAAACCTTGCCGTGGAAGGAAACTCAAACCAGTATTAACTAACAGGGAAAGAAGCAGCAGATTAGAGTGCTGCATGATGCTCTTTCAGTCCTGAACTGTGAAAAGTAGGTAAGGAATTAGTAAAGAAATAGAAGAAACACAGGAGGTTTTACAAATCTGCTGAAGGGCGTTCAGAAAAGCAGTTCTCATGATCAGACTTACAGATCTAAGTATTCAATTCAGGCTGGTTGGGAATTCCAGCTTCCTTGTGACTTGTTACCTTGGCTGTCCCTAAGGAAAAAGTGCCAAAAGAAGATGTTGCAGTGAGTAAACATGCCTGTTTCCACATCAATGGGCACGAGCCCATACTGGAGTATTTGAGGATACTGGATTAAATTTCAAACAAACATGGAATTTGTTCATCTTGTATTTATCTCACACATGACTGAAGTCCTGATGATCCCACAAACTGATCATCCTCCCCAGGCACCGTATGAATAACACCAGAATTACACCATGGTTAATATTTATTCTATCCCATGACTGGTCAGACTGGAGAAACCCCTCAACAGGTAAAGTAAGTCCCAACCTGGACACTCCAGGTCTCCAGGGGCTGTTGAGTTCCCAAGCTAAAGTACAAGGCAGGTGGATCATTACAAGTCTGCGTATGCCTGTCTCGCAGCAGCCGCAGTACACCTTGCGCAAAGGCAGTCTGTTCCCCCTGCTGTGGGGCTTTGAGGCTTGTGGCAGCGCTTGGCACTTCTGCCCTGAAGACAAAGCAGAATTTTGGTGGGTGCTGGAGGGACATACGGCCTTGTTACAAACGTGACAAGCTTTAGGCTTACTGTAGCAACGCTCGTAAGTTTAGATTAAATAGTATTCCTGCACTCCAGTTTTTACTCTGTATACATTTGACATCTTTATTATCAACTCTCAAAATCAAGCAAAAGGAAGTAGGAATTTAGTTTACAAAAAAAAAATCTAATTATATATAATTTTGATTTTCACAACTGTTTGCTAATATAGTGAACTTGCATTTTGAAATAAGCAGTTAGTTTACAAGTAGCTAGTTTTTTACTAAGATAAGGTATGTGGATTTTTTAAGAAATATTTTCAAAATAAGCAATTTAATGTGCATAGGTTTAATTTTGGTAGATCGGGGGGTGTGTGTGCATATATATATAATCAAAACAATATTTTCTGGTTGGAAAATGCCTATTGGATTAATCTCAAATAAGAGTTGTAAGGATTAAAAAAATAAAAACCTCAAGAAGAGAGGGCAGAGAGACAGTGTCGTGCTTCAGTATATGTGATGACTATAACTAATGCCGTAACTGAAGCATTGCTCTCTGAGTATGTTTCTTTCATATCTACCTGCTGTTTCTTCAGTCTTTCTGTGTATCTGTTGATGCATGGTATCTGCTAATAGAGATAAGGTATGAGATTACGTTGCTTTAATGCAGGATGATGCCTTCTATATTTTATATTTGCTGTAGTTGTAGGAGTAGCAGTTCAGTCAATGTATACATGTGTAATTTGTCAGACTTCATGCAGTCACAGCCCTTGCTAGACCATCCCTATGGTTTTAGAAAGATGATATATTGAGAAAATTACAGTTCTTGGGTTGTAACAGGAGCATGTTATTGTGCTGAACCTTAAAAAAAATTAAAAAATTGTAAACCCATGCGGCTCTTTTGTTAAACAGACTTATGTTTTGTATCTTCCTGCAACTAGGGCTAGATCAGTCTGAATCCTGGGCAGGCAGAGCAGCTGAAGCCATCCTCTGTGAATATCGTTTCCCAGTGAATAATGTCTGTGCTTTTATGGGTCTTATTCTTTGTTGCAGATTAAATTAGTTTAATCAAGTTCAGGAGTTTGGGCAGCCTCTCATCTTCCTGCCTCTCCCTGCTCTCCATTCTCCACCTAGCACATTAACTGGAGGAAAAATTTATGATCTCATTAGTTTTGCGTATTGGTTCACTTAGGACAAATTGAAGCTTAAAAATGTCACTCAACTTTGACCTGTTATGAAAGCATTTGACTCACTGAAGACTGCTCAGGTGTTTCTGAGTCATTTGACAACTCTAGTGTCTGACACCTTGTAAAAGCTGTGTGAAAAATGGACTCTGTACAGACACCTCTGGTCACCAGGATCGCTGCAGATTCTAAACTAGGCTTCTGGAGGTATTTTCTTTGCTGTGCCAAGCCTCGCTCAGAGCGTGTTCAGATGTGCTTCTCTGCTGACACAAAAATACCACAATAGCGGGCCAACATTTGCATGAAGTGGGGCAGCTTCTTCCTTCGTTGGCTTACGACCTGTCTGTGCCAAGGAGGCTGGTTCTTGTTGTTCTCTGTTGTATTTTACAGTACTTTCCCCATCTGCATTGTCAGTCCATACTTGAATCTTACCGAGGTTGTCATCTGAATTTTTGCTGCAGGGAGTTCCAGAGCTTGACCGTACCATGTGTTACTCTTGCCGGTATCTTCCTCTGCAGCAGGCGCTGGCTTCCCGCTGCACAGAGGGAGAGCTGTTCCAGCACTGGCAGCTGGAGCTGCAGTCGCCCTGGTTCACGAGCTGCCTTGTGTCGTGGGAATGAAGGACATAGGACTGCTGTCATTCTAGATGTTTCTGTTCATTAGCAGTTTTCAGGGAATGATAAGTATCTCACCTTCTCCCTGAAAATCTCTTCTGTATTTAACTTCTATGAGGCCTAATTTGAAAAGTTAGCATCGCTCAGCAGGGCTCCACACGCAGGGCTCCAGCAAACAACTTGGTAACAAAGGAAGAGGAATATTTCTTTTCTTTAAGACTCCATATCACATTTCTATCTTAAAAAAAAAAATATCAAATATATGCTTTGTTTGGAAAAATATGCGTTTCTGAGCAATTTCAAGAGTTCCGTTAAATCTGCTGAGTCCTCTTTTCTTCACCTTGTATCAAACAGATCCTGAAGGAGGATTCCAAGAGTTTTGCTGCAGGGATCAGCTATATTTTCCATCCCTCTGCTAGCCTTTCCCCTCCATACTGACTTAGCATGTGAAATTTTAACTCAAGAGAAAGCCTTGCATAGATGGAGATTAATCTCCTGATGCAGTTCTTGACAGCACTAACAGGCTGTGATGTTCTGGGGTAATGCTGCACCTCATACTTCCTGCTGCTTGAAGCAATTATTTTTCATGTAAGATATGTTGGTCCTACACGGGAATTTTTACAGGTGTCTTTGTATCCCATGGCAAAGATTCGAGGCCTGGGGCTACTTTTTCTATGTCATTGTCATAATTCCAACCTAGATAAGCTATTTTGGGGGCCCCTTCTCTGTCAGGTCTTTGGAATTTACAGTCTGTCTCCCTTGCCCTCTTTGTCAGGCACTAAGGCTCTCTTGCCTTAACTGAAGATGATTTGCCATATGGCAACGTGGGTTTGCTCTCTATTAAATGTTTTTAATTGCAGTGTGTTTACAAAGAGCTCTGTAAATACTTACATATCTGATGCTGCTAGAAATTAGTTTTATACTAGGTTTTCCTGGGCCTATTCCAAATGATGCTGTTCAGAGAAGTTAAATTACATTTGCTGCCATTCAGAGCTTAATGACGGCATGCCCAGCGTGAGCCTGTATGGCATCGTGCTTTTCACGCATCCATAAATAAGACTTCAAAAGGATTACTTCAAATGATGTAGGTGAGTAAGCTCACAGTGAGGTCTGGCAGGAATGCCTACTCTAGTAGCACTGGTGAAATTACTCGTATGATTTAAAGCCAGAAACTCAGCCAATGTAATTAATTTTAAACTCTGTTGTTTGCACTAGGATTTTACATTGATTTTTTTCGTTACCCCAATATGACTTCTGCACATAAACAGAATCTGATTCTGTCAGAGTTTTTTCAAAAGGCTGCTTACTGCCCTCCCTGAAAAGTTTATGAAAGAATTGACTTTGACCTTCATTTTTTATTTTGCCTCCTCAAAATTGACTCTATGCATTTTTTTCTTACTCTTTTTCTTCTTGGAGACTTGGTGCTTGATGATTCCTAGAAGAATGTGTTCAGGGAGGAGACGGAGGGACTTCTGTCTCCTGGTGTTGAGAAATTGGAGTGGTTTTAGCAATGCTTGTGACCAATAAAACCTGGCTCTAGTACAGCAGAGTAAGATGGGCGCTAGATAAATCCTTAGAGAATTGATTTTTGGAAAGCAGTGGAAAGAGGGAAAGGCTTAAAGTGCTGCTCATTAGCATTCTACTTTACGCCTACTGTCACAAACCCAATGCACCTCTAAAATGGAAACTCTTGGTTTAATCCTTCTGAAACAGTAGGCATTGGGGAAAAATAAGTAGAAAATAAGTACCGGCCCAGGGACTGACATCTAGCGAGGGTACTTCAGTCTTCGTTGAAATTCAGATTCTTGGGAAATGCTGGCCTTGGTTTTAGCTACCCTGCGCTAGCCTTCAGGCTGTCCTGAGTTTCCCTATGAATATTCTTTAGACACTGCAGACATGAAAAATACTTTAGGCCTGTTTTGTGTTTCCTGAGGCCTTCTGGGTATCTTGTGAGTCACTCTCTGCTCTGCAACACCAGTGTGGGAAGGGCTGTCATCAAATGTATAAAAGCTCTACTGGAACAGGGTTCAGCCTGCTTTGCTACGCAACTGCAAGTGTTGGCAGTATGAAATGGGAAAGTGTGTGAGGAACTTCCACTGTGGGTTTTGGAACCATTTTGTGTTGCTTCTTTTACAGAAGTAGAACTAAAGGGCACTGGATCCTCTGCAGACTGATTACAGCTATTTATTTGTAAATGGGACGTGCTTTTCCTACCTTCTTATTCTTGAACGAATCATAATATAATAGGTAGTATTTAATTTAATGAAGTCTTTGATTTTGTGTCTCTGTAGCTTGGAGAGGTCAGAGCAATGACAAATGGTTTCAAAAAGTAGTTTTAGGGTGGGATTTCATAGCTGCCATGGGCATGGGCATAAATGGCTCAGGTAGAGGAGGCAGGGGATGCAGGGGTACCCTGTGCGGGAGGACACCATGGCAGCACCTTATTGAGGAAATTCAGGAGGAAAAAGTTTGGAGAGAAATACATTCAGAGCCAAATACTTCTCTGGTGTAAGTTACCTTAGCTGCACTGGTTATGGAGAAGCTAGGAAGGCTTGTGCGATTTGAGGATGCACGTTTGTATCGCAAGAGAGTTTCTTCTCCTGGGCTTCCTGACTGTGAAACGTTAGAGCTCTAATGCACCTTGATTCTCCAGCCTCCTTTAAGTTTTAAATGTCTGTCTTTTGGGTATGGTCTTAATAGACTAGGGCTTTAGGACCAGTTTCTCTGAGAAGTGGTACTGTTCAAGAAGGGCCCTTGACACCATTCTGACTTAATGCTAGACACATCTGCCGCCACTTGGACAAAATTGACATTGTCTAGAGAGCAAAGCAATCACCTAGTGTAGCATTACAGAGCATTTACACTTGAGCCATGTTACCAGGCAGTAAATCTTGACCTTTAGGAGTTCAGAGATTAGATTTCTTTGCTACAAGCGCTCAAGATATTGTTGGGCATTTGTTGCTATTCAAAGCAGATTTCAGGGGTTACCTATGGGTTTAAATCATAGCATCAATCATTTTTGGAAGGTTCTTTTAAAGCTGAGATAGCTTCAAATGAAAACTAGGATTACTTTTACATTTATTGTTAGTAGTTGGCAAGAAGCAAAGGCAGGGGGAGGAAGGGGTTGTGGAGGCATAAGACATTGCTGTAAGTTTCAGTGTTTATTTCTATGCAAACAGTTATTTTACAGCGTTTAGAAGGAAATGGCTTCTTTTCAATGGTGTGAACTGATGCACTTACTCCAATGGGATAATAAACTGAAATTCGCATTCAAAATAGGACTGAAGACAAGCAGCGTTTAAAAGAAACATATTTTTGAAATAGCAGCCCCTCAAATTATCACTGACTTACAAGTAGGCACTGTGTTAATCATCTGTTAATACCAAGAAATGCTTGAAAGCTCATGCTTTATAATTGTGTACAAACCAAGCACTTCAGAAGGGGAGGTCAGGATGATACTGAACCAGGGCAATGAGCCTCCACTACCGTCAGGAATCCTTCCTTCCCATAACGGAAAAGCACTGATGATCAAACCTGGGTAGGTGCACGTAGCATCTAACTGGGAATCTCATCTCCTTTTTCAGTGAGATGGAAGGATCAAACCTCATAAGACTTTCACCTTTCTTTCTCCCCTTTTCTCAAACCATTGGAGTGGTCTCAAATCCATTTTCTGTCTTTTTATCCCAAGCTTATTGTTCCAAAATAGTGAGTTACAGCCATAAAAGAAGTCCAGGATTTCATCCAGAGTTTTGAAAAAAAAAAAAAAAAAATAAAAAAATAAAAATTTGTGAAATCTAACTGAAAAACCCAGATACAAAATGGAAGGCTAATGACTGAGAAGCAATAAATTAAGATCCTGTTGTAATTGTTAGCAAAAGCATGTTCTGCATAGGGCTGGAGTTAAAATATGGTGGTGATCCTGAAACTTATTTGGAAGAAAATCAGCCAGAAGAGTTAAGGGATTTTTGCCCTTTGCCCAGGCCAATGTTCCAGTGTGGAACACGCTCTAACCCTCTGGGCATTGTGTTAGAGAAGGACTGGAGAGCGCTTGGAGAGTACACATAGGGAAACTTCTATTGAGGAAAGGAAGCACAATTAAAGTTATTAACTACCATAAAACAGTTCATTATAGAGTCCTTTAAAGTGCAAGTCTCCCAGCCCCAAGGGTTTCCCTTCCTTGCTTTTTTTAAACCTGTGAAGTAAAATAATAGTGATTTTTGTCTGAAGAAAGGAAGGGAAAGCTTGAAAAGTGGGAGGAGCTCAGAACAGGGCAGAACCTTTTGCTCTTTGAAATCTGTAACTGATATTATAAAACTGATGAAATATGCTCTTCCAGGCCTTTAGAGGGCAAAACCTCCAAAGTTATTTTGCTAACGTTTGGTTCCTAGGCAAGCCTCATAAATGTCAAGTGTAAGAATGTGCTAGAACTGTCTGTGCAACCTTCAGTTGAGCAGTTCCCACTCCTCTGTGCAGATGATAAGCACCATCCTCATGACTCCTGGGTCTTGTTACCAATTCTGAGATAACCAGGCATTAAAAACAGCAGATGGAAGCTTAATTGGCTTTCTAGAATCTAGGTTTCTAGTCTAGGTTTCTTTGGGCACTTTAAACATCTCACAAGGTATTGGAGTCTGGCCTTTCACAGTTCGTTCTGCAGACTTTGAAATCCTGGCCAGTGGAAACAGATTTGGGCCTTGGAAGGTAATAAAAGCTCTCAGCAAGTTCCATAGGAACATGAAGTGGTAGGAACATAAAGGTGACGGTGGCTGAGGTAGCTTAAGACAACTGAGCTATTACCAGTTTATCTCTACTTTTGTTTTTCACATTGTTGAAGATGTCTTGTCTAGACCCGAACTCCCCACTTTGTTTTCTGTACAACTCTTTTGGCTCTGGTTCTGCATCAATCTTTATCATGCTGTTGTGTGATTCCACTGCTCTGAGCATCTGAGCATGTCACAGTCTAGTACGTTTGCAATAAAGCAGTTAGGGCAGTGCCGTTCCCATGTCTGTGGATGAGAAATTGCATTTTGTTTTCTGTGACTGGGTCCTCTAAGGTACTGGGACTCAGGCAACTAAATATCTTTTGAGTGTTTAGGTTAAAATGAGAGTTACATAGGAGTTCCGATACAGAGAGGAAAAGACAAGACAAGACCAAACAACACCAAAAAACAAGGCCAGGCTCCTCAAGGCTTCAGCTAGCAGCCTAGCTTGCCTCTGCATCGGAAGTGAAATCAGGTGAATTGGAGTACGCGTAGTGCTATTTTAAGTAAAAGCACTAAAGGGCTTTGGTACAGAGCTTTGTGAAATGTTGACACGCTTCGTCATATTTACAAATTCTGAAATGTTTGCTGCTTGATTGAAACAGTATACTTAATATAGGAAACGTTCTTTTGATGAAAATAAAAGAAAAACAGGAAAACATAAACATTTGTGACTGACTATGCTAAACCCCTCTAGAAGTTTTTGTTTTGACTTGTTTCCCTCCCACTTCCTCCCCTAAGAAGACACACTGCTGTTTGTGCTAGCAAATGCATGGTGTGCAGTGGTTGCTATGGTAATTATTTCTTGTAATGAGTTAGTGTTATAAATGGCTAGGATTTAATGAAGAGTTCCCTCAGGATTATCTTGATCAGTTCAGATTGCCTTCTTTGGGCTATGCGTCCCTGTGAGACGCGCCAGGGTGCTAGGCATTCATACATTGCAGCAGAACCAGGATAGCGGCGGTGTTTCATCACTCCTGAAATCTCCCATGCTTTTTGCAAGCTAATTCTGTAGGAAACACAAGTAAACGATGCAGAACTTCCTAATGAATTGGGCTGGGAATCTGCATGGTTCTGCTTCCCTGTACTGAGGGGAGTACTCGGTGTGGCTATGTGCCAAGTACACTGCGGATTCGGAGTGGCAGTAAGATTTTCAGGTTTACAAAAGCTGAAAGAATACTTGGTTCTGTTTCAAATAGAACAATTCCCTTGTTGTGTATACAAGCGCTTTGTACCATCCTAAAGGGACCATACGCTGTGCAAAAGCAAGTGATGTCTTAATGTGGGAAATCTGCAAACCTCAAAGCAAATTTAAAATTTGTGCTTTTATCAAAATTTTGTATTTTAGATTTTTATAGAAACTCATTAGACTATGCTATTGAAACAAGTGTCTCTTCAAAATTTGAATCTTTAAAAATCCTTAATTTCATTTTGAGACTGTGAAGAAACAGTTAACTTGGTCCAGCAGTCAGTAACGTACTCCTTTCTGAAAGTCCAGAGACTGAAATGAAGGCTGCCAAACACTAATGAGGCTGCTACCGAATATGTTAGGAACCAGCGTACAAGTGATTGTGATGGTTAGCTCCTGTCAAATGTATGAATAAAGGTTACAGCACTGGGCCTTTTATGAGGCCACATAGGGGTTCTCCTGCAGTTTTGCCATACAGAAAATGGCTTAGTCTGTTGAGCAGAGGAGATTCAATGTGGTGTTTATTTTTGGAAAATAGTAGACTTGAGAACTGGGGGAAAAAAAATAACATGGGGTTTAATGTGTCAAATACAGATATGGCTCTACTTCTATTTTCCTCAGGGCAGTTTCTGTAACGGTACTTCGTAAGCTGAGATTGGTTCATACCAAAATAAAAGATCCGAACAGCTGCTTCTCTCTGAAGACACGCTAATTATTAGGGGCGTGGCCTGGATTGAATCAATATCTCACTAGCTGCTGATTTTTGTGGTTGGAATTTTTTCCGACCAAGAGTTGAGACCAAAGGCACAAGCTGCAGGAGAAGTGATGTGTCGTGAGATGGTATGAGGCAATGGATAATTTCAGCACAGGTTACAAAACTGCACTCCGAACTTTCAGAGCAACCACATTGTAAGGAAGAAAAAAGCAGTAGTGTGGGGGGGGGATATTCAATGTGTTGTATGTTAATTTACTTGAAATAAAAGCATCTGGGTCGTACTTAATACATTTTTGGTTATTCCACATGCCACATTTAATAGCTGAGCTGGTTAATTAGGAAAAGGGTTTTTTTTCCTAGACATAAAACCCTTTTCGGAAGTGATTTATTTTAAAGTGAGATTGTTCTAAAATTGACTTTGTCTGAACAGAGACATTTACATCTCAAGTATTTCAAAGAGAATCGGAGCCGCTCAAATTCTTCATCTGTCTCTAATTCAGCTAATCTCTGTGCTGCTCCCCTTTTACCAGAGGTACCAAGGGTTCTTTTGTGGAGAGCGTTGTTTTTCAGGCTGTGCTAATGCATCTTTAATCATTCTTCTTTCTCTTTCTTATGCATTTGCTGTATAGTTCTAGGTGGAATTGCCTCTTCAGATTTTTTCTGTCTTGCAGTGGCACATTCAGACTCAAATTGTTGTGCTCAGTAGTGCCATTGTCACATTATAACAAGGAAGATGCTTCATCATGTGTCATAAAATGAGTTGAAATCTTCAGTAAGGAGCTGAGGGATCATGTTGGAGAAAAACACTCATTTTTATGCACCAAGCCATTACACTGGAAAAGGACACATTAAAGCTGTCAAAGTATTTTCAATCTGTGATACCAGCGTATCATGTTAACAAGTTGCGGTGCATGAGGTTTTCAGTATTCTGGTTTATGAAGGTAGAAAATGTAGATGTTTCTAAATGGGCAGTTTGCTTCTGGATTATGAGTTTGGCAATCACTAACAGCAAAGTTTGGTTTCAAAGTATTAGTAAATTAGATGATATTATTTGTCTAGTCTAATTAATACAGTCAGGTCAGGCACGGCACTGTCTCTTTTACCGTTGCTCCTATGTAATTATGATGTTAGATTTGTCTACATGTTCAAGTAATTCCATAAAAGGTGGCAAGTAATATAGATTGTTTCATTGTTAATCAGCAGCTCAATATTTTTGTTTACATGTTGGTCAGAAAAAGAAAAAGGGATTTAAGTGAAAGATGGTGTGGGGAAAAAAATACATATATCCAGAGACAGAAAAGACTGTATTGATGTATGAAAAGAAAAAAGATGCTCAAGTGGAAGTTGAATTACAAAAGTGTCAGTTTGCATTAAAAAAAGCCCCATTAAATCTGTGAAAATATCTGCTTAAACCATCTTCCTATGCTTGTTAGTGCAAACAGTTTTGAAATATTAACACCATCACAGCATATCTCTGTCTCTGTAAGAACTAGTGTAAGCAGGGAAGTATCTGTTGTTTAAACCATTTCTGTGGTATCACGAGTGTATGCTTATGACTTTGCTGGGTGTTTGCTTACAGTCCTCGTGTTTCAGTGCTCCGTGGCTGTCAGGGCTTTACAGTTGCCTTTAACTGTGGGTTACTGGGATCAGCTTCCAAAGTAAAGGCCTGTTTGAGATGAGTGTCATCGTCTTTTTGGAGTCTTGTGCTGTGAAGATTTTGAGAGCCTTTTAATAGCCAAAACATGGGTCAAAACCTTCATTTTTACTCATTTGAAAGTTCACCTAATTCCAAGAATGCCTTTTGCCATGTTAGGAGAATGAGCTGGGTTAGACACCTGGCCTTTAGGCTAGCGGTGCATTTTAAAAGGAAGCTGAAACCTTTGCTTTCACTTATTTTGTACTCCTCCTCCTTGTTTTGTGGGGAGAAAACTTTACTAGTTTCATGAGTGTCTTAAAGACCCCTTTTAATTTTATGGGATAAAAGCTACTGTTTAACTATGGAATAGCATGTAGCATAGTTTATGCCTTGCCATACTACCTGCTGCTTCAGCTCTCCTTGGAGAGACAGCGGTGTGTTCTTCAGAGGTGGAGGGACTTCCTGCAAGGGACAGAAGAAAATTCACGGAAGCTCTTGGGCAGTAGTTATCTCTTCAGTTCCTTGAGTTTTACCAGCCTTCAGGATAAGTAAACGTACTTGGTATAGCTTTGTGTCACAGTACGGTCTCTTAGGGTTGTCTCTCGAGGCTATCTGATTCTTGTTAGTTCTACCCTTTCCAGTGAAACTGCCAGTAGTATAGCAATGTTTAAATTTTTTTTGAGAGGGAAGGGGCAGATACTCTGTTATGGACACTGCAGTAAAATACATAGACAGGCTTCTTCCCACAAATGCTGTTTAGTAAGCTGCTGCTCTTCCTCACCCCAGATATCGGAGAGCACTTCGGCTCTTTTCTAGGTAATTCCTAGGTATTTTTTCTAGTTTTTTGTTTTGTTTTGTTTTTCCTAGGTTATTTTCCTTAAGCTCTTTCACCTGATGATTTTTGGCTTTCCTCATCTGGCAAAGTGGGGCCACTTGGACTATAGATTCTCCTGTGTCTTGCTTGGGATTTTAGTTTGGGTTGTAGGCTCAAACCAATTGGACTGGAATGAACAATTTTCACTCTTAAGCAGGAAGTTGAAAATTGTTCTTGTATTTAAACCCCATTTTTTTCTCATCCATCCACTTCCATTAAACTGCAGTTAAAATGGAGTAAGACTCTGCGATGAAAAGCTGAGCCAAGAAGAGAGTTCTGTAAAGAAAAAGCAAAATTTCACTTAAGTGCTAAAGGTAATACCCTGAGGGGTGTATTTGATTGATGTTAAAGGATGCAGAGTGCTTCTGAGGAGCAGAACTGTAGGTCGAAAACGAAAATGTTGTTGCTAGGCTCAAGAATTTGAGAATATCTGCTTTTTAAATTTGTCTTTAGATATTCAGGCAATATTGCTGCAGTATTTTCTGTGTATCTAAATCAACTGATTGCAGGCATCATCTGATATGAGTGGTGTTGTGCACCTGCATGTAATGGGGTCATCTCAAGAGGCTTTTATATTAGGACTTCTATACACGTCATATAATTTCTTCAATGGTAAAAGCAAATACCAGAAGCTGTAAATATTTTTCATGTATCCGTTTGATCTCATGTTCTTTTCCGCTACTCTAACAACTTAGAAGTCAGTAAAGCAGTTCCGTCAAATCTCATCATTTTAAACATATAACACAAAGAATATTGTTTAGCAGGTTGAGTATTACAGTCTTAATTTGAGATCTTGTGTGGTAGTCTAGAATGAGGTTTTTTATGTGTGTTGTTTTGTTTTGTTTTTTTCTCTTTAGGATTGGCTCCTTTTATTCAGAAAAGAAACCCTAAACAGAATTTCATATGTTTATTCAGCAAACTAAGGAAAATATGTTCATGTATACATACTTTCCAGATTTTAATACATAGAGGAATATCTTCAGTTGACCCATATGTGTTTCCACATCTGGCTCATCCCCTGTTGATACTTTGCTCGACACCTTTCTGTGTGATGTATAAGGAGCTCTGACCATGCAGTTGTAGAACTGAGGTAACAAGACCTCAGTCACTCAGCACTGTCAGTGAAGAATGTTCATTTGA
Organism: Chroicocephalus ridibundus; assembly: GCF_963924245.1. Taxonomy (NCBI): domain Eukaryota; kingdom Metazoa; phylum Chordata; class Aves; order Charadriiformes; family Laridae; genus Chroicocephalus; species Chroicocephalus ridibundus. Next base: position 32,304,499 of record NC_086292.1, read on the forward strand.
AAACTGGGATATTTCCAGCTGAACTACAATGCTGAAGTGCTTCAGCACAAAGCAGTTGGGACCTAACGTTGATTATAGAGCAGAGAACTGATGGTTTCTCTGTTTGAGACACCCTATAGATTAGCATTGTACACTTGCTTCCATCTTCCCGGTGTCCCACAGGACTCATTTTAGCCTTGTCTTCATATTACACAAGGCAGGTGTTACCTAATCTTCCAGAAACAGGTGCCCCCACTTTGGCTTACCGTTACATTTGAGCTGTCTGCCATGGCAAGCTACTCATTGTTAAAAAAAGCTTTTTTGTTAAGTGTACTATCTGACTAATACTCTGACCAAATAAGAGTAAGGTAACATCTGAAGAAAGACCAGGTTAAAGAATCCTGAGGACACCAATCAAATCTTTGATAGATGAAGATGACAAAAGGGACAATTTCTGAGGTGAGATACAGAGAAAATGCAGGCTTTTTACTGTGAGATTGGATTCCAGAATATCCTCCTAGCTGATTAATAAAAATTGAAAGCAAGGAAACAGGGTGTAAGGCACTGGAACTGAAAGCCTGTGATGTCTGTAGTTGTGAGATCAGAAAAGAGAAAGCAGGTTTCCTGTCAAGGTATAAATAGGCCTTTCCTTTGTACGCGCCAAGATACTTCTTCAGGGGGCAGGTGAGACACAAGTGGACCAGAATAAGGATAACAATTAAAGGAAGAGATCTAGGGTTCCTAGGAATACTGTAGGCACTAGTAGGGTGGAGAGAATTTCCTGAGGAAAGGATTGGATGTTGATGTCAGTGGCCACAATTCGGTCCAGTTTGACCAGCTAACAGATGAAGAATACAATCAGAACCATTAGAAGCAGTGAGATGACTGTGTTTAGTATTATGGGAAGAATAGCCAGAGGATTAAATGGCAGCGAATCTATACTGTAGAAAGTAAGCAGAAAAAACGAGGAATTCCTGTGGTGTTGTCAGAATGCGAGCTGGAAGTATGGGGAGAGCAGAGGTCATTTTTTTTAGATCATGTCCTGAAGAGACGTATGTGGTGATATAATATTAATTGCCTAAATGTAGTATAAAGAATCCCACCCTTGTACACTTATCTTCCAGGCAAAACTAGGTGCTGTAGAGAATGTAGTACTGATGATAATGATGAGGGAATGTGCTACTGATCGGTGACTCACAAAGGACTTTTTTAGGGGGAGCAGAACTAGAGCCTACAGACTATTTGCTGCTTTTCTCTTTCCCATATTGTATCCCTTCTGTATGAGACATGTCAGAAGAGATCAATCAGCCAGCAAAGAATCCAGCTTGATAGCAAGCTAGACCATAAATAATGCCCTCTGCCAAAGCATAGACAATTCTCAAACTGATGAGAACAAAACAATACAGAAGTATTAATTGCCTCTTTAAGAGTATAAAACCACTCTGCTGCTTGGAGCAGTGCAGCTCTTTAGAATCTTTAGCTGCTAATGACCACTGGATTCTGAGGGGCTACAGTTGTCTTCCCAATTATTTAAGAACCTGAAGCAGTCTCCGAGTGGCGAGTATTAAAAAGGAAAATCAAAGCAATGTGCTATATTGTGCATTAAAATGATTGGTGTACGGTACTGTGTTTTTATATAATTTAACATTTAGAAAACTAAAGACAATTAAGTAAAAATAACCTGTTTTCCCCTATTTCCGAGTAAAAAATACTTTTATTATTATTTTGAACAAATCTTTAAGGAGATTTTTCTCCCAAATAGGGAATATACTATTCCTTTATTTCCCTTTATGAGATATAAATTTTAAAAAGCTTGGCCTACCATGGAGAAAAGCAGTGCTGAAGGTCCTGTGCTGCTGTTTGTACAGACACATGAATGGAAATTCAAGCTGAGCAGAACCACTGTTGCTGCTGCCTTTCCTTTGCTGAATGTCAGCTGTGTGCTGGTTCAATAACAGCTGGTTGTTGAGTAGTTTCCCTGCCTTGGCCCTGGGTATTCCTGCTCACTCCTTCCTGCCCCCAGCAGTTAAGCTCTGGAAAAAGAGGCTTCTCACCTTCAACTGACTGGCTTGCTTATACCCATGCCTCAAGTAAAGGTAGGGGCACTTCCAGTAATACCAATAGTTCCAATAAACACAAAAGACGACAGGATAATTCAAGTTGAGAGGAACCTTTGGATGCAAGGTTGATTTCAGAGCTGGATAGGGTTGCTCATGGCCTTGTCCAGTCAAGTTTTGAACATCTCTAGAGCTGGAGACTCCACAGCCCTCCTCTGGCACAGAGGGGAGAGGGAGGATTCCGTGTTCCAAGGCAACGAGGTGAGGGAAGAGGATCTTCTTTTGTTGTGGTTGCGTTGGATGGGTCTGTGAATTATGTGAGCATTCATTTCAGAGTCTGGATTCAATGTTGTGTCCACCAGAATTTAAGAACTCGGAAAAAGAAAATCTTCCCTCAAGACCAGTACCAAACATCACCTTTCAGAAATGAGTAGTAATCTTCATAAATACTTCTGTGGTTGGACTGAACTCTGTTTGGGTGTGGGTATAACAACCACCAACTCATCTGAAATGCTGCGAATTGGAAATTAGTAGCTGAGACAAATGAGTAGTCTCCAAACTAAAACATAGCTATATACTTCCACCCTGGCTGAAGGCTGAGAAACATTTGCTTGATATTTGCCTGGGTGGATAAAGGTAAAGCACTTATTGAAGACATAGCTTGTAGTAGAGGAGAAGCAGTCTGAGCTCTTCATCAGACCAAGAAAACAACTTGGGCTGGTTTTAGCATGTGGTTCCAAGAAAGGCCTGGAAAGGAGCTTTTTTCTGAAAGAGTTTTGGAGTCACAAAGAAAAGGCACTATCTTGGTATCTTTGTGCTCATAGAACTGAACTTGCCACGTTTTGCACTGCAGCAGAGCTGCACCAAAATGCCTCATTCCAGCACGTATTTGCTGTCTGATCATCACTAGTATTTGTGATTTGCAACCACCAGTGATTTAGAAAGAAAAAAGGTAAATTAAACCATATTAGGTAGACATCTGGTTCATATTTATAGAGGTAAAGGTGTTTCTGGCATGAGAAAAGGGTGGTTTGGGAATGGGGTATAATAAAAATACTCATCCAGAGAGGTACTGAACACTGAGATATTGCTGCATGTAATGAGGTTGAATGAAGTCAGTGATGTTTGACTGTAAAATGAATTGCTGAAGATTTGGGTTTAACCACTTGGCCAGGCTGTTCCACTGCACTACAGATTTTTAAATAGCACGGGAGTTCATCTTTCTGTAAGAAGGGGGAAACAGCAACTCTCCCGCTTTATGAAACATCAGCTAGAATAAAAGTGGCCAGTGTTGCACCTGAAGGAGCATTGGTAATCACCCCACATCCAAATGAGTAATTAGCTGAAATAATTACCAGCCTTGAGATGAATTCACACACTTTTTTGCCTGTGACAGTATCAAGGATAACAGGTGTTGAGAGTGCCTTGAAGGGACAAAGATTAAAGATTATTTCATTATCTGGATTCCTTTAGGCAGAGAAGTCTTGCATTTTATCCTGTCATGCACAGAAAGGTCTAAGCAGCACCTCTTTCGCCTCATGCTTTGGCAGTTTTGAAGCTGAGCTTTTGACAGAGAGTGAATATTGTTTAATCTGGGAGAATGGTCTGTCCTTGAGAATTCAGTAAACTACCTCTGTGTCTCTGCACACTCTGATTCCTGCTCAGGGGCCCAAGGAAAAAACTGCAAGTAAGGATGCCAAAGAGACACTGAGCAATAGTCATCTTTTACTGAGGTTTTAGGTTAATTAGGAAAGAAAGTATTTGAACAGTTACTTTACTTGGAGACTTGCTGATGAAATACTGCGCATGTTCCCAACTCATTGTTTCAATATTTGCAAAGTAGCATGATAAGGAGTACTTTTAGATAGCTTTGTTTTGTTAGTTATACCCAGAGGCCAGACTGCATCAGGACAAATATCCGTACGGTGTGTGCCCTAGAAAATGTCAACTTTTACTTCCTCACTGGAAGGCTGTGTCAGAACTAGCAAACTTTCCGAAGCAGAATAACCCCTTCTCAGCTAGACATTCTGCTATTCCAAATACTCTGCAACTATTATAATAATTTCCATTTTTTTTTTCTACTTCACAGCAGTGACCTGCAGGAATAACGTCTCTCAAAACTGTCACTAGTTCGATATATTTTTTACAGTACTATATCCATGGCAGATCTGTGCAAGTTAGTGTTTGAATCCCAGTGGAACATGGGAGAGATGGGATGGGTGGAACTGGTGGAAACTGGCTGTTGCAATAGTTTGTCTGCATAAACGTTTTTCAACTTAAAGCTTTACTGTTTGTAATTATAATTTGAAGGACATTTTTGCCTGGCTGGTGCATGTTTGATTAATGATCTTTCTTTTACCTGCTCTCATTTTATTCCTCACCAGGATGCCAGTATTTGCCCATTTAGGTGTTATGCATTTTTCTGATTCGTGATCCTTTACTTTGTTTTCCACTAATCTGTTTGTTGCTGCCTTTTTTTTTTTGTTGGTGTGTTTTGTTTTGTATTCTATATTTCTCAGTTACAATTTATGATTCCCCAGAGTTGAAGCAAGTTAGGAATAAGACGTGTCTTCAGCCCCAGCTAAATTATTCTTAATGGCAATCCCTAACATCCTGTAGTTCAAAGGCCCATAAGTAGTTCTAAGTGTCGTATGACTTTACTACTGTTCATGGAGCAAGGTACATCATGGCATTATATATTCAGCGTGCTATGTGTAATAGATCTGCTTTTAAGAAGAACATACTTCATGCTGATGATACAGCTGTGCAGCACTAAAGTACATGGATCTTTGTTACTATAAACTGCCCTCTCTGAAGTTAATCAGTGTTGCTTTAGGAGTTTTCCAGAAGAAACTATGGAAAGAAGTTCTTTTCAACGGTGAAGTTATCAATTCAACCTGGCCACAACCAAGGATTTTTGCTTAAGAATACTGTATAAATTTGTGGTGCACTCTGCTGCAGTACACTGGTTCTGTTAATGGTCCATATTCCTGCTGACTGCTCTAGTGCAGACCAGCATTTACACATGAAGAAATACTTTCTTTCCTTTTGTTTGGTTTCAGTTTTGAGAGCTGTCTCTGTTTTTTCTTTGCAAAACCCCTGCGTGTTTGATCACACTTTTTTTAAGCTAGCAGCTAGCCCCTTTCTTCCATTTGACATTCACCTGCAACTATCTTTGTCTTCAAGAATGGTCATGAATGCATATCCACTGGCATGGAATAGCAACAAACAGGAAGAGCTACACACACACAGTTACAGATGCAAAATTGGACTAAAGATTGCATTGAGATGCTTTCCAGTGAGAGGAAGTGTTTCTACTTTCTGCCAAGGTGGCATCAGAAGACAGTGAAGATTAGTCAGACGCTTGTGAGCAGGTTAAGTCTGAAGAAAGTTCAGGATGGCTCCTCTTTTCCATCGAAAGCAGCTTCCTCATGTCTACTCGTGCTTCTCTCTGCATTTCATGTAGTACTGCTGCCGTAGTTTTGAAGATGCTTTTTTCTTTTTTGTTTCTCTCCCTATGGTTACTTAAGAAAACCCCTAGATAATTAATTTGGAACATAAATATTCATCGTTAATTTATATTTTCAGTATGGATATGTAGTACACTTGCTGAGAAAAGCTAGCTACAATAAATAAATAAATAAATGAAGCTAAGGATAAATTGAGCATGCAGAACTCCTGGATTTTACCAGGGAGTGACTTAAGTACAAATGGATGGTTTGAAATTCCCGTACCCACAGGTCTTCGTAAACTGGAGTTCTTAGTAGTCTCTACGTTCAAGGAACCAGGCTGTAATGAAAATATTTTGATATTCAGTAAAAAAACTGAAAACTTCACAACATGTCAGCCAAAAAGATCAAAGTCTTGTTTGAATAAATGTTGCTGCATTTTGCCTTTCAGGGACTGAACTGATCCGTCTTCCCAGAGATAATTCCTCCACCTCTCGTGGGACTCTCCCTTTCGTGTTCATGGGTTGTGCTTGTAGACCATGAATTTTTTTCACTCTAACACTGTAGTCTGATGGCAATTGATGGCAGGTTAAAGAAAGGACAGGTTGTGCAACGTTTTTTTGCAAACACTATGAACAGTCACAGTGACTGTCAATGAGTTGCTTGTTCAAGAGTTTGTAAGTTTTAACTGCTGTTTTAGTCCTAGAATTATGCTGTCTTGAACTAGGTCAACGTGACAGAAAAAAATAAACCTTTATAAACTTTTCCTGAATATCTAGGGAAGTGGAGAGTAGCCTGTGGAACTCCACCATTGATTGAGGAAAACAGAGGGAAAGACACTATATTTGAAATAACTATAAGATCTCATGCTGTTTATTTACAGAGGCTGCTATAAGAAAATGGAAGTACTTAATGTGTAGGTGGGATTAACCTGGATAATATTGAACATCTGTAATGCAGTTTATAAATCAAACAATTTAATACTGCTGGAGAAGTCAGAGATACTTCCCCAAAGGTAGAGAAGACAGATGTCTAACCTCCCCAAGGCTTCCCATAGAGCAGGGTACTTCAGGGTACTCAGCACAGTGCAATTTTCATGTCTACATGCCTTAAGGAAAAGTGGAAATATTTTTCCACTCTTATCTATTGAAGATAGTTACATGTTACTCAAAAAGTCCCAAACCCTCTTAGTGACCTCCCCAAATTCCTTTTCTTAAAGACTTATATACCCATAAAACAGACAGAGGATACTGACGCAGATGGTCAAGGGAAAGCAAAACAATGGCAACTATGTTAAAACCTACTATTGGTGTTCAGGACCGATGAAGAGTAATCCGAGGCATCCCTGCAGGTTCCAGCGTGGAACCCGCTCCTCTGCCTGCCAAGGCGTTCCCAGCAGACAGGATGTTACCAGGGAGCTTATTTGCTGGTCTCTGCTTTGTACTGCATTTCAAATCTAACACCTGCTTCGTAATCCATTTCAAAAACACACAATGCAGATATCTTTTAAGAAGGAAATTGAGCATGCAAAGAATTAAGGTAGCGCATTGATGAGACTGAAGCTATTTTGAATAAGAACAAACACCCTTAGGCTTTTGGGATTTTAGTACAGAATTTTGAAAAAACATCAAAGGGGGAAAAGTAAATACTGGTTTTGCAGCTATTGACACTTCAAATTCCATTTAACAACAGCAATATCAATTGGATGTTTCACACAGTGTGATTTCCTTAGCAAGATAAGCATTTGCTCTTGAATGTAGAATCAGACTTTTTGCATTGAACTCTAGAAAATGTAGGAAAGTTGGTCTCATTTCAGTAGTAGTAACCACAGTTCCATAATGTTTGCCTTTACTGTACCTGATCTTAAACCTTCAGTTACACAAGAAATGTGTGAGCTAGTTGAGCTCACAGATTGAGATCAACTCAAGATACTCCAGTCATACTCCATACTCCACTCCAGGTAAGGTGACTTAGGCTTAAAGTGCCTTATGCTTTTTGCGAAGTTTTTGTACTTCTGCATGTTTGTATAAATGCAGTGTAACAAACAAAACTTTAGCCACCTGTGATTTATGCATTTACTTTTTAAAAATATGCAGAATTTTTTGATGGCAAATATTATCAGCTATTTTTCATCCTGATCACTAATAAAAGATTTTATGTATCTACTGTCAGAATTTGGCAAGGTTAATAATGTAGGGGTTTTTACAGGCTTTCAATGAAGAAAGTATTCTTCCTAGTAAGCGCCCTATTTGGGTCTTAGTGGGTTTACCTAATGTCATTTTCCTTCAATATATGAAGGCTTCCACTGACGGACATAAGCTGATTTTTCCATGCATTAGAAAATGTAGTATACAGACAGATGGTATTCTGTCTAATACTGTGTGTAGAACAATATATAACACAACCACAAAGATGGGCTTTCATACGACTGCAGTACATCTAGAGAATTTACCATCTCAGTAAGGAATCCACATGAAGCTATTTTTTTACGACTTGGCTCAAATAGAATCATAGAATGGTTTGGGTTGGAAGGGACCTTACTATTTTGATTTCATTTGATGTCTAGTAGTCATGATGTCACACAAAGTATAAAGACTTCACTATAATATTTCAAAATATGTGATTAGTACTTTTTTCTTATGTTCTTCAAGGTGCCTTGGAGTGCCTTTCAACTTTAGCTGGTTCAATCCTAGGGGCCAGGGAATAGAAAGAAGGGAAGAATATGGAAAACATTTTCTGTTTCAAGATGCTTTTGTTTCACCTTCCCATGTAAAATTCCCCTCAAAAAACCCCAAAACCCTGGCACATCAATTCTAGTAATTCCTGTCTTTTTTCTTTTCCCTGTTTGTTTTTGTTGTTTTTTTTTTTTTAAGAGACTGATTCTTTGTCATTTTGCCTCCCCTTGTACCACCCCAGTCATTGTCCATACACAAATCACTATTCCTCCAGCATCTAGAACTCAGAACCCAGAAAAACAATGACATTGCTGGGAAATCCCATTCATGTCAGAGGCCTGTTACAATTTTAACTATTGTCTCTGATGTGGTTTGGAGAAGCAAACCACCAAAGATTTCCAAAACTCTATGGTGTAGTTTGGGAAATACTTCAAGCCAATAGATGCTACTGAAAGAAGTTGTTCTGTGAACCTGCTGCTTCCAATTGGTTTTGTCCCTCATGTTTGTTTGTGCAGTCATGCAGTAAACAAGATCAAGAATCAGCCAGGCCCTTACTGCTCATTAACTTCTGATCATAAATCTTTTGGGTAGACCTAAATGCTATATAGTTCATTCTTGATCCCCACACCTCTCGGGATGCCTGTGCAGGCAGGTGTCATCTGAGGAGCCGGGATCTGAACCCTCACAAAGTCTACGGAGTGGGGCTTAGATGTGTGTGAGCATTTGCATATATGATGGTGAGAGATTCTCCTGAATTTGTATGGTATTTTTGTATAAGGAATGGAATGAGTTGAAGGAAGTATGTATTGTCTACTTCAACTCATCATTCAGTCTCAAAGTATGATGGCTTTTTTGGACTCGGGCCCGGGATCTTGGGGTCTCATCACAGTAATTATCCTGCATGAATACCCTGACCTGGGCAGTGTGCTTGTTTGGGCTGTCTTTTTACATACGTTTTGTAATACCATTATTAGTATTGTAATAGAGTACTATTATTTTATAATAAAGTACTCATTTTCATTACTGAAAGGGCCTATGGAAAAGCTAAGCATAGTTGGTGTAAATACTTTTAAAATCTAGGGAATAGTTAAGTTATGCAAAGCTTGGACATTTTAAAGAGAGGTATGAGTCTTTTGATGAATAGGAAATGTGTTAGAAAATTCTGATTAATTATTAATCTATTGAAAAAGGAGCTAGTAATATTAATATTTTATATCACAGAGATATATTTATATAAAATAATTTTGTAGTTGGTTAGTTAGCTGGTTAGAGTACTGCTTCAAACAATCCACAGAAACAAGTGAATCCTCCTTTATCTCAAATATAATTAGCCATTTAAACGTCTTGGGTCAATTTATTAACACTTTATTCATCGGGGTGTAACTTTTATTAGGCTTTATTGCTATCAGAAATTATATCCTACACAAATACAATAGAGATTTAAATGTTCTGTAGAATGAGCCAATGCTTCCTGACTTTATTGCACAGTATTGTAATGAACCTTGACCAGCTGTAGATTTGATAAGTGTAAAATATTACTGCTTGCTGCTAATTTTGTTCCTTTTTAATGACTGATAATCCATGTCGATTTAGTGTGATAGTCACAATCCAATACTGTTTTCCTGCTATAAATGTGATTGTAACAGGAGCTATTAAGTGTGTCTGCATAATAAAATTAGTCAGGGAAGCTCTGTATATTGTTTCCAGGTCTTTGGATTTTCATTATAGTAGTGGAACTTGTTAGACTGTAAAGCTTGATGGTTGCCAGCTCAGACAAGCTCTTTTCTACTTCTCTGCCAAGCAAAGGGGTAATGATGCTGCACTAAGAAGTCTGTTCTCACTGTTCTGGAAAATGCATCATATATAAACATAGGGTATCACTTTGGGGAGAGCGTGAAAGGTGTCACAAGGGAAGAAAGAGGAAACTCATCTGGGCAACAAAGTATTACAACTGTGTAAGAGTTGCTTAAAGAGACGAAGTTGGCAGCTGAATGTCTGTGTTGGGAAAAGGTAGCCATGGTATCTCTTAGTAATCCCACAACACCAACAAATCAAATGTTTGTGTTTGTCAGGACGCCAAAGCGTTTGAAAGGATGCTAGTGAGGAAACCTCGGTAGCAGCCTCTCCTTTCCTTTATCACTCTGTCCAGCAGCAGACTCCACCTTTAGATAATGAACTGTTGCATCAGAGCAATTCTAAGAAACACACAGTTCCTCATAGACTTGCTTTTGGTCTCATTTGATCTCACCTAACCTGAAGGCTTCTGTTTCAGTTCTTGGGCCTCTAGGTTTGAAGTGGAGATATTTTTATAAGAGTGGATGGAATGCCAACTGTGAGAATAATCAAAAAGCAGTTTCTGTAGCTTAATATAATTTTCTGGAGGGTTTTTTTTTTAAGTGAATATGATGTGATTTCTACTGATATCTTGCCAGAACAGTAACTAAAAACTTTACACATATCTGGGTAGTATCTCAAAAGAAACTATCCTGCAGTAAAGGAGATATTTAATGCCTGAGTTTTTCTTACTTAACTTATTAAAAAGGTAACAGAAATCTGTCATTGACATCAGTATAGGCAGTGGACCACGGTAATTTTTGGCTGGGAAAGCCACTGCTCCACTGGTGTGAGAACTTTGCTGTGCTCTCTTTAACTGTCCGGGTAGACTGAGCTGTACTGACCACTGGGGTAGGACATCAGAACTATTTTCACACACACACTGAGCATAGGCTTCTATTTAATTAGCACTTTACAGGGGACAGTTTATAACTTTTCACTGACAAAATAATACTTCATAGCTTCCAATACAAGGTAGGAGTAAATCTAAGGATTCATAACCTTCTACAGTATTTATTTCCAATATTCCCTCCAACACTTGGAAAAGCTCCCCAAGAAAAAAAAAATGCAGAAAGCAAGCTGACAGGTATGTGCAGAGATAACTATTTTAGCCTAAGGTTTACTATAGCATCTTTGCATTTTGGTGGCTGCATGGTAGAAGCTGTGAGGCCCTTCTGACTTTGAGTTCATGCTTACAGGGATGTTTAAGTGTCATCACTCAGTCTCTGCATTATTCAGTCCTGCTAGACTAGGGAGCATTCAGATGTTCTTCCCACATGCCTGCAATTTCTATGAAGGCTTTCAATGCATATGAAACACAACAAAACGGTGGTATAAAATAAATGTATTATCAGCCTTTCCGCAGAGATCTTTAGGCTGTCATTATGGCTGATATATACTCCTTTGTGGAGGATTTCTGCAAGTATCTCTAGGAGCCAAAGGGGTTTCTGCTTTGCTGGCTCAATCCTCTACCCAGCACTACTTGAATCAGGCTCTGGGCAATAGTTTTGGGGAATGCTGGCTGGTACAGGGCTGCTTCGTGCCAGAGGACAAAATGCCAAGAGACTAGTCAAAATGTAATAAGTATCCGAAATCTGGCCAACATCAGTGGGAGGTTAAGAGGGTAGTCAGTGCATCTGCAAATTAGTGCATCTATCCATAATTGGGGCTATTTCATCAGTATTCCTAGGGGACTTTGTGGGAGAAGTTCAGTAACTGGTTCCTTTATGCCTCTAGAGCAGAATGTCTTTTGGGTGGGGAGAAGACATTCCCTGTGCTCAAAGACATAAAGAAAAGGGAACTATTCACTTCACCAATTTATAATTCAAGTTATTGGAATAAGTTCCTAGGGCCCGATTCAATTCTTTGGAGATGAAGATGTCCCATATAGATTTAACTCTGGTCTTTTGCTCCAGTTCAGCAAGAACACTAATACAAAAGGTATTCTTGCAAATAAACACTGGACAGATACAAAGAAACACCGTGCAAAACCTAAGCCACGCAATGAGCTTCAGAAAGATCAGATCCACAGATGTGCTGACTGAAGTTTAAGAGGCAACTTAACAGATGTACAAAGCTGTAGATCAGAGGGGATATAAAACAGTTAAACTTGCTTAAAGGCACAATGTGTCACAATCTAACGATTACATGCATCCTAAGCCCGACAGAAGAGGGAACATACGCTCAGCTATGTGCTCTTGGCTGTAGGCATGCCAAGAAGATTATAAAAATGCCATGCTGTGATATGTTGCCCTCCTGCCTGAAAGGCTACCATTAAGCTGCTTATTTACTGCACCTATTCAGGCAGCAGTGCGGTTCAGAGTGCTACCTGTCTTCTTGCTGGATAAATTAGTTGTGGATATCACAGGATTATTGCTGCCTATTGTTCAGTCTGGTGAAGGTGGGAAGAGATGAAAGACGTTGATCTGACCTTGTAATGTTTTGTGTAAAATACGAGATGCTTTTTCTTCATAGTGAGTGTCATAGTTGATCTTGGTAGGACTGATTGCGATAGCAAGTTTAGAATCTAAATTAAAAAGGCTAACATACTAATGAAGGCAAAAATTTCATCTCGTTCATAGATATATAAATATATAAAGGGAGAAAGATGGAGGGGGGAAAGATATGGAGGTGTGGAGGAAAGTGCATGTCACTAGAGCTTTGTACTCTCTTTCCAGCTTTGTAAATCAGCACTGCTTGAAATGAAATCTTCAAGAGAACACACAGGAAAACTTAGCCACCCCCTCAACTCAAAACGTTTTTTTATATAAATTGTTTTGCCCTCATATTTTTATGATATATGGAGCTGTGAACTTTAAATTAGTGATAACAGAAATTGACAAGTACAGCATTAAAAAATAAACCATGCAGCCCTACAGGCTTAATTATGAAGTGAGCAGGAAGATAGACAGAGAAAATCCTGTTTCAAAATTTTACCTCACGTAATATAAATAAAAGATTATGTCTTCCACTGGTAGCCTACAGATCAAAAGGATAATATAAAATTACTACCCTGGTATTTATTTTGCCTTTATTATGTGTATAGATAAACTATACATTTCTTATTTTCTTATGTATTTTAGCTATACACAGTTAGAGACACGTAGATATAATTATAGATACATAGCTATAAATGAGTACCTGTAATTATTTTTACATTTTTATATAATCATTAGAAAGACGTGCTTTTTCATTGTCAAAACATAAAAATAGGAAAAATTTTAAAAAGTATTCCAATCGATAATATGGCAAGTTGAATATAAATTAAGAAAATAATAAAATAACTATTGATTGGAATTTATTTTAGAAATTGTGATTCTGAAGATATCTTTAGGTAATCACTAAATATCAGACACTAGATATGATAGTATTTATTGCATAGATGTAAATATGTTATAATACAAACACGTCTTCACCATCAGGTACCATGTGTGCTGAACTGATAATTTTCATTGCTGTTCTAAAAAACTTCTACTTGTTAAGTTTGGATAAGGCACTGGAGAGGGTTTTCTTTTCCTGATGAACCGTTACTAACTCAAACTGTTTTACATGGCTTCATCTTTTAGTGGCCAAAAGTTGAATTATAATGGCAGCAATCAGTAACTATAATGTCATTGATGGTTACACCAAAACATTCCTGAAGTCTGTGTCAGGATATCTGAAGTGAAGATCTGAAATGTTCTGAATTTCGAGCTATACGTTTGTTATTACTGGCAAAAAAAAGGAGCAGGAACGAATCTGAAAGTAGCAGGTGTAACTTTCTCCTTCCTTCCTCGAATGGCAGTATAAAACCTGCTAGAATAGCAACTGATGCTCAGCCAGTAACGTTTGGTCACATTAAAAGTGGCTGTCTTGTGACAGGAAGTCAGGCTCAGAGTCAGGAAATACAGCACCTTTTAATAAGGGTTTACTAAAACTAAACATCAGTATTTTTCCTTGTTAGGTCTCAGAATGCATGGTGCCCCCCGTGATGGGATTATTGTAAAAGTGTCAGGCTGTAATTTCTAATAAAGTAATTCCCCATTTCCGTATTTTTTTTCTCATGATTTAGGACCATTTCATGCAAAGCCTTAGTTTGTAAAAGTAGCCCTGTTAACATCAGTCGGGATCGGGGCTGAAGCTGAGCTTTTCTGATGCTGGCTTACAGCACTGAGCCCTCTTGGAGTGGTACTTTAACTGGCAATTATTGTATTTGATTATGATCAATCAGGATGAAAATTGACTTGACTCCTTAAAGTCTAAATCTCTTTATATCATTATTAGCCCTGCATTTTCTTCCTTGTCCCTCCCTCTCACTCTGCCTCCACCACACATGCTGGATAAAGATAGCCCTTTGCAGAAATTTAAAGGAAAATGTCATATCAGTCCTAAATTTAATTTAGTATAGAAGATACATTATAAAAATTTAGTAATGTTTTGTCATTTTCTGTTATGTTTGAAATTGATAATCTTTCAGAAACTTCTGTAAAGTTAATGTTGCATTGTCACGATAACTCATGAGAAAAAGAAGTAGAAGCAAAAGTCTGTCAACTGTACTAATATTTTTTCCTTAAAATACTGCTAGTCTGGAGCTAACACTAGCAGTTTTTATCTGCCAGCACAGCCAGACTGTGGTCTCCTCTCCCTTTTGGAGTATAATGGTATCTCCTCTCTGCAGTTATTTTTTGCCATTTCCCAACTCCCCGATCTTTGGGGAAGATGATGTAGGAATACGCACAGCTACATCACAGCAGATTTCTGATTCCTACCTGTCTTTACAGTAATACAACCCCACAGCCAAGTTCTTAATTCCCTAAAACAGCTGCTGTACACCACACTTGCTTTGTGTGAACTGAAATGATGATGCACCTGTGAAATCAGCTCGTATCACTTTTTTTAGCTGCTCCAGGTAGAATGGTTCTAAGCGCTACGATATATCTCTAATGTAGTTCAGAAATTTATAAAATCTGCTTATTTCATGACAAGGTGACAGAGTGCAGAGAGCATCACCAGTATTGCCAATCTGAACAGTGCATAATTACATCTCTGGAATTCATAAGATTTAACAGCAGTAGCACAGCTGTGTCTTGAGACATTAGGGGTTTTGTTAGCTTTTTGGGAAACTATGAATTGAAGGAGGCATTTGGTTTAAATAAAAAGAAAAAAAGTAATGACGAAGAAGGCATATGCACTTATGCTAACTCTCATAGAAGGACCTAAATCACTGCAGTTGCAATTAATGGTAATCACTGGCAAATCTTCCTTAAATGTGTAATTAATCCTAAGCATGTAAGTAGTCTGACTGATGTAAATGGAACTGCTCAGGCACTCATGTACTCACATGCACAAAATTAGTCAGGCACTTGGCTTCTACACTAGGGCCGGATGGAAATGCAAAACTCTTCTGTTAAATCGCCATGGGCTCAAGAGAATCGTGCAGTTTAATTATCTTCAACCAGGGTTAAAGAGGGATGGAAATATCCTTTTGTGCCAGAGAAATTCATCCAGATGTCATTTGTAATGGCAGGAACGACCAGCTCAAGGGAACAAGCATAGGTGAGGTTTTGTTGCATGGCAGTTACTGGTGATGCCAAGCTACTTTAGGATATTAATGCAAGCCCAGGGTAATCAGCCTAGGATGAGGTTGAGATTGTTCATTCAAATTTAGAGATGTCTTTCTGTTTGAAAGTATTGAGGGGAAAATTAACTAGGTCATGTAAATGAGAGTAGGAATCATTTGGGGAGACTTCAAGTACTGCAGTACTAATAGGTAAGATTTCAGCAGACTTCTCATTTTTCATGTGTACCAGTCACCTGAAGCATCAACCAGCTGCACATCCCCAGAACAAAGGGGTGGTGGAGAAGGGGAAAGGTGGGAAAAATCCCAGAGCTGTAAAGACCAGAACAAAGTTAGAACTGGATCCTGTGAAAAAATCAGGGTAATAGGTGGGCAGAAGTATTAAAAAGCATGGCTAGAAGTTTGGCAGCACTGAGTAACAAAGTTGCTTTTTCCCAAACCTGCTAATAAATTGCGAGAGCACAGACAGATGCCGATGCACTTTGACTCCTGTAACTGTCTGAGAAAAAGGCTTTTAGAAAGAATATAGTTGTTAAGAGCTTGGGGGGTGGGAATGGGAGGGAATATTGGTCAGAAATTAAAAACTGATTAAGAAAATTGGAAGTCACTGTGGGTTTGGTGTGTGATAATCCTACAAAAATTTGTGCCTAATTCTACCACCGCTAACATGGATAATTAAAAAATAAATGTATTGGACGGTTAAGCCTGGAGAATATTTTTGTGTTAATTATATACTGTAATAGCCTTTATTGTCTATATAAATGTGTTCCATATATTTTACGATATAAAAATATAAGTGCCTGCTGATCTTCAGTTAAATCACTGGTTACTGCTTCAAAAAGCATGTTTTTCTGGTTGAACAGCCAGTAGTTCTGATAGAGGACTAAACCACTGCCATGTAATGTACACTTGAAAAATACGCAAAAATTGCTATGATACTGAGCTGAAGAATATTTAAAGATTCATCTTCCTTTGAAGGGAAAGTCTATGAGGCTTTGCTCTACAGAACACCTTTCTCCAAAACGTAACATAATTCAGTGAACTAATGTATATACAGCATTTTTTACTTCATTTCTTTTTATCTGCATATTTCCAGAAGATAAGTTCATGTAACCTCAACAAAAGATGTTCAGCATATTTAGATCTTCAGAATCCTGAAGATAACTGCAGTTGTTTAAGATAGCTTTATTTTGTCCTGCTTTGTGTTAACCAGGATTTGGCATAGAGTCCTGGGCCATACAGATT
The DNA here is from genome assembly GCF_963924245.1 of Chroicocephalus ridibundus. NCBI lineage: Eukaryota > Metazoa > Chordata > Aves > Charadriiformes > Laridae > Chroicocephalus > Chroicocephalus ridibundus. The sequence continues at coordinate 32,321,294 of NC_086292.1, forward strand.
TTTTTGAGAACTTTGAGAAAGCAGATGTTTTTGTTCAGAAATTTTGCAAAGGTTGTAAAGTTTTATGGTTCCTCCCACAATGCCCAATAGCTGGTAAATGGTGCCTGTGAGTGATTGGGAAGCCAACATCTTGTGCAGCTCTAGTCTGAATCCAGAAAAGTGTATATAGGTACAAAGAAAATATCTGGCTTTGACAGTCTTTCTGGCACCTAAACAGCGAGACAAAACAGTCTCATTTTTAAGTGACTTTTTTATTATTTATCCAGTCAATGCAAGCTGGTCTAATAAGGTACTCCGAGAGCTTTGCCTTTCTGAAAACTGCAGTTCTGGTTGTGCTGTTACTCAGAGCGGTGCAGCGCAATGTTACATGTCCAGAAAGAAAAATGGTGATATGAGGTCAGCTTGGCTCCAGCCTAGTGATGCTTTGTCAATATTGTATTGGCAATCCAGTTACTATAAGAAACAAGGACATTATGTAGCTGTTAGGAGCTAGAAAATAGATTGTTTACTCTGTTACATGCCATCAATCAGGTTAGTGAGTAAACTTGAGCGCTGGCTGACTGGCATAATTTCTCTCAAAAGCCCCAACTGTCGCTGTTGCTTAATATTTATTTAGATTAAATTAACAGCAAATTAAAGCTATTAGGGTTTTTTTTAATGTGAAAGAATTTAGAACATTAAAACAGCTTTGAAACTGACATTGTTTTAATTCTGATTGGAGTAATCAAATTGACACGATGATTACAAAAACAAGTATAGAAAAGTCAGTGCGGGAAAGCCATACACAATGAATGTGTAAATTTTGAGTTTAATTCAAATTGGAGATTAGTAATATAATTTGATTTCTTTAGTAAGGTATTTGTCAGTAATAATGCAACAGATAAATTTATAAAGGTTAGTTTCTTTGAAATATTCCTCTCTGTTTGCAGTGTATCTGCAGACAAAATCTTATTCAGCATTCTGCAATACTAGACCAAGTCTTTTACATTCGCAGTGTTTGCTTTGCTATGTAAATTCAAAGTTTGAAAAGCTGTTGCCTTCCAAGTCCTCTGTATAATTAAAGGAATCTAAGCAGCCCCACTCTCCAATAAGACTCCTTTCTGATCAACTGTGTAGCATAAATATTGAAGGTGAGAGATTTAAAATTCATCCTAGAAAGAAAGCACTAACGTCTTAGGACTTAGAAAATGTCCTTTAAAAGCTCACTGTGTTGAATGACCTTAGTTAAGTGACATCCTCCATTTAGACAACAGAATAATTGCATCATATATCAAATGTTTGCATTCAAAACCAGCATATTTTAAGACAGGACCAAGGATCAGGTTGATGTGTCTCAGTAAGAAGGAAAAATGAGGCTTATAGTTTCTGCAAACCTTGCGTTCAGCCATGTTATTTTTCTTAAAGCCTAAAAGGTTTGATCATGGCCATTGGCTAATACAAGGTCTAGTGAAGTTGATCAAGTGCCTCCACCTGGAAAATAAAACCAATGAAAAAAAGAAAAAAAAAAAGTCAAAAAAAAAGCGCTGATAATTGGTTAGCTTTCAGATGAAAATCTGTAATGGATTAGTAAATAAAAACAATGGTAGGAGTTAAATACCTTGCCTTCAATTAAGTCAGGAAATTTTATCTCTAAGTGCCACTTTATGGTGCCTTTTGGTATCCTGTGTGTTGGGCTGCTGACTTTGCATACAGTTTTTTAAACAAGTTAGTGTATCTGAAGCAATCAAACCACCAGAAGTTAGAGCTTAAATCTGGGGTTTTGTGCATGTCCAGCATGCTGGGTGGAAAACGGAGCCTTACGCATTTCCGTGCAGTGTGGCTGCCTCCTGAACCGTAGCTTCAAGTTGTCCAGGTGTGCTTAGATGAGCTACAGTTGTATTTCTGAACTGCAGGGTCAACATTCCCCTAAGGAGATGAAGGTCGTCAAGAAAGGGTGGTGACAGCTTTTGTTAAGGACTCAAGTCTACTGTGTTAGAACATGGGGAAAGGAACTCGCTGTGGAGGTTGTTAAAAATCAAGATTTTTTTTCATCATTTCTGCTCCTCAAAAATATTAATCCAGTCAGTGTGAATGAAAAATTCCTCCAAGACTGTGATTGCGACAAGCTTTCCATCAGCCTATCAGGAATACTGAGGTTGTTGGATTCTCTCACCAGTTTAACAGGTTCCCTGACACTGGTTTGGTTTGTATCCTCAGGGAAGTGTGTTTACCTTTATTCTTTCCAGTTCCTCAGTTAAAAAGTCAGTTACGCACTGACAAATGCGCACCTTGTGCAGACTCTTTTGCAATGCTGAAGGAACTATATACACGCTAAGTGCAGCGCACCATCCTTCTTCCCAAGGGAAAAAATTCAGGTTACTTTATGCTAAATCTGCTTTGCATATAAGCGTGAATATCTAAAAAACATTGTCTTGGTCTTTGTTTTAATGAACATCCAAATCTGTGATGTTACTGCCAGTGAAATGTTTGTGTGCACATTGCATTTATATGTGTCTGTCTTCTAACATCAATCATCCTTTCTTCCCTCAGAGCTTTTGTGTAATAATACCATTAGGACCTCGGTGTAATAAAATTTTAACTTAAAATAGAGGTGTCTTATTTAGTAGACAATTTTGTACTCTGTAAATACCAAGAAAAGGAATATTGGGGTGAATGACCAGATTGTGGACTACTGAAAGGGCTGGTACATGGACCTGCCTGCAGATTAAGCAGTTACTCCCAGCAAGTCTGGAATGGGAGAGGCTGCAGGACACCCAAGCAAATCAGAACTGAAGAGGTAGGAATAAAATGCAGAGACAGGTGAAAAAGATCTTTACACACATTGGATTTGGAAGGTTGGATTTGCCGTGTTGATCAGTTAGCATTCTTCCTCTACCAGATCAATCGCTCTTCATTTTCAAGTGTGATCGTACAGTAAAACAAAAAGAAAGCATGACTAATTTTTGCATAATGTTCCATAGCTTGAAGTTTGGGTTTGGGATTTAATAGAAGTTGATCAAATGGGGACAGAAATGAACTCATGAAATACAGAGGTTGCTCTTCTGAGTTTTAGCTGCAGGGGAATGAACGAGGTAGAAAATTTGCTGTTATGGTCAGGAAAGCTTTTCTGAGCAAGCCTTTGTGGGTCTGGGATCTTTGGGGTTGGTGCATTTGATTGTCATATCTCAGATTTATAACCGTTGACCAGTGTAGCCTTCCTCGTCATTTTAATTCTCATGTGGCATGATCTGTTCCTTAAAGTCTACCCAGCCTAATCCCTCTCTGTGAGCAGGCAGCAGGGCATGCAGATATTTTTTAGGGAAGACAATGCCTATGTGCATAGGTAACAACTGTCTGCTGTGAGTTGAGTGTCTATTCAGAGGTGTTCTTCAAACTACTTGACCTGGAAGCGGATATGAAAACTACCTTCTTAGGGGAGAGCCAAGTGTTCCCATGCTCTAAAGCTAGCCACACTTCCCTAAACACGTCCTTAATTGGTATTCAATCTTAAAAAATGTCTTTCATTAAAAATATAATTTGACGAAGTGGGTAATTGACTTGCATTTGATTAAGGCAGATTCTATTGGATTAACATGATTAATAGATAAAATTATAATCAAACAGAAAGCAGTACAAAAGGTGACTTAAGTCATGGGTCATATTAACATACTAAATTTAAAAAAGATTGATATGGTAGGAATATTCATTTCACAGTAGGTATCATGCTGTTCCCTTGCGGACAGTGATGTAATTCAAATGATTTTTGTAGTCAGAATCAGGGCTTGTTCCAAAGCCCTTTGAAGTTGATGAGAGTCGATATACCAGAGAAGTGTGTTTATCATAAAACTTTATACCTACAATGTAAATATTCACTGCTCCCATATCAATAGCAGCAAAATGCTGTGTTACTATTAGAAAAACCAGTTCTGAACTCTGGAGGGGAAAAAAAATAGCTTAATGGTCTTACAATGAAAAAAAAACTTATCCAAAGAAGAACAGCTGTCTTCTAAGACTTTCTGTTACATAGCTCGGGAATACAATGTAGCATTTCATTGTAGACATCTATTAGGAAAATAAGTTAAAATTTGGAATGAAATTTGACACAACAATACATAGGACACACTGACTCAGAAAAGGTTATTCAGAATAAAATAAAAAAATCCAGTATTAAAACTATAGTTTTCCTTTTAAGAGAAGAAGTAAAGATCATAGACAGCAGCCTCATCTTAAGATAACTGTAAAGATGGAGGTAAACCATTAAAGATACACTGTCCCAAACTGGATGCATTGTCAGCATTGATGTATGTATCTGGCTTGTACTTTACTTTGAAACAGCAAGATTAATTAATTAATGTTTATGTAACAGCTAGAGTACTCCTTTGCTGAAGTTAAATTTTCCTTCCTTGCCAACCATGGAAAACAGATTTTATTGTCTCCTTAAGTGTGACAAGCCAATAGAGTGGTCCATGTGTGGTGGGTAAAAGTCATCATGACTTGAAATGCATGAGGTGGCCCACTGGATGGATTAGATCGGCAACGAGTTACATTCTGATATTGGAATATAATCTAAAGATAATGTTTTCCGTCAGCTTCTGTTGTATTTCAAAAGGATAGAACCAGAAGAAATAACTAAACGTACAGTTAACTAACCTTCCTAGATCAGCAGCTTGTTAGTAATTAGATCACTAATTAGATCAGATTAGTTAGTAATTAGATCAGCATTTTGTCTGCTAGTGGAGTTAGTGCATGTGTGTTGCATCCACTAAGTTTTTTGAAACAAAAAAATTACTACTAAATTGCAGATACTGGTAAAACATAAGCAGTAAATTCTCACTATGGGATGAAAACTATTGGCTGTTTCAAATCTAAGTTGCAATAGACGTGCTTTCATTGATGTGTCTGTAAGATAAGAAGAAACAGATGAATTAAAGACTTTATTATAAGCATTTGATCTCGGGAAGATGTAAAATCTTTAAGACATCTTCAGCATTATCTTGTGATTCACTAAAAAAGAATCTAAGTCTGGCAAAGTATATTGAGTATTTCTGCAAGTTCAAAGTACCCTGGGAGTTACGGGATCTGGTTGCCTACGAAACCCATCCAGGGGACCCACTTTGTATTTAAAATCATGATCATTTTAGACTAGTCAAGTGGGGGCTGGTGATGCCAAATAATGTGGAAAAACTGTCATTGCAAGATAGCTTTCCATCAATTGGCTTACGGTATCCCAAATACATCAACAAATTAGAATCTCTTTGTTGCCTAAAGGAGAAGTTCTTGCACTCTGGTCTCATGGTCTAATAAAAAGGAGTACAAAAAGACCGCCACTTAGTTTCCTGAAGGTTCCAGTAGGCACCAAATGATTTAGAAGTGAAATATGTCTGTATTTAACATCCTGAAGATTGTTCCACAAGGAAAAAAAAGAGTTATTGTACCAGTGACACAGCATACCAGAAAATCTGTAGTAGGTTGGAAGTGATCATTATAACTCTAGAGAGATTACTTGGTCAAATGGCACAGGTCCCACTGCAAGAAATAGCACTTTTTTTTTTTTTTTAAATTAAAGATTCACCTCAAGTGCTGCTCTGAAAAGAAATGGGCTTGCTTATTTTTCTTAATTGAGGCTAAAGTAATGCCTGCCATTTAGTGACTGCTGCCTCTAATAGACTGGATTTATAAATTTAGAAAAGTGGCATTACAGAAATGGCATAAACAGTGCTACATTCCTTCAGAATGGCTTCTGCTGATGAGAGCTTACTTTCAGCATACTAAAATTTAGAGTTTAAAAGATCCACCAAAAGGAGAATAGCTACTATTGTTTGGGTCATTCTTGTTTAGCTTTAGACAGTGTGGCTCAGTCATATGTATAATATTTGCCTATTAGAAGGAAAAAAAAAAAAATCTCGTTTCACTTCCAAGCTTACTTGAAATCTCTTGAACTGCTGGCGCATGATATTGCTATTTTAGTGCCAGAGGTAATAAATTCTGTGGTCCTTGTGACATGTTTGGGAATAGCTTTAGCACTGGAGACAGAAGAGCTGAGCTGGACTCTTGTCTCTGTACTAGGACGATCAGTTAATAAAACCAAAGAAATTAATAAAATTCAGCAGATCTATTTTTCAGTCAGTTCACTGCTATTTTCTGGATACCCTGAATCTCAGTACGTGTTACCTCTGTGAGTCAGTCTTCACTGATGAACAGCACGCTTGTCAAGGCAAACTCTAAATTAAAAGCTATGCACAAATACACTTTGTTTAATGAAAATTGTAAGAAAACATAAGAAAGAAGGAAGAGTACACCGTTTTCAATGTCATTTAACTTAGGCAGAATACTTCACATAACTTTAAACCGTTGATTTGAAACCACTTGACTAGCTTACCGCAGAAAGGGTATTTTGTTATGAGTGAACTTAGCAATGACTGACTGGGGATCACTGTACGCAGATTTTCTATTTTATTTAAGAGTAAAGTCATATTTAGATGGATGGATGAATTTGGAACACTGTTGCTTCATCTTTATCTCTAATTGAGATACTACCATGGATTGTAAGGCTCTGGAGTATAATGATTTGTCAGCACAGGACACAGAGTGGACCAATTTAATAGTTGCTGGAGGGATTAGGATTCCAGCAGCCTTTGATGAAATCTTTTTTAGGTCAGTAACATTTAGAGATATAGAAAAAAAAAATCAAGTAATTGGAGAGAAACCAGATGGTTTGTGGCTAATTTGGAAAAGTACAGATTATATTGTTGTGCAGCATCTTATTCATTAAATGAAAAGGTCTTAAGATTTGATAAGGGATAGATTAATATTGATATCGTGTTATGATTCACACTGTTTGGTGTGCAAACATCAGCCATCCTTTATTTTTTTTCTGCACATGCCCAGTGCTATCGCTGAAACCACTGTATCAGGAATTACCATGGTGAGTCAGTAGATGACAGCCTTATACGTACATTTCTTGTTTATGTTTTTCGCTGCAGAAAAACATTTGCATGTCTGTAAAACGTGAATTCAAATATTACAGAAGTAGCTAAATTTATGCATATAAGGGAAATAACACAGGTGAGTGAAGTTTCATAAACATAAGCTGATCTCTCTGCGTTCCCTACCATTTTTCAGAGCATCTTACTCTATTTGCATAGGCTCCTATTCATCGCAATTACATCTATTAAATATGTGTACATTTTGAAGCTTATTTACTGTTACATTCTGAGTGAATATTGACACACTAGTTAAGAATTGAGCTGCGTTGTTTACTTTAAGGTGATAAAGGTAAAATATTTACCTGTATCTAACTGGGTAAATATTATTTTTTTCATGTTTATTACAGTAGTGCCCAGGGGCTCTGAATGAAATTGCTGAACATTTCATAGATACTGCAAGGGGCAACTCTTGCCTCACACAATTTGTAGCATAAATAAGCAAGACAGACAAAAGATAGGACTGCACACAGACTTGGGAAGTGACTGACTTAGAGTGACTTTGCAAGGGAGAGGCAGAACACAGAGTTGTGCCGTGAGATCACGCTATCTTACACAAGAAAGGGCTACGTGTCCCAGCAGTCTTATACATGTGTCATAAAATATATTTAGTACGTTAATATATTTTGTATTTATTTGTTAATGTATATCTGGGTCTAATTTTACAGATATTTCAAGACGTCATTGTAAATCGTTCCTGGTACTTTGCAACTAGTACAGGGGATTTCTTGGCTCCCATTAGCTTACTTGGTGTTCTTAAGGCCTTAAGCTTCTGTTGTGGGATGAAGAGATTTAAACTTCACAGCACCTTGCTGTGGCTTGCTGGAATACTTGAGAATATTGCCTGAGAGTTTTGGAGAATCCTTCCATTTGGCAGAGATGTTTGGATACGCTTTTTAGGAACTGAACACTACAAAATAGATGGTCAGCTCTGGAGGGGATCCTTCAACGCGGGAATAGCTGTAGGAAAACAGTGCCAAACAAGCAACATTTTTCTGAGAGGTTTTCAGAGTAACATTCTTGACTTAGAGCCCATTATCTAACAGATGTGTATTGATTTAATAAGCCTCCCTACTGTTTCACTGTAAGCACTTAGTTCTCTCATCTTCAGTGTGGAACGTGGAGCAGGAATCTATTAATAAAAAGTCTCTCATTCCAGCAAAACATGTTGATGCCCATATTTGCCAAGGACAGTGAATTATTTCAAAGCTAATTAAAGCTTCATTTTTTGATTGGGATGCTGAAGGCAAGTCCCTCAGCTGGGACAGTACCTGATACATATATTGATATCCTTTTGCTTGACCAAAGAATAACATTACAAATTATTTCATCTACTCTGTTTTTTCCCCAGTATACCCCAAAATAATCTTACAAAATATTATGTCTTTCTGTGTCTATAGAAGTAAGGAATTGACACCCTGCTACTGTCATTTCCTTCTCTAGGTGATGTATTTACTAACTGTATTGGAGACTGCCCTTCCTTTACGTTATTTTTAGTATCACAGGCTTCATTTGCCATCTAACAGTAATAACAGTAATGTTCTGGTGAAAATGAAAGTATGAACTAGTAAGGTAAATCCCTCTGCAGTCACAGAATAAATGACAGGACAGAATGACATCATTGTACAAACACAAGGTCTCTGTCTTTCCTGGGCTTTAGTTGCACTTTCTCTAACGCTGAGGCTGGCTGTAGACTCTGCCTCGACTGTCATAAAAACTCACAGGCAGCTGACAGTGAAGCTGAATATGGTCAGTCCGCAAACCAAGGCATTCGTTACGCCAGCACTGCAACAGCTGTGACAACTGCTTGCCTCTGCTGCCTCTGAAAGTGGTTCCCTTAGGAAGAAGGCAGTAGCCCAGCCAGTTTCCCTACCTTCCACCCTGTTTTATTTTAAACTACAGCAAGAGATAATAAACATGAGAGACTAAAATAGCGGGGATTTGGCACAAAATCTGTTGTGACAATGCCTAAGTGCAGGAAGGAACAGGGAGAGCCAGCTCTGCTGTGGCTGCATAGTTCTGTCAGGTTGAGCAAATATTGCTGTGTTGGAATGCAGCTGTGAGGAATGGAGCCGGCTGCCACCGAGCTGGGGACGGCAAGTCATGCTCAGCACTGTACAGCTTTCTCAACAGTTCACAACCTCTGTTGTACGCAGAGTCATCTTCTGTCCTACACGCCCACATACTCATGCTTAAAATGAAAGTGGTTACAGTAAGATGTGACTTTATATACAATGAGCATAGCTGTTGTAATACTCAAATTTTAAAAACTATGTAAATTATGAGTTAAGCTGTGCATTTATTCTGATACTTTGCATGTTCATTCATTGCTATCAAGAAGCTCAAATGAAAAATTGTGTGTTGAAAAGCAACTAACAATTTTACACTACGTTTTTTTGGTGCTGAGCTTAAAGTATTTTAGAAGCGTCTGCAAGTAGGAAAACTGATTGTCTGTGTCTCCTCAGCCTCTTGAAAAGGAGTATTCTTGATGTTTCTGCATGCACGTCACCAGAGAGACATGCAAAAGTAACGTCACTTTTGAAAATCTTAGCCTTCAAGTGTTATATTCTTTCTTACAGCTGCCTCAGTTAAAAACACTCGATTTGCATCTCCATGTTCCCGTACTGCATATGTTGTAAAGTTCTGTAAGTCTAACACAGGAAGCATCCTATACAACACATCTTTTTTAAGGTAAGAAATGCTTGTGTGAGGAGTTCAGCAAGTGTTCTGAACGCAGGACCTCTTATTTCATAATCTATTACTATTTTCTGCAAAGTTTCAAGTAATTTGCTTTTCTGAATCAAGCTATAAAACTTTTAACTGTAAAATTGATCTTCTCATAAAGTACATGTGTTCTAATGCTGTAATTACCTGAGGCTTGATCTTCCAACCCTTGACAGCGTAAGTAATCTCTACCTATCTGTCTAATCTTATTGATTGAATATAGGAGGAGTCAAGTGACTCCAGCCTATCTGCTAGGTCTCTACTCAACTTTCCTAAATCACAATTTGTTTTCACATGGGTAAGTGATCTAAGTGAAGGGTTAACGGTGTTCTGTCTCTCTTAATTTGAGATTTGGAAGACAATTATAATTCAAAATGCTTCTTCTAGTTGAGACTCCTTAGGAAAGACACATATGTAGCCTAGAGCTAGAAGTCCAACTTTGCTTTTAAATGCAAATATTTTAACAAGTATAACACACAGAAGCATGAACTATCAATTATTCCTACTAGGCATATGTAAAACATCTTGTTTATCACAAAGAGACCAAATTAGGCTAAAATGTAAAATAAAAATTTGTAATTGAAATGTTGCCTGTTCTCCTTTGAAACTGCCCATTGTTCTTATCAGAAGTAGCCTTCAGGTTGTCTTGATGCATCTGAATGGATCTTTCAATAAGAAAAGATGGGAACTACCAGTATTGGCAGTCTGTGGCATTTGTCATGCAATGACATCGGTCATGCAATGTGACTTCTTGAGAATGGTGTTAAAACAGTGCATTATTTACAGCACTAGACTGTCAGATAAGAGTAAAGACTTTGTTTCCTCTTGCTTTCATTCTCTAAATGTCTTACTGGTACATACAAAATGACAGGAAGAAAAGTTTCCAGTCAGGCAGTGGATTTACCAGTTTACCTACACAATAATATAGCCAAAAATCCATGGAAATTTTGAAAGTGTTAACTTCAGTAGATTTTTTTTAATCCAGCTTCAACTGCATTAGACTGAAGGCAGATCAACTACAAGTTTCAAAAAATGTTGGGTTTTATTTCCAGTATAGTATTGTCTCAGCCTAAATCAAGTCAAATTCTGCTGTTTATCTCCATTCCCCAGAAGATTTTGGTCTAAGACAGCAATACCTTGGACCTTTGGTTTGTTTGTGGTTTTTTTTTTTTCCAGGCTGGTACTACCTATCTTTCAGAGCTACAGCTGGATTGAGTCCTCGAGGTGATTTCGTTGCATTATTTTGTAGACGTAATAGCTGTCTTACCAAGACTTTCCCTTTCTCAAGGGTAATTAGTAGTTTTTGACCAGGAAATAATTGTCTTAATCACGCTCAGTGTGTCTTCAGTTTTTACACATGTGCATCCACACTAGCAGGATTAATGCAAATGTTGACTACATATATGGCACAGTCCTGTGACTCATATGCCCAGAAAACATGCCCTCGTGGTAGTTATCTCCGGGAAACTTTCAGTGAAGTTAATGTTACATCGCAGCAGCTTATATGTTATTCTCTCTCTCTCTTCCCATGTTCGGAGCTCTTTTGTAACTGAAGTCTCTAATCCCTGGTCGTTGGTGGAATGTTCTGTTTTGTCCCCTTTTGGTTTTGGTACAAATTTTTGTACACTGGTCTTACTGGCATGGGGCGATTTCAGAGCTCTCTGTGATCTTTGTTTCTGACACCACTGGGGTTTTGTATATCACCCAGCCCCCTGCATTTGCTTGTGATGTTTATAGATATTATTTCTATTATATCAGTTGCATTTTAACCTTGTAATTTATAGTGGTTCATAATTTAATCTATTTGATGTTGAGAGAATTGATAAAGATTGTTTTTTTACAAAAATATTTTACAAAAAAATATGTCCAGATGCTATTTTTTAAAGATCTGTTGTCTACATAGTTTCACAGTTTCATCTCTCTGTCCTCTTACTGATGGCTTCTCTGTTTTTTAAAGTTATGAGATTTAGGTGTCAGAACACATGCTTTTTTTTCCTCCAGGCTTCTTGGAACGAAAGGAAGCCTACCTCTACCTAAGGGTGGTGTCAAAAAGTTCAAAAATCCTATTTTTTTTTAAACATACCACCATAAACATACCACCCCCCCTGCTACCATACAGCATACAATTAAGGACACTTGACTTAGCTGCAGCGACTCTTTCACTTCAACTCCTGAAGTGCATGACGACCCCAATAATATTTCCTTCTGTTAAAATAACAGGTTCTCTACTAGGTGGTGCTATGTATTTATGGTGGTGTTATATATTTAGATATTTATATATTTATCAGGCACCATGTATATATGGTGTCTGATTTAGCACTCAGTGAAGTCCAACAGTGGAAGTCAGACCATATCCTTTGTGTCACTCAGACTTCAAAAGGACACAGAATAGCCTTCACATCTTTGTATCTCTAGCCAAAATCTCTCCTTTTTGTTTGGTTTCTTGCATTAGAGAGGAAGAAGTGTACCTGAAGCAGTCAGTTATTTCTTGTCTTTGTATTGTTTGATGTGTGATGAGCTTGGTTATCAGATCTCAGTGGGCTACTGAATTTGGCTTAATTTGCTACAAAAAGTGGCAAATACGCAAATATAGGAAATCTGCTACAAGGAGGTAAACATGCCCTCTACTGACTTCATCTGTGGCTAGAGTTTAAAAGCTGCTGTCAGATAGTATACAATGGAACTGTTGTTTGCAAATAAAGCAAATTAAAGTAAACATCTTTTATCATAAGAAAGCAATTAGTGTTGATTCGCAGCTTCACTTGGGTTTTCTTTCCTGACCTTGACTATATTGTGATGGTTTTGTGCTTCCTTGGACAGTTTCTACTTGCATCTGCATCGATTAAACCTTGATCTCATTTATTATCTCAGGAAATGGTCTCAAGGTCACAGGGCTGGAAATTTAATTATGGTGGCAGTATATTAAGTGGCACATTTAAAGATGCTGAATCGTAGTAATTAATTTTTTGGATGGTGGTCTCTAGGGAAAAGGTTTTCTCTACACTGGGTGTTTAGACATCCATCATGGCCATTCAGCTTGGCAGCTGTCTTTTAGCTTTAAACTGCGTCATTATTCATCTTTTACGACTGACTTTAAAAACACTAGACAACTATATCCTTTTTTATTGTAATATATGTCAGATGCTTGTATTAAGCTATACTTCACCTTTGCTATAAAACATTAACAGAGGTTGCTAGTAGCTACCTGGGCTGGCCTCTAAATTGAGACAACAATTACCCTTCGCTGACATCTAGTGTCAAGACATGAGATATAGCTGGAGCGCTGAATCCATTGGCCTGGAAATCCTGCACTTCCCCAGCGATTCAGGCTCACCCAAGAAGCTGCAGCACCGGACATAATTAGTGGACACGAGGGATTAACTTGGCACTCAGTGTTGACTTTGTAGCAGCACTAGGTTATTGAATGAAATGCAGCACTGCCAAGGTCTTAAAAAGCTTGTAATGTTTAATGAAGGAATGGTCATTAAACTTGCTGGATCAAATATTAGGCAAGATGGAACTGGGAGGTATTTAATAAAGAGACCTGAAAATATGAACTAAATCACATATACTCATTTAAATTGCTGGCTAAAGCCCAGCATATTTCAAAATTGTTCTGTGCTGGTTTAAGCTAGATGGTATGAACTGGGAAGGAGAACAGTAAGCAGGTTTTAGCTTTCTGTGTAACTTCACAGAAAGTTTTTCTACTCTAGAATTATTTTTCTTAAATGAAACACTTCAAAATTCACACATTCTGCTGGGATTGCAAAGTGATGTTCTCTAGGGAGTGGGGGGGTATTGGAGTTCTCAAAGTGAACAATATCCACAGATTTTAAGTGATATCTTTCATACCCTTTGTCAAGCTGAATCTTCCAGAATGAAGACCAAAATATTAAACAGTGGGTTTTCAGAATATTATTACATGAGTTGATCCTCACACCAGTTATTAGTAATACCATTTTTAGAGGCTGAGATAGAGAAGAAAATCTCTTAAAGCTGTTGGGATAGTCAGAGAATGGAATTAAATTTTAGGTACAGAATATTGGGTGTAGCATTCTTCCTGCACCTTGTCACCTCTCGATCACTTTAGACATAGCTCTCCAGCAGTGAAAGCCTTTGTGCTTGCAGTATTTGATCTTCTCTTAAATTCTTGCCATGAGCCCATCTAGGTCTTTATGGTATTTGGCCTTTCTGTAACAGTAGTGTATCTTCTACAGCAATCAGATCTCCTTTTTGTACTGTGTGTTTTGTAATTAGAGTTATGTGATTGTGGTTTAAATGCTATTCCTGTGCAGTGGAACTGATGAAGACTAGTTTTCCTAGGTGTATGTGTCTTTTGCGTGCATCTTACTTCACTGAGCTAACTCAAGCAGCACGGTATGCTGTGGCTTAGAAAGTAACACCCTGTTGTTCATGTTAATTCAGAGGTTTTATAGGCAGTATTAGTAAATGCTGAGCATGTAAATCCTTCACCCATGGTCTGTGTTCCCGTAGTTTGAAAAGGAAAATAGCAAGTAGAACAGCAAGCACATAATGAGAGTAGTAGAAGAGGGATCTCTGAAGTCAGATGTACAAAGGCATATAGCGTTTCTTAGCTTTACTTTAGTTTGATTGCAAACTTACTGGTGTGAAGGACATCTGCCAGAAATGTCAAACATTGTAGCTGTTCTCAAGGCTGGAGCGTGAAAGCAGCAGATAATTTTGACCAGGGGAATTAAGTAGGCTTGCATGTGACTTAGAAATGGAAATGAATGATCACACAGTGGCTGCTTACAGAGCTGCATATAGAGCTTTGTAGCTGTCTAAATCTCATCTAATTTAACAGGTACTACAAAGGGAAACAAAACGGAGAAATAGGCTGGCCCTTCTCATGAAGTAAGGAATGTTCAGGGTATCTGTGGTGGTGCATGGGGATAGTTTGGGTCCCTCTTTATGTCTCTCCTCACTTCCTAAAGATGCTTTTCTAGTCAGTAGGATTCTTGCGTGTCCTTTGTGATCTAGATCTGGTGGCTTCTCTGCATGTAGCCTGTAAGGCATGTTTTCCAGAATACGGGAATGATATTTAACCTGGCACATATGACATCAGAAAGGTTTAGAAGCAAGTGAAGTGGGAAGAGGGCTTCTGTCTGGCCAAGAGTCACTTCTAACATATCGTGTTTGCAAGTATAATGCTCAGTCTGGCCAGCTGATTTCCAGACAAGAGGAAATGGCCTCAAATTGTGCCAGGAGAGGTTTAGGATGGATATTAAGAAAAAATTCTTCACAGAAAGGGTTATCAAACATTGGAACAGGCTGCCCAGGGAAGTGGTGGAATCACCATCCCTGGAGGTATTTAAAAGACGGGGAGACGTGGTGCTGAGGGACATGGTTTAGTGGTGGTTTTGGCAGTGTTGGGTTGATGGTTGGACTCGATGATCTTAAAGGTCCCTTCCAACCTAGACAATTCTATGATTCTATGTGTGGTTGACAATTCCTTTGTCATTTCCTCTTGAAAACAGCCTATATGCTTGTAAATTAGCACACTCCTACTTTCAGATATTGCAATAGAATATAAAAATGGGAATACGGTATCCTGAACATTCATGATTATTTTCCAAGTGCCCTAGTCTACTCATATGGTATTAAAATTGGATAAACTGCATGTATATACGGTTGTACATCTAGCCAGGCAAAGCAGAGCAAATCAGGGCTATCTACAGGTGCAAGAACAGGATAGTCAAAATGGTTAATTTTTCTCCCCACGAGTTTCTGAAGAAGCCCCTTTGTTCAGAATCCACTGTATTTTGTGAAGAAACACACATCACAATATTAAGAAATAAGGTGGAATTGCAGTAGTTGATGGAGGATTATATTTGGAGCTTAATAAGTATCAAAAAAATTAAAGAGGACATATGGATATTCTTTTTGTCAAGCTTATGTTTTCTCACTTCCTGTACCCCATTCTAATGAGGAACATTTAGATGTTTGAGTTGTTATTCTCCATGTTACTGATGGATTCAAAAGTGATTTGAATATATCTGCTTGTAAATATTGCTATCAGTATGTATGTACATGAGTATTCACAATGGAATGGGTACTAGCCATGTAGAAAGTTTAAATTTTGGAACATGTAGAAGAGAGAAAATCAGTATAGCTTAGGTTACCACTGTAGGAAGAGTGATGGATGTATCATAAATAATCCAAAGGTTAAGATAAGTTTATGCAAGTGATTAGGTGAGCAGCTGTGCACAATAAACGGAGGAACAGAAGAAAAAATCATTAATGATAATTTCATAAGAGGCTAATGGTACCAAATTAAGTATTCGTCATGAACTGCTTCTTCAGCTGTAGTCATGATATACATTTTATTCATATTAGTTTACTGTTAGATTAAGTCACTCGCATTTTTGTTGAAACCAGGCTAGCAAACGTTCCTGTAATTCATGTGGAGTGATGTACTACACGAATGGCAAAATTAGTCTGTTTCATGTCTTTTTATGTCAACAAGCTCAACAAAACCGCTTATTGTTCATGTCTGGAGGCTATTTTATCTAAAAAGCTACAGTAGAAGGGCAGCAATGATACAAAATGTTTGCACTTTACCTCCTTTTGTAACAGATTTGTATATGTTTGGTCAATCAGAATTTCTCTTACTGAAAGGCTGCATTTATAAAACCAAGCATGGGAAGTTTGGATCTGAGCCGTACATCATCAGAACCTTCAAATGATATATCAGGATTTTTTCCCCTGCTTTTGAACTATCTCTTATTAGCATTAAACACCATGTTATTCTTGTAATATCTTATTGTAAATGTAAAATCTTGTTTGAGTAAAGATTTCCTTAGAACTTTATTTAAAATAGTGTTATTCAGTATACTTCCTTTATTTTTTTCTGGTTCTGAATGCCACAGTTTTAGCCCATATCAGCATAAGTTTCTTTCACGAGGTATGCAATAATTGAATTTCTACATATAAGAACTGTCTTTGAAAACTGTTTTAGTGCATACTCACATGACTGATACCCTCATAACCATCCACCCTGAACTACACTCAACTTTCCTAAATGAGATTTTATTGGAACTGATTATGATTAGATAAATGGGTGACTTCACTAATGTATAATACACTTTTCAATTATAGAGTATGTATGATAATTTACACTTCTTGTTTGATAGTATGATATTTATGTGACATATTCTGGATGAGGTCTGCTGCTGTTTATATAATGGCCTTACTTTTCTCTTAAATTAAATCTGCTTTCAAGTTCTTTCAATATATTTAAATTTTTCAGATAAACAAAGACGTTACTAATCCACCTTAATTTACCCTTCAGTGGAATGAAACCTAGTGGTGGATAAATTCTAGTCCCCAGATTTGTTGCCTAAGGAGACAAATTCTGTCATCAGATTAACAGATGAACATAATGTAGATTGGAATAGGACTTGTCCCCAGTTACGTGAGTGCAGAATCAAGCAGCCCTGATCAAATTGACAGCTGAGAGACTGTTAAAGAAAAATGGAATTTGACAAAGAAACAGTGTTTCTTCTTTCTTGCAGTGAATCTGATTTATGCCTCCTGGGTTAGCAGTTTTCTTTACGTGTAGAGGTTTTGCAGGATGCATTGCTAATTTTGAGATATGTGAGAATTAGAGCATCTTCCCTGGCAAAGGACCTCTGGGCAGTGGAAGAAAGAAAAGTATTTCATGTACTTTTTTTTTTCTTCCTAATAACCTATATAACTTTTCATTTGGTGTCAACACCCAGAGAGACAGCACTCAGTCAGAAAACAGAAACTCTCTCTATATATATCAATAGATTGTATCACTAAATAGCTTTTAAACTTTATATTTTAAAAACAAAAAAAGCTAAAATGAAAATTGTGGGTCACATCTTTAAGGTCTAATAAATCAAGAATTTTGAAAACTATCATGTAACAGAATTTAATTTCAAAGTGGGCAACATATTACAGGAATATATTTTTCTAATTTAACCTAAACTCTCTGAATGCCTCCAGAAGGTCAAGAAGATTTCATCAAAGAAAACAACTCAGCATGTAATATAGTGTAAGAAAGTTCAAGATGGAGGTTGGTTCTGTTGGAAAATGCTCCGTAACAGTCTTCCCAAAAGGGTTTAATGAAAAAAGAAAACAAATGCAAAACCCCAAATAAGCCATGCAATTGTGGTGAGGTGTCCCCTTCATGTTCCATTGCTCAGTATTGGTTTCTTTTGGAAGTGTCTCCCTTTGGAAGTGGTAGTTTTCCCAGTCATGCACTATTTGCACGCCTTACATGTGGCAATACTGATATTGCTAATCTCTGTGTGTGTATATATATATACACAATATACACTATATACAGTATATATAGTGTATATGTATTTACACACACACAATTGGCAGAATTCCAGCATCCCTACAACAACATGTATGATGAATTTATGCTTAGTCAGTATGGAGCTGACGTATGATACATTGATATTGGGCTTCTAATTCTTTGAAAGCTTTTTTTTTTAAAAAAATGTACCTGATGCTTCTGCAGAAGCCAAAATGCCCTGCAAAGAACAGAGGACTCAAAGCTGTGTTTTTAATAAACTTTGAAGACTGAGAAAACTTCCCCCCCCGCCTTTAATGGCAAACAACAGAGGCAAGTGGTAATATATCCACTTCACATTACAAATTTTCAGTTGTTTTGAGTATCCTTTTGCTTTAATCATTTCTGACACAACTCCACTGGACTTAGAAAAGGAACGAGGCCAGCTCTGGGGTTAGCTGAACAGTAACATTTTGGATATGGACACTGAAATTGTTAAGATCAAGAGTTTGTTAATAAAACGTAACTGTGTGTACTTTTTGCTTCCATAAAATGTTTCATAAAATGATCACTTTATTCCAGTTAATATTCTTGTTGTGCAGAGATTGCTGCCTTGGGTCTGTAATTTGTAAAACTATGTGAGTTGATGAGCAACTTGCATGGCCTTTGCTAAGTTTTACTGGGTTATATTTAATATCTGATCACAGCCTACTGTTTTATTAGGGTGGTATTTTATAAGCTATTGACAGATATATTAATGACATTGGCTGATGAATAAACTAGCAGTTTTAGACTGAAGTTAGGAATTACTTTTGTAGAGGAAATTCATTTTTTTCACAGTAAAAAGTTTATCAGCCCATAGGACAAAGGGTATTCTATGATTCTAACTCACTGTAATTAATTTGAATGAAGATATCCATGTAATGCTTTTCGTGAAAGAGGGAAGAATAAGATAAACAGTTGTGGACTTCTGTTGATTTAACTGGCACAGTTCTTTGGGGAGGAGCATCCTCCTCCTTCCCTTTCTTAAAGCTCCCAGAAGTGCGAGAGAAAGACACAGAGCCCAAGAAGTGTCCTTGTCCTGAAACTGCCGTAACACACTCAAGCTATGCAGTCGGAAGTCCTTGAGGTTTTTCGTTATGTAGGATTTGGATTGGGAAACAGGAGTCTACAAAATGTTAAGCTGGGGGGAAGCTATGCTATGAAACACTGTTGTGGAGGCAATCTGTATCTGAATTCTGGTGGCTTTCTGCAGCTCAGAGACAGGTTCTGTTCCTTCTGGTTTCTATAATAGGGAGAGGACAAAGACATGAACGAGAGATCATGTCAACAAGGCTTTTAAGGAAGATGCAGTGTCTGTGGAGAAATGCCATGCAGCACATATCAGTGAGTGGGGGGAAAAAAAACTTAACTGGCATCAATCTGGAGATCGTGCTATTACATCTGCAAGTCCCTCACTTTAAGGTCAAAGATCGTCTTATAGGAGCAAGTAACTCCAAGCTCCTCTGGTATGACAGGTGGATGCTGCCCTTCAGAGAAAAAAGGGATGTAAAAATCTAGGCAGTGGTTTGAGAAGCCCTGAAGAAAGCTTGCAGAGCAGGCTGAATCTCATCTTTGTTCTCTTGCTATAAGAAAAATCAAATTACAGAAATGATGTAGTTTTGGGCTTCGGTGAGTAAGCACAACATCTGCATATGTAGGCTCGAAATGATACATAGTTTCATGCATGCTGCAATTTGTACAGTTAGAAATGTTAGTTGGGAGGAGTGAAAGTGTTTTCACCTTTGATTGTGTTTGAAAGTATGAAAACTGCCCTGTGTTTGAAAGTATGAAAACAACCTGCCCAAGGATACCACGCAAAGGACCGAGTTGTGTGTGCTTTGTAATTACACTGTGCATCATAATTATACTGTGCACCATACTACAATGAAACGCATAGTTTCTTCTGTATTAAGAAATAAAGTTAAAATACAGACAAAATGTCATATGTATAGAGAACAAGAAAAAGGTTTGGGCATCAATGTACACAAGGGACTGTTCGTTTCCTTGGAACGCTGAACAGCAGAGCTCCAGAGTGTGGATGGGCCCTCACATCCACGGCTTTTATCAGAAGCCTGAACAGGCTTACAGTTTCTGTCTGAACAGTGATTTGGAGTCATACTGTCATAGGATAACTCAGGCTGTAATGACTCTCTGGAGGTAGTCTGGTCTCCTCATCGAAGTAGGGTCAGCTGTGAGATTAGACCAGGTTACTCAGGGCTTTATCCAGCTTTGTCTTGAAAACCTCTAAGGAATTGCCGGATTCTTCTTTTCCCACCCTTTCACATGTTTGTATTATTGCTCATTTTTCTTAAACTTCAGATGTTTTATTTGTAGATCTTAGGAATTCTATATGTCAAGTAGTGAAAGCTGAGGGAAGGAAGTCAAGGCACTTGCTGTATGAGGTAACTATAAATGTGCATGCTCTTGCACTCAAGATTTGTGACCTTAATCTGACTTCTCTCTCTAAACTAGTTCATTGCCTTTCAGTAGCAAACTACTGAAAATGCGGGTAATCTGATTATGAAAAATCAACCGCTGTGTAAAAGTAGACTATACACTTAAACCTCTATGAGGCAAAGCAGCTATATGAGTATTCAAAACATAACCGTAATTTCTTTCCACCTGCTATGTAAGTCACTAACTATTCTGATTATTTTAGACAAATTTCAGTGTGCATTTTCCTTGTGTCTCAGTATCAAGGAGTGTGTTTGTTCCAAAATCACTCTACTACAGCTAAATGTGAAAGGATGTGTATTTGATTCATATTGTGCTTGGAGTTTCTTGTACTAAAATAAAATGGGAATGCTCTCAAGAAGTAAATACTTACATAAACAATAAAGCTGATGCAAGTAAGAGGAATGCTGAGTCCACAAAATGCATTATTAACAGCATATTAGTACGCACATTGTCTGAGACACATAGGTGCTTGTGCATGCTGTAAATAATTCTCTGGGTGTCAAAGTAGTAGTGCGCAAGATAATTGAATACATTGCAGGCAAAATGGAATGACCCGTTTTCTTTTCTTTTAAAATCATGATTCATTCATGAATCAGTGGATAGCTGTTCTTAGATTTTAACAATCTGTTAAAGCAGTTGGGCAAAATCCTTCTGACTGGAGGATTACTGATGACCTCTGTTCCTGTTGTCCTCATCTAAATTGGTGGTGGGAGTGTGTATGTACCTATATGAAGCCTTTACTATCCATTTAGATTTCCTTTCAGAAATTTCAATGCATGGTTGCTTTGCCCCATCGACTTCAGTTTTGTTCTTGTGCTTCTCCACAAAAATAACTTCTTATCTAGCCTATCTTCGACTCTATAAGAACTTCCCAAGGACCAGCCAAAAAGAAATCTGTTTCATATGCAAATTATTGAATTCAGGTATGATCATGCAACCAACCAGGCAGAATTTATTTAACCTTCAGCCAGCTGCTTAACCAAGTTGAAATTATTGATAGCCCATCAGCAATGATCAAGATGGAGAGACTAAATGAAGAGGTGCCTTTGCTTTTTCTTCTCCAGTCGCCCCCCCCCCCCTTTTTTTTTTTAATAAGAGAACCATTGAGCTGGTAACAAGACCAGCCGTCTTGAAATGCCATGTCAGCTCAGCTAGCATGGTCAAGGAGCTCAGCTGTAGAAGGGAAATAAAACTGTTAAGTTATGGCTGCCCTCCAATCAGTCACAGGGGTAATGATGTTTGGCTTTAGTCAGGTTATATGTCAGTAAATATACATCTCTCAGACAGCCTTTAAGACAGCCTTAAGCTCATGCTTATTGTTTTATATAGATAGGGGTCGGATGCTGATATATGGTGGTCATAGGCCACTGAAATAAATTTCACAACGTTCAGCAGGTAAAGTTAATCTCAATAGAACAGAATGTGACTGCAGTTTTGATAGAATATTCATTCCATCAACAGTGATGGGGCATTTTTTCTCTGTTAGGTTTTGTGCAAATCGCTCAATGCACATTTTTTTTTTTTTACCCTGCCTTGATTCTAAATTTATCACTACCTGAAGTGACCAATTATATTCAGTCTTTAGTGTAGAGCCTTGGCAAATTCAAAATTCCAGTTTATAAACACACTGGAAGCTATATTCTGTTCACCCGCCCTGCTCACACATACATCTGAATTAAATTCAAAGGTAAGGAGACCTCAGAATTCCAAGTTCTGCCAAGTACTGGAAAATCCACATGTCATCTCTCTCATGTGAGTGATAGTGTGAACTCTGTTTCAGGAGCAAAGGAATGAGACAAGACCACACCAAAACAGACATTCTAGTCTTACAGCACTATGAATTAAAATTTTTTAAAATTAATTAATTAAAATTCATTTAAAAAATTAATTAAAATCTTACTGTAGACTTAGACAAATATTTTTTACCATATTTTTTCTGATAATAATGCTTATGTTTCTACTTAAGCTTACTGCTAAGGAATTTGTATCTATTTGCAAATATTGGATCACGCCTTCCATCACTGTAGATTGATGTAAGTCATTAAATTCTGCAAAGTCTCTCAATAGCGTTTTAGAGTAAATACGCACCACTCAACTTCTTCAATAACATACACTGGGTTGTTATAAAAAGCAGAAGGTCCCATTATGCCAGGCTCTGCTCTTACTAGCATCCAGTATTACCATTCCACAGAGTTAGAAAATGTAGAAATACAGCTCACATGCACTTCATGTAACACCAGTACAATTAGACTAGAATTTGATGAAGCTGTATGTGGTATTTATTCCGTAAATAAAACTTGCTTTGGGTCTTAGTGTATAATGTAGTGTTCATTTTTAATTTAGCAAAAATGTGGCTGTAAGTCTAGGGTTAAACTAAAGAACCAAGATGCCCTATGGTGTAGCAGCCTTTAATCCAGATCTAGAATAACAAAACTGGTTTAGTTTAATTTAGTAGCATTTATCAGAGCAATGGCTTAATCCTAGAGCTTTATTTTGTGTTTTAATTGTCAAATATGCATTGAATTCAGGGAGAATTTGTCTGGATGAAGACCAAGCATGGAAAAACAACAGGACTGCAGACAGAAATTGTTTGTAAATTGATTGTATATCTGGCTTTCAATGTTAAGCTTTGTTGACATTGTTTTGCTGCTGGTTTGTTGTTTTTTTTTTTTTTTTTTTTTAAAGTTACTGTAGTTAGTGAACAGTCCTTTGACAACGAAAAAACCTAAACCCCTCCAGAGATCCGGGTAAGCCCAAGTCCATTACCAGTGAGAGCCTGGCACAAGCATTGTTTGTATGTTTAAGACTGATGGAAATTTAGGAAGTGGGTGTGAATTCAGTTTATATATGACCCTGAATTTATTCTTCATAATACTTCCGTATGTCTGATTATAAGCATACATATACTGGTGATAATGTTTAGTTAACTAAGTGTTAAAATGTTTGTTTTTCTATTACTTGAATTCTGGATTGCTTCTCTGAGAGCCCCAGCATGCAGTCTATAGTCTAAGTGGACTTACTAAAGGATTTGCCTAATATTATTATCTTCCAAAAGAAAATTTTTTTCTGTGATCTAGTCAAGCTCCACAGCTTTCGTAGTGCTGGTTTTCTTATGCATTCCATCTCATGGATTCTAACACCTGAAAGCTTACTGCTTTAAGCCCCCGAGCACATGGTGTAGAAGGCATTGCACTCTGAGTTCCACCATGTCCTTACATGAGCATTTCCAGTGGGGTCCGTTGAAATACAGCCTAAAATTCCATTAAGAAAGAACTTCAGGTTCTGCATGCACAAAAATATCTTGGATTATTTGCCTTCTAAACACGATGTAGAATTATACATGTGAGCTGGCCCGCACGTAACACTAAGCTGACGTTTCCTAATGGAATAATGCCCCTTCTGAAAACTTTTGACAGACTGGTCCAAACTCCATATTAGCAACAAGCCTACCACCTTTCTTTCCCTTGGGCCAGTTATTGACTTCAATAGGAGAGAAGTCAGGCTAATGCTGAACAGTTTTGGAAACCCCAAACTAATTGTATAGTTATGGTCTCTGGTATTTTTATTAAAGGAAATTCCTTTGTTTGCTTGGGATTTTATTTACCAGTGATTAAAATAATGTGTACAACAGTGGTTTGATTCTATAAATGCATGACCACCTTTTTTTTTTCAGAAATTTCTTGATGGATTTTACTTATGGTGTTACGGTATTCTGTAGTGTTATCAGATCAGTGTGGAGAACAAATGTTTTCTCATAGATATCAGGATATCGAAACAAAATTCTCACAAGTCTGATAAATTTGCCTTTAGGTAGCATTTATACAAGTAGGCATTTAACAAGCAGGCCTTATTCACAAGATTATTAATTGAAGAGTTTTAAAGAGTTTTTAGAAATGTTCTATGCTCATCTATCTAGATGATGTTTTTTCACCCCCTGCCCCTTAATGTTATTAAGAGGCTCTTCAAAGGTAGACAACTAGAGTATATAGATGATACCAATTTGTAAAACCAAGACCACTGGATTTGCTTCATATTTCAGGGCACAGGAAACATGCAAACAAAAACAATTTACCTGGTCCACAGCCAATTTGTTTTTGAGAAAACATGCTACAGATTATGTAATCTATATTCTACAGCTATTTCATTTTTAAGATTTTGAGTTAAGCTCAGAGACTGTAATATTCATAGTACAGCTGTTATATTCGATAAATGCTGATCCAGGTCCTAAGAGAAAGTGGTTATATCATCAACATAAACATAACAGATTTTACCTTTTAAATATTCTAAGAGAATTTTTATGAGACACTAAAATGTTGAAGAAGCTTTTTTTTTATCCTAGGTAGTATTAACTAGTCTATATTCACTACAAGAGGATTTTTAGTTTTGTTCCCAATAGCTAATTTCCACTCAAAGAAGATGCTCTAGTATTCTGGGCTTGTATAGCACTTTTTAAGCTAAGGTTTTCTAAGATGTCATACATAGAGAATGATGTTTCATAAGCTTTTTGATGCAATGTCATAAGCTGAAAAATTCAAACTATTACCAGAACCCCATAGTTAAATGAAATCGTTTACATGTGAAAACTGAGTAAGAAATGAGAGTTCATGTTTGTCTGGACTATAAATAGGCATGAAATTATTCAGATACTTCCCATATGATCATCATATGTTAACTTTCACCTAGTAAGGCCTGTTTCAGGAAAGTGCTTAGACAGGTATTTCAAGCTATCGACTTCTGTAAGCATGTGATTAAGAGCTTTGCTGAAGAGCGACCCTAATTATCATTCTTATGACTTAAATAAGGTTGGCTATGTCTGCACACCTACTTAACTTGGGGAACAAAGATTCAGCTTTTCAAATTAACATATTAAAGGTTTGCAGTTTCCTCATTTAATATATTAAGTTCCTTCAGAGAAGGAGAAACATTTTAAACTATTTTTGAACAGTTTGTCAGGGACTGCTGTTTTTTAACTCCTCTTCCCCTCTTGGTCAGGTTTAAAAAGCATTAAGTTATAGGTCTGAATTTTCTATTACAGATTTTACTATCGGCCAATTCTGACTGTTCTTCTGTTTAATATTTGATTAGTGTCTGGAAAGACTTTCGTCTGAAGGGAACATATGATCAGTAATGACTTTGATATTTTTTGTCTTGCTGAAAGTTGTCTATCTTTTAGCAATGCTTTTAAGGCTACGCAATTGCTTCTGTGTTTTGCAGTAGTGTACCTTGTATTGAGTTTCAAAAGCTTTAAGTCCATACATGGCATCCCTAATGTCAATATTTCTTTATCTTTTTTTTTTCCACCTTTTCCTAATTACATGTATGCTAGCATCCAGGATTATAAGCAGTTCTCTTAAAAGCTCACTTTTCAGATTTTTTTTCCTATTTTCTTTTGCTGATTTAAAGAAAATGCATTAAAACAATTCTGATGTAAAAAGCAGGTCTCATTTAGGGCTTGTCTCTAGCTTAGAAATATTTAAAAAAAGCTCCTACTGCTTTATAATGATTTCATGAAAAGTAAAAAAAAGTTCCCTTAATGTGGATAGGGATCTGTATGAATTTTTTTACACTGATACAGTTTATTCCCATGAAGGAAACACAAGTCCTTTAAAGTCTTTAAAGGCACCTTTTAAAGCACTGTACACTTTAAAGCACAATGTATGCCAAGATGTTTGCTGGTGTGATAACATCAGAAAAGAAACAAGTCACAACCTTTCCTGTAACAACATTACTGTGACTGTTCAATATTGATTATTACTTCTGATTCTTCATTGCCACATGATGATCTGTAGAAGACCACGGAAATAAATATTTGGGTTTTCTTACTGATTATTTTTGAAGAAGAAAAAAAACTTCTGCAGCTTTTTTTTTTAAATACAATCTGTTCCAACACAAAGATGTCTTCAAGAGCTACGAATATAGGTAATTGTTTAACATTTCATAATAGGCTACTCAAGAACTACACTGACGTCAAGACAATACAAGGCAACTAGTCAAGTAGTAGATTTCTAAGTCCACATAAATGATCTCATAGTATAGATTCAAATCTATGCAAAAATTATTAATTCAGCATTTTACTGAGGCTGATAAATGAGATCTTAGCAATACCTGTGTATGGGTTTTTGTATTACGCTTTTTCTACTTATGTTATATCTTCACTGAACAGATTTTCAACCCCTGTAGGTAAAGTATCTCTTATTTTTTCTTACTGGTGCTTAACAACGTACAGCTTATTCCAACAACAGGAAAAAAAAAATGAAAATGTTAGGGAAAAAAAATCATGAAAAGTACTTCATTAATGCATATCCAGAATTCAAACACCCTTTAAAATGTTGATCTATTTTTTTTTGTGTTTGTGCCTTGGCAGGCTTCATGCCAAGTTTGGAAGGTACTCTGGGAGGAATGAAACTTGGTAACTCTTTATAGTATGTACTTCTAAACACTGAGTAGAAAGCAATTTATTAGCTACTTAACATGGAAGTTAATCAAATCAAAGCTGGCTAGAGCCAGGACAGATATGCCAAACAATCTTTTGCCAACCTGTCCATTTCAAATACAGCTAACTGATGTACAAAGTTATCTTATGACTATGAAGATGGTAAGTTTCAGCATTAAAAGGAGACATTTTCATGGGTTACTGGTACAAGTTCAATGTGACTGGTTTAAATGTAAAGTATTAACTGCAATGAATACTTTTGCCCAGTTATTCTTGAAGGTTTTACTATGAAGATTAGTTGATGATTCTTCTCAGTAAGCACTTCCTAGGCTGTCTTTGCAAGGCGGAAGACTAGAAGAGTCAAGTGTGTTACAAGACACAATTTCTGATTTTGCTTTTAATGTCTACTGGTTCCGTGGTGATTGGCAGATTTGGCTCTGAAAAACACACTATTTAAAGATTTCAAATTAAAAATATCTCATGGAGCACTGAAAAACACATCCAGAGATAAACTGCAGTCTTTAATCACATAGGCATCATTGTGCACACAAGTGATCTTTTGGAATTTAGTGGGATACTCTCATGAATAAAGGTTTCTGGAACCGACCTCTATTTTTCTTGCACTTGATTGCTGAAACATAGAGGTATTTTTATTAATTAAGATTAATTATTCTGATATTTGCAATAGGCAAAGTTTCTGAAAGCAACTATAACATTATTTTCTGAGATATTTGTCTTGCCTTATAGGTGGTGTTTCATCACTGTCAGAAAAGCTCCCTGTGTAGTTCCCAATGAAGCCTCAAAAACATTTAAATCCCCTACTGGAGGAAAAGTTGATTTAATTGGGAGTCAACATACTTTTTAAACCTCACTACACACACAAAAAAAATTCCAAAAATCCACAATTTTTTTTTTTTTAAATCAACTCTGGACCTGAGCATGATTAACAGGAAAATCTCTCTACAGCACTATAAGGAATAATTAAGCTGTAAATTTAGTCTCTGTTTGCCAAATGGGAAACAGTATTTTTTACCACAGGCTCCCCCCACCCCAACTTTATCCATCTAGATAAACATAATTAAGTAATGGGTGATGGTTTGTTAGCATTTTATTATACATGTTTGCAAGGGCATTAAGAATAATAATAAAATGCACAACAAATATTATATGTATTGAGGTTTTCAGGAGTGGAAAACGTGACTTTTTCAAATCTGGGCTGGAAACATGTATTCCTACAAATTAACTATTCCTCTATGCAGAACAGCAATTGAGATATTGCTGTCTTAGTTGATTTACATACACTAATTGCTAGTTCCTACTAAGCACTGAGTGGTCCCCTGCCCAATAATATTCATAAATTAATATTTTCAGATAGCAGTTATTCACAAATAGTAGGAAACACTAAATTCACTTCAGACTTTGACAGTGAAATTGCATTATCCTTTCATTTAGGAACCTGTTTGCTGTTTTGCTATTCAAACAAAATGACCTAGTAAAGCTGTCAAAATTTGCAATACTTTGTATGTGTATATTATGTAAATGTATGTGTATGTATATATTTATATAATGGTAAAAGTTTCAAGCAGACAGGGATGGAAATATTTAATTTTTTCTGCACTTCAACTAAGTCACATGATCAAAATGTCTCTACTAAAGTGACTCATTTATCTGGCTGGGAAATAATTATGTTCATATTTTGCTGCTGAACCTTTAAAGCAGATTGAATTCTCCATATACAGGACCTACAGGAATAATCCATATTTATGGCTAATGCAGTTCAAAGGAAAATCTGAGCTGGCACTTGTAAAATTCCTTGCAGCTGAACTTCCCCAAAAATCCATTTAACAGCTTAGTTCACTAGCATATGGCTCATCTGTATCTTAATCAATGCACAGATGACAAATCAGAAGACAACATTATAGGCACAATATGCCTTCCCAGCCTGTGGCAAAGGGAAGCCATAGTCTTTACAGAAAACGAAGACTGGAAATGCTCAGCCATAGCACAGTTGACATAACCTATACAGGCTTCACAACATCATCTGTAAATTCACATCACTGTGTTGGCCTCGATTCAGCAAGGAACTCGCAGCCAGTGAGACTAACGCACAGCAACGGCCCTTCTGCTTCTGACTGGATGGCTGCACTCAAAGAGTTGCGGTCAATGGCTCGATGTCCAAGTGGCAACCAGTGATGAGTGGTGTTCCTCAGGGATCAGTACTGGGACCACTGCTGTTTAACATCTTTGTTGGTAACATGGACAGTGGGATCAAGTGCACCCTCAGCAGATTTACCAACGACACCAAGCTGTGTGGTGCGGTCGACATGCTGGAGGCAAGGGAAGCCATCCAGAGGGACCTGGACAGGCTTGAGAGGTTGGCCCATGAAAACCTCATGAAATTCAGCAAGACCAAGCGCAAGGTACTCCACGTGAGTCAGGGCAATCCCAAGCACAGATACAGGCTGGGCAGAGAATGGATGGAGAGCAGCCCTGAGGAGAAGGACGTGGGGGTGTTGGTTGATGAGAATCATAGAATGGTAGGGTTGGAAGGGACCTTCGGAGATTATCTAGTTCAACCCCCCTGCCAAAGCAGGTTCACCTGGAGCAGGCTGAACAGGAATGCATCCAGGTGGGTTTTGAATGTCTCCAGAGAAGGAGACTCCACAACCTCTCTGGGCAGCCTGTTCCAGTGCTGTGGCACCCTCAGAATAAAGAAGTTTTTCCTCATGTTGAGATGGAATTTTCCTGTGTGCCAGTTTGTGTCCATTGCCCCTTGTCCTGTTGACAGACAGGGGGCCTGCACCTAAAGGTAAAGAAGTAAAGGACAGGAAAGATGAGGAGGGACTCTTTATCAGGGAGTGTAGCGATAGGACAAGGGGTAACGGTTTTAAACAGGAAGAGGGTAGATTTAGATTAGATGCTAGGAAGAAATTACTCCAAGAGTGGCGAGACTCTGGAAAAGGTTGCCCAGGGAAGCTGTGGATGCCCTGTCCCTGGAGGTGTCCAAGGCCAGGCTGGATGGGGCTTTGAGCAACCTGATCTAGTGGAAGATGTCCCCGCCCACGGCAGGGGGGTAGGGACTAGAGGATCTTTAAGGTCCCTTCCAACTCTAACCATTCTATGATTCCATGGATTACTCAGTTAAATATTACACTGAGTTGAGGCCTTTATATGGGACTACTTTGGGTCCTATTTACCAAATATATGTGCCAAATTATTAGTAGTCAACAGTGGTAAAAACTTCTCAGTTTTACAACAACAGTAACTGACAGGCTCTTTTTCTTTCTTCTAGGTTTGGTAAAAACACTTCAAGTCCAGTGCAGAAAATGCGGGAGATTCAAGTACAACTTTTGGTACATGCTGGAAAAACATACAGGAATTCCATATTCTGCTTCAATGACAGTGTGGAGGGATTGTTTTAGGAACAATAAGTTCCTCAATTTTAGAGACTCAGTTCTGTATCTGATGTCTGAAGATAAGATGGTTTTGTTGTTGTTATACTGATACTTGTCATTTAAGAATTTCTTGATTTTTCAAAACAAAAAAAACCCAACCCTGACAGTGTCTTTCCTTTCTTGAAGGAATTCTTGATTCTGTACATATGTAATTTTCTAGAAAACAAAAGATCTAGTAAGAGAAGTAGATTTTTACCTGTATTTAGTTCTTTGTGTTTTGAGGAGTATGTTCAGACATAAAAGGGTCTCTGTGCTCTTGCCAAAGGTATGAACATGTAAGATATGATGGAAAGAAGCATTAATACCCTGCCATATGAAGGTGACAAATGTAGACCTTAGAACATGCTTTTAAAGATAAGCATTATTTCTGTTATGCCAAGACACTTGCTCAAATGAAGTGGCACAAAAGCGCCACTACTGGAGCTTCAAGTGAAACCTCAATTTACTCCTAGAAGTTAGTGATTTTCAGAGTCTCATCTGTGGCCAAAGGGCCTGAATTCTGCTCCTGTTGTGTTTCTGTTGACTCCACTGAGAACAGACTGGAGTCCAAGAAGCCATAATTAAGGAGGAAGGAAATGCAAATGACCCTACAGGATGACTCTGAATTTAGGACATTATTGTGGAGTATTTCTGTACAGTTTTGATGATAAATGTTGTCCTGCATAAAGCAAAATAGTTATAACTCAATCCGATGGATGTAATTAGTTCTCTTTTTATGTTGGGGGTGTGTGTGTGTTTGTAACTTTGTAATTTTGATACTTCTAATGTTAATTATTACTATTGATTAGCTTGAACAGTACTTCATCTTGAAAAGGTGTGTAAAAAACGTGCATCAATCTTAAGCTTGAAAGCATTGATGCAAGGATTCTGAATTTCCTCCATCACAGAAACATAAAATTTCAAAGATTTTAAATTATTTCAACTAATAGGATAAAGACAGCAATTCATGATATCACTCAATTCTGGGCTGACCTTTCATAACTCAGTATGACTTAGCTTTTTTTTTTTCCCCCCTTAAATGGATAGTACCTTCACGCTGCCTGAAATGTTTAGAACAGTGTAAATCTCACAAAGAACCTCCAAATTAAAGACGTCAAAGCCAAGTTCATGGTTCTTGCTGAAAATAGATAAGTTCTGATTCTGGTAAAGTTTAATTTTGAATTTGTTTAAACCCAACTCCCCAAGCAAAAACTATAGTGGCACAATTTATAAAGGACAAAACCTAAAAGACGTGTTCACTAGGAGCAGGTGTATTATTTTACATATGTCTTTATATGTCTTCATAATAATGGTGTCTAAACTCCAACAATTATAGCAGTTGATTCTCAAGATCTGTAATGAGAGATAGTTATGGCTGTCATGTTTTGTGTCTCCAGTTCTGAAAATGCTTTGAGGTGGATACCTGGGGCTACTGAAGATGAGCACTAGCTTTCAGCATAGTTTCGATGCTATATATATATATATCTAAAATTTAGGCTTTATCTAATTTTTGGACTGCTAAAATCAGAAGCACTTTAAAAAACAAAACAAAACAACCAACAAAAACATAACTGTTCGTGTGTCACTGAAGGTACTATATGGGTTAAGTTCAGAAAATAACAAGAGGAGGAGAATTAAGGTACTTGTTTCTGATTTGCATAAACATTCAGATGATGTTTTCAATTTTTGTTCTTTTGAAATGCTCATGTGGTCGTATAAAGGCTATAAATCATTCTTGTGAGCCAAAATACCATTTGCTACTGTCAGAAGACAAGTTAACGGTATTACAGCTTTGGTGAAATTTGAATGCGTTCCACGTTCAATTTTTTTAATAAGAACTGTAAATAACAGACCATTTTGGAGCATAATAAACGATCCCTTCCAAAGTCTAATGATAGGTTACTTTAGTTATAGCCGTTCTTTTATAGCAATAGACAGCTTTAAAAAAATCATTCTTACAGCATACACATAATTTTAAAGAGCTGGAATAAAGTTTTGGAGCAAGCCCATTCATTTAATTTATTCAAGTATGACAAGTACTAGGGATATCTTTGATGACCTAAATCTCATCTTACACAGGAAGCTGCCTTATCTTTTGGGATTTCAGTTTGCACATAGTATTCTCTTCACAGGTATTTCATATTCTGGAGGTTTCCTTTCTACTTGGAGTATTGCTTGTCCTCATTGATCAAACCTCATCAATCAGATGCTAAAGATTTATAATGTAGGTTTAAAAGCAATAAGATCTGTAAAATTAATGAAGTCTATATTAAAAATTTTCTTCTGAATTTGAAGTTTCTGAAGAATCACATTTTCCAGATTTTTACTGGAAACCTGAAGAGTAATGTTTAATTTTTTTTAATTAAGTAAAACACGAACTCCTACTTATCACACAGCTTTGGAAGTTGCAAATTTAAAAACACAGCAAGATTTATGATATAATTGAGAGGTCAAAATAATACAGCCATATTATTAGCACTAATTGCGGCATTGTAGTGTTCTTTACCTATATTCTAAGCAGATAACTATTTTCAAGCAAACTAAGCTTCAACTGTTCTGAAAAAAGATAGAGAAGAAGAAAAATCAAGTCCCCTTCAAAGAAATACATTCATCTTTCTGCCTCTGGTGAGGCTGTCATTTTGTGTTCAGCCTAACACATGGAAAGCAGTTGGATAAAAAATACCACACGTTAATGCTGTTCATCATGAAAAGAAATGAGAAGATGAACTTCAGTTTGAAACCACAAATATCTAGCTTGGAAAGAAAAAACAAATGCTCTTTTATTATAATGTTTTGCTTGCTTGTTGGTCCTGCTCTTACTGTTAGTTATAACAGTGTCCCATCTCCACAATATGTGAGCATGTTATTCAGAGACTACAGCCACGCAAAAACTCACCAGTTAAGAGCTGTGTCCAAGGAAAAAAAAAAAAAGAAAATTACTTATTCTGGGTGGACATTTTTTTCCTCCAAAGTTTACTGTGTGGCCAGATCTATTCTTGAAGAGAAAGGTAAGACATTCTTGCTTCCCAGCTTCGTGCTACAGGCTAACCATCAACTGCTGCAGCCTATATTGTGCTTTATGCACCACTGTATTTTTTTACAGAGTTTAACTTTTCCTGATAGTTGAAAAGATGAAAAGCTATTTATGGAATAAATGGCAACAAAAGCTAGCCAACTCTGCATAGCATAATGGGATTTTAATGTATTCTTCTTGTCGGCATAGTGTATTTCTGTGATAATTTTATGTGACAGCATAATTAAACTGGAAAACAATTTCCATTTCCTATGTATTTTATCTATTTATCATCATTTATTTCTTTACTTTCTTGCTCTGCCATAAATATTATTGTAAGGAGAGTTAAATAAGTTAAACCAATGCAATTACTTTTACAGATTGAAATTAACTTCATGTATCAATTTATACTGGTTTGTATACCGCATCTACTATTTGCCCTGTACAAATAAATGCATTTGTTGCAGTATATTTATAGTGTCACTATGGTTTCCATGTTTGCACTCCTTTTGACTAATGTTCCATATGTTAAAACTTGACATTTTAACAGTATTTTCAAACAATTTCATTCATTATCAAATAACCATTTATTACATTGTGGCAATTTCAAACCGTTTACTGGACCCTCTAGATGTTGCTAAACAATGATTTATCAAGGAGTGTGCAAATTTTAGTGCTTATCACAGCAAATACAAAAAGTAACATTAAATAGTGACTTGACAACAGCTCTGACTAAATTATTTTCCCTTTTTCATCTTGATGAGTCATATTTAGTAATAGCAGTTTGTAAATGCACTGGAAATTGAGGGCAATATTCTAGACTGCTCCATCGTAGAAGGTGCTCTCTGGTTTCTCAAATCTTTTGCATGCTTGGGGGATAAACTGAGGACTGTGGGACACCATCATGTCTCTTACTACCTTTTTATTTTCTTATGGTGCCTACGATGCCCCAACATTGTTACGCATGACAGTGCTTTCACATTTTATTTTACCATGAATCTAACAAAATCCACCTCTAGCCAAATCCGTATTGATTTTTGCTTCCCTCGAGTGAATAGCAGTGATGCAAAGGATTTTCAGTTCAGTTTTCAGGAAAAATCTTCTCCTTCACAATGTTCTAGTCAACAAATAGGACGGATTTAATTTTATATGCAACCGCTTGGCTGCAAAATGCTGTGCTTGTATCTCAATTCCGTATGTTCCCTAATTCTATTGAACTTGAGATCCACAGTATGTTTGTGAGAGAACAGACTGATACCCACAAATGATAATTAAGTCTCTGGAAGCACTCAGGTGCAAACTTTACACGGCAACAGTATTTGAGGGAGACATCCCCATTCTCAGGGATCTCATTAATCACTGCAGAGCTCACACATTCAACTCAACATTAAGTAAATTGAAAGGCTTAAATATTACAGAGGATATTCATAGGAGTTTCAATGACTTGGGAGGAATCCTCATTTTTGAGGTTCATACATGGACTATAGGTGAACAAGTATCATTAACACTGAATTTAAATGATCCCTAAATCAATCGGTTGGTATTGCTGATTTCTACTACAGTAACATTAGCTCCAGGTAAAGCCAAGGCCTCACTGTGCAAAACTAACAGCTTAACATCATCGTTGCTCAGAAGAATGTATAGGCTACACAGTTTGTTTATGAATTGGAGTAGTAAGGAACCACACCTTAGACTGTGATCTTCCTTGGCAAAGGGCAGAAAAAGAGCAGAACTGGAAATTACACACAGATTTTCTATACGTCAGTCTCAATTTCAAAGGCATCCAAAAGGTTTTGATTAGTTATCTCCAATTCAGGCGTGGTTATCAGAATGACTTGTTCTGTTACTGCTTCCATGGTAGAGCCAGCAAAGACAGCATTTACTCATTAACCTAATAATGTAATAATTTAGTTTAAATTGCCACAGCTTTCAATTTGTGCTGGTAAAACAGGCTGTAAACTGTAGTAGAAAAGAAACACTGTTTTGTTCTACAGCCTGTGTCACAGCCTGGCAAGAAAGCTGCAACGAGGCCTGGTAACTTCAGCAGCAACAGCCGAGATGCATCACAAATTGGGGCCCTTATACATGCAGAAAGGTAAAATCTTGTTTGCTTGCTGAAGGTCTCGCTATCCCTTAAGGACTTCAGTTCTTTAATTTTATCCATGAGTATCTTCTGTGTTTAATTCCTACGATCTCAAAAGTTTATGTGTTTACTTGTGATAGCAGTAGCTAATGTTTGGGGTTTTTTTTGGTGCTTGGTTTCTTGGGCTCTTTTGTTTGCTTTCTTTTTTTGTTGTTGATTTTTGTTACCCGGCTCTATTAGTATTCTGTGAGAATTTTGCTAGACTAGTAGGATGTCACCAAGCCCAAAGTACATCTACAGAGTATGTGAGGAAAGCTCATCCAAAACCAGTAAAAAATAACCAGTAAACAATAACAAAACAGAACTGTTTACTTATCTTCTCGAACTTCAGAGATGGTGTTCAGAAATTCTTGGTCTATTCCTGAATCACAGTAATTCTTAACACACTACTACTTTAAACAAAACTGTCACTGAAGTCAGGCAGGCCAGATCAGGCACAAAAAGAAGTTTTTGCTTAAACCAATCACTTAAGTGATGCTATATGATGCCAGAACAAATGAACAATTACAGCCATGTTCCTCATTATTTAAAAAGAAAAAAATCTTAGAAAATGAAAGCGACCAAGGGCCCAGTGCAGACAAGAGTAAGCATTTAATCATTGGAGAAAGTCAAGCTGACTTCAATCACAGGTCAGAGCTGAAGGTGTGCTCAGAATCAGGTACCTCAAATTAAAGCACTTTGGGCACAGATGTGTCTATAGCTAAACACTCAAATGAGCCTAACAGAAGTACCAGTGTGTTTGCTTCCTTTCGCTTTAATCAGTCTAAAGTACAAAGTGTTAAGATACTGAGGTATGTTCAGACTCAAGTCTTGTTGATTCAGGAAGCGATCCTGAGATGACTGGTTTTGTTATCCCATTTTCAGCCTCCTTCTCTCCACTAGTCTGTCTACTGGAGATTACTATCTCTTGATTTCCACCAGTTAAACTGATCGTTTGGCTTCTTTTTCACCTATCTCTATTAAATCAAATACAAAAAAATATATTTGTGGTAGACTTTTTATGTTACAGTCCATGGAGGTTCAGCTATCAAGTGCCACAGATAAGGCCTGAAAATGGCAAAACATGTTTTTTAATACAATCAGGGTTAACAACACTCCCTCGCAGAATTCAGAAATGTAAAAAGAGATTTAGTTTTCCCCGTAATCAAAGATATTACTTCTATGTGACCGGCAGACTAGGTGTGAGGGAAGGAAGTCATCAAGGCGAGCTCTTTGCTCACTTAAGGAGATATTATACAAAACATTAAACCCAATGAGGGTATCTGTCAAAATCTAGGAGACTCCATCTCTGCCATTATCTACCTTCCATTATGGATTAATTTGACACTAATTGCAAAAATGATTTAATTTAGCTAATCTTCAAAAAATACTGTTTGAAAATTAAAATTAATGGCTAGGATAAAATCTAAGTATCATCCTAACTGAATAAAAGCTTAGAGATGAAGGGCCAGGGACTGACAGAGAAAGCTTACATGGGAATTACTTCAAAAAATTGCATTTAATACATAAAGCAACAGAGAACCACAAATGGATTTAAAGAAGAACGTGACCGGTATCAGTGGAGGAAATGTCAAAGAAATTGTGTACTGATGGAGAGGGATGGAAAAAACAAATTTGAAGCATTTTAGCTCTAAAAAGGACTTTGGGTCTATATTTTGTTATATCTAAAAAACCACAAGAAATTACACACTTTTTAAAGTTGTATTCAACTATCAGAACCTAGATAATGAACTATTTATCAGCTATGCATTGGACAAACTGGAGAATGTGAGTGTTGGAAGTTGTCAGCCTCTCCATATGAGGTTTGTAGTTCAAAAGTTAAATTTGCAGCAGCAAACTAATCATAGCTTTGTGATGTTCTTCCAAGTCCCCGTTTCTGATAAAGACACTGTGTAACATGATAGACTCTCATCTGTACCAGATGGTACAAGTCCCTGATGAATCATATGCCAGCTGTGCACAGCCGGAATTACAACACACTCCAATCACGCTTCCTCTTCCCTCTTGCTGCACACCCAGCACAGCAAGGCCACATTGACACTGGGGCTCATGAGCATTTAAAGCAGCCGAACGCGTGTCGGAGGCTCTCTGTATAGCAAGCATATGAAAGATGGCAGCTTCCAGAGCTGCGTGCTTTGTGCTCTACCTGCTAGTTTTTTCATTTGCCAAACCTAACAAGGGAAGGGAATGCAAAGACAGCCTCCTTTGTCTGTTGTGCCTGTTTTGTCCAGGAGGCTGGAAGGGTAATATTCTCCAGCATATAAACAGTATGGTTCCCCTTACCCTTACGTTTGCATTAAATGAAAGGGTGCTGTTTCAACATCACCCCAGTACCACCAGACTTGCTTTGCTATACAGTACAGTAGGAAACGTAACTGCCCCACCACAGCACTAATGCCTGCTTCCCTTGTGCTCTTGTGTGCTTACCTAATGTAATTAGCAATGTGTACAGCTTGCAAGGGAGAATAAGGTTGATTCTAACACATGGTTAATTAAGATATTACAGTTAGCTATTTGCTAGGCTGACTCAGGGGAGTAGTAATAGGATATGGAGTCTTTCACCTTAAGTTCAGCTGTTCTTACCCCCAAATTCCCAGGTAGTGATCAGTAATTTCTCATTAACCCTGGTACAAGATGAATCTGATTACACTCAGGCATGTGGATGAGTTTTGAGCACATGTCTGTCAACAAGGAGTGTCAGTGTCTCTGATAATTAAATTTCGAAGTGAAGAACCCCACTGCTGTGAGTGAATAGCAGAAGTTGATGCCTCCCTGTGGCATTATTTTAACTCCTCTTTACTTTTTTTTTCCCGCCCCCTCTCCAGACTCAACAAGCTACCATAAACTATCACAATATCAGCAGATAAGAGATTTAGGTTTTGAAGACTACAAATTGACTGTTGTCCTTAGGTTCCCCTGCAAGACAAACAATTAATAGTAATACAACCATAAAAGCTGGGAAAACAAAGTTTAAAAAATACCCAACCCAACACCTAAATTATAATGAATCTGCAAGAGGCCCCTTATTTCATGATCCTACCTGCACTGCCAAGAATGTAAAGAATCATTGGTTCTTGACATCATTCTCTTGCCAAAGGGCAACTACCTCTTCTGTATGCATTGCCTTAATCATGTCAAGTTGTGTCCCATAAATTTGCATGTCTCCCAAGGAAGCACAGTGCATTGCCAGCAGCCTGATGGGCCAGATCAAAACAATTTCCTAATGTATGTTTACATCAGCTTTGGCTCCTGAGCTGCTTTTGCTCTAGTTGTTCCTCAAAACAGAGCAAATTCCCCTTCTCTAAATTGTGTGTTGCGCTGGGGATAGGAGGCAGAATAAGCGGAATATGGATGGATATGTTGTCCTTACCAGAACTGGGCAATGCTTTCTAGATTAATAAACTACAAATCAGCTACACAAATGAAACCACATGTTAGGTACAAACACAGTCCTCTGAGATGGGCTTGTTGTCATAGTCAGAGAGGGGAAAAAGGGAAAGAGGGAGGGAGCGCACAGGCGTGTATGATGGGGGGGTGTAATGAATGCCAGCTCCCCTCCCGACTCTCTGGGATACGTGAGGATGACAAACTCTCTGAGGAACAATTCCTTTGACTGGTTCGTTGAGGAAAGGAAACTTGTCACGCTGCCAAGAATAAAACTGCTTCTGGGCTTAGTTTTGAATTTTATAAAGTGAATAAGTGAAAAACGTATACACATTCACTTCAGACCCAAGTCATGAATAATTAAAAGAATATATAATTGTACCCAGTTTTCCCCTCAAGCTCAACCAGCACAGATATCTTCTATCCATGTAACAGGGTACTTCATGTTTTTTTCAGAAACTGTAAGAAGTGAGCTGAACCAAGTATCACTGAATTCATACTGCATGCAAGTATGAATAACAGCCTGGCCATCAGAACACACAGAAACGCAAATTGAGAATTCAACAGTTCCATATGATGGAAGTTGCAAATTTTTTGATTATGCATAAATATTTTCCTGGTGTGATTCATCCACACTTGATATTGGATTCTGACCGCAATGTGATAAAAAATGATATTATTAACACAGCATTATGGTAGACATTAAGCTGATACAGCAAATGGCAAAGATCGGACATTTTTTATGAGATACAGTAAGATAAGAACGTTTACCATGTCAAAAATACGTATGAAGAAAATACCCTCTGAAAATAGCAGTCATCTGTGACTATGTGTAACTATGTCCTTTTTCTGAGATAGGCAGACTTTCTTGTACAAATTAAGAAATGTGAGTTGATCGTATACAGCCACACGCTTGTCTGCAATTCTACTGGTGCACCTGGTGAGGCACTGGAACAGGTTGCCCGGGGAAGCTGTGGGTGCCCCATCCCTGGAGGTGTTCAAGGGAACATTACTTTTATTTTTCAATATTATTCCCACAGTTAATGGGTCCCTCAGTTTTCAACCAAAGTGAAATTTAGGATTGATACCTTTTTTTCTTGAGGGCATAGTATTTAGCAAATATGGTATAAATAGCAATGTATTTAGAACCTTTCACTTGCAGATACAGAAATCTTATTTAAATACTAATGAAGAACATAAAATCATAGAATGGTTTGCATTGGAAGGGACCTTAAAGGTCATCTAGTTGCAACCCCCCCGCCCTGGGCAGGGACACCTCCCACTAGACCAGGCTGCTCAAAGCCCCATCCAGCCTGGCCTTGAACACCGCCAGGGATGGGGCACCCACAACTTCCCTGGGCAACCTGTTCCAGTGCCTCACCACCCTCACAGTAAAGAATTTCTTACTAATATCTCATCTAAATCTCTCCTTTTTCAGTTTAAAACCGTTACCTGTTGTCCTATCATTACACTCCCTGATAAAGAGTCCCTCCCCATGCTTCCTGTAGGCCCCCTTTAGGTACTGGAAGGCTGCTATAAGGTCTCCCCGGAGCCTTCTCTTCTCCAGGCTGAACAACCCCAACTCTCTCAGCCTGCCCTCATAGCAGAGGTGCAACAACTTCCATAAACAAGATAGTCATAATATCCGCTCCGTGCGCGCGCACGCACACACACACACACAAGTGCAGACATGAAGACTCTCATGCCTAGCAAGCTGGCTCTTGCTTTCTCTCATACCAGTATGGCTGTTTGTACCCAACAAACTGCAATACTCTCTGATAGGAAAAATATATTAAAAAAACCCCAAAAATCATACACACAGAGGATAAACAGGTTCTCTTTTCTATGTAGATAATAGCTATATCCTGGAAATGGCAAAGGTCTGGGGTTTGGTTTGACTGTTATGAAAGATGCTCATTCTTTGTATTTTTGGACTTCCAAACATAAGATCTTCACTTAGACCTGACTTAGGCCTTGACTTCTTTTCAACAACGAGGTATTTGTTCAGATAGAAAAAGGTAAAATGTCAGGGAGGAGGGCTAGGAGGTGTGAAGTGTAAGTCTGCTCAAGAGGAACTAGTCCACTACAGCATCATGGGTTGTATGTGAAGCAGGTCAGAGAAGCTTGGGAGAAAGTACACAGAGACATAGAAGGACTGTGGTAAGGGTCACTTTCTGCGCAATAATTCACCCCATGGTATGCAAAGGCGATGCAACTATGAAACTCAGCTAGCTACAGTAGCGTGACAACTGATGCCAACAGAATGGCTTTAAAGAGGTAATGATGTAGCCAACAGGAATATCAGAAGTGAGGCAAAATATTACACACTACCTACTTCCCGTCCACACATCTGAAAGCTACTACTCTATAATGCGTTGCTCTTGTCATTTTGTACCACAGTTGCCTGAGATAGGAGCCAAATTATGTGCATGCACTACAAAAGCAGAAGTAAACTGCAGCCCGAAGCCCTTATAATCAAAAAAGGGCAAGATAAAATTGGAAAAAAACACCAGTATTCGTACTTTCTGTATAGGGAAAATGGCAAGGAGGAATTTTATACAAATGTAGTATCTACACATAACCCCACAGAGACAGACTTTCAAATGAATGTTTTAAAATGCCAACATTTCTGAGCTGTTGCTTGAACCACTTGAGGGGGGGGGGCATTTTTAATCGAGTTGTTTTTTGTTTTGTTTTGTTTTATATATTACTAGAAAGTTTGTTTAATAAGCAAAATGGGAAAAGAATGTTTTGGTATTCTGTTGCTTTTGATTACTATTTTCTATTTAAAGGTTAATTGTGAATTATTTCAGACACGAAATGGTGTATCAGTTGATTTTTCCCATGTACAGGACAAAATTCATGCGACAGTGCAATGCGACAGACATTCCTTCAAGCCTGTTCTCTTTGGTAAAGCTTTCATGTGAGAATCTGCTTATATTTGCAATTGTCTGATGTTTAAAAATAGAATTATTCAACATTCTCTAGTAGTTGGCTCTGACCTCTTGTTTGCTTGTTTTCTAGGTTACATTTGAACACTTGATAGATTTCCAGCTATATTGTGCCACCCCGTGTAAGAGACGGGAAACTGCACAACTTTGCTGACCATCGTGACGAGTTTGGCGCTGGTGTCCTGCAGATGACATTTGTGCATTTTGAAGAGAGTTTTGAGTTTATCAACAATTGAGGCACATTTAGAAAAGCATTAAAAGTATTTGAGACTTAATTTTTCTTAAAACATTAATTTGCTGGAAAACTTTCAACCTTTTGCCTTAATAAATAAGTCGTGGTAGCCCTTCATTTATGACTGTTTTGTTGAAAGACAAGGAAGATTATCTATTGGGTATTAAAATGATTTATTACCATAATTAAATCTCATTTTCTACTTTTTCTAAGCCAGAACAGAACAGTCCTGATGCAAAATCTATACTCTGGCACTTTGTAAACGTATGCTTGCTTATAAAATAAGGGGTGTTTAGGCATAAAACTAATAGATAAGTTTTGATCCATGTTAACTGAGCAGCCCATAAAAGCGAACTTCTCTTTTCTGTAATGCAATGTGCCACTCTAGGAATCACAGACACCTTTGATCTTTAGAGCTCAGTTAGACCCATCTCATTCTGGACTAATTCCAACTGTTCACAGATAGTCCAAATCAGCAGGCTGAGAGCTCTTGCCACTCAGTCGCCAACACCTACGCAAGTACCTTACAAACTAATCACATAATCAGATCTTCACTAAAAGCTGGGGTGCCACAGGCATAGGAAGTTAAAAAGTAGGTACGCTAGTAACAGTAAGTTCGCTGTGCTGCTGGAAGCAGATAGAAAGATATAATGTCCTTAAGCGTGGAGTATTTGGTCATCTTCTGTGGCATTCTTACTTCCACAGACAAAAAAAGGGTGACATAACAAAGGTGTCAGGATACCATATTTTTTCCCTTTTGCTGTTTCCCCTCGCTGGTGTACTGTATTTCTCCTACCAGTAGTTACACACCCTTTCTTTACATTTAAGCTAGCTCTTGCTTTACATTTTTAACTATTAGCTGTGATGTTACAATAATGCCTAAAGGCCTCAGGCCATTTGCTGTGCTTGATGCTAATTGTTTATAAATATATTTTCAATGCTGTAATTAATTTACCTTAATAATTGGGGGATTTTCGTGTTACTTGTAGATTTTTATCTTTGCTGGCTGGGGATGCCTGTGCATCCTGTTCTTCTCTGGTGGTATTTTTCTTTCTTGTGTTTTTCTCCATTCATTTTGTGTCCCCTTATATCACTTTTTAATTCTTTCCACTCCTGCCACATTTATTCCAAGCTCCTTCAGTACTCTTCAATAACACCAACTTTGTTGCTGTTGTTCCATTGTTCCCCTTTGGGCAATAGATCAGCTGTGAGTGATTAGCTGCGATCAAGTTAGCAGCTGCCTCTATATTATGGCAAATTCTAAACTGTAGCCAAAACCTTCCTTCCATCTTGACTACCATTACCAGTATTAGGTATGTGAAAAAGGTGAAAACGGGATTTACCTAACTTCCTGTGCTTCTGTTGTGTAATATCACTGCATCATGTCATGAAGAAGGACTGTATTTTGGATGCCATATTCATACAGCCGAAGTTCTAATTTCAAATGATGTGCAGATTCAGGGGCTTTTGCTCAGTGACGCTGCTACCGCTGCCTCAACAGTATGTAATACTGATATTATCTGTTCTCTTTTTCCTCCTGGAGAAGGTTCAGCTCTTATGCCTGGCACTGATGTCGTACTTCCCTGAGCACCTAAAGAATCACAGCGCACTGGTCCCGCACACAGAATTCAGTGACTGGACTCTAATTTCCATTCAGTGCCGCGTTTACCGCCGCCCAGGACTCGGCCCCTCGCTATCATTCCTCTGACAAGCGGCCGCCCCGGCCGGAAGGGCGGCGGGGGAGAGAGCCGTCGGTGCCTAGGGACAGCAGCGGCGCCGTTCGTCATCTCGACCCCAGGGCTGCACGGGCCGCGGGACTCAACCTGGCCGCGGCCCAGGGAAGAGA
Organism: Chroicocephalus ridibundus; assembly: GCF_963924245.1. Classification (NCBI taxonomy): domain Eukaryota; kingdom Metazoa; phylum Chordata; class Aves; order Charadriiformes; family Laridae; genus Chroicocephalus; species Chroicocephalus ridibundus. The sequence goes on from NC_086292.1 coordinate 32,365,202, forward strand.
GGACAACGCGAGGGAGGGCCACCACGCAGGCCGGCCACCGCCTCTCCTCAGCGCGGCGCGAGCCCCGCCCCGCGCGCGGGGAGCGCGCATGCACCAACCATACGGAGAGGAGGGGCGGTGCGGCAGCCGCGTCGTTTTGCGCATGTGCTTGAGCGCGAGGGGCTGTCACGTGAGTCCGGCGGCGGATGCGCTTCCGGGTGAGCCGGGGCGCGCAGCGGAGCGGGCCGTTTCCGCGGCGGCGCGGGCGAGGCCGCGGCCCGTCCCCCCGCCCCGTCCATCTCCCACCAGGTACGGCCGCGCAGGGGGCGGTAACGGCGAGCTGGCAGCCGCGGACAGGTTGAGCGGGCGCAGGGCGGGGCCGTGGCCCGGCCGCCCGCCGGTGCGCGAGTGGTGGCGGGGCCCAGTCAGGAGCCCTCCGGGGCCGCGCTCGGGCCTGAGAGCCGCTGCCAGGCCGCGGCGGGGACTGGCTCAGCGGTCGCGGGGGGGCGGCGAGCGCGGACCAGCTCAGGCCGCCCCGCCGGGAGCTGCAGCGCCGCTCGGCCGGGCGCGCCGCTTCCGCAACCGGTCTCGCTGTGCAGCGCCTCTGGCTGGCGCTGGGAGCGGCGGAAGGAAGAGCTTGGAGCACGTAAATGTTAAACTTGAAAATCCTTCCCCTGCCCCCATAGGGTAGTCGTGCCAGAGCAGCACAAACCTCATCCTTGTTTTCGCTAATGAGGCAAGGGTTTGTCTGCGGTTACGGACACTCTTCCCCGCCTTCCCCCGCCCCCCCCGCCCCCTTTCTCTTGTGTGGCTGAATAACGAGTGGGGGGGATGTGCGCGGAATTGCTTTTTCCCATGTAGGTTTAGCAAATGCAGAGTATAGAGTTCTGTCGTAGAAATTAGAGTTGCTTTCTAGTGCCTTTTATTTTAGTTCTGCCTTATTTCCAGCTACTAATGTAATACGCTAACTAGTAATTATTTCTGGTTAACTTATATGCGTATTTAAATCTTACGAAGGAATATTGATTGTATTTAGGTAAGGTATAAATTCGTTTTGGCTGTTGTCTGACAAGTTAGTATTTAGCTTTAAATGAATCTCAGTGATTCAGGAATGCAGATTTTTCTGTTGCTCCGAATGCGGAGTTTAAAGTAGTATCCTGGCAGATGAAAGCAAGAGTGTTTTCAAAAGTCCTCTTTCAGCTGACAGATTTCTCAGTGCTTTGATGCAGAGAGAGGAGAGTAAAAGGAGATGAAGAATTGATTTTTTTTATTAATTAAAGTCTTTGCATCGCATCATTATGCGAACTTGCAAGTGATAAAGTTTGGATGTCTGTCTTCAGATCTGGGAAATGTTTCCTGGGGTTGTGGCTAGCGTGGCCACATTCTAAAAGCCAATGAGGTTAGAAAAACATTTATATGTATTTATAAAAACATTATAGTGAGCTGCACCATGTGAATGTGTGTACCAGAAAATATATCTATTCCTTACTTTTGGCTTGCTGTTAAATCAAACTTGAAAATATTCTTAGAGGTACCTCTTTAATGCCTGGAACCTGGAATTCATGTAACTAAGACACAGTTAATGTTTCTGTTGAAATAGTGAAGATGAAATGTAGAAAAAAGTAGACTGACCTTTTTTTGAATTCGATTTCAACTTTCTGAGAGTGAAACAGTATGCTGTTCTTTGCCAGTCAGGTACATGGTTCACTAGCGTGCTCATCATTGCAGTTATCTTGCAGAATAAACTTTGTGCTTACTCTGTTTCAAATGCTGAGGAGCTGATCAAGGACTGAAAATAGGTCTTTGTATTGGATAGGCAGATATGACCATGTAAATGCGTAACTCTCATTTATCTGTGTATTATTCTGAGAACTCAAGGTTGAAAACCTAAAAAGTAATGTTTGCAAGGGGTTTTTAACTTCATGAATGAAATAATCTCATGTATTCTGTTGAGTTTCTTCCTTTTTAAGTATCTGGGACAGGCTAGAGTCTCTGTTTAGCTGTAAACTATATTTTTTTTAAATGGCCATTTGTAATAGGCTTCTAAACGCTGTTGTATTTAGTATTCTGTCACCTGCCAACTCGGTATTAATGAGAGAACTCTGTAAATTATCTCTTTTTACAGGAAAAAGGATGAGAACACTGATGTTTGACTTCTGGTACAAGCAGTAATACTCTTCAGATGAGAACTTAAGTAGGTTTAACCTGGTGTTCTGGAAATGGAGATCCCTTCATTATAGCTGTAGTGGAAGAGTAGTGGGTTTTAGTGACCTGTTCCCTTGTGATACTTTCTTTTCTTTTTGTAATATCATAATTTGGCTGTTGAGGTACTTAAAAGTATAAAAGGCATCATTGAGCACCAAAGTCCAGTGGTTCCAGTAAGAGAGCAGAATCACATGGCAATCCTGCATGAGGATGTTCTTTGATGTGCTGAAGTTTCTGATACTTCAGATAGCTCACGATTCCATTTCTTTAAATAAAATGGAAAGTAATGAGCAATGGAGAGTAAAAATGATCAGGCTTGCTGTTCTCAGAAACCATGACTTTTTGAGTTGGCCGTGAAGAGTGCTAGGATCAGGTAGAAATTAATTGCTTTTCTTCTGCATGACTAATAAATACTTGCATTATTAAAATATATTACATTTTTCAAGTTAAGTTTTTACACCTGAATTTTAAAAGGAGACTTTGGCATAATAGAAACAGAAGCTGTCAGCACTACTACAGCAGCTGTAGGAAGACTACTCTAAACTCTGCTTTAGTTTGTATAAGCAGAAATAGTAGACTTTTCCCCCTGCTTTGTACGCATTTATATTAATGATGCAAAATTATTCGGTAGTTAACTTTAAAGTCAGCACTTTTCTAACTCTCCTGAGAAGATTACCCTTCCTCCTTAACTTCTCATTCTTCTAGTTGACAAACGATAGTGCTTTTGTACATGAGACACCTAAACATCCATCGAAACATCCAAAACAACTACTTAGTCTGCATGTTAAGTAGGATGCTGAAAATCTAAATTCAAGCTTATCTGATGTTGAACTTGGAACTTACCTTGTAAGTTGTTTGCAGTTGTACTATGCAGTATTTAGTGAATGACTGCTTTCAAATCTACCTTAATAAGTTGCTGATGAGGATTCTATAAGTAATGTGAGAAGTGTTTTGTACAAGTGTCTTAAACTTTGACTACAGCATGAGTAACCTTTTAAACTCTGTGCCTGTCGTAGTGTTATCAGGTTTATCTCAATGCAGCAAAATACATGCAGGTCAGAAGTGTTTCCGTACTGAAATGCTGTACTTCTGAAACTAATAGATGTTACTTGGTGTTTGGTATTCTTCAAAAGTGCGATGAGAATGCTGTTTGAGTCTTGGAGTGAAGCCCTACTTTAAACCGTCTTGTGAGAAGTGTATTGTGAACGCAGTGCAGGTGGGCTCAAGTGTAGGATCTTATAGCCACCAGCACAGTGATAGCATTGGTTTGTGGTGGTATTTTGGTTTGGGTTTTTTTAACTGTCAGTTTTCTTCATTTCTTTGTCTGTCACTTAAGAGTAGTTTAGGGGTTTAGATTTTCTTTTAGGTTTAGTGTCTGTTTACAGCGAGCTGTGTGTTTGCATCAGATAGTCTGTTCCATCCTGATTGTAACCACTGTATTCTCTGGACTATGTATGGTACCTTGTGAAATTTCTCCTGCTTCATCTCAGTGTTCTGACACAAGTGCATAAAGAACTATGCACATATTCACTGTTACTACTGATCACAATATGACTTTATCTCCAACCAAAGATTTAAATTTTGTTGTTGCAAACAGTCAGCAGGTTAGTACCCAGGAGAAACTGTATGGTGAGAATATCAACATCTTAATGAAAGAGAGGACGTGTTTTATAAGGAAAGATTCGAGCAGCAAATAACTACCCCAAACAGCATATTGATCAAAAAGGGCAAACAGAAAGAGGGGAGAGCTGGGAGGAGAATTGCTGGGGGCAACCTCTTGGAGACTTTGTGCACAGGCAGATGCTGCCAGCAGCTAAGCAGTGCAGAGGCTGATTGATTCAAACAAGGAGTCTGACTCTCAAGAGGAACCAGGTTGTTACCTGCTAGAAACTTTATTTCTGTTTCCTGGGTGAGGGAAGCAGGGAGATGTCAGTAAAATAAGCTTAAATTTTGGTCATTAGTGTTTAATTTTTCTCTGGTACTGCAGTTTTACAAAAAAATCAGTCTTTTAAATTGTTTTCATTAATTGGCTTGTGTAGTGTAGCTTTAAGAATTGCAGGACATTTTAAAATCAGTCTGTGGTTGTAATCAGGTCAGGAGAAGAGAAACTGAGATTTGTTGTGAAAGGTGATCCTACAGAACAGTAAGTGTAACTTGTTTCTTTTTAGCCACATAAAAAATAAACTTTCTGTCTGAATTAACAGTATGATTGCATTCAAACTTTGTACTTACTGGTGTTCTGTGTTGATTGCTTCTTTGTATTTAAAAATATCATTCAGTTTCCTGTTTGATTAGTCTGGATTTTCTTAACATTTTCATTGATAAGTTTACTTCTTCCTGCCAATCTTTAGAACCAACGCAGCCAAGAGCTTCAACTGACTTGGACTTGTATGTCAGCAGAATGGTTTATTATGTTCCATTACTGGGGATTCCTTGTTGCTGGTGATGGGTGAGCCTGAAAAAACACAGCGTGACTTGCACATCACAGGGTGAGTTCTCTGAAAACACTTCCTGAAATAGTTATCTTTAAAGTGTTTGGTTTTTTTAAGAACTGGGTTGTATTTTAGATCTGACCGTCTGGGGGGTGGCGTTCTTGAAATATATACTTACTCAATATCTCCTATACAATCTAGAGAGCCGTCGGGTTTTTTACAGTTTGAATTGATTGTAATCCTAAATGAAAGATCAGGTTGCTCACGGCCTTGATTTTAACCAAGAGGTTGATCCTGCTTGAGCAGGGCATTGGACTACCTGAGATCCCTTCCAACCTAAATTATTGTATGATAAACCATTGCATAAGCAGCTTTGTATGGAAAAAAAAAAAAAGTAAAGGAAACAACCCATAAACTTTTCCCTTTTTTTTTATTTCCTTTCTGCACTGATAAGTGAAGGATGTGTTGCGAGTATGGGAATTACAATAGTGTTGGACTAACATCTTCTGCTGTGTTCCTGCAGCTCCTCTTCAGCTCACTGGCCTAAAGACAAGAGGTTCTGGCTGATCAGGAGTACCCATTAGCAATTTAAGTTGGCTGGAGAATGGAAGGTGTTGAGTTTAAGGAGGAATGGCAAGATGAAGATTTTCCAAGGTTTTTATTTTTTTAAAGTAATTCAAATCAAATGCATAACATCTGGAATAAGCTACCTCTTTATCTTTCTGGTGAACTAACACTCAATAATAATCTTGAAGTGATTTCCATTAATATAGTAGCCTTGAGCAGGTTTTGTAGCATGTTTCTTTGTGGTCTGGAAAGGGATCGCTTCGTGTTCATCTGTAAGTTAAGTAATACGGGAATGCCACTGGTGAAGTTGCCAGAGTTAATCAAGTGAAAATTTCTAAGTTTGGCTTTGTTTGTTTTCTGTGGTAATCTTCTGCAACTACATTGTTTGCATGTTATTACCAGTGTCTGAAGGCCCAAATATTTCATTAAGCAACATTTCTGAGCAAAATTTTTAACAGTTAAGACTACTAGCGATGCTTGGGCCTACAAACTAAAACAGCTTACTTCAGAGGCATTATATAATAACATGACTAAACTCCTTCTGTAATGTATTTAATGTCAAATTTTCTACAGCAAGAATATGACAAGTTTTCTTAAGGCTGACATACACTAGTGGCAACCTGTATTTTGGCATTTGTCACGTTGACAGATGGTCACTTGAATGCTGTAAAGGAATTTTCTGCTACTGTGGTGCTTTGTTTACTGGAATCTTGAACTTAGGCTATAAGTAAATTTAGTTCAGTACTATCCCACGGTAGTTTTTTTAAGCAGTACGTAAGTCTAAATATTTGGTATTTAGCTAGCTATTTTAAAAATTCCAAAAAAGTTTTGTAACAATAGTTTCTACTTTGTGCACCAGGCCCCTGCCAGAGGATGATCCAGTTGAGTCAGATATATTGGCTGCAGCCGGAACAGAATGTGAAGCTGGTAAGAACATTCCACTCCAGTCAAGCTGAATGCTTCCTACTAAGATGGCTGTTCTAAAGCTCCATTTCGTTTTGGGGTGATTTTTGGTGGCTTTTTTTTTTATGTGGGGTGGTCATTTTATTTTATTCCCTGCTTTCAACTGCTGTCTAAATCACACAAGTATTTGCCGTCTGTCTCAAAAGTGTGCTGTGTATTCACCTAATAGTTTATTTAATTTTCTCTCCTCGCTGTTGTCTGTCAGCCACTTTGTTTGGGTTTTTTTGCAGCTTGTATATTATTTTTTATTTCATCAAAGATTGTTATGATGCTACCAATACCTAACAAGGGCTAGGGACATTAATTTATTGGATTATTTGCAAGACCTATTTCGTACAATATGTAGAACAACTCGTGGTGCACTTTGATTTAGCTAGCATGGCTTATAGTTGCTTAGGTGGTGGCAGCACTTCAGGTTTTTCTTCTGTAGGGAGTGTGGTGGTCAACTATTGTGATCATAGTGTGTATGCAATCGGGTTGACTTAGTCTTGAAGACTTGGACCTCCAAATGCTGATCTTTTCACCCTGTGTCTAATTTTTATTCCAGATACATTGCCTAAATTATGGTCGTTAATTTACAATGCATTCTGGGGAAGGACTGTGCTCTTGTGTCTTGTTAATATGCTTATCTAAACTCATTCTAGCTTTGAAAATAAATTATTTGCTTTTTTAAATAACAGAGGTTAATGGAACCAAAGTAAGGAAGAAACTAATGGCTCCAGATATTAGCTTAACTTTGGATCACAGTGGGGAATCTGTTTTGTCTGATGACTTGGATGAGAGTGGAGAGATTGATTTGGACAATTTAGACACTCCTTCAGAAAATAGCAATGAGTTTGAATGGGAAGGTAAGTATATTGTTACTTTGGTCTGATGCCTTAAAATATTTCTGTTTTTTTACATGCAGATCAACAGTTTCTCAGGTGGGAAATGACTACGACTCAATATTACAAGAGGAAGAATATAAAGGGAGTGATTACATTAGAAATTAGAAATAGGCGCAATGAATTTTTACAGAGCAAATCAGCTCAACTGATTAGTAAGTCAACTGATTAGTAAGCAGGCAACATAATAGCCATAAATCCAGATAAACTTAGGTGAATGTCATTAAACACCTATAAGACCCAAAGTTATGGAAAATCCTCTCCATTGCACTATTGTTTTAAGAACCAACCTGGGGGAAAAAAAATCAGAGGTGTTTTACGTGTATTATAGATCAGTTTTAAATGGAGGTGAACCATATAAAGGGATATAGATTATAGATTAGCTAGTCAGAAATCGATGAATTGCAAGCCTTTGTATTTAAGGAGGACTGAATGGTATTTATTAAAATATTGAGTAATACCTGATCTCATATCTTACTGTGGTGAGAATGGCAAAAGTTCAGTAGCCTTAGAGTTTGCACGCTTTCCAGATGGACTGGAAGTGGCAGAAGAGCCTCTATTTTGTGTCAAGGGGCTCTGAAAGGACTTGATAGGAAGTTAACTTAGCTATAGCCACACTAGTAATGGTCTTACTTTTCAGAAATTAATAGATGCTTCATCTTATTCTTATAGGCTAAACCTGGAGATTCTAACAAATTTTATTTGAGGTAAAAAAGTTCTGTGTAGAAGTTAAAGCATAAGTTTTAAACTTGCAGTTTAATTATGTTTTAAGGCCCTTTTATGTCAGCCAAGAACTGTTGTGTTGGTCAAACAGTTGGAGTCTTGAACTTCTGTAAACTTCATGACTTAAGAATGTCTCTAATAAGTAAACATGTAAACTCAGTTGTTATTTTTTTATTTGTCCTGGAAATAAAATAATTTTAATTCCTGAGTAAACAGGAAGCTCTCTTTTCACTGTTAAGTATGAAACACTACCTGTTCTTCATTCCATGGTAGCTTGTAAATGGAGAAGGAAACACACTTCAGAATAAGGGGGTTTGGGGTTTGTTTTTTTCTTTTTTTAAAGTAGCTAAAGATATATTGCAGGTAAAGTTTTTGTAACAGAGACTCTGGTTTTTCATCATTTTAGTGAAGAAGAATTGGTATTTAGGGTTAGTTTTGCAATGATGTGAAGGAAATGTTCCGGATGTTTGTACCTTGTTTTTAAAAGTGCTGAAAAGGGTTTCTGTCTTTTCTTCCTTTAATGCTGCTGCCTTCATTTTCCTGGAAGGATAGTTTCAATTAACAGCTTTGTCTTGGGAACAGACAACTAACTTGCAGTAGGTTTTTCTCGCTTTGGGTAAGGTCTACGCAACAAAATTAAGAATCGTAATTTAATTGGAGCAAATTGTTTTACAGATTGCTGTCAGCACAAATTTCATATGTATTGATTGCACACACATGAATTAGATTTAATTTCTAATAGATTTGCCTGCATGCCTGCTTGCAAGGTACTGTCAATGTTTGAAATCATGCTTTTATGTAAATCTGTGATCAAGCAACCTGCGTAATTATTGTTGGAGTTAACCACTTTGTCTATTTTAGTGAGATTCATCATGGTCTGTGTTCTAAAAGCCTACAATTAAATAGGCTTCCTACGTGAACTGAAATTTGTTATGTACTTTAACATAGAATATTACAGTCAATGGATAACTTCCAACATAGAGGATTTTGTTAAAACATATGATGCCCATAAGATCCTATTTTGTAATGACTGAAGGAACTAAGTCAGCTGGTATGTTTGACTGGCTAAAGAATGTTAAAATAGATTAAATAGCAAAGTGGTTAACCTGTGTTGTAATTGATTGTCACTATACATAGTATTCATAATGGATCTTGAACATGTTTTAACTTTGGCAGATGATCTTCCAAAACCAAAAACTACTGATGTAATTAGGAAAGGATCACTTACTGAATACACTGCAGCAGAGGACAAAGATGATGGTCGACGCTGGCGAATGTTTAGGATTGGAGAACAGGACCACAGGGTGGACATGAAGGCAATTGAACCCTATAAAAAAGTTATCAGTCATGGCGGTAAGAATTAGCGATGTGCTGAGGGGAACTGTTGAGATGCTACTTCTTTAAGCTGAGTTGGGGTGGCACGAGAAGAGCTTTGGGCATAAAGACTCACGTGATGATTCATTTATTGCAGAATTAAGGCATATGGTTGATTTAATATTTTTTCCCTATTAAAGTTCCAAAATGTATATGTTTTGATGAACCTGCTAAGATACACATAGGTGACAAGATGTACTTATCTGTTCTACAGTCTCCGTGCTACCGGTATAATTTTTTGGTTTTAAGAGCATTGAAAGCGTTAACTGTAGACCTACTAAGGCATAAATTAATTTAATGACTCTTCCCAGCGTTCTGTGGAGTTAAGAAAGAAAAGTTGACTGTATAAAATGTTATTAAATATACTGAGATTCTGTACTGAGATGTTGATTGTAGGTACACCATTTGATTTACATCAACTTCAGCTATTTCTTTAGAAGTAGACAAACTTGAAAAAGAAATCTTAAGGTTTTCTGTAACTGTGAATCCATCCATATAGAATAGATATTTGTAAAACTTTTTAAGGTAAATAATGAAAAAGCTTACTGAATGTGCTTGACTTTCTGTAAATGTAATCAATGTGTAGTCACCTTTGTCACTGTTGCTGCTTTTTTCTTTGTTTCTAGGTTATTATGGCGATGGGCTAAATGCCATTGTTGTGTTTGCTGTTTGCTTTATGCCTGAAAGCAGCCAGCCTAACTACAGATACCTAATGGACAATCTATTTAAGTAAGTCATCATCTGCCTCTGAATACTGTCTTAATTTCGCATTGGGAAACTTAGTGTTTTAATGTAAGGGCAATTACTTCTCTCTCTTTTTTTTTTTTAAATGAAGCTTTTTATATTTCAGATGAGGGAAAGATAACAAATAGAAAAGCAACTAACCTGCTTCCAGAGGAAGGAAAAAAATTATTAGATGTTGCTCAACACTGTTGCCAACCCTGTATTTTTAAATATATTGAGCACTACTAGGAATTATTTTAATATCCACAGATCTTCACTTGAAAGTTTTCTTTGCTTGTCTCTGCAGGTATGTAATTGGCACTTTAGAGCTGTTAGTAGCAGAGAACTATATGATAGTTTACCTGAATGGTGCAACAACACGGAGAAAAATGCCAAGTTTAGGCTGGCTTAGGAAATGTTACCAGCAAATTGATAGAAGGTAAGCAGCTCTGCAGTGTTTTCTTACAACATTCACATGCTCGGTGATACGCATATTTAGGAAAAATTGCTGTTTAATGTGGTGTCTGGTACGTACTGGTTAAGATTTCATTAAACAAATTGCTTGCTGTATTGAAAACCTCTTCCTAAGCTAGGCCATGTGGAGTAATGCTGTAGGCATGCCTAGTTTTTTTTTTTTTTGTTGTTGCCTTTTCTTTTTCTTTTTTTTTTTTTTTGAAAGTAGTAATTAGAATACTGAATACTGTTACCATGTAGACCATCCTTAAAACTTCACATATTAATATGATAAGGTAATAGGAGGGGTTCCTTTGTGAACCACTTCATCATTAGTTGTGTATAAAGATCCAAAGAAGCTTCTCTTTGGAATGTTATTTCCTTGTCATTGTTGTCAAATGGATACTACATCTTAAATTTTGACTATAGAGTTGTGTGGGTGATTTTTTTTTTTCTTCTGGCAGCTGGTAATTTCTGATAATGGAACGCTGTGCTTGCAAAAACATACTTTTTATATATTAAAGAAACCTTGTCATGCTACCTTTTTATTCTAGTAATTATGTCCACTTATGTTTGAATTCTCCAGGTTAAGGAAAAATCTGAAATCGTTGATCATAGTTCATCCTTCTTGGTTCATCAGAACACTTCTGGCCATCACAAAACCTTTTATTAGGTAATACTCTGGAAGCTATTCCTGCTATTCCTTTTTTCTTTTTTTTTTTAAATAATCCTAACAACTGTTTACTTTAAATTTCAAAAACTGTTTTAATATTGAGCTACTGAAAAAAATTAAGTTGTAACTGTACCCTGCATTTGTTCTTCCACAGCTCAAAATTCAGCCAAAAAATTAGGTATGTCTTTACCCTGGCAGAACTAGCTGAACTCATCCCCATGGAATACGTTGGCATCCCAGAATGCATAAAACAGTACGTTTTATTATTCAAACATGTTCTACACTGATCATGTTTTAGAACCAGTATATATTGTATTCGATGATTGGTTTGAATGTAATACTTTGCATTTAATAAAATTGAACTTAATTCAGATCACTGTTATCTCTAGGAGGAGTATCCATATTTGATGACATTGCTAACTACAGTTCGGTATGCGGTTGGATAGTCAAAATGTAAATGTATAGGGATTTTCACAGATAGTGCCTTACGTAATTACGAAGTTATGGTGTGTAAATTAGTCTTCTGGAGATGAGGCCTCATTGCAGTTGATTTACCCCTTAGTATACTAAACTGGTTTGTGAGTGAGAAATTCTGGGCATGTTGATACTGAAGTTACAGTATCTTCAGTGTTCATGCTAAAATGCAGAACAAGTTGAGTTGTGAAATATTACTTGGGTTGGGATGTCATTTAAAAGAAGTGCTGTGGTGGAAAAATGCTAAATCCCTACCTGTAACAGTTCTAGAACTACTTTGGTGAAGAGGTGAGGGCAGCATCAATGTCCTTGGTTTTCTCTTCTTCCTTCCCTCCAGGTATAAATATCCATTTTAACCTCAGCACAACTCTGCTTTCAAATATTATGGTGATACTTTTGTCAATAGCATTTGTGGGTGCAGTAATAGAGTAGAAACCATAAACTTGGATCTTAAAAAATCCAGATGAAAACACTAACAATTCTGACGATAAACTGATCAGACTATGAGAGGGTATAAGATACAAAACCTGTAGAGTATGCATCACAATATGGGACTGCAAACTGGGAGCTCCATAAGGAAAGATGGCATAGTCTCACTGTGTGGACAGAAGGGCACATACATGTTAGACAAATCTGCAAATCCCCTCCCCCCCCACAAATTTATTGCAGTAAACATTCAGCTGGTATTGGTTGCACAATTTAACTTTTTATGAGATAGAGAAAACAGTTTTCTTGGGGTGGGGAGGAAGGACGTGACAATGCTGAAGCAGCCTTGTGCTATCTTTAGAATATTTTTTTTTTTTTTTTACTGGGGCTTTTGAAGGATGTGTAATGAATATTCAGACTGTCGTTTCAAGTCTTGAAACTCCTTTCTGTACTGATGAACCTTTAACTGTTCTGCAAAGGCTGAACTTGACTGACTTACGGAGTTAATTCTCAGACTTCTGTGGAGGATTATAGCTGTCTTCAAACTGTTACAAGTACAGATTGTTAATACTGTACAAGAAGTTGTATTGAATTCATATGTTATGTCATAGTAACTAAATCTTAATGCTTCTTGTTTAATGCTTATAAATGTTGGACGAATAATATATTTTTTTCTTAATTACATCAACTTCAAAAGTTGGTATGTTTCTACAAACTGTATTGACACTAATACCAGTTTGCAGCTTCTGTTGAATTTGGCCTTCATATGTTATATTTACTGAATCAAACTTTTCCTCACCAAGGTATGAAGAAGAAAAGTTTAGAAAGAAACAGAAAAGGTATATTCATATTTTGATTAGGGTTGCATTAGATAAGACGATTTGCACTGCAACTAACTCCCAGTTGATTGGCTTGCATAAAGGAATAAGCATTTGTAAATATAAACATGCACTAGTGACAAAGTTCTTGTACATTAAAGTAACTATACTGTCTGCAAGTACAGTTCATCTGTGTAGTATCATCTAAAAGAACTTGTCCTGGATGTTCAAACAGTTATTTGTGAGTAGTCTCTATTACTCTTACATGAGTTGCTCACTTGTAAGGGGATACATGGATTCTCAACTAAATCTTCAAGAGGCAAAAGTGGTGCTTCTGTATGAATTGGTTAAATCAAGTTTCACTGTCTCTAACAAGAAGTGATACCTGAAGGAAGAGCTGGTTTTAGGTGCTAAGCTGTAGCTATGCATGAGCAGGGATGCAACTCTGGAAGAAAGTTCTAATGAATCTTGTATTAAGTATTTTTGGTATTTACTACTTTTTTAGTTAACTTGCACAGATGCGATCTGAATTAGTATTTTTAGTGCTGTTTGTATTTGCAGTGCCTATGTTCCTTGCTAATAAACATTGGATTTTCATTTTTTTTTAATTTTCAGTCTCCTGCTAACTATTCAAGCTATTCCAGCAGCTGATGAAACTTTTTGAATGGATATGTTATTTTTTCACTCTATCACTAACAAATGTACTGAAAGGTTTTGCTACTAACTTTGCTTTGTTTTTTTAATGATTCTTCCTGTGCGCGCATAACTATTGAGGGAGGTTTATTGTGTAAATTGGGTAATGGACGTACAGAGGAACACTGAGAGGTTAAAAGAAAAGGAATTTAAATTCCTTCTGAAAGCTAGCAGGTAAAGCTAGTGACATATGTTCAATATTTTCTAGGAATTCCAATTAAGTGATAATCTTGCAGTTTGTAACCTGAAGTAGTAAGCCTGTCAAATTTAAGAAGCCCTTTCAGTACATATTGAACAACAGCTCTGCTTGGGTTTCCCCCCCCCCAGTGTGCATAATTTGGCACAATTCTGTCGCAAGGCCCATTGTATTCAGGATGCAAACCTGAGACATTCAAACAAACAGTAATGTAAAAACTATTTAAAATCTCCAGTACAACAATCACAATAATACTACCATCACTTTTGTAAAAAGTAGCATGTTCCTAAATGAAACTTCTGTATAGAGGAGAGGTCACAGGTGCTATTTGATACTGAGACTTTAATCGGGTTGAAAGCAGTTGTAGGCATTATTTATTATAATGGGGGGGAAAGGACCTGTTGAAGTTTAGTTATGAAATTTGTTGAGGGTGGCAGTGGGAGTTCTTTGGCTGTGTGTATGAGTCACTTTGGAAGCTGGAATATGATATACTTCTATGGAATTATATTGTCAGCTGTATGTTTATGCATAGCTTGTTTGCATTAGCTTACCATATTTTCTTAGCTTTCTGTGATTAGTCCTGTAAGTCATGTCAAAATGTGCTTTCCTAAGATACTGCAGTGAGGGCAGGGATGAGTTGCAGCTGCATATGGTGCAGGTGAACAGGTATTCGACCAGGACTGTTGCTTCTAGAGAACACTGCTCCAGACCTATTGGATCCTTATGTATTAGATTCAGTTCTTACAGCTGCAAAAAAAAACCTCAAAAACTTGCCTCCCTTTTCTTATGGGTTCATGGCCTTAGAAGAGCTGTCATTGTTTTTATAATTTTGAAAAACTGTCTGGTTATAGTTTGAGAGACTGGCCAGGTAGGTCAGACAATTAGGTTGTTAGGAGAGAAACTTGGCCTTAGCTTTCCCTCAATTTGGAACTGCTGTTGGTTTTAAAAGTAACTTACCTCCATGCAAAACTTATTTTCCAGAAGATACAGTTAAGACTGTAGCTTGTTCTTACTGTAAAGAGGAAAAGTACATCTCCTGCAGGACTATCAACCATCCGCTGGTTTCTGCAAAGCAGCATTTTGTTTGCTAGTCCCAAGGCAGAGATAAAGGAAAAAAAACAAAAACACAAAAATACAAAACCCTAAATCAAAAAGACCCACAAACAAATAAAAAACCGCTTTAGCAGCACGATGGTGATTTTTTTCCTGGGTAATTACAAGAGTCTTAGAAATTAAAGTATTATTAAGGAGCCACTTAACTTTTGTTGATTCATCTAGTGCTGTTACCTTCTTGGCTTAGCTACTATAACATGAAAGATAATTCTGTGCTTACTCTGCAGTGTATAACTTCATCAAAGTAGTAATGCTTGACAGTATTGTCCTGTTACCTGGAAACTTGTATTCCTGCTTGCATTCATTAATAAAAGCCCAGAACCTGCTTTTTTTCTTCTGTGCAAAAGCACTTCCACTTTTCAAATGCTTCCTTTTGAATGCTATAGTAATTTAAATGGTTTCTTAACAATTTTAATTAATTTCTAGGGGGAAGTAGGAAAACAGATTTTTTCTTTTTTTTTTAAAAAAAAGTATTGTTATGACTGCATTCAATAAAAATCTTAATTTAATATTTACTTACTAAAACTTTTTCCGTGTAAAAGCTTTGTGTTTTCCTGTTAAGATTAATACTTTTTGCTTAATATATGAGCTATCAAACTAAACTACTTCTTAACATGGTTTTAATTTTACTGCTTTCTTTGCTAAGCAGAGTTGACCAAGAGCTGAATGGAAAACAAGAGCAGAAAAGTGAACAGTAAGTGCGGAGTCCAAACAAGACTGAAGAATATGCAGATGGAAGGATCCTGGTTTTGCTCCATTTACAAAGCATTCTCTGTGTGTGTATATATTATATAGCCTGTTGCAAAAGGTGCTTAATTTCGTTGGACTAGCACACAACGGACTGCTTACTGCTGTATTGGTTTGTCTTGACTTTAATAGCTATGTTTATGTAATCATTTTATACTGCTAAACGTCAAAGAACCCTACGTTGTCAGAGGATGTTCTTGCAGTTGTTTATCTAAATGATGCATGTTCTTCAGTAAAATATTTATATACCTAAATGTTAAAGGAAAGAGATAATATATATTTTTATGATTGAGCAATATATTGTGTGTACCTGCTGAAGGAATTCATTTGCAGGTAGACAAGGCCATAAGTTACTTGTTATTGTATAAATCCGTTTTGCTGTAAATGGTCAAGTGCATTTCTTTGTTGTCACAGAAGCCTTAATTTTTTTGGATATTAACAATCACATAATGTAGTGTTTCACAAGTGTGAAGATCCTTATTTTTGTTCACATACCTAATACAAGCAGTACTCATTTACCTCACTAGAGTGAGCTTGAGCTTTGGTGTCTTTTAGTCCACTTTTCAGAATGCAGAACTGCAGTTCTGTGAATTTCAGGCTGTTGGCCAAAGGGTTTAAGCCTAAGCTGCAATAGAAGCTGAACTGTTTCAATGACTAAGATATCAGACCTTTCTCAGTTTAAGTTGTGAATTTAGATTCTGCTTCAGTAAATCGAGGCTATCTCAGCTACCAGTAGGATATGAGTTCATTGCAGTTCTTCCTGGATCAATATTGGTTGTCACCAGGAGGAACTCTGGTCATACTCAGTATAGCTTGGGAGTTAGATATTCTAGTCATAATATCCATTGTTTGCAGAGCTACGGGGAGTATTATGCTACCTGTGTCACCCTTTTAAGTAAATCATCCATTTCTAAAGCTCTTAGTTTGGCATATGACACCAGCGCTAATTTCACTTAACAACAACAATGAAAATTATTTAAAGGTTGGGGTTTATCCCTACAATGGTGGTAAACTTGTGTCTCTAAGAGGTGTTTTGGACACAGAGCTAGTTTTTATAGGTTTGTCAGGGCAACAACAATTCACTGGTTGATATGTTGTAAAAGTTTGTAACATCTTTTGATAATCATTGCTATTTCCTGGTAAGGACAGGTGTATACAAATAAATCCATTCAGGAGTTGAGCAATATAATATTGTAGCAAATATGTTAAATCTTCACTTCTGTTTTTTATTGTGCTCACAATTTTGTCTTAATGCCAAAAATATCAGTTCTTAATTGTATTAAAAGTTAGTGTTATACAGTTCTCTTATTTAAAAAAAAAAAAGGTGTTCAACCAGATTACTAGCTGACACTGAGAAACAGCTGTCAAGAGAGTTCCATGATCAAGATTTACTATCAGTTAACAATTAATCTACTGTCTCTAATGACATGTGTATAGACTCTGAGAGCATATTCATGTCAGATGAGAGCAAATTGCCCATGTCTCTGGGAGTTTTAAGTCTGCAGTTCAGAGCCTCATCTCAAGATCTAGGTACTTTTGTTCTAGTAGCTTTGTATCGCAGTTTCAGAGAGATTAATGTGCAGGATGTTCTGTTTCAGCAGGCAATGCTGGTTTCGAGTTGCCTTGCATCCATTTCATCAGGTTTGGATCTTGCTCTGAAAGCAGAACACAAATGGGAACAGTTTCTTTAGGGCTATCTTATCTCCTGCTTCAGTTTCGATGTTGACCCAGGTTATTGTAAAGTTCTGGGCAGTGAATTGGACACTTACATCCTATTTACTTCTGATACTTTCACAGTGCAGTGTGTATGAACATGCAAACCTGTAAACCTTCCTGACTCTCTGTGGGTCCTAAGCTAGATACTAAGCATTCTGATCATCTCATTTCAAATTTTTACTAATTAAAAAAATTATTCTCAGTAAAAATCATATTCTTAGTGGAAGGATTGTAGTTCTATATGTCCTGTTGCTTCCTATGCATATAGTGCAGTATGGAGTAGCCGGTCCTCTGTATAGGCCATATTATCAAGTGATGGGATTGTTACTGTTGTCTTCGCTGTGGGCTGAGTGATTCTACCATTTCATGCTGCAGTAGCACTGCTTCTTTTGGAAACATGTATGTGGTTACCTAATGGTTTATTTCTCTAGCATGAGTTTTTGTGAATGAATATACAGCACAACAGTTCTTCTTTCCCAGAGATAAGCTGTTGAGAAACAGGTGTACTAAAGAATTAGTCCCCTCTGACCTTTTGCAGCTCATCATTTAATGGTGAGGTGGATGTTTACAAAAAGCAAAGAGGTCCCCAAGTTATCTTGAACAAAAAGGGGTAACTTTTTGTCAAACTTATGTTTTTCTAAATCTAAAAAAATAATTTATTTTAATATTTAAAACCATGAAAAGTTGGAATGTCATACTTTAATAAAAGTTATTTCAAAACCTGAATCACTTTGTGATAAGATAGAGTATGTAGGGAATTCGCCTTTCAATGGCACTTCCTTCTAAAAGTAAAGCTTATGTTGCTAGAATACGGTTTGAGCCCTGTCAAGAAAAGATAATTTAATGAGTCATTAATTTACCTTTGATTTGGAGGTCTCATTAGTTTATTTATATATGTGGTAATAAGTTGTTAGTTATCTTTTGTTACTGCTCTGCGCAACTGCAATAGAAATGTTTGGGCCAGTGGCCTCTCTGTGTGTGGATGTGACATTTTGTCAGTTGGATTTCTACAACAGGATAAGTGTTCCGAAGTGGCAAAGATATTTTGGAGAAAGTGTCATTAAAACTTGATGTGAGCATACTTTAGATTGCTTGAATGTTCTTGATGTGCTGTGTAGTACAGCAAAGCCATGTTCTGCTAGAAAGGAATGGAGAGGGGATGTATATGGATTTAGTGCTGAAGCGGATTGAAATCTTTGAGGTTCTGGGATGTTAAAATGGAGAATTTTTGGTTCCAAAAAGCTTAGAACTTGTTAGAATACTATGTAACCTTGTTCATAACAATTCAGATTAGCATTTTTTCCCCTTTTTTTTCAGTGAAGAATAGCACTTCTACTGTGAGGAACTTTGTCCTGAGAAGCAGGAGTTATATTCCAAATTGCACACAATTAGTATATAGCCTGTGTTTGTCAGCGTGTTTCAGCAGGTTTGCTGCATCATACACTTAAATGCTCCAATGACAGTTTAAAACCTTTCAACAGTTAATTTGTGTCAGACTTCCAGATTAGATACATGTTGGTGGTAATGGAATCTTTCATGAAATGACCTTGAAGTGTGTCACAGGGAGGAGAGGGCAGCATTGGTGCCTTGCCATATGTCAGCTTCACTGGGGTCACCTACTGAAATGTCTGTAGTTAACAGAAAATAATGGAACTGCATTGTGAATGGGCACTTTCTAAACTAAATCTGTCACAAAGAAGTAAGTTTCTTGGTGAAAAGCGTATTTCTTCCAGTGCCAATTTTTTGTCTGTGTATCCTACGGATTTCTACAATATTTATTAAGTAGAAAGATGGCTTAAATGCATCTTTTATCAAACGCTGTTGTCTTTGGAGATGACTTTAATTCTCGAGTCATTCCAGTCTCCCTCAGAAAAGTCCTCCTGTGAGGAAGAGAGGGGAGAGGGGTAATAGCTTGTCTGCTTCTTGCAGCTGCAGAAGTCTTACAAAGCTTTTGGTGAAAATTCTTATTCAGTCCTTGTGGATGCAGGTCATTCTCTAGAGGATTTGTTTCACCCACTGGTTGTCACAGACACTTGAAGTAAGTGCTTTAATTATACTTTTCAAGGATAGCTGGTTTTAGTCAGGGTAGCACTCTGAAATATAAGGAATATTTAAATATTGATATTCTGAAAGACAAATTTTGCAGCTTTCCTAGCTTCAAAATTTTAAGTTGAACTACATTGTTTCCCTTGTCGCATCTTGTTCCCTGTATTGCGCTAACAGGAAAAAAAGGGCATTTGTGAAGTGAAGAGGGTGCAGTCATGTTACAGTTTTTCATCATTCCCTTGAAGCATGATTGAGATCAGTAAAATTAAAGGCATTGCTCAACTAGATCTTTTTTCAGTTTTGTAATCTGGACTGCCCAGGTAACTCTGAAACATACTGATTTTTTTTTTCTTTTTTCAGTATTGAAAATGTTCTGAGGAGAAGCTGCTGGAGTGTTTTCAGAAAGTCAGGTCCTTATCTTACTGTGCTCCTTACTCTAGCTTGCTCAGCTGCTAGTTAATATTTATGACATGGAATTCCAGGTTAGTAATTACAAAAAATATTCACGGAAAGTTTACTTTCCCCATGGTTCTGCAGTGTTTCTTATTCACTCATCTGAACAAAGGCTTTTTATGGAGAAGAAGAGGCTGAGTCATAGGGTGCTCCACCAGTTGAGTGGTGGATGGAAGGGCTAAGGCATTGCCTGTTAGCACACATATTAACCTTTACTGATCCTATGTGAAAGGTGCAGTGTTTAACAAAACGAAGCTGCAGTACTCATGCAAAAACACGGGCTGTGAATCACAGATGATATAACTGGCTTAAAGTGACTACTCTTCACAGATGTGACTATTTTCCTTTGGCCCTTTACTATAAAGCTACGTAAGTACAAGACTTCACCTACCTCTTAAGAATGTTACGATCCTTTCTTTTTAAGTGAGCATGTTTTCTGTTTGCATTCCACTGTGTCATGGAGTAATGTGATAAACACGTCTCTGAATGTGCCAGCTGTTAATACTTACAGGAAACTTCTTAATTAGGAACAAAAATAAATACTATATGCAATAAATACCTTTGGAAAAGGTCTTAATGTCTTATTTTCCTGCTTAGGAATACATGGACACTACGCGAGTCTGTTGTGGTTGTACGCACCGCCGACATGAGATCTGACTTTGGTTCCCGGAGCCCTGGAAGTGCCGGTTCCCCGATGGCAGTGAAATTCAGCGATTATTTCGAAGCCCCGGGAGGGCAGCGGGCTCTGCCCCAGGGGCGGGGCGGGGCTAGGCCCTGTTGCCACCCTCGCCCTTCCGCTTCCGGGCCACGAGGGGCCGGAAGGGCCAGCCTCTTCCGGCGGCCGGGAGCGGGTGAGGCCGGGGACCGGCGGGGGCCGCCCCCAACGGGGGCTCCGGAGCCGGGGCTGCCCGCGGCTGGGGGGCGGCGGCCGGCATCTTCCCCTGGGTTCGCTGGGGCCGGGGAGGGGGGGCGGCGGGGCCCGGCCCGACGGGGCGCAAGGCCGGTGGGTCCCGGCGCTGGCCGGCCGTCGCCGTAACGGCCTCCCGCGAGGGGCGGTTTGGACGCCGAGCGGGCGGCGAGCGCCCCGCTGGCCGGTCCTCCCCCGGTCATCGGTGCTTCGCGCTCCCGAGCCCTCTTAAGTGTCGGTCGGTGTTTGGGAGTGGTTTTTAAACACTGTTTGCTCTTGCTGTGCGTTGTACGTTAAGGGCTCTGTGGTGGTGTTAATATATATATATTATATTTATATATATATATACTATTTTTTTTTTTAATGAGTGCGGGGACCTAGCCGACGTGCAGCGCGGTGGATGAGCAGGCAGGTGTCCAGCCATGGCCTATCAGCTGTACAGGAACACCACGCTGGGGAACAGTCTCCAGGAGAGTCTGGATGAGCTGATACAGGTGCCTGCGGGGTGAGGGTCTGGGGAATTCGCGTCAGAGAAAGAGAGGTTAGTTAGTTAGTTAGTAAAACGGGCTTGTGGTTGCTGTGTCGGGGTACTTATGGCCAATGTTTGGAAAACTTATTGATTTAAATCAAAAGCTATTGGTACTCCATGTGGGAAGTCTTTTTGTTAACGTTCTAGATGAAGGAAAATGTTTTATCTAAGTGACATAATCCCCTGTTGTGTGGCCCAGTAAATGAATCAATAAATAATAAATCAGTTAATCTGAAATGCTCTAATCGATTTCCTGCTCTTCTGTTGTTTCCATTGAATGTTTATCAGAAGAAATCTTTGTGTAGCACAAAAAAATTACATTAGCACATTGTTTCTTCTCTGAGAATTAAATAGCAAAAAGGAAGTAAACACAGGAATGTAATACTTCTGTAAGTTGTTCTTGTGGAGATCTGCTTCCTGTGAACTTGGTTTTGATGTTTTTAATTTTTTTACTGCATTTTTGTGTTTACTTTGAAACAATGCAAAACTTTTTTTTTTTTTTTAAACTACTTTAGTCACAGCAAATCACACCTCAGCTGGCCCTTCAGGTGCTACTTCAGTTTGACAAAGCTATAAATTCGGCACTGGCACAACGAGTCAGGAACAGAGTCAATTTCAGGGTAAGATAGCAATGTATAAAAGTTGTTCATTGAAGTACAGTAAGTGTTGATGCAGAAATGTCCTTAAAAGCTGTGCGTTCTAAGCAGAAACTTGCAAAGGTCCATTTTGAGTCTGAAATAATGACTGTTTATGTGTATATTCTGTATGCAGTTGTAAGGCTTACTATCTTTGTATTCTGCCAGGGATCTTTTCAACGAATGCAAAAATCAGAAATGGATTTGGTGGGTGGATGAAAGCAGGGGAAGAGGGAAATACTTAGATAGGTAGCATTGCAATCCTCAGTGTCTTGCAGATGGGGAAGGAGACTTGCTTCTCTTCGTTGTACCCAGCAGAAGTGAGATGAGGCCAGATTCTCAGCTACACCTATAACGTGAAGAGAAACTAGAGAGTTGTAGATCTACCCCCTATGCAAGTCACTGGATCATTTTGTAGCTACTTTCTGTAGGTATCGTAGATAAAGAGTTTGGTGTTTTTTCCCAGCTAGCCATCCTAATTAATGTCAGATAGCCAGAAAATTGTTAAATGTCAAATTGATTGTAATTTCGAGGAAAAAACCGAAACAACCCTTCCCTGTTAACTTATGTCCTAATATTTCCTCTACAGTCTATGCAGAATGCATCAGTGAAGTGAGCTCTTAAGATCTGAGATTTTTAAACCATATAGATATGTTAAAAAGAACATAACTTCTTTAACACACATAACTTGCTTTGTGTATGTAACACAGCATAGAAAACTGTTCAGCATGTGTGTAGTGGATAAATTAAAAAAATGTTACTTGGGAGCTTCACTTCAAGAATAACAGATTAAAATATCTGAAGATGAAGGCTAAAAGGTTTAGATACCAACATCCTCAGTAATACATCAAACGTGAGGGATATCCCTTTATGTCACACAGGTCAGTTTTGTCATGATGTTTTATTTAAACTATCGATTTATTTAAACAGTTGCAGAATTCACATCTTGTTATGATCACTGCTATAACTGATTTTTCTTATGGCCTGTGTTTTAAGAAATCTTTTCTAATACTGATTCTTTATACATATTAGAAAAGTTAAAAAATTTCTTAGCGTACCTGTGAAGCTGCTCCTGGGATAGACTATAACGTCACTACACGGTCTTGAAAATTTCAGCCACTGGAGGGCATTTAAACTACAGTTTTGTCAGAATTGCTTGCTTGCCGAGTTTATGTGCGTTCAGGTTCACAGTTGGCTTTATGGCAAATCTAGTTGTAGCAGGTATGTAGTTCAGTAAGTAGTAAACATCATATTTTCTGCTACTTTTGGGATGCATCCTATAGAAAATGTCTCTTGTCTTTTTAAAGGGGTCTCTGAATACATACCGATTCTGTGACAACGTATGGACATTCGTACTGAATGATGTTGAATTTAGGGAGGTCACTGAACTTGTGAAAGTGGATAAAGTGAAAATTGTAGCATGTGATGGAAAAAGTAAGTACGGAATAGGATATAAATAACCTGAGACACAAGACTTGATCATTTATAAAAAGCTTTGACCAAATGTCTGATTAAAGCTAGATGGATTGTATTATTCAGACAAAAGCAGGGCTCTGTACTCCCTTGTACCTATGATGAGAAATGAAACAAAAGCAAGCTAAATGCTTCCCTAACTCATAAGCACTGAAATAGGAAGGTGTTAGAGACCGCTGTACACCTGTTGTTGGGAAGTACATAATACTAGAGCAATTAGAAAGCCAGAAGTAATCTTAATTGAATTTCTGTATGGTAATTTTTCTAGTATTAACCTGTTTGTTAATACAAAGGAGTGATGGTAAAAGGAAGAACTGAGAATGGAAAAGGCTTTATTTAAATATACCCTAGACCTCTGAAACAGATTCTTCATGGCTTCCTGATCCTGGCATGATTACAGTAGTCACTTCAAGTTGTAGTTCTAAAGAGTTGACAGAACTTAGTGTTTGCTCAACTTTGGTAGTAGCCAAGCTTACTCTGTTTGGTTTTTGTGTGCTTATTGTAGCTAGTAGAGGAAACCTTACTTTCCAAGTATTAAATCGTTTTCAGTCATGATGAGGTATGCAGATAAGATTTAAAGAACTGGGTGACTTAAAGTTGCTATTAACATTACAGCCTTGTTATCCCACAGGAAGCTGACTTGCTAAAGGCATGTAGTAAGCAGTGACTTGTCTTTGTCTGTATCCAAGTTATGTATTTTTTCCATCGCTCTAAGAATAAGAAAGCAGTAATGGTAGTAATACCAGAAATTGCACTGGCGTTAATTGGCGCTTCTGACAAAAGCTCAGAACAGAGAATTGCTCTTAGTTGTTTTATAAAGATCATGCTCATTCTTGCGTCTATTTCAAAATGCATAATAAACTATAGACCATGCTCCATAGCAGCTTATGCTACTGTATGTGCAAAACTTTCTTTTTAGTGGATCCTGTGATTTAGCTAGATGTGCTTGTGGCTGACTGCAATAAAGTGTTTGTGTTATCACTACAAGTCAGCAAAGCTGCTTATATTTTTAGTGCCTTAATAGAAAATGACGTTTATGCACAACCTTGTGGTTTTGTGCTGTCTCTTTTCAACATTGCTAACTGAAGTGAAACAGCACAAGCAGTTCATGTATCGCATTGGTAGCAATGGAGGGAATTGAGTAGGTACAGAACATGTTCTAAAATGCTTGGGGAATGCTTCTGAGATTGGGGAAGGTATTAGATAATAGTAATGGTTCTCTTTAATTTATACTCACACTTTCTTTTTTCTTTCCTAGACACTGGTTCCAATACTGCAGAATGAATAGAACTGTGGTTTGTCTGCAATATTTTCTGTTAATATGCAGCACTTTCTGGAGAAAAGCACGGAAAGGACTGTGTTCATACTTAATTCTTGTGATGCGGATGTGAGTTAATCCATACAAGAAAGCGTCACAAACAACAGCGGAAGAAATAACTGTAGCATTTCTTCAGTTCACCTTACAGGGCATGAATACAAGTTACTTTTTTTTTTTTAACTACAAAAGATACTGTTGCCTTTTTTTGTTCAAAATAATTTCTTTAATAAACTTTTATTTAAAAACTTGTGAAAACTTTGTTTAAAACAATCATTAATATAATACGTTTCCCAATGTTGTTAAAATATGTTTAGAGTAATGTGGCAAATGCACAGCTCTTTCAGCTACAGGTTTCTGAGTATGGTTGCACTGATTAGTATTGCAAGAAATGGCTGTTTTAGAATGAGGGAGGTGTCCATGACCAAAAACTTAGCAACTCATGCTGGACAGTGTCGTTTTCTGTTTGTTACTGCATCTTTCTCTCTATAAATTTGTCTGTCTGGTAGCCTCTGCTAATAATACACTAACCCAAGTATTAAAGTTATTGCACATCTAATCAAATTGAAATAATGAAACTGAGTCTCATAAGATTGCACTACATCTCAACAAATGTTAGTGCTGCTTGTTTTAATGTTTTTCTATTTGTTTTTTGCATTTATGTTGGACGCCTGGGCAACAGGATTTCAGTGAAAGAGTAGAACTATGAATGTTGAGAGATCAAATCAAAAACTTTGTTCCTTTTAGACTTGCACATTCCACTAAATAACTCCAATCAAGAAACCCTTAAAATAGTTTCTTCACTAGAAGTATGAATATAATATACTGACAGCTCATTTTTCTGACTTAACAGCAGTGACTGTTGGAGTGTGGTCATAGAAATGCTGGCTGCCTCAGCTGTGTCAAATTATTTATTTTTGACGAGGGGCTACTTACAGATCACTAGAAACTGGAAACCGTATGGAAGAAAAGTTGCGGGTAACTGACTTCAGATCAATGTAAACCTTTAGTTTGTGCTGAAATGAACATAATTTACATGTTGAAACCTTTCTTTATGTGTCAGTGGCCCAGTCTATTAAAGTAATAAAGCTTTAGTATCTCTTCTAATACCTTTCCAGACTGATATGTTATGGTTCTCTAAATCCTACCTTTGGTCATCAAAGAACATATATTTGAGGTTTGGTTAACTTCTGCTTCCCTCACTTCAAGTGAGAAAGGAGTTCACAAACTTGCTTGCTAGGCTGTTCGAAGTATTATGCTTACCATTAATTTTTTTGCTCTTGTATCTATGCTAAATGTCCTTGGCTGCAAACTGCAGATTTGTAAGTAACCATTTTTGAAACCAGAAGAACAGACTATTGCTCTCATTTGAACAGCACAACACAATAAGTATCTGTTGAGGTCATTATCTTAAAGGATGCAAATGTATATCAGTAACGTGGTTTTTTCTTTTTCTATACCAGACTCAAATCTTTTAGGTTTAAATGTTTTTTTTGTTCTCTAATAATCATGTGGTAAACTGAATTTCAGCCCTTGCAAGTATAAAAGTTTGCTGTCTCTACCTCCGAGGCTTTGCAGTCTCATCCTGTCTCTGGACAGAAACTTCTCAATCTCCAGTTCTCCGTGGCCTTTGCACTCCCTCCTAATGCAAATAATTATATATCTGATTTTGTTCCAATTAAGTGTGTATTAGCATATTTACTATAGTATTTTTCTATTATAAAACAATTTAATAGAGAAGCACAATTGTACTAATGACGTGAGATTACTGTGTGGAATGGATTTATGTTTACATTTCATTGATACTCAGCTCTGTCAGATTTCTCTTGTCTTTCAACAGTTGTATACTACTACTTTAGCACTCCCAGACTTAGTGCTACTTTAGCTGTTAATTGAAAGGAAAAGTAATATTTAACTGAAAAAGAAAATAATGTAATGGATGTATATACTAAGAAAAATTACAAATGAAAAGAGAAATAATTTTGTTGACGAAGATGTCTGCTACATAGTAATCAAATTCAAATAGAATGGGAAATTCTTTCAAATTTTATAAATTCAGGAAATTCAAATCAATGTGAGCAGGAACCAGAAAGGACTTATGTTCATAATTCAAGACAACTTTACTGACTTGTTTAAAAAAAGTAGTCGCAATAGTCCCATTGAAGCACTAGACTTGGTCCTTTGCATGGAGAAGGTCATGGGATATTCCCTGTGCTGATGTGTAACAGTAGTACTTTGAATTGTATACCCTACTTATCAGGTGGGTCCTATTTGGCGTGAAAACTGAGATTTTAATGTTGCCTTGCCTTGTAAGGAAGCATTTTAAAAGGAGATGGACATTCTGAAATGAATTTGAATGCTCTGTACCGGAGTCTTCCTGTACCAAAAAAATATGCAAACTTAAGTGGCACCAATGTTCAGCCTGAGCTTGTTGTTCAGCCTGAGTTAAGTGAGTGGCAAAAAGTGACATAGATGAAAAACACATTAAATGTTATGTATGCTTCTGAACTCTTACAAGATTTTTCTCCTTTTGCTAATAATAATATCTTAAAAGAAACGCACGGCAGAGTTTCAAGATTTTTGGAGCAACTGGAATGGCTGTGGACAGGAAGCAATCTGTTCCTGGGCTCAGTGATAACAAAGGGACCATGCTGAGGGAATCTGTGTAATTTAGGCTGTGTGAAAGGCTAGAAAGCATGCGCGAATGGAGAGTAAGGGACCATTTAAGGTGAAACAGCAAAGAACTGAGTAGGAACAAGTAGGTGTTCATAACATATGTTTCTGTAATCTAGACATTCCTTTCCTCTCTCAAGCTGGAAGTCTGAGAAGGCCTTTCATACAGAACAGAAAGAAGACGTTACCCAACAAAAATAAAAACTGAAGGAAAGGCAGGCAAGCACATACCCTGAACCTTCTGTATTGCTACTGTCTGGCTAATTATTAGTGGTATTTGAAATTTTATTTTGCATACGATTAATGTTTTAGTAACACTGTTTAAAATTTTCTGGTAACATAGGCTAGCTCAGTTTGGTTATGGCAAATGCATCGAGCTGTTGGTCTGCAAGCCACTTGTTTTCCGTTCTCATGGCAGAATCCTCCTTATTTTCTGTGTACTCCATATTTAATTTACAAAATAGATATTTTGTTACAAGTTTGACGACTTACTGTTCCTAAAATTAGCTTACATATGCATCTTCTGTCTCCTTCATGACTCTGCAGTGTTAGGCAATGCAGGTATCTGGTATTTTTATATCTGTGGGATGTTTCTAGGACATGGAATTTAAATCTGGACACATACAGACTACTGAGTTTACCTAGGCGCACAAAGAATACTTGAACTTTTATGATCAATGCTATTTTTTGCTCCTGTAGCCTGTTGTCTTTGAGAGCCAAAAGGCAATCTGCGCATATGCAACAGAGAAGCATTTGGCAGCCTTGCTCCTTGCACTGTTACGTTACAGTGCAGAAGCTCCAGGTACCACTTCTTCAGTGTTTGTTTGTTCAGTGAATATACTGTTGAAAAGTAAGAACATGAATAAGGGTAGCTTTATGGTTTCTAAAGCTTCTAAAGTAAACCTCACACAGGTCTGATGTTGCAACCTTATCTGACATTTTTCTGTATTATGTTATTATGTTTGGAAATACTCTCTGTTCCTAGCTTACCCCTAGTTTTTCTCTCTCGCTTTTTTTGTTTGTTTGTTTGTTGTCGTTGCTGTTTCTAAACTATCCTTTTTTCTTAAACATCCCATTCAGCGTAAGGCATTTACCCTGTTAACTCTGCTGTCTCTTTAGAAAACAACTCTTGAGGCATACTGAGGTGTAAATAATTCTTGGGAATAAACTTTTTGATGTATAGAATTGCTCCAGTGGTGCCTCAGGGAGTATCTGCCTATAGGGTGAAGACTGCTGCCTGCACACTGCAGGAAAGAAGCTTGCCCATGCTTCTGGAGGAATTAATTCCTGCAAACTTCACAGCTGTCAACACAAGCTCTGACACTAGCTTGGCATCACACATTCTTTTTGGCTCTAACCATGTTTCTGGTATGGTGTTTGTCCAGGCCCCGGATCTGCTACATCTGTGGAGGCTGTTTCAGTTCACTGAAGGAGAGGGGAGCAAAGAGAAGGTATGGGGATCTGGTGCCAAATCCTGCTTTTTATCGCGTTACTCTCCATAACTTTCTTGCTCCTTGCTCTTTTTTGTGTTTGAATTTCAGCTAATCCCTCCATGCTCATATGATTAATGTGCTTTGTGATCTTAGAAGATTTGTTAACTTACACCTAAAAGTGTTAACTGCACTTTTGTTATACTAAGCTATTTTAATATCCAGCGGAGGACAAACCATCTCTCTTGCTACAGCATCAACATACTTGCTGCTGCCTATTTGGTTCTTCCTTGCCTGTAGTGTTATAGACCAATTCTTTTTTCTTTTTTTTTTTTTGTTGATTTTCTTCAGAAATGTCACGGTTGCTTCCACCTATCCGTAGCAGAGAGACAGTAAAAGATACCTTTGCACTTTGACCTTGAGCTGGAATGGATATTTCTATTTAGAAAGTGAATTAACTAAAAGAAAGTGAAGAAAAGGGAAGAATAAACGCCAATACAGAAGTGGCTGTGGGTGACTGCCTGCGCTTAAACGTGGCTTCCAAGAAAAAGGATTCTGTGAATTCCTTAAGTGTGCACAACAGGATGTTACCTGAAGTAAGCTGTTTCTTCACTCACGGATGTCAATACTTGACTTTAAATGTTATCGGAGAGACACAAATTAAAGGAAGGTGCAGAGCAGGAAGAATTTATGATGAATTCCCAGAAGACAAGTTTAATCAGGATCATATGTCAATTTACGCAATGACTAGGTACAGTGAGGTAGATGAGAGTTACTCAAAACACAGATATTTGCTTTTAAGGATCTCAGCAGCTTAGGAGGTAGTATTTCAGTTACTAGTAGTACTGAACTAGTACTTCAGGTATTAGTGACTTTTGCTTTTCTGTACTCTAAAAGTTCTTGGGAGTAGGGGGAAGAAAAGTAGGAGCATGGTAAAAAAGCATTTGAACTTTAATAAGACTGTACTGGGAGAAGTGGACTTTTCCTTCACTGTAACTTAAAGGGTGATCTTTGTTAGGAAAATAACTTTGCTCAAAGATAAATTTACTGCATAAATTACCCATTATGGCTTAATAGGTAGAAAGTCACAGATATATTAATATTTTGGTTTTTCAACTTGTGCTAAAAGAGCCTGCGCT
Source organism: Chroicocephalus ridibundus (assembly GCF_963924245.1). NCBI lineage: Eukaryota > Metazoa > Chordata > Aves > Charadriiformes > Laridae > Chroicocephalus > Chroicocephalus ridibundus. The sequence goes on from NC_086292.1 coordinate 32,394,961, forward strand.
CTCCAAGAAAGTGGAAAATAATTCACTGAGAGTCTAGTTAATGTTTCATGGTCACTGCTGTTGCAGTCAGAAGAAAAAGGACACCCTAACCCTGTTCCTTGAATCAGTTTTACTCATGACTGCAAATACTTTACTGATATTTTGTTCCTATAGGTCATGTTTGCTTCTAGTTTATTCGTAATTTGTTACCTGGTTTCCTCAATTGGCCCATCTCTTTATTATAGAACATTTCAGAGATTATCATATAGAGTACGAAAGAAATGGAAAGCAAGAAGGAAACAGACTCTCCTAACTGGAGTTAAGGAGAGCTGTTCATGGACCCACTGTGTAAATATGTACTATGACAGTTCCAGTTTGCGTTAGGTTGTTCTTGTAAAAATAAAGTGAGAACCACTTGGAAATAAAATATAAATTAAAGCCATGTGAGTTTAAAAAAAATAAATCTGTTACTAGATTTCAGAATTACAGTTTCACCTTTTCCTGTGCATATCTTGAAAGGCAAATGGCATTTTGCAACATATTTCCTCCTTAAACAACTGGTGGTTTATTTAAAGTTCAGGTTGTTATTTAACAGTTGATCGTAGACAGAAGTGTCAGAAGTAGATTTTCATCCTCTCACTAGACAAAGTTAACACTAATATTTCTGATATGACTGTATTTCCAATTTGAATAGCTGAAGATTTTACCGATGAAGTTCATACAGGGTTTGACCTGTTTTTTGGAGGTGATCCTATATGCTGATATGCCAGTGCTACTTTGTGCACTGTGTGTGTCCTACTCTATTTGAAGTTTTTGCTTTTTTAAGTTCTTCACCTAACCTTGGCCAGTGACATCTTTTCATTGTGCCCTGTTGTCAGATGCTAGCTATTTCTAAGATACTTTAAGATCTCTGGAATACAAAGTTCTGTATTAGAATTGGGTGACACTTTTTATTGTTATTTTTAATTATAAGGAGACATAAATTTTGTGTGTGTGTGTCACCGCTTTGACATGTAACTACACTCATAAAAATGACATTTCTAATATCTTTGGAAGAGGAAATGCTGAAAACATTCCTTTGTAAGAATATTTTTGTCTTAGTTCACCTTCTGAACTTGGGAGTAGTCTCGTTCTTTCAGAATAAATTAAGTCACTACTAAAAGGAGAGGGTGAGTTGAAAATAAATTTGCACAAGATACGCCTTTGTATTTGGAACCAAATCATCTGAGATAAAGTGTGAGTAATAACGCCAACATAAACTGAAAAATGTCTTCGAATCAAGAGAATTGGATGTAGAAGTTTACAAGTTGCTTACATCTCCAAGATCATAATGCCAGAACATTTGTTTTGATACAAATCAGTGATCTCTCTGAAAGGGGAAGGTTGTGTGGGCTATGTTGTTAGGTAACTGCTGTCCCTCTTGGTGTGTCACCAAGCTGGGTTTTAGGTATGCTGGTTTCACTTGAGGCCTTCATATTCGATGGGCAAGCTCTTTCAAATGTGGATAAATACTTTGATCCTGTCTCCAGGTCTAACCAGGAAGAGCATAGATTGCAACAAGTAACACTGAAAGAAAAATTATTTTGCCTTTGCTAAAAGACTTACTGTGGAACAGATTTGAAGTGGCACTTCCCCCTCAGGTCTAAATACTTGTCTCTGTCTCTCCATCTGTAACATTTTTTTGCCAGGGCAGTGCCTGTCAATGATAGATGAAGCACTGTTACTTAAATAGTGTATAGAAGCAATACTTCATATTTCTGCAAGAAGAAACAGCTGAAGAAGTTAAACATATTTACAGAGTGAAGGGGATAAAAATTACTGTTAACAAATCTGGAAGTATGTATCTTTCTTTACGGGTACATTTGCAAAATAAGAGAGGTCCCTCTTTCAAAATCTTTCACTATTTCAGGCTGGGGTTCCTTCCACTCCCCAAACACCTTTTTGCTTTTTGTAGGTGCTCAGGAGGTTCTTTGAAAAATAAATTATTTAGATCTCCTACAGACATCTGTCTCATGGATGGGATTTGTTTTCATGCGATAGGGGTGTGTGTGTGTGTGTCTTTCTCTGTGAATATGCACCTTTTTCCTCCATTTTCCAAGGGAAAAAGACAACACCTTGCCATAGTCAGAAACACCAACCCTCCTCTGCCTGATTTAGTCCAGAAACTTGGACGTATCCCAGGCCCCCAGTGAACCACTGGCAGTAGTTTAATACACATTAGCCCAAAACAGTAATTTAAAGTGAATGAAAGAGCTCCAAGCAGCAAAATCAGCTTAGGCAGCAGTGGTTAGAAGCAGTCTTCTATGTTGGGAGACTTAAGTTCTTACCCTGAGTCAGCAAAGAATTTTTGTTTTTCTACAAGAATATATTAGACATGGAGATATTTGCGATATTTGCTATTTAATGCTGAAACCATTTTTACATTTTCTATGTTACTATCAGGTTAGCATAAAGCTTTAATCTCTGTTGTAGCACATGTCTGTTTACGTAAGTTGGAAAGTTTCTCCCTGGGACCAGCAATCCTAGTACTTTATTTGCTCTTTTTGAATAAACAAATGCCCATACATTGGGTATTTGAGAGCTTTTCTTACCAGTAGTTGGGGGTTTTGCCTATAATGTTTGCTGTGAAATCACAGTGGCATTTTAAGAATCAGCATTTTACAACCAAGTTCATTTTAAAATGTCTAACAAAATTGCAATGACGCACGTTTGCAAGTCAGTTATTCCATCTTCTCATCCTATTTAAATCAATGTTTTAAAGATCTGTGTGATTGCAGTCATAACTTAACTTCATCTAAATGTAGCCTGGTGGTATGCATATAAATGCTAATCCTCCACCCGAGACCTTGAATTTATAAAGGTAAAAGAGTGTTTACTGAGAAAAGAACTACTTGAAGATTTTTTGGGTAGTACGAAGACAACTGAATTAATTCCTCAGCATTAAAGGTAGTGAAAAGCTGTTGGATCCATGGAAAGTGGCTGGCTTTAATGTGAGAAGGTGGGAAAAATACATTGGGCAAAATACAGAAGCTCACAAATCTTTCCTTCAGCTTTTAGAAACTTAAGAAAACACGTTGGATGATTGTTTTGTTCATCTGAAAGCAAAATAAACCATTAGATATGGCAATTATATTACCAAGAGCTCTCCCCACACAAATCTCTTTTCCGGGGCGAAGGGAAAAGAGAGGAAGATGCTATAAAAATGTAGGTTTGCACACCGTGACATGAGCATCCCTCTCCCTGTGTTACGGATGGAGAAGTGGGGTGCAGAGGGGTTAATTGGTTTAATGGCTCTGCCCAGGAGCACAACCAGAAATACAAAACACCAAAGAGCCATCTATTTTAGTATACTTGACTTTATTGAAGGATTTTTTTTTTAACCGTTATTGATAGAAATTAAACTTTAGAGCGATGCAAATGCAGCAGACAGATGTTAAGCTGAGCAGTGCAGCAGGTGCCAGGAGCAGGTGGCCTGCCAGGCGCTTTGTAGAAAAGCAAATTAATTAGTTTCTGCTCTGCTTGTAGCAGGATGCAGAGTCACCGTGGCCCATGACCTGGCCCTGCCGCTCTATAACAAGAAGCCTTGGGGTCCATGTAAAAGGAGAATGGAAAAATACCCTACCCCCGTCTCTTCAAGAGAGTCTGTGAGGAAGCGGCCCGGGAGGGCCGGCGCTCGCACGGTGTCTCTGAGGAGCAGCCGGCGGGCGGGCCGGGGTGCGGTGTTCAACACCGGCCATTCCCTGAGGCGGCCGTTACGACCGTTAGTCCCTTCCCGCGCCCGGCGGCTTCTTCTGCTCGGGGGGGGGCTGCTGCGGAGCCTTTCCCTGCCGCCCCGCGGAGGGATCCCTCCGCCAGCGCGGGTAACACGAATCCGCCCTCCACTCCGCTCCTCAGGGCGCGGATTCCGGCCGCTTCCGCCGCCCCTGAGGCGACGCCGTGCCTGAATCACCTGAGGCTGGCGAGGGTCTCCGCCGCCTCCCCTCAGAGCCCCCGGCCGTAGAGGGCACTGTGGCGCAGATGCTCCTCGAGGCACTGGATGGCGACATCGTCCACCATGGGGTCGAACTTGTTGGCCAAGAGGTGGTGCTGCTGGAGCATCCAGGGCAGGTCGCCCGCCCCGTAGATGCAGACGGAGCGCTGGTGCGTGCCGGTGCAGGGCGGGTATGGTGCACCTTTGCTGGTGTCGCCCTCCAGGTACTGCCACTTGACCAGTCGGGGCAGGGCGTTCATGTCCGAGAGCTGGTACTTGTCGTTCGGGGGTGTGGCACCCGGCACACCGGGCATGCGGTTGAGGGTGGCCCAGACGTGCTCGTCAGGGCTGTAGGTGTCCTTGGCCCACTCGAAGAACCGCTGCACCGTGGGGTTCTCGAAGATGTGCTGCACGAAGGCCCGTGTGACCACAATGTATGCGTTGCCTGTGAACATGGGAGAGCTGAGGGGTGGCGGCAGTTTCTGCACAGTTGTCCGAGAGATGGCCGTCCCCACTGTGTGGTGGTATTTCCAGCGCGCCTGCTTGAAGGCCGAGGGCTTCTCCGACTCCATGCTGTTCTGCCCCTGCAGCACCTTCAGGGCACGGATGATCTCGGCATTGGTCTTGATGGGGAAATCGGTGCCGCAGGTGTTGAGGATGTAGCGCCATTGCACGGGGCTCTGCAACAGGTCCTGCATGCAGTTGAGGTCAGCCTGCACTCGGGACCAGGAGGCATAGACCACACTTTCCAGGCGGCTAGCCACAAAGACATTGGACAAGCAGGCTGCGATGGCCCGCACGGCCTCCTGGAAGTCAGCCGGGGACTTGCTGTCAACGTGGACGCAGTAGACGTTCTGGGGGGTGTAGATGGACCGCAGGAGCCGCTCGAACATCTCAATTTTGTTGTGGATGACCATGGAGTAGGCGATGGGGAACTCTGCCTCCTCCTGGCTCAGCGGGAACTCGATGAACCGCCGGGTCGCCCTGAAGTTGCTGCAGTCCTTCGTCATGTTCAGGTAGTCGCCGGGCAACAGGGGAGCCCTTTTGTTCGCCACCTCCAGGCGTCCGAGCTTGGCCTCCTGCATAGCCTTCTCATCCCCGTGGATGATCCCCGAGCAGTTGATCCTCCAGCCGGGGGAGAGCTCCAGCGCCCGGTAGAGGCGCTGGCGGCAGTGGGGTTGGTTTGGGGCGGCGGACTGGTGGCCGTCGGGGCAGGTCTGGCTGATGCTGCGGAGGCCTAGGGCGGCCACCAGCAGCAGTGCGGCCACCAGTAGCGCGCCGCGCCGCCGCCCCGGCGGGAGACTCCGCTCGCACAGCCGCATCCCACCCCCCGCGGCGGGCACAGCCGCCGGCGTCGCACCCCGCGCCGCCACGTGCTGCCCCCCCGCCCTCCCCGCCGCTCCTGCCGGTCAGAGGGCGAAGCGTTGCCCGATCCCCACCCTACCCCGCACCCCTTCCCCTCGATGGGCCCGGTCTTGCCTCTTCGGAGGGCGCCGGAGCCGGCGGTGCGCAGGGAGTGAGCGAGTGACCTGGCTGCCCGGGTGCCTGCTTCCTGGCTAGTGGTGAAACAGTGGCAGGGAGATCACAGCGTAACTGGCAGGTGAATAATAAGTGAATAAAAGGAAGTCTCCTCCCTTCCCGAGGCGTGACTGCATTCAGGTTTATCAACACTGGAGGTGGTTGTATATCTTGTATGGCTCTTTAAAAGAAGATATTTTATCCTACTCCTGTCCAGTGTGTAACACAAGGAAAATCCCTCAACCCCATGTAACATGCTTTTAAAAAAGACTTTACTAGACAGATAACTTTGGGATCTAACCTGCTTTTCCAGTGTTCAGATCATTCCACCTCACAGGTCAAGGGAGTGACAGCAATAGCGCTGTAGTGTAGAAGCCCCACTGCAGCAAGCTTTCTGCTGGCCTGGTGCATTTTGAGCTTTAGTAAAGGATTATTGCAAAAGATAACTGTGCAAAGTGCAATCTCTGCTTTTACAGTGGAAGCAGAGGGTGAAGGCAGAGGCCATGGTTCATGGTTCATAAATAATTTGCCACAAAGTATCCGCTTAAAGGAAGGAGTGAGAGAATGTTGGTGGAGAGTGTCAGGGCCTCCTGTATGCGCCTACATGCACGGCCTAAGTATCACTTAATAGAAAAAGAGGGAGAACTGCGAGTGACTAAAATGTGCCTTGAGCTGTGATGAACAAAATAATGTCTCCTAGGTTTTGCAGTCATCCTGAACCACTTTGTGGTTTGAACCAAACATGGGATTTGGTACCATGTTTATGAAAAAGGGCCAGTTTCAATGATGAGTCAAAATTTCCAAGAGGGGTTTTCTAAGATACAAAGGTGTCTTCCTTCCTCCCTCCCTTCCTCCCTCCCTTCCTCCCTCCCTTCCTCCCTCCCTTCCTCTTTCTCTTTCCTCCTTTCTTTCTCCAGATGTATCAAGGAACCAAACTTACAGAATCTGCAGCTGGACTGAGGACAGTTGGTGTAAGTGTAGTTCTACACAGGTTCTATAAAACAGCAGCAGTTACTTCCCCAATTTCAAAACTGAGATTCTTTGTTGAATTACTAGCTTTACCCAATTCAGTAAATAATTGTCTTAGACATCTGTGGTCCAGAAATTCTAACAGACATTATGAAAGGCAATGATGTGATACCTATAGTATTTCCCATATGCACAGCTGTCAGTTTGCCTGTGCTAAGTACCAAAGCAAATGTGCATGGGAGAAACATGGTGAAAAAAGGCCAGGGGAATGTAAACAAGATGCTAGATGGGCCAGCTGCCTCTCAGTGCAAGGAAGACATTAGTCCCATTTATATGTATAGTTTGCTTCTGAAACTTGTTTCTAAGCTATGTTCAGTTTGCACCAGAGAGCTTGTTCACCTAGACAATTTCAAAGCGTCCCGAGGAAAGGTACTTTCCAAGAAACTTTTGGAATAGGGCAATAATAATAAGTGCTTCTTCTGTACTTCCAAGCAGCTCTTCCCCTCCAGGTCATCTCTGCTAGACTGTATCCTTGTAGAATTGTATTGAGGGATGGCAAGTTCATGTAGTCTTGGGATTTTCTTTTTCTAAAGCAATGTCTTTATATCGATCCTCTACTGTGATTTCAGTATGCAGATATCCTCTCTTGTACAGCCACTGCTTGTGGACTAGGAAAACAAGAGCATATTTTATATATTTTGTAGCATTGTAAACAATAGTTTCTACTTTAAGGTTCTAGCTGTTCTGTATGTGTTGTGCCTTGTAATGGTATGGTGGAAGAAATCCTCAAATTCTTAATCCCACAGGAAATGCTGAAAACGTGATTACTCCACGTAAGAGCTCTTAAATGGGCTATAGTTATTTCCAGTTATGTGCATTTTTGAGTAACTTTTCAAAAATTACAGTGATGTGATTCAGAAATGCCATGTTGGTTTTCCCAAAGGTGTTTTTCAGGAATTTGAAAAGAAACTGTAACTCATTAATCACATTTTTACCATCTGTAATTGTTTGTTAGGAGTCAATAATTGCTAAGTCTAACCCCAGACTTGAAAAATGTGTTTTCAGTGTTCTCAGTTATACTCTTAAAGACAACAGTGTATTCGGTCTCTGAGCAGTGCCAAAAGCTAAAAAACACCCCAAAACCATGCCAAAACTGTGTGAAATGACAGCAAATTGCTGCTGGTTTTCATTTTATGCTGGCCAATTGGCTGAAGTTACATGCATGGACAGATAGAGAGTAGGTTGTAGGAGTAATACACTTCTTGAAAATGATGTCATACACATGGATGAATATCAGCCACATGGAATATTATTTTTGGAAAAGTTATCTTTGTTGATAACTTTATCTGACAGTAAATGTTTTTTCAAGGAAAGCCCAATACTGAGTAAGGAAACAAATGATTTTGGATTAATTTGTCAACATTCTGTAAGTTTAGTCACAGGTTCATCAACATGAAACTCCTTTGGAAGAAGTGTGTCACTTAGCATTAACGTCTTGAACTTGTTCAGTGCAAGAAACTTGAAACTTTTGAATGTTTTTATGGTTAGCAGCATGGCCATACGACAACACATCATCTGCTCTGTGGTATGTAGCCCTTCATCTATACGGTCTTATCTCAGGTTAAGAAAAGCGCAGCAAACCCAAGTAGCCTGAAGTCCTCTACTGACGGAAATATCTTCCTTGCCTAGTTTCTGGGTGAATTTTGAAAATCGTCTCCTTTGGAAAGTATGACACGTAAAAGTTCAGCTAAACAATTAGCTGAAAACCCTCCATAATAGTTATCAGCTGATCACACTATACATACTGACCAACCCTCTCTGAATGACTTCTTTGTTATTTGGCATGACAATTTTTCCTGTGTTTTGATATTATTCTTTATGCATTCTCTTAAGAGCAAGTGGTAATCCACATGATAAACACAGGTAAACATTTGCTTTATTCTCTGCTAAGTGGGTCTGCTGCATAACCACAGCAGACGAGCTGTGGTTTATGTCTGCAGACTTTACAGTTTCTGTGAAGCTTGGTATCTAACTTGTCTGATATGAATATTATGTATTGCAGACAAGATATATACATCTAAAAAACTTCATGAAAATGATTTTGTGTCCTTAGTGACGGTTTAGAGAAATAGTTGAGTTGCTATTTCAGTTCTGTAACAGAATACAGATGCTAACATCTCACTGTACAGGAATTTGGTTTTTTTCCTGTTTTTTTCTTTTCATGATGAAATAACTTAGTCCGTAAAGACACATGGAAAAGAATTAAATAAAACATGATTAACAGCATGCTTTCTGCAAAGCTGCTTTTTTCCATGAGAGAAGTGTTAGCCTACACAAAATATTTTATTGGTAAAGTTCAAGACTTGAGAACTTGTTTTTGTACTAAATAGGGATTAAAAACTAATATTGATATTCTTTTGTGTAACCGTGACTTCCAAAATACTTCACTTTGAACTGTGGGCTCAAGTCATTGGCTTTGACTTTGTTTAATGATGATCGTGTCTCAGTGAATACAAAAGTAACTCTGTTTAAAAGTGAGTGTAAAACAACTGTCCTACGATAAGGATGCTATAGTACAAGCACTGTCTACAGGGTAACAATAAAGAGATAATAGCCTGGAGATATGACAGTAAATTACAATGCAAGAGGAGGATGATTCAATCCTATTTAGATAATAATCTTTCAGAGCACTATACGTGAGAAGTTACATAATGTAAGATTCTTGTGGTGTGCTTTTTGCAGAAACATACCAGAGGCCGCAACCCTCTAAAGTTGTTTATATTTGAAATGGCAAAGGAATGGCATAGAGAGGAGTTCAGGGGCTTGGCAGGGATGCCTGTGGCTTAAAGATCACTGCGCTGTCATAAGACAGACCGGTGTTTCTGTTTGCTTCCAGAATTCCGCTGTTAAAGTCAAGCAATAAAGAGTCCTTCATCAGTGCGAAGACTCTCAGTTAAAACAATTTTGTGAAGTCTAAGTGCCACATCTCTTTAGTGCCTTTTTGTACCTGCTTCCATTTTAATAAGGCATATCAATCAGAAGTTCCTGCTTTTTTAGCTTTGCTGTTAAGGGTTAAAAGGAATCATCACAAGGTGACCTGTTACCTACTTGCCTAATTGCACAATTTTTAGGTTGTGGTTCAGATAAACGCATGGGAGAGTGGAGAAGAAACATGTATTCTACTTGTTTCTCCAAGGGGAAAAAAAAATGCCATGTGATTGTTTGCTGATGGTGCCACACCTGGTGAAGCAGAGGAATGAGCCTGAAGTGCTGGTGACAAATGTGTAAGGAAAGGATTTTTATATATGTAGATACACTGTCAGCTTCTTTAGCATGACTTTTAAGAAATATGTGGAAGTAGTAAGTTTTGTAAACCTAATCAAATAGACATCTGAGACCTGAATTGTATGTGCTACAAAAGCTCTTGTGTGTTATACTCCGTTGCTTGGGTGAGCTTAGTATTTTGTTTTTTAGCTTCTTATTCACAAATGGTTTGATGGTGGTGGTGTTTTTTTTTTTTTTAAAGTTAGAATCTGTGCAGTCTGTTACAGACTAGCCTGCGGGGACTCCACTGCTAAGCTATAATTTTATAAATATAATTTAAATAAATATAAATATAATTTAAAAGGTACTTTTAAGCTTCTAGGGCATTGTTGTCTTTATTGTTTTGCTGCTTTTGTATTTTATGTCCCTTGGTTTTCAGAAGAGAGCCTTATTTCCTACTGATTCAGTTGGAGGCATAGTATGCATTGTGGTGCGGTTTCTCTGACGTTGGCTAACTGCTCTGTAGGCATTACTAGCTCGCAGCTAACTTCTGTGTTCTCCAGGATGTTTGTGTCAACAGGAGGAATCTTATAGTCACAGCACAATGACGTTCGTTTAACCTTTGTTTCTGATAGTTGTTTGTTTTTTATGTGTCATCTAGATAGTGAAGAGTTAAAATAGAAGGAAGTACATGCATGGGGTGCAATTGTAATCAGAAAGCAATGTACTTTCCTTTGCAAACTGTTCCAGTGTAGGTCCTCTGCACAGGCTATAGTCTTCGGGATAAATCTACCCCAGTGTGGGTCCTTCACAGGCACCAGTTTCTGTCAGAAAACCTGCTTCTGTGCGGGCTTCTCTCCACTGGCTGCACCTTCCTTCAGGGCGTGCACCCCACACCACTCCCCCGCCTTCTTCATTGGCCTTGGGGTCTGCAAGATTGCTTCTCACGCTTTCTCCACTCCACCAACTGTTGAGCAGCTGCTTTTTTTTAATAAAAAAAACACTTTTCTGAAACACGTTTTCACAGATTGGCTCAGCTTTTTATGTCTGGCATGGCGTAGCTTCTGGTCTTTTACCACAGAGGCCGCCTCTGCCTCCTTACCAAATCATTGCCACGCTAACCCAGTAGATGAACCTTTGTTCCTTTTATACTAATGGCAAGGAGGAAGTGTGCAGAGGTGAGTGATAAGGGTGTGACTTAAATAAGGAAAAGGTTATATATGACTTTTTTCTTGGTTTTGTCTTTCCCTTATTCCCCCTCTCACCTTCAGCTGGCTTACATACTTGCATAGAGAGGCTGACGGCTCTAGTCTTCTCAGTGTCCACTAGTATATTTTACAGCTATAAGATGATTTGTGATACAGTTAACATGTCAAAGACATGTAGATGAGTATCCAGGTTTACAGATAAGAGGTAGCCTAAACCTGTGGAGAATCAGCTTGCTGGTTCTTTCCAAGGTTACTTAGATTAGTTATGTGAGAAATACCTACCGGACTCAGGCCTGTAAAATTATTTTGTAGGCACACACCTAAAAATACTTAGGGCTTGCTCTGATCTTCCTGTAATTTTTGGTTATGTAATAAGGTATCATTAAACAAAATTAGTGATATTCTCACTGACTGCTACTTAGGCAAAACTGGTCCTAAACATATTCTATGCATATTTGTTAAGTACACACCTTGTGTTTAAAATACAGTATTCTGTTGTGAAGAGCTGCATTCCACTTTTTTCATGTGTGTTCACATAGGGCATTTTTTATTTGTGTCAAGTAGAAATGGATACTTTCCAAAAGAATTGTTCTTTTTTCCATCAATACTTCCTTTGAACTACCCTGACAAGAAATAAGATTTCTGTCGTCTTGGCTTTTCAGACCTTCTTTTTTTACTGACTGTGCTGGTATACTTATCTACCAAATCGTAGAATCTTATTTGGCTTATAATTTTAAGATTTATAGGTTTAAAATTACTGACAAACATTTGGAAAACAGTATGATAACCTTCCCATTATATATCTTCAGAGACTAAAAGTTCAGTGTTCCTCTTGTATGGAGTCTTTGGCGCCTCTTGCTTTCCAGTGGCGGGGGTAGGGAGCGAACAAGGAAGTCGTGAGGTTTCAAAATAAATATAATAAACCTTTTGCAAATATTTATGCATTATATGTGTACACTTTATCTGTAAAACTTGAACATGATGAACATGGTCTTTTGCAGGTTTTACTTTTTGAAATTGAAAACTGTGTAATTACAGACTTCAGCTTTGGTTTTCTTTCCATTTAATTTCAACTGAATTCTGTGGCTCAGTCCTGTACTCTGTAACAGGTTGACCTGTATCTTTAGAAGCTACTAACACTGCATCCACACTAGCATCATCTTTGGTCGTTTTGATGATTAATTAGAGATTAAGTCACTCTTTGAGGAAACTGTTGGATGTCAATTTTGGTTTTAGAGTTCTACTTCATTGCCAGTTTGTGACAAATGGTTTCAAAGCACTATGTGCAATACCTCTGGGTCTGCCACTACATGGACATCATTCAAAAAGAACATGAAAAATCAAAACACAATAATTTTTCTAGCCTGCATACCGGTTCCTGTTTTGTAACTGATCACTGCTTGATGCTAAATCACCTTACAGTTGCAGGCTCGGCTGTTTTAGAACCTCTGTGGAAATCTTACTGGAGGGGAGAAGGATTTCTACTTTCATCCAAGGCAAAATAGCTGAACTTTATGGAGTAACAGTGACTATGGCTTTGAAGAAAGCTTAAGCAGATAGTCATATCATAAATTGTAACATTTAGTCAGCAGGCTGTTATTTATTACCTGATGCTTTACACAAAAGCTGAACTCTGCTGATAAGGTATAATGAGTTTCCTAAATCACATTTTGTATAATACAGCAAAATAGGGGGATAAGGCATTACTCACCTTATGCAGCTTGCTGAAGAGACAGGCAAGTAAGTGGGATGATGCTGGTAAAGGTGTTTAAAAAAAAAAAAAAATTCCTTTAAACCACTCTTAAAACTGGCACTGTTTCTGACTGTGGTGCCCAACACTGGAAACTGGACTGTGTCCTGGGGGAAGAAAATAACCTGATTTTTCTTGAAGGATGTAACAAAGAAAACACAGTGATACTGGGGAAAATAAATACATTATCTCATGCCTCATTGTTTCTAGAAAAGGATTGCTTCATTCAGCATGGGAAATGTAAACAAAACAGCAAACAAAACACTTTTAGATAGATGATAGAGAGATGATAAAGAGTTCGGTGTCATAGGAATAAAGAACCAAAAAGAATGAAATTTAAATTTATATGTTTCTTACAATGAAGAACCCATGATAACTAGCCTATTGAAGAGATTATTTCTTAACAGATAAAGGACTTCCTGAAATAGACAGAAGTGTTACTGAGAGAGTTTTTGTCTCAACAAAAAATAACATTAAGAGCATGTTAGCTTTGTTCCTTGCCTTGTTGGCAGCTGTCTAAATAGCATTCTGAATGTTAGGTGTTTCTCTTGTGTGGCAGAACTGTATTGATTTATCAATGTTCTGTGCAGTTTGCTTTGGTCATAAATAAAGAGTCTGCCATCATGATATTTATGCACAGAGTGAAGGCTAACGTACAGATTGTGTCCAAAGCTTCTGTGTAATGTAATACTTTTCTTTCATGTCTCTGTGGTTGCCCAGAAATGCATCTGTGTATGTTTAGAGCTACAATTAATCTAATTGCCTTTGAACATCCCGCAGCTGGATAAGAATACTTTGGGCAGGGAGTTTATCCAGTTGCTGAATAGGTGTGTCCTGGGCTTAGTAAACCCAGTAAATTTTCCTTCAATGCCTGTAGGATTCATGCAGAACGCTTCTTACCTTCACGCTCATGAAATGCAATATAAGCAAAGCCACAAGAGAAATCAGCAGAGGAAAGGGGATTGTTACTCTAGAACTGTTGTTGTGGGCTGTTCAGCTTCATCTGAGGTTCCTGCAGCGTACTGTCCTTGTTTTGGCTGCTGTTCAGCAAAGAAACCCAAGTATTTCATAGTAGTTTGAGTGCCCCTGCCTTCTCTGCCATACAGGCTGCTACACAGCAACAGTCAAACATGAAATTGCTTTGGGGGTTGTGGGGGAGTGTTGTACTACTTTTTTCCTTATTGCAGGTGATCTATTTGCTTCCTGGTTTTCACCCTTTAATAATCTCTTGCACACTTGACGTTTTTCCTTCCTCTCATGCAAAGCTAGAAGAAATATTAGCTGCGCTTATTTCACGTCAGAGAAAAAGTCCTGAAGGTTTTTACTGGTTATTATTTCATTCCTTCCATGTTCATAGCATGTGTCCATAGTATTTCTCTGTCCGTGGACACTGTTCCACACCCCTGTGAACTAACTCCAGACAAAAAGGTAGCAATAAACTTTCTGTACATTAGGTAAGCAACTGAGTTCTATAACCACTAAGGTATTTGAGCATTCCACTTGAAAATAATGAGAAGTGTCTGAATACATGGACCTGGATTGTGGGACTGTTCTGTACAAGTATTGCTACTGAGACAGGCAGCAATTTCATCCTTCTGGCATCTATTATGTGCTGGTGCGTCCTGCCCCAACAGAAGGGACCCAAGGGGAAAGTGGTTTTTGAGGAGCAATTACTGTTGAAAGTCTGAGATGTTGATGGCTGCTGACTGAAGGTTGTGTTTGCTAGTGCTTGCAGGTGAGCATATCTTCATTTGAACAAATCAGTTTATGGTAGTGCATTTCCCAACTCATTAATCAAAGAATAGCATATGTATTTTTACTTAGTAAGCTTATTAAAAAAAAAAAAAGGCACACCCCCCCCCCAACCAACAACTAACATTCTAACTTTTATTTTCTGCTTAGAAGAAAATGCCCTTCTTTATGATTTTGGCACTTGATTTAGGTCAATAGTTAGCCCTGCAAAAATAGTAAACTGTAGGCCTATGGGAAACACCTAAATGGCAAATTCAGGGGTGGGGGAGCTGAGTAGTAGTTCATTCTCTAAAAGGTACAACACTGGCATGCTCCTGTATTCATGTTACTTTCAGTTCAAAACTTGAATGAAGTGTGTTTTCCTGCTTCTGTGTTCAGCAGTGATGGTGTTAGTCCAATATATGAAGCAGTGACAATAAATCTGAATTGAGGTATGTGAACCTAAGCACTTTTCCACTGAAGACAGGCAGAGAGGGGAGAGGAAGAACAGTGAAGTTGGTTTGTGTTTTACTTCAAACAGGGATGATTTCACTAGTTTATACCTGAACCTCTTAGTTCTAGCTTTCTCAGTCATTAGCTAGCTAAAAAATGTGCAGTGTCTTAACTCCTCTTGTTGGAATAGACCATCTACCTGAATGAGAGAGAATTTCAGCAATTAGCCATTTCTGCTGTTTTTTAGATGACGTTAATATTGTCTAATGGCAACAATGAACAGTATTTCCAGGTCATTTCACCTACCCATTTAAAACAATTGTGCTGCTGTCATGAGTAGCAATTAATCACTTTACCTTTGGACTGTGTTACAGCAACTGAAAGTCATAGAGCCAAAGTCTTTAAGGTTAGGGAATAAAAATATATACTTCAGTAGGTATTTGCATCTCTAGTTATTAGGCGGCTTGCAGAAGAGTGAGAGGGTACTATAAAATATATTTTCAGCTAAAAATTGATTCACATGAGTTAAATGAGCTAACTTATGTGGCCATTTTCTTAGTCGCAACTGAAATGAAATTTTGCAGGTTGTTTCAGAGAAGAGCTGCTAGAATTCTCACTAAAACCATAACCACCACCACCACCCCCCTTTCCTCCATCAAGATTCCTGAGGTACATATGTAAAAAAAGTTTAGGCTAGAAAGATTTTGACATGTGTAAGCACATAAAAGATGAGAATGTTTGGAAAAATGTGTGTTTGACTAATTGTAGAGCAATTCTCAGTCAGTAAAGGCTGGGTTCAACCAAGATGGTAAGTCTGAACTGTTCCTTCCCTCCACTTCCCCAGTTAGACTTAGAAAAAACAATAACAAACCCCCCATGCTTTGCAAGGGTATATTTTAGCAAACAATAGATTACATACTGAAACAATGTGTTCTTTAAGAGTACTAATGTTCCTTTATTTCAGGAAGGTTATGGTTCATGATCTTCTAGAAACTACTGGAAAATAATACAGCAGAAAGTGCTACAGTGTTCTGCATTTAAAATGGTGAGATCCTAGCACTGATGTATAAATACTGACGGATGCTATGGCATGATGCCCTTTGCCATGCTGCTGCTGCAGGACAGATTTGCTATAATACTGATAACATTGTCCCTCTGCTGCTGACACACTGTGTTAGCCATTATTGCTAAAGCTAATAGAGAAGAGAAAATGGAGGGTATCTGTACTGTAATCAAAAGTTTGGTGTTTTATTGTTTGTTCTGTTGGGGTTTTTTGTTGTTGTTCTGGTTTGGTGTTGTGTTTTGTTTTTTTTTTTTTCTTAAATACATCGTTATATTGTTTCTTGTAAGGTTGTTTAATTGAAACCATAAGTCTGACTAGTGTTTTTTACTGCTGAGATTTGACAGGCATATTTGTCCTTACTAATGTGAATATTTAGCACATAGCAGAAAATTGGATCAGTAAATGTGGTGTTTGTGGTTGTGTTCGTTTGAATAAAAAATACACATCACAGACTAAACTCTCTTCACCAAAGAAGAGGAAAAAACGTCCTACCGTCTTTCACATACAGAAGGATATGAACTACGTTTTTTGTATCTGGGTAATTTTGTCATAATTTCACAGAATCATGGAATTTTCAGAGTTGTGAGGGACCTCTAGAGATCATCTAGTCCAACTCCTCTGCTAAAGCAGGATTGCCCAGAGCACGTTACTCAGGACTGCATCCAGGCGGGTCTTGAAAGTCTCCAGAGAAGGGGACTCCACAACCTCCCTGGGCAGCCTGTTCCAGTGCTCTGTCACCCTCTCTGTAAAGAAGTTTTTTCTCATATTTCATTGGATACTTCATCATCTTCGTCCTGGAGCATGTTGAAAATATAGTTGACTCTAACAGGAACTAAAATGACACAGTTTTTATCAGTCAGTGGGAGCTAACTCTTCTGGTTTTTGAAGTACCAGAAGTGACCAAATGTAACGTTAAAGCAAATGCTTGCCAACGTCTGAGATAAAAATGCAGCAAAACCACACACAGGGCTCCTAAAAGGTTTTGCGTGCCTGAGTGAAAAGGTTTTAGCTAGAAAATGATGGTGCATGCCTCTAGGCCTTAAGGAATTACATGTTTTTGATATGTATGTTCTCACCTCAGATTAGTAGAGAGCAATAGGTGACAGCGATGCACTTTCTCCTTTGTGATTGCCATATTTATACTGTTTATAGAGTTGCGAATGCTGGGGGGGTGTGAGGGAATGGACCACAGAAGATGGTGGGCTTGTGACCAGCGTTCACAGCTGAGCCTGTGATGAACCCTTGAGAACCCTGTCCTTTCATAGAGGAGGCAGTGCTCAGTCTCTAGCCTAGCAGTAGGCAGGAAAACTTGCATTAGCAACTGCAGAAAAAGACCAAAAGAGTACAGGCAATTTGCAACAAACAATTGAGCTTTTGAGAAGGGAATAGTCCTTGACTCACAGTGAGTTTACAGTACTCTTCCAGTTGTGTAGTCTTGCCTAGCTTCCCTTTCACACGGTTCCTGTGGGTAAAATAGACTTCATTGGTGTTTGCTTGCAGTGTACATGTATGTCAAAGAGAGGAAGCAAGTCCTGCTTTTTTTTGTTGTTGAAACACACGCACAGTCTTTGTGATTGCAGTGCAGTCCAGTAGTATAATCTCTCTGAAAAGAGTTTTAAAGGAATAAGGAACTTGCTGTCATACAGGTATTTTTTTCTGACGTGCTATGTTTGGCCCCCCGCCCTTTTGAATTAAACTTCAGCGTTAATATTGTATCACTGGATTTGATAACAGAATTTTCATGTGCAAGCTAAACTAGAGAAAAGTCTGCCATTCTCTAAACATTTTGCTTTAGGAGCAGCACTAGCTTGCTTAATCAAGCAAAGCCACTTCTCTCTGAGATGGGAAGTTTAGGTGACAAACGTTTATTCCTTAAAAAAGCTTTAGTCATGAATGAAGGAGTAAATCAGAGCAAAGCCCTGAAGCAGATTGTATGTGTATGCCTTGATGTACACTTTATGTACGAGAGGGGGGCAGCTGAAGAAGTGAAGGATAAAACCATTGTGACTATACAAACTAGTGGGGAAAATGAAAAGTTGTGTTTGGCTGCTTCTCAGATAGGTAGTATTTCTCTGGGAAATGTATTTGAGTGTGTTGCATCAATTCAATTTTTATTCAATGCAGACAACAAAATACATAATGTTCTTGATGTTTTTCATATGCTGTGACTGTTTATTTTTACCTTGCCTTTTAAATAATGTTCTGAGTGTCATTGTCTTAGAGAAATTAAATAGCTGATGGAGTGCAAGAAAAGAAACGGAAGCGCCAAGTGAGTCTAGATTATGACCAGTGTCTTTGAATGTTTGAGTTGCATCAGGCTTTTATACTAGCATAGGAATGGAAAATATCTTGTCAGAAACCAAATGGTAAAAATGTCCAAGTACAGTTTTCCAAAAATCTCTGATCTCAATCAGGCTCATGGTTAACTTATGGAGAATGTTGGTGATTTTTTTTTTTTTTACAACTGAGTGAGCGTGTCTCACCTGCAAGAGAAAAGATCAGTAGGCCTGCATGCTTTCTTTAACTTCTGTCAGTAATGGCGTTAGGCATGAGATTTTTCGTTAGATATTAGTGACTCCTGTGTTTTGAAGGAACAGATAAATACAGCATATCGAGAATACAGCACTGGAATTCAGGGCTACAGCATATTTTCGTACCTGTTTTTTTTGTTTGTTTTGGGGTTTTTTTGGTTTTTTTTGGGTTTGGCTTTTGTTTAGTTGGTTGGTTTGGGTTAGTGGGGTTTTGATTGTTTTTGGTTTATTTTTCCCCCCCCTGGTGTTTTTGGTGTGGGCTGTGGGTTTTTTGGTTTGGTTTGGGTTTTTTTTGGGTGGGGGCATGGAGATGCCTCCATAGACACAGAGAAAAGAGAGCCCCCTAGCTACTGGTAAAACACAGTTACAGAGTTGCCCTGGATTTCCCAGTGGGGAGATAAATCGGTGTGCTTAATATCCGATGAGGTCTTTGATTTGATAGGTATGTAGGTGAGGTGGATTCTCACTGACAGAGAACACACCCAGCTGGGCAACCCACAGCTGTGTATATTCTCTGTCAGTGAGAACTTAAACACTGGTTTTGGGTGGGTAGTCTTGTTGGACTTTGTGCATAAATGCAGTGATTCTACTCAAACTCTCTGTGCTTGAACACTGTTTTTGATACAGTCAGAATTGTAAGCTTCAATATTCTTCTTATTTACGTTCAAAAATAAAGATATGGAGAGGCATTAATTAAAAAAGAGACATGAGAGGAACGCAACAGTGGTGCATGTGGAGAGATGAGCAGGTATTAATTGTCTATCACCTCCATAACAGGTGTGGTGACCTGCATGCTGGGTTAGAAAAATGGGTTATTTTTTGAAACAAGGTACTAAAATAAGCCATAACAAATGCTAAATAGTCAGAATCTATAGAGTTTTCTCAGTAGGACTGAGCAAGAGATTTTCTTTTCACAGCTGACAGCAGAAGTCAGGTTTTCTTTCCTCCCTTCATAAGGGGACTGATCTAAATTGCTTGTCCAACTCTGGCTTCCAGTTGTGTTTGGGGCTTCCATTAATGGTTAATTTGGGATTATCTGTACTGCCATCAGTTTTCTGTTTGCTGCTAATTTTTTGCGCGTGTTTAAAACTGCATATGTGGTCAAAAGATTTTTAGATGGAGTGCCAAGTTACAAATGTAGATACGAATAATACCTTCAAAGTGCATATGTCCCACTTTACACCTGTTTCTCTATCATTTTTAGTGCAAGGTGAATAAAGATGAGGGGAGGATAGAAATCTTCAAAAAAAAAAAAAAAAAAGTTGTTTTGTCTTTTTTTTTTTTCCAAATCCCCCAGGGAAGCACGCTTGAACCATATCATACTTGTTAACAAGCAATTTCTGAGTCATCGTGATATTGTTTGCTTTTCCTTTCAACTTCAGGATCCATGAAAAATTGGCAGAGTTCCAGTGCTGGGGGATATCTCTGCAACCCCCAAGACCAAGTGAATGGGCTAAATAGCGGGACTAAATTAGACGAAGACCCATCTGAAGTAGATGTAGCATTTCCAACTTACTGGCTCTGTCATCAAGAGCTGCTGTCTGCCAGCTGAGTTAGAGGAATCTGTCAAATCCCGTATATATTGCAGGATCTACCTCTAATAAATACTGTTCCGCTGTCAACCCATATTTCTAACTAAACTGAAGTTAATTTACAGCTCAGGGAACTGGCTACGTTCCCTGAACTAGCCCCGTTCTTCAGTTGCAGGTGAAGAGTTCAACTCTAGTTGAAATTCTTCTATTGTTTCCAGCAGATGATTCAAATAATGAGTGTGAGACATTCTGCCAGTTGCTAATTTTGAACTTCAATTAAATAATTTTTATATTGTGTACGTGTAAATATACTTAACATAAAAAGCCTCTTCTGAGCAATGTCAGATGTGTGACAGTCAACAGTATTACATTCTTTAATGGTGAAAAAACTGTATGCATGTTATTCGTTAATATAAACGTAACCTAGTTATTCCCTACGTTCCTTTGTAGCCTGTACGAGCTTTCTAATATGCTATTGAGTACCACCAGTACAAAAGTATTATGAGAGAGAACTTTCGTCCATAATCAACAAATCCTGTTCTGTCTCAATGAATATTTGAAATAGATACTGTCTCTAGCACTGAAGTTATGTATTTGCCTGTTAACATTTTTGTTCTCAGTATATATCCTTGAATATTCTCCCTCAGGTAGGTATGACTTTGTTTTCTCTATACGCATGCTCTTATCTGTCCGTATCTCTACCCTATTGAGTCGCAAGACTCTAGGTTCTTTTTAGTATGGGGTAATTTCTGAGTTTGAATAAGTTCTACTGGAAACAAAAGGAAAAGGAAGTTATTTTTTTCAACGGGGAAAAATAAATAATCCCTCACTAAAATAACTACCAAGACCAGTACTGCTGGTTAGAAAGGTAGAACAACTTTGTGTCAAAACTCTTCTCAAACATTACATATTGATTTATTTGCTTTGTGCAGCATTGTTTTTGAATCGAATCACAAAGTACTCTGACTATCTTTTTAAGATGAAAACTACTGTTGGCTGTATACATGTGCTCCAGGCAAAACCAGGTGTATTTTCTCTTGCAGATCTATAATTCATTCTGTGAAATGATTAGACAAAGTTAATTCGTTTTTGTCACCTTGCAGAATCATAAATTACTACAGAACAAGTTTTGTGTTTTTAAAATATGTGAATACAATGTTCTTGGGCAAGTGCCTGCTTAGTAATGCAGGAATAACTTAATGGCTCTCTTTTTCTTTTCTTTTTTCTTTTTTTTTTTTCCCCCTAAAAAATGCCATGGCTTTTAGCATAGCACTTATCTGGATGAAATAAGCCCACTCACCTGTTGGTTAAAGGAAGTGGGTAGATCTGCTTGTTCCATGTTCTCTTCTCTATGCTAGCACTGGAAAGGATGACTGTAATGATGGCAGTCATTCATACCAGGAAAGGAGTCAAGATTTCAACTTGATGAAGAAGCCAGTCAGCAGCTGCAGACTATATTCTTTATATATTTACTTATCTGTATCAGATTATTTCAGTGACCTAGAAGTCAGAGTTACATAAGCCCTTTTCTGGGAGGGAGGGACAGGGACGACAGACTGTTTTTCCTCTGCATTCCATGTGGTTTCTCCCACAAGTATTTAACTGAACTCCAGAAAGGAATACACTGGAAATGGTTTCTTTCGTATGAGTTCATCAGTTCATTCCTATACTTACTTAGAAAATCTTTCTTTTAATGTTATTGGAATAACTAAAATTAAGCTCTTTTTCAGATAGATTACACTTCGGTTCTTTCCGTCTTTTCTTATACTTTGCGGTCCTTTTTATTAGAAAACAAAACTTTTGGATTAAAAAGAAAAAAGTGGGGGGAGGAAGAGATAGGGGAAGCCTTTCAGTTGCCGCCTCTTATGTCTATTTAGATAGCAGTTACAAGTCCGCATTCATGACCAGTTAAATACAAGTGTGCACATATACTGGGCTAAAGTCTGAACCTCTAACAGGCTGAAAGTTGTATATTTTTCAGTTAATAGAGAAAATGCTTTTCAGATTTCTCTTTATAGCTATGTTGACTAACCTTGCTCTATCCTAATAATGACTGACATAAATTTTGGTCATGCCATCTTTCAATTAGGTATCCTACAGATTTCACAGAATACTAATCTGGAATCAAGAAAAGGTGCGTCTTGGGTACAATCTGTACATGTATTTCGGTATTCTTCCAGTGCTGTTACTCTCTTTATCAATAAAAAGATAAGGTAAGCAAAAAGAAAAGAGATGATTTCTAAGAGAAGACCAGGATGTTCAGAGTGCTAGAGTGCTTGGAGAGTAAGATTCAATTTCGTGTTTAGTGGCAGACTTTGCCATGGTGAAAAGCAATGTAATTTAATTTTTTGAAACTTTTGTGGAATTGATTTTTCCAAGTCTCACAGGGCTTTTCTGAGGTTAAATATTTTCACTATGTAATCTCTTTTACAGTATGAGGTGCCGTACAAGTATTTAGGCCTTAATTGTAAAGATAATCTTCCTCATTTAGATTGGCATTTTGGCTCATGAATATTCTTGGGTACCCACAGGGATCAGGTCTGCAAATGTTAAGTGATCTGCTGAAAAATGTGCAGTAGTATCTTCCCTGACTACGACCTATGAACTTAACCAGAACTTTGGAACTAGCTATACAATACAGGCTTTCAAATTCTCTGTCTCCTTCAAAACCTGTTGTAGTCTCTTTGTGACCCCTCTTCATTCTTTGCGGTCTTATGCAAAGCACAGACTCCCATGGAAATTGCGTCTCTCGTCTGGAGTTTCCTTGTTTGCTTTTGTGACAGCTGTGTATCAGCCAGCAGATTTCCTAGGAATGGCTTATATAAAATGAAGTTGACAGCTATTTTTCCTGCTATTCTGTGTGTGCTGCGAGGATGGGGGGGGGGGGTCCAGCAAAAGCGCAAGTGCCAGGCTCAGACCTCTATTTGTTCCAACGTGCTGTATGTAATTCCTTGTGGGTTGACCTGGGGTGCAGGTCACGCAATACTTTCTGATACAGCTTCTCTTTGGTTGCAAGACTGGGTCGCACCTGTATCCCTGCTGCTGTGCAGAATGGCCGTAAGTGTCATCCTGCCTGTGGACAATTAAGCTAAAATTCTGTCAATTGGTGGCTGATCTTCAAAGCAACAGCCTGGCCTTGGAAGATAACTGCCACTAGTCATGCTCATGGGACAACAAAGATGACTTTCCCACAGCAGATATAGGGATTAGCTGAGCCTGGGATTCAGAGTGGTCTGGAGTCCCTCGTTCCTTGTATCTCTTCAACTGGTCCTCTACTCTGTGTAGTGCCCTGTCTACAGTAAGAATATGTTGCTGTGTGTGCAGTAGCATTAGAGCAAAGAGGATAGAGGCCAAATTCACAACCAAGTGGCAGGAGCCCTGTTAGGAAAGGAAAAGGGAGTAAGTAGAACAGGGTTCTCATCCAATTTAGATGTTAAGAGTATTACAAAGGACAGATCTTGCTGAAATGGCTTCATCCTCCATCTCAGAGGAAGTGAGGTGTGCTGAGCTAGGGAGGTGCCCTAGCAGTACTTTGGCCTGAAGATACTGAAGGTGGTACTTCAGTAACCATAGTGAGTAGTTGCATTTGTGTGAACTTAAGTTTAGGCTTGGCCTGGCAAAATCCCCATCTTAAACCCTCCAGTGTAAACACAATTTTGCCAGCATAGAAGGATGTGATTAGATCATCTCTCCTTTTGGCATTTAAGGAGGTGTCATAATAGTTAATTTCAGGATAAACTGCTTCTCAGTACAGAGGTTGTCCAACAGCTATTCTGGTGTAGTGATACAGGCTGTTCTTTATATAATACTAGTGGCATAGGTCACTTGCTATGCTAGTAAAGGCCTTGTAGTGTAGATGTGCCCTCAATATTTATTTGTTTTGTGTTTTGGTCATCCTTAAATGAAAAGGAGATTATCTTCTGCTTCCTATGGGAACAGTACTAACTAAAAGAGGCTACATCACTATTTCTGAACTTTATACAGTCAAGCTATTTAGTAACTATATAGCTGCATTGCTCTATTGTATAAAGAATTTATACTGTGTATGAAAAAGGAATTCACTCTAATTTAATTATTATTATTATGTATTTTCCCTCATGAATAATCAAGCTTCTGGGTTATTGTTGGACTTTCATTCTATCTCTTTGCAGCTGTATTCATGTCTGTTGTTTATATTGTTGACATATTTTTTACACACTTCTGGTTAGTGCAGTGCAGGGGGAAAAGGGTACACTTGCTATCCCTTTTGGGCAGTTTAATTCCTGATAAATCCTGTGGTACCTTTCTGAGGTTGCCAGTTCCATTTCCCTTTGGCAATCTGTCAAAGAGTTACAGACTTGATTATTGATTTTTTTAATTTTTTTTTTTTAAAGCAGAGTAAATGTGTTCAGAGCAGTAAAAGGCTTAACAGCCAAATGTATTGTGTATATTCAAGAAAAGTTCTTTCCTGTAGTGAAAACCACTAGTGTGAATCTCTTCCATCCCATGTGAGCAGCCTGATGATACTTCCATCAAAGTTTTAGCTCAGCTTAGGGGAGGTCCTGTCGTCTTCTGGGGGGAATTTTATCCCATGATGCATTCAGAGTGGGAAGAGTCTTCTGTTATCTTGGTTTTCAGGTCATAGTTATTAATGTATTAGGTGCTGCCTACTTTCCTTTTCAAACCTGTTTTCTAACCTAGTGTTCTTTCTCCCAGTTGTATGTGCTGTAGGGGGATCTCTCGTAGTTCCTGTAGCAGTTCCTGGTCTATTTCATACGTTTATATGTTACTCAGCCTTTCTTTCTTTCTTCTCCTAATGTTCATGCTGAAGGTAGCTATGGCTGGGTGGAGGTTTCTTCCCTGTGAAATGAGGGAGTGTACTTTCTGTGTGTTATCTCACATACTTGATTAATCAAATAGTCTGTCTGACGTCTACTAGCTAATAGAAAATTTACCTTGTCTACATGACGGACTTCTAATGTTACCTACACAACACTTTCCTTTTTCTTATAGGCTTAAACGTACGTTACTCAAACTTTGGTTATAATCTGTTTACTGATGTTCATTAAAAAACGTGTTTTGGAATAACATACACTTGAGACTTCTAGATCTGCTGGTTGTGAACAAAGTAAGCCCAGAACTTCTAGAACTGGAGAAGACATTTTGTTTTATTTATTGGTTTAATTTAATTTATAATAAATAATTCCTGGCACTCTTGATAAATGTTTAAACAAAATTACTAAAATTAAAATCCAGTCATACTTGACCACCAGGATAGGCATACCTAACCTTTTTAGTTGCATAGTACTACATTTGACCCACCGTGCTTCCTTCAAAATCCAGAGCTTCAGGAGATGAAATAGTAGGCCCTACTATTTCTAGAGGTAAGGGCACAGTAGAAGCATTTCCAGAGTAACTGTGTCCGATCCCCTGCAGTAGCAGGTAAGAGACTTCTGAAAGTCATCATAGTTCATTTTAAAACTAATCAAAATGCACCTGTTTCAGAGTAGTGTAGGCCAAGGGAAAGTGAATGCCAAAGCTGTTACGTGCCTCTCATACATATATTAAACTACTTCACAGTTCTGTAATATGGCATAATTTAAAAATGTATTTGTCCTTTCAGCATCTATCTGACGTTGCAAGCAATAAACAAACAGCTCCGTAATTTTTACTTCCAGATGAGAACTGAGGTGCAGTGCAGTTAATAGACTTGCTTTTGTGTTTGTTTAGTTAGTCTGTCCAGCAGAAGAGGGAGCTGAATTTGCGTTTCTCAAGTCCAAGAACAGCATTCTGGGTACCCTGATCTGCAGTGGTTGCTCACTTCCCTCCTCCTGTAGCTCCCAGTCAGAGAGCTATAGGGAGTCATAGTGATTTCATTACCATTCCATTTTCCCTCAGGTGAGCAACTCTTGTTCCCTCCTGTTTAAAAGAAATGCCAAAGAAGGAAGTGAATTATTATATCTAGGGGAAAGCTAGTTTTGACTGCTATTTTGACAAATACAAATTACAAAAGGTAGGTCCGTTTCCTTCCCAGGTGTGTGTTGTCTCCCGCTGTTGCTGAGTGCTCTTTATTGGGGTTGGGGAAGGAAGAGACATGAGGAAGTGCTGTAGATTTGTGAATTATTTAAGTTATTGCACCATCTAGTGGTAGCTTTTTTAAAAAAATCTCAATTACATAGTAAATTAAAAGCAGATAATTATTTAACTTTTTCTTTCAAATTCCAACTGCATGTATAAATAAAAGCATTTAGCTATGTAAAAGTGTCATCTTTCCCCTAAGGAAGTCTGATGTTATATTCCTTCTTAACATGTGTTTACACCTTTCTTGCAGGTAACATAACTCTTAGTTTTATCTTCTCATGCAAGATGCTCTTTGTTGCAGAAGTTAGCTTTTCAGAGAAGGAAAAGAAAATTATCTTGTTGTAAACCAAAAATAGTTTGTGCATTAAATAATATTCATTCTTAGTTCACAAGGTCAAGTGTTCTTTTTAAAAGTATGACTGTAAGAGAAGCTGGACTAGCATTCTGAAGAGTAAGAATATCCACAGCATAGAAAGAGCAGTGAAAGTGGCATTGCATATTTTTTCCATGCAAAACTGCGTGCAGGGATGTGCCTTACATCTGCCCTGTAGAGATTCCAGTGGACAGTCGGCTGTGAGGAGTTGACGCATTACCTAGTTCCTGACACTCTAAGGAATCAGCTTAGAAATCACGAGGTTTTTCTAAAACAAAACTCACCATGAATTTCTTGTATTCTAGTTTTTCAGCCTGTAGGCTGCACTGGTTTCCCATTTTCAAGCTTTTCTCAGGATGCAGGGGAGTGGAAATCTTTTCTTTTAAAATTAATGCTAAGGCTCTCAGGCATGATTCCAGCAGCAGAGGCTCTAAGAAAAGCACTAAAAGTAGTGAGAGTCATGATAAAATTGAGAGAGCAGGAAGTGTTGCCTCTGAGAGGAGTGGGGAGGAATCTCAATTTGTATGCATTCATTAACTTGGCTTCTGAAGTTACAACTTCTTTTTCTAGGATGCTGATTCTTGCATTGCTGAAAGAATTATAAAAACTGTTCAGAAACCAACTCCTGGCTGAGTGCTCTGAGGTAGTTTATAATCATTACAATAACTTGCTATTTACAACTCATTATTGCAGATCTAACATATAATCTAGATTATTTCTAGTTTCCTGTATGGCTTTGTTTTTGCAGGTAGACTGAAGCTGTTTGCATGCATAATTTTTTGGATAAAATGTCACGGGTGCTAATCTCTGGTTAGTGGTAATGATCTGGAGCGTGTTGGAAAGATATCTGCATGCTAGGCACAATGCTATCACTGAAATTAATGATTGTGCTACTTTGTCTCCTATGGCTTAAAAAGATGTTATAATAGTACTTCTGCATAGAGTATACTGGCTTTGTATCTGGCAAGAACATTCTACTGACATGCAGCTATCTGTGCTTGTAGTATTTTTGTTATCATTAAGGTATAAATGCTTTATGATCGCTGCCAGGTGTAATGCAAATAAAATGCAGTTACATCTCACTTCAAAGGAAGGAGGGCACGAGGGTGCTCATAATTCTACAAAACAACATGGAAGAAGATATGGAAACAAATTTGGCCAGCAACTTGGTTTGGGGATTTGTTCCACCCAGGGACCTTAGATGTGTAAGGCCAAGGACTGAATCAAGTCTTTACTTGCAAATTGGAATGCTTCGTTATGACACCTTCTACCCCAGGTAAACAGGTAGAGTATGTGAATTTTAACAGTTGTACCTTATAAAGGAAATGCCCTTGAAAGCGGAAATGGCTATGCCAAAGGTT
Source organism: Chroicocephalus ridibundus (assembly GCF_963924245.1). Classification (NCBI taxonomy): domain Eukaryota; kingdom Metazoa; phylum Chordata; class Aves; order Charadriiformes; family Laridae; genus Chroicocephalus; species Chroicocephalus ridibundus. Next base: position 32,422,723 of record NC_086292.1, read on the forward strand.
ATGAAAGTAGGTACTGCAACAAGAACATCTAATCTGCTTTCCCATTACTGCCAGATGTTTAGTAACCACAGAAAGAAGCTTTTCCGGTTGTAATGCATAGAAACTTCTCGTCCAGATCAAAACCATACTTGTCACAACAGCAAAAAATCTCAGAATTTAAGTTTTTGAAGAGTGAGTTGTGTGA